>NC_056623.2:192550107-193220732 GCF_002870075.4 Lactuca sativa
TATGTCTTCATATGTTATTAGGGTCATTGAGTGTGTACAAGTCTTCACTTGACACCAAGCACTCGTCCAACACTTCTGTCCGATCCGCTCATTGCAGGTGAGTTCATACCTCTTAAATTAACCTTTTAAATGTTCTAAATGTTTTAAATGCTTTATGGGGGGAATACAAGTTGAATCATGCTAGTTATTATATCAATCACATGTGATTAATAACTAACATGCAAATTGATTTACTATACGTTAACTGTTTTACCAAACAGATTTCTTTAAATGATTTTCTTAAACATTTTTATATGTTTAAAACTCCTTATCAAACTGCTTTACATACTGTATGTTTCATTTCAAACTCTTTTACAATTATGTTTCAAACAAAGGTTTTCTTTATACTTAAACTGTTTTATCAAACAAATACTTTCAAACCGTTTTATAAACTGACATCAAGTCAGTCTTTTCTTAGATATTAAAATTTTTCAAAGGTTTTACAAAACTTCTTTTATGCTTTTATATTTTTAATTGCATGCCCATATATGTATATTTATATAAGAAATGTTTAAAGGACTTAGGAAGGCTAGCTCACTCTATTTCCTTTTCCTCGTTGGGATGTGGCTATAGGGTATTGGTTATCCGCTGAATGTCGTCTAAATATTAGTTATATATCATGTATACCTATATAGACATAAAAGTTCCTTTCAATCAGTTCAGTACCTTTGGGTAGCAAAGGCATACTTTCGATTATACATGTGCATCATTAGTAACTATTATAGGTATAGTTAAGAGATACTACTTACCATTCCAAGTACAAGGAATCACACAAGAGTCAGTTCATTCATGAGTCTATGCTAATACATTACATGTTACATGAATACGCTTACATAGATACGCTTACATGAGTACGTTTACATAGATACGCTTACATGAATACGCTTACATGAGTACGTTATACGTTTACATGAGTACGTTTACATAGATACGCTTACATGAATACGCTTACATGAGTACGTTTACATAGATACGCTTACATGAGTACGTTTACATAGATACGCTTACATGGATACGCTTACATGAGTACGTTGACATAGATACGCTTACATGAACACGTTTACATTAATATGTTTAATAGATACTATTACATAGAATCTGTTACAGACATTTCGGGACTTACCATTCCACCCCCAAAGTTGTTAGCTACAGTAGGGAAAAAGAGCATCGACGGGTGTTCGAGGTTGTACTTTTCGACGAGTTTCCACGTCGTGATTATCCTAGTGCAAAAGGATACTTTTTAGTTATTATATTATTTTCTTCCTTTACTTTGTGACACATTCACATGAACGACGAGGTAGGATATATTTGATATAGATAAACTATTTTCCTTATTACCTTTATATTGTGACTCATACACATAAACGATGAGGTATACTATAGTTTTATACTAATAGTTAAACAGGGAAAAACCATCACATTTACAGTGATGCTTACTTTCAAAACAGTTAGGTTTGGTAGAAGATTACTTTTCATACTAGTAGGAAATATGTGATTTTCTAGGGTTTTCAAATGTTTACAATTACTTAGTTAGACGTTTATGCTGTCAAGGACCTTTTTACTCCGGGTGTGATGTAAGACCTACTACAAGGTCAATTTTCCACAAACTTATTACATCTTAAACATCGATGATATTGACAGTCAACTAAATTCTGTGTCACTCTTTGTTCAAATACTTTCATCATACTTTCATTGGAGTCTATTTGCAACTTGCTTTAGTCAAGCCTTTGGACTATAGTAATCTAACTCTGGAATCAAATTTCAAGCCTCTTTCAAAGGTTGGATCATGTTAGCCACCAACCAATGATACCCGACTTGAACGTCAAACATCTTGAGACCATTGATGTGCACGAAAGTACCCACTAATTTTAATATTTATAACCTAACAAACTTAGACTAACTATGCACTTATAGGCAGTGTACCTAATCAGATTACAGTATAGCTTAGGTAAGTCGGGTGTCGATCATAGGGAATGGTGTTATTAATTTATATATTCACTACTAAATTAATCTAATTATTAATAAGCTAAAGGGTTTGTATCTAATTTTGCAAGTTTAGATAAACTTAATTCTTTAACAAAAACTCAATCAATAAACAAAATACTTCTATTAGTTCGAATCCACTTTCACTCAATGGTTATACATTAGTCAAGACTATTACCGTTGGTTACCAATTTAAGAAGTATTAGCAGTTTAGTTCTAAACCTACTAATTATTAATCAATTCATGTAAATCTATGTATAGTCACACAATAGTTAACACATAATCAATTATTAAATAAGATTGAAGCTATGAAGATTGATTTAATAAAAATACAATTACAGTCATAATATGCGTTCTCTAACACAGCTTAATTCGATGATTCAATTACTTATCTAAGATTGGTTTGATCTTAGCTCTAATAAACTAGTGTTCACTTTGTTATTAGGTATTCATATTCATGCAGATTTGTGTTCACTAACTACACCAGAACAAGAATTTAAAGCAATTAAATCATTAACTAAACATGTTGGGTAAAATCAATCAACACAAGCATATAACGAACAAATAAAGTCTAATCTAATGCATTCAAACCATGAGTTCCAGCTTCATCTAGCTAACAGAAGCAGCTAGATTTAGTTGGACATATTAACAACTAAACAGTCAAAAGCTATAATCAAACACATGATAAATGTACCAAGTTTATAAAGCAAATTATGAACTTCCTCTTCTTTGGTGTTGAAAACCACTTCCAGATCTCTTTTTCCTCTGAAATTCGCCTTCTAGAATCTCTTTCTTCTGCCCAAAAGTCCCTTCAATTCATAAAGGTCAAGGATATATATATAGTTTCCTGATTTTTATAATTCACATCGTGAACAATAATATATTCACATCGTGAATACAAGATAACCGTGTTCGGCAAGGATTCCTTCACCCACGTACATATCTTCTAGAACTTAAACTCACGTCGTGAATCTTTTAGTTCTCACGACGTGAGAACGCGTTTTCCTGATTTTCTTCTCCTTTAATCTTTTAACGCCCCAAAGTTTCTTCCTTTAACGTTTTTAGTCCCTTTTCTTCAAAATGTCTTCTTTTTGGCAGCAAATAACATTTAAACATATAAGTACCATTATTCTAAACAAATTACCAACTTGTATATAAAAATGTACTTAAATATTGCCTAAAAATAGGTATAAATATGGCAATATCAAAATACCCCACACTTGGGCTTTGCTTGCCCTCAAGCAAATTTAATCTTAACCCTTTATTACTAACATCACATAGAACAATCCGAATCCAGCTCAGCCATTATGCCAAGACCTCAACGCATGCATTTGTGTCTAAAATTTTCCTAAAGTACCCCCCATACTTTAAATACTCACAATATTTATAAACAATCGCCCACTTCTTTCGAACACTGCTCATTTTATGCAACCCTCCGAATCCATCCGTATAAATCTTACTTAACCTCAAAGTATTTTTGTAAAGCTACCCAAGCATACATAAACTAGAGAATTACAACTTTAAGACACCAATACTTGGAGCTCTTTGAATTCTTCACTTTTTTCATGATTTCTGACATCTTCAACTTTTGATTCTTTAGAACTTTGATCTTTGATCTTCATACTTTGATAGCTCCAAAATTCTTCAAGAATTTCTTACTTTTCAGTAATTTCTCTCTCTCTTTTTTTACATGTATAACTCACTTTTTTCACTCAAAACCTACATGCTTAAGCAAGGGCGCTTAACTTCAACCTTTATTGGTTAAGACATTGCTTTCCTGGATACATTTCAGGTTTAGGCTGCTAAACATATTGCATCCCTCAAACTAAGCGGGGTTATGTTTTTGTTCCATGATTTCACTAAAATAAGGGAGGCCACAAATGCACTATAACGTGTATTGGCTCAACTAAACATTTGAGCTCTTATTGGATCATACCATTATCTATCCATTTACTTTTTCTACCCCCTACCCCACACTTATTTCATACAATGCCCTCATTGTATGCCTAAGATAAATCAAAACTAAGAAAAAGGGAGAAAAAGGAACAGACTCCCCTGGGATAGCGGTGTAAACATCTCCAAAAGTGTGGAAAACGTACATCTTGAATATGGACTCTGAGAAATAGAAACTTGGATCTTCAACACGTGAGATAAAGAATGTACCGGCCTTCAATCTTCTAAAAATGTGGTGAAAATCTCCAAAATAGAACGAACAATGTGGGAAAGCATACGCCACATTGTATTGTAGTGAAAATGAGCCAAAATAATCTTCATAATAATGACAAGAAAAATGGTATCAACCCATGGAATAGAATATGTCAAGGGCTTTGAACTTGTGAAGAACAACGATTCACGATGTCAGATGAGAAAAGTCACGACGTGAAGTCGCAGTCACGTGAATTTTGGAATTCCCTGAGAACTGACTCACAACGTGAGTCAGAAGAGTTCACGTCGTGAGAACTGGGCAGACAGAAAAACATTTAGCCAAATCTTCTTTTAATGTGCACAATTCAACCCAATGCCTTAATGTATTAAGACTCTTCTAAATTCACCATTTTTTGACTCTTTCGCTGACTATGTACTCTCTTTACTCAACCCACACTTATTTTAAAATATGGGTCTCGACTCTCGACTTCAAACACTCTCGGCTAAACACATACGCACTTATATCTCGATATCCTATTTAGGCGCTCCTAGCAATTCTGAGAAATAACAAGCAAAGAAGAATAAAAGTAACATAATATCTTAAGAGTTTTTACAATCCCAACAAAATAAAAACAAAAGAAAACAAAATAAAAACAAACCAAACAAAATAAATAAAAAAAAGAAACAGACACTTAATCATCCTCCTCCACATCGTTCGCTCCACTCGTGCCCGCTCCGTCAGCTCCACATCCGCCATACTCCGTCCACCTCGGGCAAATCGGGTAATGATACCCCAAATGAGGTGGCTGCTCCACCCCAAGGTGTCGGACAACGTTCTCCATAGTACCTCCAATCCAATTGACACTCAACGACAGCTGGTCAAAATAACCAGCCATGTCACTCCCAAAAGGTGCTCCCACCATGGATGCGGGTGGATGCATTGGTTGCCCGCGTTCTCCCCTTCCTCTCACATTCCTGCGCCTCGGCCTCGGTTGTCGTTTAGGTTGGTCGGCCGGCTGATCATCACCATCATCACCCTCACCATCTGAAGGTACTATGCCCCAATGCGACCCGAAGTTTCTGACAACCCGCATAGTCTCCAAATACCCCATGCCAAACTCATGCTCATCCACACAAGTAATGGATTGAATAATATCAGGAACAACCAAATGATATGTGCGAGCCAAATGCGTAATATATTTTCCTCCACAAATGGAGCTCCCAGGGTGCGAACTAGCTGCAGACCCGGCCAGAAAACGTGCGAAAAAAATAAGGAATATTGCAACACACGCCAGGCTGTAAGATACACCATAAGAAGAATAAATTTTGTTTTGTCACTTTATCACCATGCCTCCTATAATTGATGGAGAATGTGATGATACGGTGGAGTAAGCGATGGATCGGGGACCGAATATTGCTCTCGGGAGACACTCCGGAATTAAACATTCTGGACGCAATATTATGCCAGAAAGTATACCCAGTGACACCCTCCGTGTATCCTCTAGCAGCCACGCTAAAAAACATACCAAATTCGGGAGTCATTGCCTCTTGTCGATCATATAGTCCAACTCTCAAAGCAAATTCAACGAGGCTGCACTCTCGGTACTCACCCCCCAAACGGAATACCAAAGCTTCTGGCCAATGTGGGTTTTGGACAGTTTCCTGAAATGTCATTGTTAAGAAAAACTCAACACAAAATTCCTTATATACCCACTCTTGGACCCGGAACAGGTTATGCCATCCAAAACAATGAACGAATACCCATTTCCAATAAATATTTTTGTCAAAAATGGGCCCAGCTGGTCTTCGAGCCCGACTTCCCTCAACCGTGTCCAGTTAATTGTTGGAGCAACTGCAATTTCGCGGTTATAAAGCCACCCTAACTTGTTGTTCCATCGAGTCAAGATGTCACGGGACATGGTGGTGGGAAAATTGTAAAACGGGTGCAAACCCGCAACTCCAAGAGGTATTTCCCTTGTAGGTGCCATTTCTGCAAAAACAAGGAACAAACACAGTCAAAACAACAACCCAACAATTTAGAAATAAAAGGAACAAAGAACTTGCACAGTCCAGAATTCACGGCGTGAATTCCTAAAAATTCACATCGTGAGTTCGTAGTCATATACAATATTTAGTCTTGTTTCTGTACAAATCGGCCATGATAGTGCTGAGGATTTACTCCTATGACATTTTCAACCAATAATCAACTATATTCCAAGGGTAATTCACGAATCCTAGGGAGTATTTTATACGATTTAACAAATGAACAAACCCTAGCCCTGAATTCAACTATTAGAGCAAAAATTAAAAATAAAATAGAAGAATCATCACCTTGTATGGAATTATTACATAAGCAAGGACAAAAATTGAGTATTGTCAGCCTAAATCGGAGCAAGGGGGGACCATATTGCCTGTTCACTTCGTGTGGAATAAAGAAATGAGAGTCAATTGGTTTCTAGGTATTTATTCTGTGGTCCCGTGCAATTCAAAACTCACGGTGTGAGTTTATTACAATTGACATTGTGAATTTCATCCTGGCTTAATATTGGGCAATGCACTCACGGATTGGTCTTAGGCCACTTAGTCTAATATAAAATGGGCTAAACTGTCTTATTGACTTATTATCCCGTTTATTCACGATTCACGTCGTGAATTTTGAAGAAGTCACGTCGTGAATTTTGTCTGGAACGGAAAAACTCATACTAAATCAAAATTTTCTTTTAACTAAATTCTCAATTATTACTACTTCCATTTTAGGGTCCCCACATTCAGTGTTTAATTATTTCATAAGCGAGTTGGATGATATGATCAATGTTTCTTAGACTAAAATGCAAAAACTAAAAAAAACTAAAAAAAATTGCAAACCAAACTCGGGTTGCCTCCCAAGAAGCGCTTCTTTTTCTTCGAGTCTTGAGCTGCACTCCTTGCATCCTATGTTGAATCCTCTGAAGAGTCTACCAATAGGATCTTCTGTTCCTTGAAACACCTCTTGTAAGCTTGAAATCGTCTTTTGTACGCCTTTTTCGAATTTTCCTTTTTAGCTTTGACCTCATCTTCCTCAAGCTTGCGTTTGGTCCCTTTAGTTTCCTCCTTGCACTCCATAGCATCCTTCTCCTCTTTCACTACTGGCTTTGTCACCTTTGAAGTAACCTCCTCTTCATCACTTGTCATTTCATCGTCTTCCTCGCTTACCCAAGAAGGTGGACTCTTGTAAGCAATGACTTCAACTAAATATGGAACAGATGCTTTTGGTTTTGCTGTCTTGACTTGATGAATTGTCTTGATTTCTTCTTCCATGAGCTTCTCTAATTCTTCAAGTTCATCTTCTTCATCAATGTTAAAAACTTCTTCGTGAGCATAATCCTCTTGAAAGCTATCTTCCATCCCAAAAACTTCTTTTTCATCACCAACCCTCAAGGTGAGCTTAGACTCGCGAATATCAACAAGAGCTCTAGCAATGTTAAGCAATGGACGACCAAGGATAACTGGAACATCGGGGTCTTCCTTCATATCCAACACTACAAAATCTATTGGAAAAACAAAATTTTCCAAATTTTTACTAAAATATCCTCCACAATGCCCCGGGGCTGTGTCACTAAACGGTTCGCCATGTGAATAGTCATTCTTGTAGCCTTCAAATTCTGAATATCCAGCTTCTGATAAAATGAATAAGCTATCAAATTAATGCTAGCCCCAGAATCGGCTAAAGCATCAACCTTCATGTTGTTACCAAATTCACACGGAAGAGTGAGGCGTCCAGGATCTCCCATCTTCTTAGGTGTCTCTCCCAACACAGATTTTGAGCTTTGCTCACTTAGAATCACCTTAGAATTCTTCATTAATTTCTTGCGAGTGTCTATCAAGTCTTGCAGTAATTTTTGATACTCGGGAATTTTGGATATGGACTCGACAAAGGGAGTATTAATCGGGATACCCTTCACGTGCTTAACAAACTTTATATGCTCTCTTTCCATTGGACTAAGGGCAGCTCAGGAAGGAAAAGGCAAAGGCGGCTAGTAAACCAAACCAGCTACAAAATTTTTCTATTTATGATGGGCACACGTCATGAACTTATATGGCTCACGTCGTGAGTTCGTCAATTCCGCAGCATCTTGATTCTCGAGCTTGGGCTTCTTTAACTTTGGATCGGGCTGCTGTTGTTCAACTTCTAAGGCTTCTAGGAACTCAGAGATGGCCTCTTCTTCAGTAACTATGGCTATTACATGAGATTAGGCCTTCGTTTCGGGATTTTTCAGGGACAACTTCTCATGAACCAGAGTGGCTAGTTGACCAAGTTGTACTTCAAGGTTATTGATGGAAGCTTGCTGATTCTTTATTAAAGTTTGTTGTTCTACCATCAATGTATGATGATTCCTAATCAAGGTTCTTTGTTCATTAATAGCAGAATCAGTAGCCTCATGTCTCTTTTCCGAAGCTTCCATAAACTTCATCAACATGGTCTCTAGATCGGGTTTCTTCTCAGCTGGTGGCTGCTCGTTTTGATTTCTTTATTATCAAACATTTTGGGCATGGCTTTACTCATGATTTCTTTATTATCAAACATTTTAAGTATGAACTTTACTCACGATTTCTCTATCTATCAAATACCTTAAGTATGAATTTACTTATAAATTTCTGTTTTATCAAACATTTTCAAACATGGTTTAAACTATAAATGGAATACTTTTTAATCTTTTAAAGTATCATTATTGTGGTTAGCAGAAAACCTGTGAACTCTCACCAACCTTGTGTTGACCCTCAAAATTTCATGTATTCTTAGGGTATTACCAAACGAGCTTTCATCAAAAGATTAGTCATGGATTTCAAGCGACCTAGTATTATCTAGCTTTTGTTATATCGGCCTATCTGTTAAGGAAAATTTATGAATTTATTATTATGAACCTTGTATTCAAACCTTAAAGTGTAATGTAACTGTTATGTTGTTAATGTTGTAACTTGTGATGTATATTCAATTGGCTTGTGATCCATGAACTAAGTCGCACAGCCCGGCGTATTCCGCCGCCTCGGCCAGGGGTGTGACACACCAATTCCCTAATTTTTTCCCTATTGGTCAAGTTCTAACCATTCTTCCTAATGGAGAGGCATTAGGATTCCTTGTTGAGAAAACAAAACGTTGTGAGGTGCTCAAAACTCCTATAACTTATTTCGTTTTTTTTTTTCAGTTTTGTGAATGATTTTGTATTTAGCCATTATATTTTTGGAATATATTTATCAGATTGATCTGCGTAAAGAATCAACAACAAATCTTATTGCCCCATCGCCTTTTTTTGTGGTGCCATTTGGTCCATTTGCTTCAGTAAACGATGTTTTGACATCATTATCACATGCAATTGGTAATTTCCTGAAAACCATAATGAAATTTTGCATCTCTTCCAATTACTTTTTTTAAGGTCATCTATTTTTACTGGTATCACGTAAGACTACTTGAAATTTTTACTGAATTTTAATTTTAAGTTGGATTATTAGTTTGATATTTCTTTTTGATTATCAGAAAAACGATGTGGAGGTTGGAATTGATAAAGGAGAGAAGCAAAAGCAGGGACTGCAAGTTTTCATATATTAGATAAGGAGAATAAATGTGTTCTAACAGAATGGTATTCTTGTATAACGTAATTCTCGTCTGGTATTAGTCTCACAAAATGTCATTATCGTAAGAATGGTTGGAATCAATCGATTATGGACCACTGAAGAAGATCAATGGCATTTGGTCAGGAATTGTATGGAATCACGAATTCCAATTCTATTGGAATTGAATCATGAATTATAATTTTGTTGGAATCTAAACTACAATTTGGTTTTGTTTTCACAGAAATTGATGCTTGAAGTACGTACCACAAAATTGAAAGTGATTCTAAGCAACATTATTTTTTTAGAATATATTAGTGTCGTTGTTAGATTTTGATGTTTTCTTTTCCGTTATGAAAGTTTTTTTAGTTTTATTCTTTAACAATAAATTGATTTCTTAACAATTGTTATCGGTATTCTATAAGAAATAATGTATTTTTTGTTTTTATTCTTCAATTGATTATTCAATAATTTGTTATTCTACAAGAAGTTTTTAAAGTCATGATCAAGAAATAGGTTCAAAAATATTTTTATTATTTATGGTTCAAGAATATATTTTTATTTTTGAATATACTCATAAACACATTCTGTCAGAATGTCCGAATTAAAAGAATTATAATTCGTAAAATCGGATTTTTAAAATTAATAGAATCTAGGATTCCTTAAGATATGTAATTTTCCTTTATTAAATCTATATTAATTGACTAAAATACCCTTGTAATTAATTTAGATGATATTTTTCAATTATATTTAATTCAATAATATATATTAATCACTTTTTTAAAATAAAAAAATTGATTGGCATATATTTATGCATATAATCACACAATAATTACTTTGAACAAATAACCTAGGCATATATATATATATATATATATATATATATATATATATATATATATGTATATGTATATGTATGTATGTATGTATGTATGTATGTATGTATATATATAGCGAAGGGTTATTTGAAAAACTAAAAAACCCTAAAAATCATAAAAATACATAAAAAAAATACCAAGACATCACAAAACTTTTTTTTGAATTTTTTTATCAAAAAAATAGCAACATATTTTACAATTTTCGCTGAAAAAAAAACAAAAAATCATTTTTTTTTGTAAAAAAAATTCAATTTTTTTTGAACGATTTTGACCTAAAAGTTGCGATTTTTTGATAAAAAAATTCAAAAATTTTTTTTTGTGATCTCTAAGTATTTTTTTATACATTTTAATGATTTTTAGGGTTTTTTGTTTTCCATATAACCTAAACCTAAACCTATATATATATATATATATATATTTATATATATATATATATATATATATATATATATATATATATATATATATATATATATATATATATATATATATATATATATATATATATATATTATGGCCGGTCCAAACGTATATGGGGCCCGGGGCAAAAAGGAAAAAAATGACTCCTTAGTGACAAATATCATAAAGATTGAAAAAAATATCATTTATTCTTCGCTATAAATGCATACAATTAGCAATAACAAGCAAGTCAAACTGTTTATCTTTTGAGCTAGTTTGAGTTTGAACAAACTTTAGGCCCAAAATATCATTTAGGTATTATTTTTTTTTTTTATATATATACACTACATATCCTAACAAATTTGGGCCCCCTGGAGACGTGGGCCCTGGACGATCGCCCGGGGTGCCCACCGTCTGGACCGGCCATATATATATATATATATATATATATATATATATATATATATATATATATATATATATATATATATATATATATATATATATATATATATATATATATATATATATATATATATATATATATATATATATATATATATATATATATATATATATATATATATATATAACGAATCCGATGTAACAACACCATCCCATATTATTATGATTTCCTTTTCGTACTAAAAACATTAACCACATCTATATTAATTAATCATTTAGTACAAAGATAAAACGTAACAAAACACGCATATACATATATATATATATATATATATATATATATATATATATATATATATATATATATATATATATATATATATATATATATATATATATATATATATATATATATATATATATATATATATATATATATATATATATATATAGAGAGAGAGAGAGAGAGAGAGAGAGAGAGAGAGAGGTAGATTCAAATGTTTCTCACATCTATTGTATGTTAGAATGCACCAATAAGAATTAAATTTATATTAAATGATATCCATACTTGTAATTTCTTTTTATGGAAACTAATTAAATTCGTCATTAATGTCAACAGTAATATTCTTTCAGAATGAATTCGTATTTAGAAGAATAAGAACGTATTCAAGTAGAACGAGAGTATATTCTACAAGAATAAAATTCCACTCTTCATATTCCATACAACTTTATTATATTTTAAGTGAGTGAATTCTGAAAGAATGTTATTGCTAAGATAAAAACATAGATACGAAGTCATTCTGAAATGATTTTATTATTGACATGAATGATAAACTTAATTAGTTTCCACAAAAAAAATTATAATTATGGATATCATTTAATATGCATATAATTATGGAAATTATTTAATATCTATCTTTATTAATTAAGTAATTATTTAATTTTACTAAATTCCTATTGGTGCAATCCAGCACACAATAAATGTAATAAACAAAAATAACCTAGCCTTATATATATATATATATATATATATATATATATATATATATATATATATATAGAGAGAGAGAGAGAGAGAGAGAGAGGAGGGTTCAATTCAGAAAAAAAGGTTGAGAATGGGGAAATCATTCTCAGTCAATCATTTATTTTTGCCGCAAAAGCCTCCAACGTACTGGCGGAAATGGGAAAGGATGCACATATGTTTTTCAACAAAACATATTTCCTTAAACTATGCTAATCAATACCTTAATATATACAAAAACATTTTTTTTTTCGTTTTTTTTTTATTTTTAGAAGCTATTTTTATCAAAAACTGATTTTAAATATATCAAAATTCATAATTTTTTATTCTCTACAAATAGACATCCATATTGATATAGTTTTAAGATAAAATAAAAAATTTGTTTTTTTTTTTTTTTACATTTTTAGCTATCGCTATTCATAAATTAATAAAAATGCATCAGGTTTTATTACAGTACATTCGTTATTCACTTATGAATAAAAAAATATGATTTTTTTTACAATTAAATATCATTCATTTATGAATATAGCATATAATAAACATAGTATATTAATATTTTAATATTGGACGATGCATTCACTCGTGAATATTAACATAGTATATTCACTTGTGAATATTAACATAGTATATTCACTTGTGAATATTAGATGATATATTCACTTATGAACATTAAATAATATTTCATATGTGAATATTACATAGTATTACATGGTATATCACATTTGAATATTACATAGTATATTCACTTGTGAATATTAGATGATATATTCATTTATGAATATTACACAGTATATATTACATATGAATATTACAAGGTATATTCACTTGTGAATATATTCACTTATGAATATTTGAAGGTATTTTGACAAATATATATAATTTTTATATGTTATTCACATATGAATAACATACAGACTGGGATATTTGTTAATAATCATATACTGATTCAGGTGAGAAAACATATTCATATGTGAATATAATGTGGTAATTTAGTTTATGCATTTCATCAAACAGTTGGAATGCATACAAGTTAACTATTTTAAAAATGTTAAAAACATCAAGTTATTAATTCCAAATCATCATATACTTCCGATTTCGACTTCAGATGCGACATCGTATGTCTGATCGATTTCTCATTTTGATTTTGATTTCCGAAAATCCGATTGGGAACATGTGAGTACCGATTCTGAGTCCTTCAATGTCGACTGTGACTGTGAGTCCAGAACTCCGATTCCAATTTCATGAACAACGAAGAAATTCCGATTTAGTTGAAGAAATCTGGATGATTATTGAAGGTTGGAGGAAAAATTTTGATGATGAACGAACTGTTATCGAATTCTCTATAGTTACGTATTTGAGATTGAAGGTTATTAACATATTTACAAGTTTGTCACCGTGTCTATTCATGCTTAGATTAAATGAGTGGCTGAGAATGATTCCCCCACTCTCAACATTTTTTATTTTCTCAATTGAACCCACCTCTCTCTCTCTCTCTCTCTCTCTCTCTATATATATATATATATATATATATATATATATATATATATATATATAATCACTAGAGTACAAATAACTTTTGAAATATTCGAGAACTTTCTTTCTCGAACATGATATTTAAAAAACTTACCTAATGTCTATAATGTTGCTATTGAAGCTTAAATGCTACTAAAAATTCTAAACAATCCATATGATTTTTTTTAGTTGCGCAAGTTTGTGATTTGGCTAAATCACAAATTTGCTTATGTACTAATCATAAATTTTACACAAATAAAAAAATCGCGACCTTTTTATGCATTATTCGCGATTGGGCTTATTAGGAGCTTCATAATGCATTAAGTCTTTTTTTAAAGGGAAAATGACTTGTTAAGGTAACTAACTATTTCAGTTGTCCATATATAGGTAATGTTCTTTTTTTTGTACACATTAAGGTAACTAACTTGTTTTGTTTGTTCACATTTAGGTAATATGACCGGCTATCAACTGTTTTTGCTTATGTGGCATCCACCTAGCATATGACTTGAATACGTTGCACCTACGTGGCATCCACCTGGCATATGACTTGTTTTGTTTCTTCTTCCCCATCTTATTCTTCAAAACGACAAGATGAATTTCAAGCTGATCATCCATGTGATTGCGACTTACCATCTCGTGTGAAGATTTCAAGAACTCCTGACAACCCTGGAAGAAAATTTAGAGTTTGTCAAAACTCGATGGTAAATCAATATTGTTGAATATGTTGCAGGAGTTCTTGAAATCTTCACACGAGATGGTAAACCGCAATCACATGGATGATCTGTAACAACCCAAATTTTACCAAGAAAATTTTTCGTTTTAATTAATCAAACGATTACATATTCCATAAGTTTTCAAAACATTTGTTTCCAATTCACATTCATTACATCAACGTTGTGTTTTTATGAAATCATCAGAAAGTCCCCAAAACTTCCAAAAGAGGTAGAGTACACACCACGTCATCACGCCTTGCCTTTGCCCTTAGGCTCTGAAGTACCTGCAACAATCAACAACCTGTAAGCGAAATGCTTAGTGAGTTTCCCAGAGCATACCACACACAATCACATATCCTGATAGCCATAGAGCTACACACATAACACATAAACCATGCATACATAAAATCTATAATAGTGTCATGGGCTACCCCACATGGTCTTACATTCAATGCCACGGGCTCCCCCCGGGGTCTTCATACAACATGCAATCACATAGCAAAACAACACAGAGTATCTAGCACATCTACCATAATCATGTAATGGGCCGGCCTTGGTGCCTTAGACCCATAGGTATGGCGAGAAGACTCACCTGATACGAATGTTGAACTAATACTTTTTCGATTGGATATGCCCCACGAGCTGCTCCAACTCACTACCTAAAAGTGACATATAATACCCATTCATTAACCTTAAAGTCCGCCCTGGTCCACTTCAGTTAGGATCAAGTCAACAGTCCATGCTGACCTTAACTCGTCGAGTGCAACTAGTGACTCGCCGAGTTTCCCGGGATAACATCTACTCGCCGAGTTCATACGGTCTTGACTGATAATCTAAGGTCCACTTGTCGAGTTTCCTTCTTTGCCACTCGACGCGTTTATGACCATTGAATTCATTGGGGAAACTCACTTGACTCGCCGAGTTGTTCCTTTAACTCGTCGAGTTCTAGGCAAACTTCATCTGGCTCGCCGAGTTGTTCATCCAACTCGTCGAGTTCATAGCAATATTCATCAGGCTCGTCGAGTTGTTCATTCAACTCGCCGAGTCCATGGCTGTCTTCATATGACTCGCCGAGTCTCCCCCTGAGACTCGCCGAGTCCTATCTGTTCTCGAGCCATACAGACCCCTTGGAGCCATGCAATGCTTCCAAATTACAGATCTAGGCTCGTAGGGCATGCTTTTCACGTAACGTTGCAAACTTTACGTGCATGCAAGGCTTTAAGGCCCCAAAATAGTAAATCTAAGCTTGGAATTGAGTCATACACTTGAGATGAGGCTCATGCTAGGCTAAAAGGATAACTTTATGCATCTAAAGGTTAAAAGGAGTCCAGATCTGAAGTTACAACTTTAGATCTTGGCTTAAACACAAAAGCCCTTTCCTAGAATCCATGCACAAAAGGGTTTTGGAAGGAATGAGTCAAGGAACAACTTAATACCTTCAGAGAGTGCTCCACAGAGGTAAATCTTGAATCCCCACGAGTCCTTTGCTTCTTCTAACTTGTTTCCTCAAGTGCTTCCTTCACCAAATCTCTTCTTCAAGCTTAAACCACCAAGAAACACACTCACACTCGAATCAGGGTTTTTGAGAGGAAAGGAACTGTAACAAGAAGGCTAAATGAGGCTTATGACCCTTTAAATAGGGTGCAAGGCCCCGATGTTTAGGGTTTCATTTGCCAGCATCTACTCGTCGAGTCCCATAGTGAACTGGGCGAGTAGATCATTAAAATTCACAGGCAAACCCGCTACTACTCGACGAGTAGGGAGGCCAACTCGCCGAGTAGGTTCTAAAAGACAAGCCAAAATATTAATATTAATACCTGAGGATCAGGGCATTACATGATCAGCTTGAAATTCATCTTGTCGTTTTGAAGAATAAGATGACGAAGAAGAAGCCATCGTCGATCGATCTAGGGTTTAGAATTAGGGGTGGAATCGTATGACACAGTTATAGTGTAATCGAATGAAGACAATATATGCACCATGCCACGTAGGTGCAACATATTCAAGTCATATGCCAGGTGGATGCCACATAAGCAAAAACAGGTGATAGCCGGTCATATTACCTAAATGTGAACAAACAAAACAAGTTAGTTACCTTAATGTGTACAAAAAAAAGAACATTACCTATATATGGACAACTGAAATAATTAGTTACCTTAATAAGTCATTTTCACATATATGCACCATGCCACGTAGCTGCAACGTATTCAAGTCATATGTCAGGTGGATGCCACATAAGCAAAAACAGGTGATAGCCGGTCATATTACCTAAATGTGAAGAAATAAAACAAGTTAGTTACCTTAATGTGTAAAAAAAAAGAACATTACCTATACATGGACAACTGAAATAGTTAGTTACCTTAATAAGTCATTTTCCCTTTTTTAAACTCCAATCAGTTTAAATGTTTTTGGGTTCTAGAAAAACTCTAAGTTTTTAAACGTAATTTACAATATATATATATATATATATATATATATATATATATATATATATATATATATATATATATATATATATATATATATATATTGTTTGTCTTAAAATTGTAGTCCCTTTTGTCTCAAAATAATACTTAACTTTTAAAAACAAATAACATTTTATCAAAATATGTTTCATTATTATTTAAAGAATAAGCATTTAATGAAATATTAAATGCAAATTATGATAAAATTGTTATTTTATTATATAAAAATAGTGGTAATTAATGTTTCTTTATTCTGTATGTTTTTTGTCTATAATCTAACCATCTCACCCTATAATGTTTTTGAAGAGAATTGTTATCGAGATTTACGACAGCAAATATGATTTGAGTGATTGAAAAGTAAGAACACGAAGAGTAAATATTAATCAGATCTTATATTGATGAAGACTGATTACACGAATAAGCAGAAAGGATATTTGCGTTTCAGAAAAGTTATCCTCTACTTCTATCCTCAGTCCCTATTTATAGGGAACCTGAGTGTACAAAAAATATACTAAGTCTAAACAATACACTTCGCATAAAATTGACTTAGTAAAATAACATAAAGATGCAAAACTAAACAAATACACTATTCGACTTTTACAATTTTGCTTCTACAATCTCCCCCTTTGTAAACAGTCGAAGCTATTCAATCCATAAGCTTTTGAACAACAGAGTGAATTGTCTTTCGCACTTCTCCATACCAGGAAATCACCTTCTTGAGATCCTTCTTATCTCCTTCATTATTCTTCTTGCAATTGTTCATACGAACAATAAAGTGCGTATATTGCAAAGAAGTATATATTTCCACCTCTGAGACTTTAAACAAGAATTTCTTGGGCTTCCCCTTCGTATCTCTTCCTGAAAACACCATGCCGAAAGGTTTCAGGCATATTTCCCCAACAACATATTTTGATAATGCTGACTGAGATAAGGTTTCTTCCCAAGGAACGTTCACTTCTCTTCCCAACGTAGTCGCCAATTCTTCATCAGTTAGAGCTAAGCAATCGAAATAATTGTCGATATATGTCTTGACATGTGAGAAGCCTATCTTGAACACTTCAGTCTCAGATCCTTTGAGCTTATTCTCTTCCATATGCTTCAAAATGAGAGCCACTTGAATCAAATCGTTGCAGTTCATCAGAGGAATGTAAGCTATAGTGAAGTCATACTGCTTGTTATCAGCTCGAATAACAAAGTAACGGAAATTTTGAAGCATGTCTTCAAACATCGTATCTTTCTTGATTGTTAACACCTTTTTGATCTTCATTAAAGACCAAACTTCATCCGGATTCTTCCCCAATACAGCATGAAATCTGATTTTCATGTGTATGTAATCATCTGGATTATCAAACTTCTCGCTAATCTTGTATTGAGCAGTGATGAAGAGCATTTCGTTGATTGGAAAATCTAGCTGACAATTGTCTGAATTCGCAATATCATAACTTTTCTTTGGTTTCTTCTCAAATTCATACATTTCCCTCCCCACAACTTTTGACTCTATTGTTTCATAAGAATACAACTTCGCATGATCTCCTTTGTTCATCGTGGGAGGATCACTTGCCCTTTGCCTCATAATGCTTTGCACTTGCCTCATCCTTTCTAACTCTGCCTCATCCTCAGCTTTCTTCTCCTCCTTTGATTTTTCATACAATATTTCTTTTCCTTTTCCCACAACATCTGTTTGAGGTTGTGAACTCGAACTTCCTTCTTTTGCCCCAATCGAAATTCCTTTGGCAATCGGTCTTGTGGTTATTGTAGTTGAGGAAATTGGCATTCTAAGTATTGGAAGAGTAGATTTAAGATGGGTAGATATAACTTTTCCCACTGTCTTCGCATCCTCCTCTTTACTTAGATTTTTCTCTCCCCATTGCACCCCTGTGAAAGCAGGTGGGGCACTCTTCGGTAGTAAAGAGGTAAAATTGGCGATTGGTGCAAGAGTTTTCTGAATTGCTTGTTCCAAAGTATTAACCTTTAGAGACAAGAACTCAGGAGTGAGAATTTGTTGAGATAAAGATTGCGAAACCATAGTTTTTTGCCCAGTCACCAACTTGATCAACTGATCAAACTTCTCCTGGGTTTCTTTGTGATTATCTTCAAGGATAGGGGCAGCAACGACCTTGTGTACTTTTGTAGCAACCACATCAATCTTCTTTTGAACTTCGATATTTTGAGAAGTAATATCCCTGAGCTCCTTTGCAAGTTCGGTTTTCAACTCTTCAAGCTTAAAGTTGACATCCTCCCGAACTTTCTTCACGTCCTGTACAAACAGAACATGACATTCTTTTGCAACAGTTTTTAAGTCTTGGACCACCGAAGAAAAATTACTGCCTTGAGCTCGAATGCGTAGCTCATTATTTTTATCATCCTGATCAACCTTCTCCATTATTCGCTTCTCAGCCCCCTTAAGCATAATATCAACCTCCATTGCTGAGATAGAAGACATCCTGCCAGAATCAGCCTGCAACTGAATAATGGCATTCAACTTATGATTCAGGATTTTAAATTGCTTTCCTGTCATAAGCATGTGATCACGTATTTCCTCCTCCTCTGAATCAAAGTGAATGTCTTCAAGTACTCCTCCAAAGGCTCCTCCGTCAGTTTCATTATCAGATAAAGGTTGCGAAGGTTGAGGAGTTTCTGGTGATTGTGAGGGAAAAAGGGTTGTAAATGGGTTTTGTAGTGGATAATCAAAAATGGATGAGGTTGTGGATAGTGTAGTAGATGGAAATGATACAAGTGGTAAAGAAATGGGTAAGGTGATTGGTAAAGTGGTTTCAACACTCGTGATAGGTGCCCCCGTATCAGATACGTTGACAACCGTATCTAAAATAGGTACCTCCTCGGAAAATGATTTGGTAGTGACTATTTCGAGTGGTTGTGAGGAAACTTGTGAAACTTGAAAATTTGATACAGGTGGATCAGAAACAGTTACCGGTGTAGAGATTAGTGGTGTGTCAGGAACCACTTCTTCATCTGAGGACTCATTGCGAATAATAAGCTTTCGCTTTTTCAACAATGTTTGTTGCATTTGTTTCGCAACATCTTGAGCACGTTGTCTCTTAGATCCTGGAGAGACAGGAGCTGGAATATTGAGAACATTTTTCAATACCCCTGATTTTGATGGTATTGTATCCTTCTTCAACTTTGGCGAGGTTTCCACTATCTGAATCTCCTCATCTCGACCCTGTTTCAAAGATTGAGCAGTTGCATCATTCTTGATAGCCTTCTTCTTCTTTGAGGGTTTGGTTGCAATGCTTAACAAAATGCCAATCTCCACATTTGAATTGAAAGTCTTCATGTAGCGCACCAACACCTTGTGAGTTGGAGAAACCTTGTTAAGCATCACATCTGGAATGCGAGCAACATGGGTAAATATTTCTTCATCATATTCAACCACCTTTGGAAATTGATATAGAGAGAATTATGCAACCTCCGCATCCTCTTGTACTGAAATTCCCTCCTTTTCATATACCTTTTCAAGAATCAAGCTCCAATACCTTGCACAAGATATTCCTTTTTCCGAATTTGTGTTTTCCAGACTCTTAACAAATTCCTTCCATAACTAAGTTGCATAGTCTACACTGATGTCATAATATAATCCCATTACCATGGCATAAACCTCCATACGCCCCCTATCTAGACCAACTGTGCGTCCTGTTAAGCATCTGAGAAAAATGCCAAATAGAAAATTCCATACGCATGGTAACCCTGACTTTCTGAAGTCACTGATCTTCTCCACAGTTGGTTGATGACCCATTTCATTGGACATGTGGATGACTTGAGAATTAACGGGTTTGAAAAATGGAGGGTTGTTCGGAATCTGCAAGAATTCAAAAAACATCTTCTTGGAAAGTTTAACCCGTTTGTTATTCATCAAGTTGAAGGTTATCACATCAGTAGTATGGTTGTATGATGTCGTTGAAGCTGCCAAAGATAACCATGTCATCGGAACAGAGAAGGAACTAAACATGGCGGTGGACAGGGGTGATCGTTTCAGGGCAACGATGAGCATCTTCAATCCTTCAGGATAAGAAGAGACACTCGGATCAACTTGATAATTGGTGCTTTGGATTTTCATCAGGGATTGAGAAAGAACTTCATCAGTGTTGGATTGAATGGCAGCCATTGTTAGGGTTTGAAAGAGATGAAGTTGAACAAGTTTGAATCTTTTTAGGTTTGTGAGAGTTCTGTTTGCGTAACCGTATACTATGATTTTGATCCCCCTTTTATAGTTTCCCCAATTTGATTTGAAATTAAAGCGGGATACATTTAATGTTATCCGATGTGGCACCTTGAAAATCGGATCATGACTGCAAAAGATAACCATGCTTCAAAAAGGAACTGTCACATCTCCTTGAAACCGGATAGAATACCAACCATCTTGAGTACACAGCCTGTCAAGTTTCCCGTTATAGAATTTGAACCGTTAAAACCCTTCGCATGGAGGCAAGGCTCTTTCACTTTTGGGATGTAAAGTGAAGTCATATGCCAAATTTGCGAAATCATCAGCTTGAGTTGGTTTTACTCAGAACCTCAAGGATTTCGTGTATGCATTGTGTCAACAGAATAAGATGAGAAACAAAAAAATTTTGAAATTATGTGATGTCAAAAATTCAATTTGACATGAAGGCAGTTAAACCCCATGAAAAGGTTGCTTCGTTAATCATCAAGAGAGATGATCAACAGCTTGTGTAGTTTCCCGTGAATTACAATCGAATACTTTTAGATAAGTATCGAAGGGCTTCTTTTAAAAGATATTTTGGATTGGTTTCAAATTTCATTACTTATCAGCCTTAACATAAGGTGAGAAATTGTAAATGAAATTACTTGTTTGACCAGTGTAGTCAGTGACAAGTTGGTTTTTGAAAATATTTATCATGACTAGGATTTGCGAATAAAACTCACACATAAATCATATTCATAAAAAAAATTTGTTCTGGATCTTGTTGGGTAACAAACATCGTGGGTTGCGAATGTTTGATCGAGACCACTCATGCAAAATGAATATGATTTGGAGTTTCGAAATTTTGGTACTGAAACAAAAGTTTCGTTAAAATCTGGAACGAAGTTCCCCGTCAATTCCTTAAGGTTTATGATGTTTGGGTTTCACTTCCATCACGGTCTCATGATGTTAGATCATAAACACAGACTTGTGATTTGTCTAAGTTTTGATTGGTTTGATCAAAGACCTCAAGGACAAATCTCTTCGAAAATTTAGATTGAAAGAATTGTTTGGTATAAAAAGATTGGTTAAGAATCGAAGTGTACCTCTGTTATAATAGACAAAACAGAAAACTCTTAACTTCAATGAAAAGAGTAAGGTAGCTCAGTTGACTGATGTGAATTTAAGCCTGATTGGGAAAAACCCTCTGTATGAAAGATTCATTAAGGCTTTCAATTTTCACACATCGAGTCGTGTTGAGGCTTTTGGTCTACATACAGCAGCATGCTTCTAGGGACAGCCTAACTAGTTTCAAAAAAAATTTGATACCTTCCCGTAAAAACATATATGTATGACCTCTTCACATTAAGCCCTGTACTAAACTCACAGCACACAATGCTTAAAGAACAAAGAAAACAAAACTATTTTTGTGATTTTTGAATTTTTTTTTTTAAAAAAAAACATAACAAAATAAGACCTTTTTGGATTTTTAATTTTTCAGAAACAAACATGAATAAACATAAAATCTTTTTGAATTTTTGGTTTTTCAAAATTAAAAACTACAAAATGAATCACAAACCCAACCTTAGTTGTTATGATAGCAAATGCGAAAAGATGTGGATGCGAAGCCATGCGAAGCCTCTGGATGAAGAGTAACATTTGAACAATTTTGACTCATAACTGCTGAACGACACTCTCATGCTTGAGTTTTTGGAATTGAATTCACATCAATCATTCCCAAACCTGCTAAAATTCTAACAAATGATTTTTCATCAAGAGGTTTTGTAAAAATATCAGCAAGTTGTTCAGTTGTTTTAACAAAATGAATTTCAATATTCCCATCTTCCACATGATCTTTGATAAAATGATATCGAAGAGCAATGTGTTTTGTCTTTGAATGTTGTACTGGATTATGACAAATGCGAACTGCACTTTGCGAATCACAATACAAGGGAATCTTTTTCATGTTAATTGCATAGTCACGAAGTTGACTCTGAATCCAAATAATTTGCGATGTGCAAGCAGCAGCAACAATGTATTCAGCCTCAGCAGTTGATATAGCCACACAAGTTTGTTTCTTCGATTGCCAACTCACCAACTCCCCATCCAATAGTTGACATCCACCACTCGTACTTTTCCTATCCAAAGTACATCCTCCTAGATCAGAATCTGAAAAAGCCTGAATGAAAAACCCCGTTTTCGAAGGATACCAAAGTCCTAAAGAAACTGTTCCCTTAAGATAGCGAAAAATATTTTTCACTGCAGTCAAATGAGGTTCTCTTGGATTAGCTTGACATCTAGCACAATTGCAAACTGAAAACATAATATCAGGTCTACTTGCAGTTAAGTACAATAAAGAACCTATCATGCTTCGATAAAGTGTTAAATCAACAGAAGGAGCGTCTAACGAAGGAGTTAGTCTTGTTCCTACTGCCATTGGTACTCTTAGTTTCGTGCTATTGGTCACTCCAAAATTTTCAAGCAAGTTCTTCGTATATTTTTCTTGATTGATTAAGATTCCATCCCTGTTCTGTCTTATATTCAATCCAAGAAAATTATTAATTTTTCCTATCATGCTCATTTCAAACTGACTTTTTATTAGATTTTCAAATTCAATTGACAATGCTGGGTCAGTCGAGCCAAAAATAATATCATCAACATAAATTTGAACAAGCATTAGATGATTCCCAACTTTCTTGCAAAATAATGTGGGGTCTACTGATCCTTGTTTAAATTTAGATTGTTTCAAGAAATTTGTAAGTGTTGCGTACCAGGCTCTTGGTGCTTGTTTTAATCCATATACAGCCTTATCTAGGATGTAAACATGATCAGGATGTTCATCGTTTATAAACCCTGGTGGTTATTCAACATACACTGTTTCTTCTAGTTCTCCATTTAAGAATGCACACTTAACATCCATTTGATAAACATCAAAGTCTTTGTGAGCTGCATAAGCTAAAAATATGCGAACTGCTTCAAGTCTTGCAACAGGTGCAAATGTTTATTCATAGTCTATTCCTTCTTGTTGCGAATAACCTTTAACCACTAGTCTAGCTTTATTGCGAATAATATTGCCATCTTTGTCGGTTTTATTTTTAAAAATCCATTTTAATCCGACAATTGAAACATCAGAAGGTTTAGGAATTAATCTCCAAACCTTGTTTCGTTCAAATTCAGCCAGTTCAGATTGCATAGCAACAACCCAATCTGAGTGTTCCATAGCATCCTTTACTGTCTTTGGCTCTATTTTGGAAATAAAGACATTAAACATACATAGTTCTTGGTTCGCATTTAGTACCTCATTTTTCGCACGAATTTGAGCTCTTGTCAACACACTATCTTGTGGATTTCCAATTACCTGTTCTTTTGGATGATTTCTTGTCCATTTCTCAAGTGGTGGAAAATTAGGATCAAATTCCAATGGTGCATCTTCATACATATCTTCATTTTCAGATCCTGCAACAGAAAAATTATCATTTAGTTCATGAAACTCAACATTTTCATCAAGATTAATTGTCTCTGTTTCATGATGCTCCCCTTCAACATGATGTTCATCTTGATGTCCCCCCTCAAAATGATGTTCCTGTTGATTTTGTGAATTCTCCCCCTCAACTTGATAATCTTGTTGATTTTGCGAATGTTCCCCCTCAACTTGATGATTCATATTTTCATTCTCTCCCTCGAAAGTTGACTGACAATCTTCATGGTTGATTGTATTCTCCCCCTCCAAACGAACATCAGGCACACTTTCGCAAGATATTGACCTTTTATCAATTGTCGAATCATCAGTATGTTTTGAGGATTCTGATGTTTGATTATCAGGAGCATTATTTTCCGCATCAATTCCTGTCAGGAATTCCGAAAATTAAGTCATAATCAAAATCATTTATTTTAGAATTATAAATTTGAGTATTTGAATCAACTAGTATTGATGTATTTTCAAATTTACTATCCGTTTGTTTAATATAATAATCATCAAATGTTAAATTGAAAGTTTCTTCAACTTTTCTAGTTCTTTTATTAAGCACTCTGTATGCAACTGAATTCTGTGAATATCCTAAGAATATGCCTTCATCAGCTTTAGCTTGGAACTTGGACAAAGTATCTTTGAGATTCATTATAAAACACCTGCAACCAAAAACATGAAAGAATTTGACATTAGGTTTCCTATTATTGATTATTTCATTTGGAGTAACATTGAATTTTCGATGAATGAATGATCGATTCTGAGTAAAACATGCAGTGGAAACTGCTTCAGCCCAAAGATATTGAGGTAGATTCGCATATGTTAACATGGTTCTGGCTGCTTCGCATAGAGATCGATTTCTTCTTTCAACAACACCATTTTGTTGCGGAGTATATGGTGATGAGGAATTATGCGAAATGCCTTTGCTGGTTAGAAAAGAATCAAGAGTTTGATTTTTAAACTCATAACCATTATCACTTTTAATTTTGTGAACATTCTTTTGCAGACTAAGCTCAATCATTTTGATAAATCAATCATTGTCTGAGAAAATTTAGATTTTAACCTGAGAAAAAATACCCATGTGAATCGAGAAAAATCATCTACAATAACTAAAATGTACCGCTTTTTATTGATTGTAGCAACAGTCGACGGTCCACATAAGTCAATGTGAAGAAGTTCCAATGGTTCTATGATTTTTGAATCAATCACAATCGGATGACCTTTTCTATGCTGTTTTCCTTGTTCGCAAGCTGCACACAGAGAATCATTGTCAAATTTTAGTACAGGTAACCCTCGAACTAAATCTTCAGTGACAAGTTTGTTAATATTGCGAAAGTTCAAGTGTGACAATCTTCTATGCCAAAGCCAGCTGACATCATTAGATGCTTTTGATAGTAAACACACAGCAGGTTTTCCCATAATTGGTTTGATGTCCAGTGTAAACATATCACCATATCTTTTGGATTTGAGAAGTACTTCATTTGACTTCGCATTTGAAATGATACTTCCTTCTTCATTAAATACAACTTGGTTTCCAGTACCCATAACAATTTGTGACACACTTATCAAATTATGTTGAAGTCCTTCAACATAAGCAACTATGTTCACAGTGAATTGTCCATTTGTGACTTTCCCATAGCCTTTCACTTGACACTTGTGATTATTCCAAAATTTGACTACTCCTGCATTTTCTAAGCTTCTATGGTATCGCAAGTTTTCCTTTCTTCCAGTCATGTGACGAGAGCAACCAGTATCAATATACCATTTTGTATCATATTGCTTGTCACACATCACCTGCATTTATTGGAAAAATTTAGGAACCCTAGACTTGTTGGGTCCATCATTAGTAGAATGAAACAAATTCTTTGAATTTAAAAACCATGTTTTCACTTTGTTTGTGACAGAATCCATTATATCAACATCATCAGATCTGGATATTGAAATATAGTCGTTCAATAGTTTTAGATTTCCATTGATTGTAATCTCATCCTTCACAACATTCGCATTTTTGATAACTGGTTTCCATTTTTGAACCGGAACTTGCGAATTATGAGATGATGAACTAGCAGTGGAAGAGTTGTTTGCGAACTTGTCAAATGCATTCTTGATTTGTTGTTCTGAAAATTTCCCACTTTGATATTGTCTTCCTTTCCCTTCAAACCAACGATTGATCGTACTTACATTAGATTTTCCTTTTGTATATGAAACTTTGGTCGGTTTTGAGACTGAAGGATTTGGAAAATTTGGTTGTTTTGGTGAAAATTTCACTTCTGCTTGAGTTGAATTTTTCAAACTTGATGAATTATTCGTGAATTTGCCAACATTTTGAAACTTTTGATTATTTACAAATTTTTGCGAATTCTCAAATTTTCGATTGTTGTCATATTTGCGAACATATGGAATTTTGTCATCAGAATTTATTGGTTTATGAAAACTTGAATCTGATTGTTTATTTTTTCTTTGAAATTTTGATGATGTTGTTTTTGAAATTTGTTCATTTTTAGTTCTTGGTTTGTCATTAGACAAAACTTGCCAGAAAATTGCTTTTCTTGCTTTTCTTTTTGAAACATTATTTTCTGTTGAATAATTTCCAACCATCAATTTGAATTCATGAGAATTTAATTTTACTTCAGCCTTTGGTTTTTCAACTTTTTCAAAAACTTGGTTTGCTTTTTCACCTTTAGCTACCCATTTTTGTAATGATTTTTGTTTTTGAAACACATAAGGATTTTGAGTTAAATTGTTTTCTTCTGTGTTTTGATTTGCGAAAAAACCTTCAGTAGTTGACCTTAGATTATATTTTTCAATCATTTTGTTGAATTCAGGATGAATTTTCTCAGCATTTCCAGTAGTGACAAAAACTTGATTTGGAAAAATGGTTTTATCAGTGCAAACAAAATTTGGATATACCACCGTGTTGGTTTCCAAAAATGTGCTCCTTTTGTCATTTAAAATTTTGTCAAATTCTTTTGTATTCTCAAACACTTGATCAACCACAAATCATGGAGGTATTTCATGTGAATCTTTCACTTCTTCTTTGTTTTCATCAATATCATTAGATTTCCAGCTTTCAACTTCCACATTATCAAACTTACAATGTTGCGAAGTTGAGGGTTTATCAGTTTCATCCTTAACTATCGAATCAACTATTATTTCTTTCCCTTTGATCTTACATGTGATATTAATGATTGACAATTTAGAACAATCAACCTCTTCTTCTTCTTCTTCGATTTCACTGATCTCACTCACATTATCTGAATTATCATCAATATCAGCATAATTGAATTGAGAAGTAAGAGTTGAAGTTTCGGTTTTCTTTAAGATTTTCACTTGTTCACTCTTTGTCAAACTTTCATTGACAATGTTAACCAACTCATGAGCATTCAGGAATTCATCAATTTTGACAATACCATATGGATATCTATCATCAGGTATTTTGTCAAATTGAGCAATTGTACTTTCGCAATCATAAGAAACAACATCAACTTTTTCACGTTCATATTCAAGAAAAGGTAAAAGTTTCCTATGTTGTTCTTTGCTAATGTCAGAAGAATGATGTAAAGCAGTTAATTTTGCATACAATCGTTTGGCAGAATTACAATATATGTTCCTTTGTGCTAGCAACAACCTAACATCATTTGTAAGATTATTCCTATCACAATCTACATTTTTGATCTGCATTTCAAGTTTTTCTGCTCTGCTCCTTTTTATTTCTAATTCTCTTCGTGTCTCACCTAGTGGCATATTTAATTTTTGAGCTTCAGTACTAGCAGACACAATAACAAAATCAAAATAAGCCACAATATCATCAAATGAAATGATTTCAGCATCATAAGCAGATAAAGGAATATTAAAAGATTCAAGTATAGCACGTACCTTGGTGGTCATGGGTGATTTTCCGTGGATTTGGATACAAAGAATCTCCCTGAAGTGTCCTCATCGCAATCTTCAAAACTTGCGAACATGCCTCCATGTGTGGGATGCCTCATTTCTTTATCATTAGATCCTGATGACCAGATCTGATACGTTCCACTCTCTTCATCAGCAGATTCACCCTTCGCAACTAGAGACACTCCTTTTGTCTTAGCGCGCAACTCTTCAATCTTTTCAGAATAGTATGCTTCATCTTTAACTTTTTCTTTCTTCTCTTCTTTCTTTCGCAACATGCAATTGGCTGCGAAGTGATTCGCACCATTGCAGTAGTGACAGTAAATTCCTGAGTCAGCTTTCAGCATTTTCACTTCTTTCGCATCTTTTTGTTTCTCTTCAGCTTTCTCCATTATCTTCCTCTCATCTCCTCCAATTTTTGTGACTCCACTTTTCGCATCACTAGCCTTTCCTTTTGGATTAAAAGGCTTTTTGAAAAACTTCTTAACTTTGTTGTTTGAGTAGAATGCCACAACTTCATCATCAGAGTTCATCAAAAATCCTTCATTATCTGAACCATCTTTTTCATTAACATCAACTTATGATACCTTTGAAACAAGAGCCAAAGGACCTCCAATACTCTGTTTTGATTCTTCATACATTTCTGAAACTTCACTTTCATGTTTTTTCAGTTGATTGTAGAGATCATTCAAATGAGTTGTATCAAAACTCTGTTGATTCTTAGTCATCATGCTCACACTTCGCCATTCCTTGCGAAGGCCCATAATGAAAGTTAAATTGAACTCCATGAGAGACCTAGTGATTCCATACCTATTGCAGCGAAACATAAGCTCATTCAAACGATCATAGTAATTTTCAAGAGTTTCAGCATCCTTTTGTCTGAATTCCTTCAGTTCAACTAGACATTGCTTCACAGAGTTGATCTTCGTCTTTTCGCTACCTTGATACTTCTCTTTTAGAGTGTTCCAGATCTCCTTTGCTGTTTTACAACTACGAATGTAATTATAAACCACAGGAGGAAGAGCACCTCTTAGTTCCCTCATGCACCTCTTTTCATTATTCTTCAACCGTTTTTGTTGATCAGCAACTTCAGCAGATGCAGTAGATGATCCAAACGGTTGAACATTAGCAGGAGCTTGCACTGTTCCATCGATACAATTCCAAAGTTCTTCATCAATTCCATTTAAGTAATCTTCCATTCTATCAGCCCACTGATCATAGTATTCTAGAATTAACATCGGAATTTTGGTTGAGGAACCAAGCAAGTGAGAGAAGGAAGTCATTGTATTCATGTTGAAGTTCGCCATTGATGAACACATAAATTTTCAGAAAACTTGAAAAACTTTATGAATTTGAGAATTGATCAATTGAATTGATCACAAATCACTGATCGATTACTAGACTAAACAATTCAAAGACATAATCAATTCAAATCTGAAGATCAAATTTGATTTTCAAAACCAAAATGCGCGGAAAATTTTGAGTAAAGTTGCAACTCAAAATGCAAATGATTCTAACACGAAAATCAGATCGATGCAGTTTGAATCCTCCTCTGATACCAATTGAAGAGAATTGTTATCGAGATTTACGAAAGCAAATATGATTTGAGTGATTGAAAAGTAAGAACACGAAGAGTAAATATTAATCAGATCTTATATTGATGAAGACTGATTACACGAATAAGCAGAAAGGATATTTGCGTTTCAGAAAAGTTATCCTCTACTTCTATCCTCAGTCCCTATTTATAGGGAACCTGAGTGTACAAAAAATATACTAAGTCTAAACAATACACTTCGCACAAAATTGACTTAGTAAAATAACATAAAGATGCGAAACTAAACAAATATACTATTCGACTTTTACAATTTTGCTTCTACAGTTTTCTTCTCCAACTAAAAACATGAATTACATGTATATTAATTTATCACGTACATATATCTACGTATGTATGTGTGAATATATGTATGTATATGGTTATGTATATTTTAGAACACATTTTTTTTAGTATCTAATAAATTTTTTATCGATATTTATATATAAAAAAAGACAACTTACATGAAGCCTATAGACGTTGCTATAGAAGCTTAAATGCTAGAAACATTTTTTAAATAAGTGTATGATTTTTTTGGGGGTGCGTAATTTTATGATTTGGCTATATGCAAAACAACTATCATACATACTTATAAAGCTATCATTTTTTCTTGAATCTCATGCATTTAAAGCTATCATTTTTTCTTGAATCTCATGCATTTGAAACTCTTTTTTTTTTGAACTTCCTCAAACCACATTCATTTGAAACCCCATTTTTTAACTAATGTGACTCAAAAGTTTTCTTCATTATGATTTAATACTCAAAAGTTTTATAAGTTATATTATGTTTAATTAGCATTTAGTGAAAATTTTAGTATAAAAAGGGCAATCTTTTGTCTCTTTTGTGTTATATAAAATCTTACATGTAAGAAGGATTTGAAGATATTGTGATTCAAAAGTTTTCATGTAGTTGAAGCATTCACGATCCAAATATGAAAATTTGAAGAAACGGGTTATGTCGATCCAAATATGATGATTTAAAGAAATGGGTTATGTCGCATCGATGGTAATTGTAATATGATTTTTTTCTTTCAACCAAAACAAATGAAGCTTTTTTTATTCTTTCTTTATATTCAGTTTCTCATTTAATCTTTATATGTGATTTGTGTGTATTACTCAATCTTGAATGTGACTCTCCAAACATCAATGTTTTGCTTGGAATATCTTTCTGATTCTTCTTTTTCAAGAAAAATATTTTGATTTTAGGTTAGTGAAGATTATCATCAAGTTTCTATGGTTGAATGGTGTTAAATGAAGAAAGAAGATTCATAAAATGGATATAGATTTTTTTGTTTGAGCAAAGTTGGTGAGTGTTAGTTTTTTCTTTTGATTTAAACGTATGTTTATGTAACATCTTTATTTATATATTCAACTACCCAATGCTCTTATTTATTTGATTGTAGTTTTTCTATTTTGATTATGTTTATTTTCTACTATATTTTTGTCGGGTTATCCTACACAACATATTTAAAAGACAATATTTAAAAGATAACATAATTTTGAACATTTGATATGTAATTATGATAGACTTATCATGATATGTTCTTCATATGAAAGTAATTTATCCATATTACTACGACAATAATTACATATGACATTTACGAATATATATATATATATATATATATATATATATATATATATATATATAATATGTGATTTGATTATTTTTATTAATATGAATTTCATTTATTCATATATGATTGTTTTATTCATGCCTTAGTAGATTGATTTAGATTTATAATTTTTTATCAGGTGAATCTTCGAGTTCCGTAGATGATGCACAATATTGTAGTTATGTAATTAGAGAACATGTCTATAAGTCAGATGTACCTGTTCAATTTATTCCATTGAAAGGTTTAATCTTCAAATCATTAGATTTGGCCATCAAAATGTATTATGAGTATGCTGAAATTGGTGGTTTTGATGTGAGACTGGGCACATAGTCAAGGTTTGATAACAAGATTATAAAGAAGAAACATGTTATATGTAATCATGGTGACTAATAGAAAAAGAAATCTTGTGACACATTGGGTACAAGTGGTATTAGGAGGAAACAAAATTCAAATTCAAGAGTTATTGGTTGCCAAGCAAAGATTATATTTGAGTCTATGTATGGAACTTCATATTTTACAGTTTTTTAGTTTGATGAACTTCATAGCCATCCACTTGAGAAGAGAAGTGCTTTAAAAAAAAGCGATGCAAATGTCATATTCAGAAAAAGAGTTTATAGTGCGTACTTCCACATCAAAAATAGACCCAACTATGGTTCATAAATTGAGGGCAAGTCTAAGAGGTGGGTATGAGCTTGTTAAGCCTAAAGTAGTTGACTATAAAGATTTAAGGAGATATATGAACAGGGTTATAGGTTATAAAGATGCCTAAATGATAGTAAACACAATGAATGACCGTCGAGCTCACTATCCAAATTACTCATTTGAGTTTAATTGTGAAGATGATGTTTTGGACTCTATGTTTTAGGCTGATGAAATGGAGAAGGCATATTATTGTGAATTTGGTGATGTTATCTCGTTTGATGCGACTTTCCAAACAAATAAGTAAGTTATTCTATCTGTTTTTTTATAGCTTATTCATATATGAGTATTTTAAGTTTATGTTTAATGTTCATTTTTTATTGTTGAAATTAGTTTAATTATATATTGTAACTATATTCATACATGAATTGTTTATATTTACTTATGAATACATCAAAAGTTGACTTTAATGACCACTTTTTTGTGTTATAGGTATCGAATGGTTTTTGTTCCATTTACTGCTATTAACCATCATAAAAAATCAGTTACTGTTGGAGCGGGGTTGCTAAGCAATGAAAGCATTGATTCCTACTCTTGGTTGTTTAAAATGTTTCTTAAAACTCATGGGAAAGAAGCAACACTTGTTTTAACCGATCAAGGTGCTGCAATAAAACAAGCTATTAAGGATATGTTTCCTAATTCAAAAAACCGATTATATATGTGGCATATAATGAAGAAGTTGAAAAACAAGGTATTATTTTAATATATTTCAAATATGTTCCATAGTATTAGTTATTCATAGATGAATATAGTATTTTTTTTCAAATTTTAGTATATTCATTTATGAATATTTATTATTATTTTACTTATTAATATTTATTCATTTATGAATAAATATAGAAGTTTATTTTATTTTTGTTTTAATATAGATATTAGATGATTTTTTTACGAACACAAACTTTCGAAAAAGATTCTCGAAGCTTGTTTGGGACATGAATATGAAACCTGATGTCTTTGAGGTGAAGTGGGGTTTACTTATGAAGGAATTCAATCTTGAAGACACAAGATGGTTTAAAGACATGTTTACAAAAAGTGATTCATGGATACTTGGATATTTTAACCATATTCCAATGTGTGGGTTGATGAAGACTACGCCGAGGTCAGAGAGTATGAATTCATTCTTTAATACCTACTCAGAAAGTGGTAATTTACATTTGAATTTCATGATGAATTACGATACTACTATTAAAAACCAAAGGAATACTCAACGAGAGCTTGATAAGGCATCAAAGAAAGCATCATATAAAATGGAAACACCTTGAAAAATAGAAGTACAAACATCAAAAGTTTATACAAGTACATTATCTTTTGAGGTGCAAAAGGAAATATATAAAGCAAGTTTTTTCTGTACATACTCATATGTTGCTATTGAAGATGGGTGGGAAGTTTACATTATGCAACACAACAACAATAAAAGAGAATTTAAAAATGAATTCAAGATAATTTAATGGTTTTCTATGAATAATGTAATGTTTATATATGAACATGAGAATATTCATATATGAATATTCTGATCATTTTAAAATTAGAACATGTTCATATATGAATTTAATTTCTTATATGAATATTTACAATGCTATTATTGATATATGTATACTTATATATGGATATGAATTATTGTATATGATATATGAGTATTCATATATGAATATGAGTATTTAAATATGATTTTAAATGTGTAAATTTTGTTTAAATTGTTTTTTCATTTTTTATTATGTTTTTGTAACAGCTTGAAATAAAAGTTGAAGAGAAAGAAATAAATTGTAGTTGTGAACATTTCAAGCATATGGGTGTTTTATGCAGACATGCTTTTACAATAATTATGAGATGTTGTGTTAAAGAAATTCCTGAAAGGCACATTATGAAAATATGGAGAAAGGACGTGATGTCAAGAAATTATAGTTTTAGACTTTTAGTTCTCATGAATCTGATTCAAGGGGTCGTGAGAATGTGAAGCTAGTCAATGATTCATATTATAGTTTTAAATCATGTTTGGATATTGTAAAAGATGACAAAAAGAAATTGGATTTGTTTGTTGATAAACAACAGATGTTGTTGAAGGAACTTGAGAGTGATTATACATGTGGTGGATTGAAAAGCAAGACGGATGATGAAGTTGTATGCAAGCTTATGGTGTTTCTATTTCTATTCCAAAAGAGATTAATATTCATGTTCCTTAAGTTCAAAGCAATAAAGGTTCTGGAATAAAGAAAAGAATTTCATGTGTAGGTGAAGCGACATATGTTAATTCTAAAAAAGAACATAGAATATGATAAGGATGTGGACAACGAGTTCCTCACAATTTACGTACATGTCCAGTAAGAATTGCAGTTGCTCAATAAAGAAAAGACATTTAGGGTTTTTGTTTTTTTATGTGTTTTTGGTTCTATTCATTTATGAATATATGCAGATAATAATCATAAATAATATTATTCATGTATGAATAATACAATATTATTATGTCATTATCGATTTATCAAAATCTACTACATAACACATTTATATGGATATGGTAAATTGATATGTGAAATACATATTAATTATTAATGAATATACCATATTTGTTTTTTAATTTAGTAATAATCTATTATATGGATATGGTAAATTGATATGTGAAATACACATATTACTCATAAATTATTCATAAATGAATATATTATATTTGTATACATTTTTGAATGAAGACGTTATTATTTACATATTAAAGGTAAATGAATATATCATATTGATATTTATTTATGAATAAACATAAGTAAAATTGAAAACTAGCAGAAACGAATACTTAAAAAATGAATACGAATATGATGTATTTGTGATATCTATTTATTAATTTACTAATAAATAAGTTATATTCATATGTGAACTATGTTATACTCACATATTACTCCTATCTTAATCATAAATGAATACATCATATTTGTATTCATTTATGATTGAAGACGTTATTATTTACATATTAAATGTAAATGAATATATCATATTGTTATTCATTTATGAATAAATAGAAATAAAATTAAAAACTGTCAAAAAAATCACACATGTTCATAAATCATTATCATAAACTTTGAAAATATTTGAATATAAAATCTAACAAAAATAAGCAAACTTGTGTCTATTACATAATCATTCAACACAAAATAATAAAACTTGTTTAGAAGCATTTCACAAACTATTTAAATGATGTTCAGTAACACTTAACAAACTATCTAAAACTTGTTCACAAAACCATCTTACATGTCCTCCAAAAACATTCAACTTTAACACAAACTGTTCTCCTATAACATCACACTTCATCACAAACAATCATCAATATTCTTTTAACCTTTTTTGAATTGTTTGCATAGCCTTGTATGCATGACCAGTACATACTTTGAATTCTACATTTTGATATTTTTCAGCAATCCAACACCATAGCCTTCAACATGTTAGTTTCAGAAGTTAGCATTTATTGTGCATACCTTTGTCTGAGCTTCTCTAAAGTAGTTTGTTCATTTGAAATTTCTTTATGAAGACTTGGTTTCCACTTTGAGATTGGTTATCCCATATAGGTCTCCATATGTCTCATTGAAAGTACCCCAAAATCAACTTTGTGTTTTACTGTTCTCCATGGTATTTCAAGTCATTGAATTCCACATTTTAACTGTTCTCCATGAGCACCTCTAACAATTGGAAAGAATACTTGTTTTTATGTATATAATGGTAGTATTTTGTTGATAATATATATATATATATATATATATATATATATATATATATATATATATATATATAACAAGTTTAATTAACATACCATTTCAATATCTTTTATGTTCAAGTTTTTTTTGTACCCATCAGTGTTGTCATGAAAGTTCTCCTTGAATTTTTTATACTTTCTTCCATCACACAATGTTGAAGATACATAAGCATTCTATAATGAAAATAATTTTAAAGGATTAGTAAGTTGTTAATCATAAATAAATACATCATGTTGGTATATTAATCATAAGTGTATACTAAAGATATTTATTTTTTATTTTTATATTTATAGATGAATACATCATTTTGTTATAATCATATGTGAATTTGAGTTGCATATACATAATTATCTTAAATGATAGTAAATAAATCTAATATTTATAAATGAATACATAATATTTGTATGTTCATTTATCAATAAAGAAAACGAACTTACAGGAACTTCAACTTTAAAGAAAAGTCTGTATGGTGAATTTCCGACATCCCTTCCCAGTTCTTGGTCGTTAAGTAAATCACCCCAAGTGTCTAAAACTTCTGCAAAAATCTTTGTGTTTGCATATAGATTTTCCATAATTGCTCTTTCTGTTACATGGCCATATTTTTTCTGGACAATCACATCTTTGCAAATATATAATCAAAATGTTACACATTATTATCTATATAATCATAATCATATATGAATACCTCTATAAAATAAAGTTACTTACAATGTATTCCCTTGCAAGTTGAACAACCGCTCACAGACAATACTCTCCTGATGTTTTAGCTTAGGTTTTGTTTCTATTATCCTGCATTTGTAAGGTGATTTGAAAGCATCTACAGGCTTCTTCTCTCTTGATTGATCTGTCACACCCCAAAACCAAGAACGGCGGAAACGTTCTGGGGCGGAGGACGTAATGTACAGTATCACAACACAGTAAATGTAAATAAGCAAACAACATCATCCATTGCATTAAATATAGAATTTTAATACAAGTGTGTTCTGTATAGTTTTAGACACCAAAAATATAAGGTAAATCAAAATAATAATATGATGAGTCTTGAATGCGCTCCATCTTCTCAAAAGCTGGCCTCGGTACCTGTCTACTGATGACCTGAGAATACAAGTTATTTTGAAAGAGTTTATCAGCATTAAGCTGGTGAGTTCATAAGTATTTTAGTGTCGGTGGTTGTTATCAAAACGTTTGAACCTGGCACAAGTATAAGTTGTAAAATGTATGTAAGTGTTTGTAAAAGTTTGAATCTCTCAGAAAATCCTATATTTTCTATTAAAGTAGCCTTCTACCAAGGCTTAATTGTTTTGTATGCTCGTTTGCTGTAAAAGTGTGTAATTTCCCAATTGTAACTATCATTTAATAAAATATAGTTTGTACATTAATGTTTAAGTGAGGTTATCACTAAAAATATGTAATGGGTAAATCAATGTAGTACTGTAGTTTTGTTTTATAGGAACTACTGCTGTACTAACTACCTTAAATCGGATTTATATTAAGGTAAAATGTGATAATTACACCATGCTATCGACTGGTAACAACGACATACGAATGGTCGTAATAAGGGAATGACGTTTGGCACCCGCAGACCTGCAGGTCCGGCTGTAGCTAGCAGTAAGGTGTAGGATAGTCAATCCAGTATAGATCTATACGCAAACTCACGCTCTTCCTCCAAGAGAATTCTGGCTACAACTCGGGACACAACATTTAAGGCATGCTCCGATACAGTGGATCACAATTGTTAACGTATTCTCGTATATGTAATGTAATGTTTCTAGTTCTAGTATAGTTGTATATGTTCTCCTCCTAGTATAGTTGTATATGTTCTCGTAGTATAGTTGTATATGTTCTCGTAGTATAGTTGTATATGTTCTCTTCCTAGTATAGTTGTATATGTATGATCTTGTGTTACCCCGATGGAAACTAACTAATGATGTGTCTAGTACGTATGAATATGGAAGTACTTTTATGTCTATATATGTATATTTGATATATAATTAATATTGAAACGACCTTCGGATGGTCACCCGAAATCCCACCAGACCACATCCAAATCGAGAAAAAGGAAATAGGGCGGATGGCATTCCTATGCCCTTTAAACATTATTTATACATCTATACATATATGGGCATGCAATTTATAAGAAGTAAAAGCATAAATAAGTTTTTATAAGACATTTGGAACATAAATATTATTTCAAGAAAAGATCGACTTGATGTCAATCTATAAAACAATTTGAAGGCATAAGTTTAATAAAACAGTTTAAGTATAAGGAACATTTATTTGAATCACAGTTGTAAATAAGTTTGAAAAGTAAAAGAGTTTGTAAAACATTTTGAAGTAAAACAGTTTGATAAACAGTTTGAACAGTGATAAAATCATTGGTTTCCTAGTTATTAATCACATGTGATTAAATGCAATCACATGTGATTGAAGCAATAACTATAAGTGTTTGAATTGTATCCCCCCATAAAGTATTTAAAACATTTAAAACCATTTCAAAGGTTGATTAAAGGGGTATGAACTCACTTGTGGTGAGCTGTTTGAATAGTAGTGTCGGATACCATGCTAGGTGGCAAACGAAGACTTGTTTACACGCACGAGCCTAGTTATCATATAATAAACATATATATAACTAATTAGCCAAATAATAACTTAATAAAATAAGTTGGGACACTTAGGAACATGAAAACACTTGGTATAAATGTTATAGGTCCTAAGGGTTGCATCTAAGTCGATACGGTACAAGGCAAAAGGGTTTGAAGCTTCCAAAGACCTTGTATAAGAGTTCACCACCCAACAAACCCCACCTTTGGAGTTTACGGCCGTGAACTCCTCACTTGGTGGTTTTGGGTGTTTTGAAGTGCTATCTTAATCCTAGAATAAGCCTAGCATTGTTGGAATAATCCTTGAAGTAGTTTAAGGCCCTAGAATGCTCCATAGAGGAGTTTACAGCCTAAAGACCATATCCCCTACAGTTTACGGCCGTAAACTCCTATGGGGTGTTGGTTTTAATTCTTTTTGGTCACTTGCACAAGTAGGATAGCTTCTATGTTTTTATCTAAGGCTAAAGGAGACATTAGGCACACATTTGTGCCTTTACTTGGAATTTACGGCCCAAGTGATATTCCTTGGTCGTAAACTCCCTTTTAGGGATGATTTTTGTGTAGATTAATCCCCATTCAAGTCCTATGTATTCAAGGGTAATTGTCTCAAAGCCTTAGGGGTGATTTAGGGCATCCTAAGCCCTTGAAAAAGGGGTTTACGGCCCAAGAGCATATCTTGGCCGTAAACTCCTAAAACTCCATGATTTTGAAGTGTTTTGGTGTCCAAATTAGCTACAAGCATTAGAGGGTAAATGTCCTAAGCCTTAGGGGTGATTTAGGGCTCACTTTGGCCCTTGGAAATGGTGTTTACGGTCCAAGAACTCTTGGGCCGTAAACTCCAATAGCTTTGTGATCTTGGATGATTTCTAGCCTCAAATGTTTATACATTAAGTCCTTAACTAGTTGTCTAACAAGGAAACGGGACTAGGTAGCCTTAAAGCTCCATTTTGGAGTTTACTCCCCAAGAACGTTCTTGGGCGGTAAACTCCCGGATCTTGCATTTTAGACATGTAATTAATGTTATAAAGCATATAACAAGTAATAAAACACATCTAGGAAAGTAGACTCACAATCTGGGATGAAAACCCGAAGATCCGTCAGAGAGAAAATGGCTTTTCTCTAGTTGGATTTATGAATAATGAATTAAATAATTCAGAAATCTATTTATAGTCCTAAAATATTTTGGCAGAAAATATTTTTATTCCGGAGATTGGACTATGACATTATGAAACTTGGAATGTTCAAGTTTCACCAATCCAGGAGCATCCATTCTCCTGATATCTCCTGAAACATAAACCCTAATGTACACAAACATTTTCAGAAAAGTCTGAAAATCACTGAAACTGGACTGGCTTCTATTGAATAGATATTGTTCGTACAACTGGAAATTTCGGGTTGTCACATCATCCCCCCGTTAGAAGGAATTTCGTCCCGAAATTAGAATTTAAGCAATTAAGGAGTTACAAATAATTAAGCGAAAAGATGAGGGTATTTCAGTTTCATCTGATCCTCGCGTTCCCAAGTGAATTCCGGTCCTTGCTTGGCGTTCCAGCGAACCTTCACGATAGGGATACGGCTTTGCTTTGTATGCTTGACCTCACGGTCCATGATCTCTACAGGTTCTTCCACGAAGTTGAGGCTCTTGTTGATCTCGATTTCGTCGAGTGGGATTACAAGAGTCTCGTCGGACAGACACTTTTTCAAGTTAGATACGTGGAATGTAGAATGTACGTTACGAAGTGTGTCAGGTAGGTCGACTTTGTAAGCTACGGGGCCGACTCTTGCAAGAATCTCGAATGGCCCTATGTACCTCGGATTAAGCTTCCCACGCTTGCCGAAGCATATCAAGCCCTTCCAGGGTGAGACTTTGAGAAGTACTCGGTCTCCCACCTGAAATTCCAAAGGTTTTCTTCGTTTATCAGCATAGCTCTTCTGTCGGTCTCTAGAGGCTTTCAATCGTTCTCGGATCTGAACGATTTTCTCTGTCGTTTCCCGAATGATCTCTGGACCGGTGAGAGTACTATCGGAAGCTTGCCCCCTGGCTAATTGGGTATCACCCACCTCAGCCCAGCACAGAGGGGATCTGCACTTTCGGCCGTAGAGGGCTTCAAATGGAGCAGCCTTGATGCTCGTGTGATAATTGTTATTATAGGAAAACTCGACAAGGGGTAAATGAGTATCCCATGCCTTCCCAAAGTCAATCACGCAGGCTTGCAACATATCTTCCAGCGTTTGGATGGTCCTCTCACTCTGTCCGTCGGTCTGAGGATGGTAGGCTGTGCTCATGTCCAGCCTTGTTCCAAGGGAATGTTGTAGTGATTGCCAAAATCTTGAGGTGAACCTAGTATCTCTATCGGAGATAATGGACATAGGTACACCATGTAGCCGTACGATTTCCCTAATGTATGTTCTCGTAAGTTTCTCCATCTTGTCGGCTTCTTTGATAGGCAGGAAGTGTGCAGACTTGGTCAATCTATCTACGATGACCCATATGGTGTCAAGTCCACCCGTTGTCTTGGGCAACTTGGTTATGAAATCCATAGTGATCCGCTCCCACTTCCATTCTGGGATCTCTGGTTATTGTAATAAACCAGAGGGCTTCTAGTACTTGACCTTTACCTTTGCGCAAGTAAGGCATTTACTTACGAAGGTAGCAATCTCTGCTTTCATATTAGGCCACCAGTATAGCTTTTTAAGATCCAAATCATCTTATCTGAACCTGAGTGGACGGAATACCGAGTGTTGTGCGCCTCGGTCATGACCAAGTTTCGGAAACCACCGTGTTTCGGTGTCCAGATTCGGTTCATGAAATATAAGGCTCCGTCACCCTTGGCTTCTAAATTCTTGTCCATTCCTCTAAGGGATTCACTCGTCACATTTTTAGGTTTCATGGCTTCAAGTTGAGTCGCCTGAATTTGATTAGACAAGTGTGAATGGATGGTTATTGACAATGACTTGACTTTGCGACCAGAATATTCCTTCCGACTTAGGGCGTCTGCTACTGTTGGATTAATGTCTAAGTCCATAACTATAATTGGTAAGACTTGACCCGACCCGGCATGGTCCATTTGGGTTGCATACCATCATGCAGTTGGATAGACTGTAATGAGAGAAATAAGACACTTATGGTTATTAATATATTATAAGTTCTAGTATATTAATAATAAGAATAATAAGATTATTTAATTAGTATTGATCAAGAATTAATCTAGGATTAATTAAGTGATCAAAAGAAGACTAATTAAATATATAGGTTGATTGTGTAAATCATCCATACTTGTATAGTGGCCTAATGCTCCATGGATAATCAAGTTGGGCTAAAACCCATAGGATGGTCCATGGTGTATTTGTACCCATGGATCATGGAAATGAAAGGCCATGTCAATTAGGGTTTACATGGTGTAACCCTAACTATATAAGCATCTTATTCTTGACCAAAATCGGCTACTAGTGTGTGAAGTAAAAGGGCTAGCCGATTTCATGAGTTGTAGAATTCTCTCAAGTTATTCTAAATGTTTTGGTTATTGTGATTCCATTTGAGGCTTCCACACTATTGGGGCTAGGCACTCAAGCTTCATGAAGACTTTCTACATCAAAGAGGTATGTATTCTATCTTGTTACACTCACTGTGTTGTATGCTAGATTAGGATAATACCTTGGTAGTTCTTATTTGCATGTATAATAGAGAAAACATAGATCCAAGATATTTAGGGTTGCATGTACACTTAGGAGTGTTAGAATGCTCAAAACCCATCAGCTACTACGTTGGCTTTACCCGGATGATAACGAATATCACATTCGTAATCACTGAGTAGCTCGAACCACCGTCGTTGTCTCATGTTGAGCTCCTTCTGATCGAAGATGTGTTGTAAACTCTTGTGGTCGGTAAAGATAGTGCTCTTCGTTCCACACAAGTAATGTCTCCAGATCTTCAGAGCAAACACTACTGCTCCTAGTTCAAGATCGTGGGTCGTGTAGTTAACCTCGTGTGTCTTCAACTGTCTCGAGGCATAGGCGATGACCTTTCCTCGCTGCATCAGAACACATCTGAGCCCTTGATTTGATGTATCGCAATAGACTACGAAGTCTTCTATTCCTTTGGGAAGGGATAGTATTGGTGCGGTGCACAAGGCTCGTTTGAGCGTTTGGAATGCTCTCTCTTGTTTCTCTTTCCAGTCAAAGGCCACGCCTTTCTGGGTCAGGGTTGTAAGAGGTTTCGCTATTCGAGAGAAGTTCTGAATGAACCTGCGGTAGTAGCTAGCGAGACTTAGAAATTGGCGAATTTTAGTAGGCGTCTTTGGCGCTGACCAGTTCTCAATGGCTTTTATTTTGGATGGGTCCACGTGGATTCCCTCTTCGCTTACCACGTGTCCCAAGAATTCGACTCTTCGGATCCAAAATTCACATTTCGAGAATTTCACATAAAGTTTCTCTTTTCGTAATGTCTCCAGAACTTGTCGCAGGTGATCGCCGTGCTCTTTCTTACTTCGGGAGTAGATCAGGATGTCGTCAATGAAAACGATGACGAACTGATCCAAGTAAGGTCGGCATACTCTATTCATCAGGTCCATGAAGACTGCAGGCACATTGGTCAATCCGAATGGCATCACCATGAACTCGTAATATCCGTAACGACTTCGGAAGGCTGTCTTCGGCACATCCTCCTCTAGAACTCGTAACTAGTGATATCCGGATCTTAGATCAATTTTGGAGAAATAGTTCGCCCCTTGCAGTTGGTCGAATAGATCATCTATGCGAGGCAGAGGGTAACGATTCTTGACCGTCAGTTTGTTGAGTTCTCTGTAGTCAATACACATACGGAATGATCCGTCTTTCTTCTTAACGAACAAGATCGGTGCTCCCCACGGTGAGAAACTCGGTCTTATAAAGCCCTTGCTGAGCAGTTCGTTAAGTTGACCAGAGAGTTCCTGCATCTCAGCTGGTGCTAAGCGGTAGGGCAACTTGGCTACTGGGGTAGCTCCTGGGACTAAGTCGATTCTGAACTCGACCTGTCGTTGCAGAGGTAACCTGCGTAGTTCTTCTGGGAAAATGTCGAGGAAGTCGCTCACTACTGGGATGTTCTTTAGTTCTTTCGTTTCGAGGCTCGTGTCGACGACGTGAGCAAGGAATACATGATATTCCTTACGCAGATACTTCTGTGCTTGAATACTTGATATAATACGAAGACTTACGCCGGGTTTGTCGCCGTAGACTATAAGAGTTTCGTTAGACGGACTGCTTTCTCGAAGCACATGATGTCGGCGCGATGAAGGCTTAACCAGTCCATGCCAATGATAACGTCGAAATTTTTTATTGAGACTGGCATGAGGTCGATTGGGAATGAATGGTTATCTAGAGTTAGAGTACAACCTAAGTATATGCTACTCGTACTTTCACTTTTTCCATTAGCCATTTCTACTGTGAATAGTTCTTTGAGTGCGTGCGGTGGTTGATTAAGCATGCGAGCAAATTTATAGTTTACGAAGCTTCGCTCCGCTCCACTATCGAACAGAATGCATGCATAGGAGTTATTGAGGAGGAACGTACCAGTCACCACGGTCGGGTTAGCAACTGCTTCCCCGTGGCCTATAGCTAGTACCCTCCCTGCTCCTCCCGCATTCCTCGCTTTGGGGCAGTCCCTCTTAAAGTAGCCTGCTTCGCCACATCCATAGCAGGTTGGGCTCGCGCCAGAGCCAGGGACTTGGTTGATAGGTTGTGCCGGGAACTTACAGAAACGGACGGTGTGTCCTTTTCTGTTGCAGTTTGAGCACTGCATTTCACGGCAGGGGCCGTTGTGGTGGTAGTTGCATTTGTTGCACTTGGGCAAACTTCCAACATACCGACTCACCGGAGCAGTAGTAGCAGCAGCAGGGGTTATTGCGGCATGCATTGCCACAATTTGCTGCTTTTTGGCAGCCTGTTGCTTCTTCTTTTCACTCCAGAATTTCCGCTTAGTATCAGCGGGTTTGGAGGGTTCCGTGGTTGCTAGGGTGGTTGTGGTTGCAGGAGTTTTGACTCCATGGTCAATGAGTCTTTCTGCCAATCGCTTGGCACTGTCGAAGGTAGCGGGGTTCGATGCTAATACATTCCCCTGATACGGAGGCACTAGCCCCCATATGTACTGTTCGATCTTTTTCCCTTCAGTGGGAACCATATTGGGGCAGAGGGCCACCAGTTCGCTAAATCGGGCAGTGTAAGCGATCACATTGGTGCCCTTCATGGTCAGGTTCCAGAGTTCGTGTTCCAATTTTTGGACTTCGCCCCTCGGGCAGTATTCCTCAATCATGAGGTCTTTCATCGTTTCCCAGCCCATGTCGTTAGCCACAACGAGTGTTAGAGCTTTAACGTGGCCGTTCCACCACGTTAGGGCCTTTCCATCAAAGGTGCATGCGGCATATTTGACCTTGCTCGCAGCAGGGCATGAACAGATTTCGAAGACTGATTCAGTCATCTCGAACCATTGCGAGAGGGCAATGACTTCACCGGTGCCATAGAAAGGCTTCGGTTTGCAGTTTGTGAAATCCTTGTATAAGCACTCTCTCGAGCGCACAGGGGTTTCAACCGGGGTTGATTCCACAGGGGTTCCACCTCTGCTGGCATCAGTTGAATGATACTGAGCCACGGCAGTTGCCACTGCTGCAGCTACGGCAGCATTTAGGGCTGCAGTATCGATGACCGGAGGTAGGGGAGGTGGTGGTGGTGCAGGGTTATTCCTGGTGGATTTGCGAGGAGGCATCTTTTAGCTATAAGTTCATAAAGATAAGAAAATTGGTAAGAATCAATTTGTAAGCAACGTGAGAGTGACACTTGGACTAACTAACCATAGCCCAACATGTTGAATGAGTGTTTGAAATCGCAACAAGGAATATTAGTAGGAAAACACAAGTGTACAGATTTTTCCCACAGATTAGATAGATTTCAACACTACTGGTATTACTGATGTAATAAGTTCAAGGAAAATCGACCTAACAGTAGGTCTTACATCATACCATACAGAAAAGTTTGACAGTTCTTAGATTCCTAATTAGAGTACTGAAAGTTAGGAATATTTTACAGACAAGTGCTACTTAGAGCACAGATGTTAAAGGCTATTCCTTAACCAAAAGACAGAGATGCACTAGACATCATCTAACGGCGATGGGAATTCCCCGGGCGAGCCCTGAGGTCGGACACTTGACGAAACACCTCTTGAAGGTGTCGATCCTGAGCCCTCTGATGAGCTCGAAGTTCCAAGATTTCAGCTCGTGAGGCATCCAACTGTTGCTGTAGGGTTTCATTGGTTCTCCGGGTCCGTTCCATGTCTTCTTCAAGACGGCGGATGCGGACTGTGTTGACACCTGAGTTGGCATCACTCTCCATGACCCGGTCGATGGCTGCTCGACCTTGCTCGACATTTCGAGCTATCCTGTGGATAATGACAGGCAGGGCTCGGTCAGCAGAGCCACCATCGTTGACGTTGTAGAAGCTTCGGTCCCCAAAGTATGGTAAGGGTTGACCCTGTTCATCACTCCAGCGATTCAAGTTGTTTGCCCACATGGGAGTAGGGCCTGGAAAAGCTGGTCGGGGGTTGTTGTGCGGGGCTTGACCTACAAGCGGTAGGTTGTTGACTTCAGGCTTGGAGTCGGATCCATCAGAAAAGCCTTCTACGAGGTGATCATCCAAAGGGATTGTATGCTCATCTTCGGGCTCTTCATCGATCCACCCGACATTGCCTTCATTTGGAATGTACGGGTCGCCGTGATTGAAACCAGCCATTTAAATCTACGCGAGAAGAGAGGTATAAGAATATAGTATACGTGTAACTAGTAGTACAAAATACACCTATAGTATTTTAAGTTTAAGTTCTACTGATCTTCTTGTGGTATTGTTGGTAAGTTTTTAGACCTGTTAACCTATCACAACCATTCTAGGGCATATGCTAATCACTCCTAGGACCAGCATAGTTGATTAGGCTATGCCATTCCCAGGACTGACCATACATCCCCGAGCTCACTTGTGATATTTAACAATCGTAATAATTTTGTTCTTGTCATTGTGACACTGATTTTAGTATGAGTGCAGACTAGTATACTTAATTAAATATTTTAATATTTAAAGTATAGACTCTTGGTCAGAGTGTTTTAATCCCTTTTGGGTTTATAGTTTAGTATATCTTTTATGGGTTGATATACTTGATTCACTATAAACAATGCTCTGATACCAATCTGTCACACCCCAAAACCAAGAACGGCGGAAACGTTCTGGGGTGGAGGACGTCATGTACAGTATCACAACACAGTAAATGTAAATAAGCAAACAACATCATCCATTGCATTAAATATATAATTTTAATACAAGCATGTTATGTACAGTTTTAGATACCAAAAATATAAGGTAAATCAAAATAATAATATGATGAGTCTTGAATGCGCTCCATCTTCTCAAAAGCTGGCATCGGTACCTGCCTACTGATGACCTGAGAATACAAGTTATTTTGAAAGAGTTTATCAACATTAAGCTGGTGAGTTCATAAGTATTTTAGTGTCGGTGTTTGTTATCAAAAACGTTTGAACGTGTCTCAAGTATAAGTTTGTAAAATGTATGTAAGTGTTTGTAAAAGTTTGAATCTCTCAGAAAAAAACCCATATTTTCTATTAAAGTAGCCTTCTACCAAGGCTTAACTATTTTGTATGTTCGTTTGTTGTAAAAATGTGTAATTTCCCAAGTGCAACTATCTTTTAACAAAATATAATTTGTACATGAAAGTTCAAGTGAGGTTATCACTAAAAATATGTAATGGGTAAATCATTGTAGTACTGTAGCTTAGTTTTATTGTAACTACTGTTGTACTAACTACCTTAAACCGGATTTATATTAAGGTAAAATGTGATAATTGGACCATGCTATCGACTGGTAACAACGACATATGAATGGTCGTAATAATGGAATGACGTTTGGCACCCGCAGACCTGCAGGTCCGGCTGTAGCTAGCAGCAAGGTGTAGGATAGTCAATCCAGTATCGATCTATATGCAAACTCACGCTCTCCCTCCAAGAGAATTCTGGCTACAACTCGGGACACGACATTTAAGGCATGCTCCGATACAGTGGATCACAATTGTTAACGTATTCTCGTATATGTAATGTAATGTTTCTAGTTCTAGTATAGTTGTCTATGTTCTCCTCCTAGTATAGTTGTATATGTTCTCGTAGTATAGTTGTATATGTTCTCGTAGTATAGTTGTATATGTTCTCTTCCTAGTATAGTTGTATATGTATGATCCTGTGTTACCCCGATGGCAACTAACTAATGATGTGTGTAGTACGTATGAATATGGAAGTACTTTTATGTCTATATATGTATATTTGATATATAATTAATATTGAAACGACCTTCGGATGGTCACCCAAAATCCCACCAGACCACATCCAAATCGAGAAAAAGGAAATAGGGCGGATGGCATTCCTAAGCCCTTTAAACATTATTTATACATCTATACATATATGGGCATGCAATTTATAAGAAGTAAAAGCATAAATAAGTTTTTATAAGACATTTGGAACATAAATATTATTTCAAGAAAAGATCGACTTGATGTCAATCTATAAAACAATTTGAAGGCATAAGTTTAATAAAACAGTTTAAGTATAAGGAACATTTATTTGAATCATAGTTGTAAATAAGTTTGAAAAGTAAAAGAGTTTGTAAAACATTTTGAAGTAAAACAGTTTGATAAACAGTTTGAACAGTGATAAAATCATTGGTTTCCTAGTTATTAATCACATGTGATTGAAGCAATAACTATAAGTGTTTGACTTGTATCCCCCCCCCCATAAAGTATTTAAAACATTTAAAATCATTTCAAAGGTTGATTAAAGGGGTATGAACTCACTTGTGGTGAGCTATTTGAATAGCAGTGTCGGATACCGTGCTAGGTGGCAAACAAAGACTTGTTTACACGCAGGAGCCTAGTTATCATATAATAAACATATATATAACTAATTAGCCAAATAATAACTTAATAAAATAAGTTGGGACACTTAGGAACATGAAAACACTTGGTATAAATGTTATAGGTCCTAAGGGTTGCATCTAAGTCGATACGGTACAAGGTAAAAGGGTTTGAAGCTTCCAAAGACCTTGTATAAGAGTTCACCACCCAACAAACCCCACCTTTGGAGTTTACGGCCGTGAACTCCTCACTTGGTGGTTTTGGGTGTTTTGAAGTGCTATCTTAATCCTAGAATAAGCCTAGCATTGTTGGAATAATCCTTGAAGTAGTTTAAGGCCCTAGAATGCTCCATATAGGAGTTTACAGCCTAAAGACCATATCCCCTAGAGTTTACGGCCGTAAACTCCTATGGGGTGTTGGTTTTAATTCTTTTTGGTCACTTGCACAAGTAGGATAGCTTCTATGTTTTTATCTAAGGCTAAAGGAGACATTAGGCACATATTTGTGCCTTTACTTGGAATTTACAGCCCAAGTGATATCCCTTGGTCGTAAACTCCCTTTTAGGGATGATTTTTGTGTAGATTAATCCCCATTCAAGTCCTATGTATTCAAGGGTAATTGTCTCAAAGCCTTAGGGGTGATTTAGGGCATCCTAAGCCCTTGAAAAAGGGGTTTACGGACCAAGAGCATATCTTGGCCGTAAACTCCTAAAACTCCATGATTTTGAAGTGTTTTGGTGTCCAAATTAGCTACAAGCATTAGAGGGTAAATGTCCTAAGCCTTAGGGGTGATTTAGGGCTCACTTTGGCCCTTGGAAATGGTGTTTACGGTCCAAGAACTCTTGGGCCGTAAACTCCAATAGCTTTGTGATCTTGGATGATTTCTAGCCTCAAATGTTTATACATTAAGTCCTTAACTAGTTGTCTAACATGGAAACGGGACTAGGTAGCCTTAAAGCTCCATTTTGGAGTTTACTCCCCAAGAACGTTCTTGGGCGGTAAACTCCCGGATCTTGCATTTTAGACATGTAATTAATGTTATAAAGCATATAACAAGTAATAAAACACATCTAGGAAAGTAGACTCACAATCTGGGATGAAAACCCGAAGATCCGTCAGAGAGAAAATGGCTTTTCTCTAGTTGGATTTATGAATAATGAATTAAATAATTCAGAAATCTATTTATAGTCCTAAAATATTTTGGCAGAAAATATTTTTATTCCGGAGATTGGACTATGACATTATGAAACTTGGAATGTTCAAGTTTCACCAATCCAGGAGCATCCATTCTCCTGATATCTCCTGAAACATAAACCCTAATGTACACAAACATTTTCAGAAAAGTCTGAAAATCACTGAAACTGGACTGGCTTCTATTGAATAGATATTGTTCGTACAACTGGAAATTTCGGGTTGTCACATCATCCCCCCGTTAGAAGGAATTTCGTCCCGAAATTAGAATTTAAGCAATTAAGGAGTTACAAATAATTAAGCGAAAAGATGAGGGTATTTCAGTTTCATCTGATCCTCGCGTTCCCAAGTGAATTCCGGTCCTTGCTTGGCGTTCCAGCGAACCTTCACGATAGGGATACGGCTTTGCTTTGTATGCTTGACCTCACGGTCCATGATCTCTACAGGTTCTTCCACGAAGTTGAGGCTCTTGTTGATCTCGATTTCGTCGAGTGGGATTACAAGAGTCTCGTCGGACAGACACTTTTTCAAGTTAGATACGTGGAATGTAGAATGTACGTTACGAAGTGTGTCAGGTAGGTCGACTTTGTAAGCTACGGGGCCGACTCTTGCAAGAATCTCGAATGGCCCTATGTACCTCGGATTAAGCTTCCCACGCTTGCCGAAGCATATCAAGCCCTTCCAGGGTGAGACTTTGAGAAGTACTCGGTCTCCCACCTGAAATTCCAAAGGTTTTCTTCGTTTATCAGCATAGCTCTTCTGTCGGTCTCTAGAGGCTTTCAATCGTTCTCGGATCTGAACGATTTTCTCTGTCGTTTCCCGAATGATCTCTGGACCGGTGAGAGTACTATCGGAAGCTTGCCCCTGGCTAATTGGGTATCACCCACCTCAGCCCAGCACAGAGGGGATCTGCACTTTCGGCCGTAGAGGGCTTCAAATGGAGCAACCTTGATGCTCGTGTGATAACTGTTATTATAGGAAAACTCGACAAGGGGTAAATGAGTATCCCATGCCTTCCCAAAGTCAATCACGCAGGCTTGCAACATATCTTCCAGCGTTTGGATGGTCCTCTCACTCTGTCCGTCGGTCTGAGGATGGTAGGCTGTGCTCATGTCCAGCCTTGTTCCAAGGGAATGTTGTAGTGATTGCCAAAATCTTGAGGTGAACCTAGTATCTCTATCGGAGATAATGGACATAGGTACACCATGTAGCCGTACGATTTCCCTAATGTATGTTCTCGTAAGTTTCTCCATCTTGTCGGTTTCTTTGATAGGCAGGAAGTGTGCAGACTTGGTCAATCTATCTACGATGACCCATATGGTGTCAAGTCCACCCGTTGTCTTGGGCAACTTGGTTATGAAATCCATAGTGATCGGCTCCCACTTCCATTCTGGGATCTCTGGTTATTGTAATAAACCAGAGGGCTTCTAGTACTTGACCTTTACCTTTGCGCAAGTAAGGCATTTACTTACGAAGGTAGCAATCTCTGCTTTCATATTAGGCCACCAGTATAGCTTTTTAAGATCCAAATACATCTTATCTGAACCTGGGTGGACGGAATACCGAGTGTTGTGCGCCTCGGTCATGACCAAGTTTCGGAAACCACCGTGTTTCGGTGTCCAGATTCGGTTCATGAAATATAAGGCTCCGTCACCCTTGGCTTCTAAATTCTTGTCCATTCCTCTAAGGGATTCACTCGTCACATTTTTAGGTTTCATGGCTTCAAGTTGAGCCGCCTGAATTTGATTAGACAAGTGTGAATGGATGGTTATTGACAATGACTTGACTTTGCGACCAGAATATTCCTTCCGACTTAGGGCGTCTGCTACTGTTGGATTAATGTCTAAGTCCATAACTATAATTGGTAAGACTTGACCCGACCCGGCATGGTCCATTTGGGTTGCATACCATCATGCACTTGGATAGACTGTAATGAGAGAAATAAGACACTTATGGTTATTAATATATTATAAGTTCTAGTATATTAATAATAAGAATAATAAGATTATTTAATTAGTATTGATCAAGAATTAATCTAGGATTAATTAAGTGATCAAAAGAAGACTAATTAAATATATGGGTTGATTGTGTAAATCATCCATACTTGTATAGTGGGCTCCATGGATAATCAAGTTGGGCTAAAACCCATAGGATGGTCCATGGATGCTCCATGGTGTATTTGTACCCATGGATCATGGAAATGAAAGGCCATGTCAATTAGGGTTTACATGGTGTAACCCTAACTATATAAGCATCTTATTCTTGACCAAAATCGGCCACTAGTGTGTGAAGTAAAAGGGCTAGCCGATTTCATGAGTTGTAGAATTCTCTCAAGTTATTCTAAGTGTTTTGGTGATTGTGATTCCATTTGAGGCTTCCACACTATTGGGGCTAGGCACTCAAGCTTCATGAAGACTTTCTACATTAAAGAGGTATGTATTCTATCTTGTTACACTCATTGTGTTGTATGCTAGATTAGGATAATACCTTGGTAGTTCTTATTTGCATGTATAATAGAGAAAACATAGATCCAAGGTATTTAGGGTTGCATGTACACTTAGGAGTGTTAGAATGCTCAAAACCCATCAGTGGTATCAGAGCCTAGGCTTGTTTTCTTGTTATACCTGCAATAGAAGCTGGAAAAACGAATTTGTTGCTGTCTGATCATCAGACTCGGCGAGTCCATCAGGAGACTTGGCGATTCCATGCCTAAAATGTGGTCAATTTGATCCAACTCGCCGAGTTGGTTCATGCACTCGACGAGTTGGACCCCAAGACAGCATATTTTCGAGGTTTTTGGCTAGAAATGGACTAGGAACATTACCCTAAGTTGTTTTTGAACTTATAAACTTGTACATGAAAGTTCAAGTGAGGTTATCACTAAAAATATGTAATGGGTAAATCATTGTAGTACTGTAGCTTAGTTTTATTGTAACTACTGTTGTACTAACTACCTTAAACCGGATTTATATTAAGGTAAAATGTGATAATTGGACCATGCTATCGACTGGTAACAACGACATATGAATGGTCGTAATAATGGAATGACGTTTGGCACCCGCAGACCTGCAGGTCCGGCTGTAGCTAGCAGCAAGGTGTAGGATAGTCAATCCAGTATCGATCTATATGCAAACTCACGCTCTCCCTCCAAGAGAATTCTGGCTACAACTCGGGACACGACATTTAAGGCATGCTCCGATACAGTGGATCACAATTGTTAACGTATTCTCGTATATGTAATGTAATGTTTCTAGTTCTAGTATAGTTGTCTATGTTCTCCTCCTAGTATAGTTGTATATGTTCTCGTAGTATAGTTGTATATGTTCTCGTAGTATAGTTGTATATGTTCTCTTCCTAGTATAGTTGTATATGTATGATCCTGTGTTACCCCGATGGCAACTAACTAATGATGTGTGTAGTACGTATGAATATGGAAGTACTTTTATGTCTATATATGTATATTTGATATATAATTAATATTGAAACGACCTTCGGATGGTCACCCAAAATCCCACCAGACCACATCCAAATCGAGAAAAAGGAAATAGGGCGGATGGCATTCCTAAGCCCTTTAAACATTATTTATACATCTATACATATATGGGCATGCAATTTATAAGAAGTAAAAGCATAAATAAGTTTTTATAAGACATTTGGAACATAAATATTATTTCAAGAAAAGATCGACTTGATGTCAATCTATAAAACAATTTGAAGGCATAAGTTTAATAAAACAGTTTAAGTATAAGGAACATTTATTTGAATCATAGTTGTAAATAAGTTTGAAAAGTAAAAGAGTTTGTAAAACATTTTGAAGTAAAACAGTTTGATAAACAGTTTGAACAGTGATAAAATCATTGGTTTCCTAGTTATTAATCACATGTGATTGAAGCAATAACTATAAGTGTTTGACTTGTATCCCCCCCCCCCCATAAAGTATTTAAAACATTTAAAATCATTTCAAAGGTTGATTAAAGGGGTATGAACTCACTTGTGGTGAGCTATTTGAATAGCAGTGTCGGATACCGTGCTAGGTGGCAAACGGAGACTTGTTTACACGCAGGAGCCTAGTTATCATATAATAAACATATATATAACTAATTAGCCAAATAATAACTTAATAAAATAAGTTGGGACACTTAGGAACATGAAAACACTTGGTATAAATGTTATAGGTCCTAAGGGTTGCATCTAAGTCGATACGGTACAAGGCAAAAGGGTTTGAAGCTTCCAAAGACCTTGTATAAGAGTTCACCACCCAACAAACCCCACCTTTGGAGTTTACGGCCGTGAACTCCTCACTTGGTGGTTTTGGGTGTTTTGAAGTGCTATCTTAATCCTAGAATAAGCCTAGCATTGTTGGAATAATCCTTGAAGTAGTTTAAGGCCCTAGAATGCTCCATAGAGGAGTTTACGGCCTAAAGACCATATCCCCTAGAGTTTACGGCCGTAAACTCCTATGGGGTGTTGGTTTTAATTCTTTTTGGTCACTTGCACAAGTAGGATAGCTTCTATGTTTTTATCTAAGTCTAAAGGGGACATTAGGCACACATTTGTGCCTTTACATGGAGTTTACGGCCCAAGTGATGTTCCTTGGCCGTAAACTCCCTTTTAGGGATGATTTTTGTGTAGATTAATCCCTATTCAAGTCCTATGTATTCAAGGGTAATTGTCTCAAAGCCTTAGGGGTGATTTAGGGCATCCTTAGCCCTTGAAAAAGGGTTTTACGGCCCAAGAGCATATCTTGGCCGTAAACTCCAAATACTCCATGATTTTGAAGTGTTTAGGTGTCCAAATTAGCTACAAGCATTAGAGGGTAAATGTCCTAAGCCTTAGGGGTGATTTAGGGCTCACTTTGGGCCTTGGAAATGGTGTTTACGGTCCAAGAACTCTTGGGTCGTAAACTCCAATAGCTTTGTGATCTTGGATGATTTCTAGCCTCAAATGTTTATACATTAAGTCCTTAACTAGTTGTCTAACAAGGAAACGGGACTAGGTAGCCTTAAAGCTCCATTTTGGAGTTTACTCCCCAAGAACGTTCTTGGGCGGTAAACTCCCGGATCTTGCATTTTAGACATGTAATTAATGTTATAAAGCATATAACAAGTAATAAAACACATCTAGGAAAGTAGACTCACAATCTGGGATGAAAACCCGAAGATCCGTCAGAGAGAAAATGGCTTTTCTCTAGTTGGATTTGTGAATAATGAATTAATTAATTTAGAAATCTATTTATAGTCCTGAAATATTTTGGCAGAAAATATTTTTATTCCGGAGATTGGACTATGACATTATGAAACTTGGAATGTTCAAGTTTCACCAATCCAGGAGCATCCACTCTCCTGATATCTCCTGAAACATAAACCCTAATGTACACAAACATTTTCAGAAAAGTCTGAAAATCACTGAAACTAGACTGGCTTCTATTGAATAGATATTGTACGTACAAATGGAAATTTCGGGTTGTCACATGATCCATATCATGCTTTGATCATCCTACTTCAGTAGGAATTGCTACAGAGATTTGATGTGGATTAAGAACATTTTTGTTTGCTAATCTAATCACAAACCTATGATGGTCTTCTTTGATTTGTTTCTTTGTAAGTGTTTTTTCAGTGAAGATTCATTGTATTTTTTACTTGAAGTTTGATCTGAATCTTAACTGAGACCTAGACTAAAGCTTGGTTGAGTATTATCTTCATTTTATGATTTTTTACCTGCCCGAAGATTTATCATATAAATAATTATATCTTAATTCTGATATTTTTATATTTTATTCATATGTGATTATTTATCATTCCAATCATATATGATTTTTTAAATGTTTTTTTTTCCAAACTGTTACCCTCTTCATTTCGTTTTGTCTTGTCAGCTTCTCCTCCTTTTTTATTTTCATTTTCAGACTTTCCCTTGCCTGAAAGATATACAACATATATGAATATTTTATCTATATTCAAAATATTGCATTACTTATTCATAAATGAATATAAATATTTTAATATGTTAATTTATGAATAAGTAATGCATAGCATTACTTATGAACAAGTAATTCTATATTTTAATTATTAATAAATGAAAAGTGTGTTATTCAAAAAATCAATGTAAGCATTACTTAAATTGTCTTATTCACTTGTAAATAAGTAATATATTCATCATGAATAACTAATGCATATGATTAGGTAGGAATAAGTAACACTATATTTATTATTTTTTCATATATTCTCTTATTCATTTTTGAATAATCAATCTTATTATATTCACTTATTAGTAAATGAACCATTTACCTCTATCATCTGCATTTCCTTTCTGAACATCTATATGTTTATCTCCACCTCCATCTTTTCCTTTTGTCTTCTTAGCTTATGTTCCTCCTTTATTTCCATGTTCATAATTTCCCTTGCCTGAAACTTATTACATCATACATGAATATTCTATCTTTTTACTCATTCATATAGTGTCTTTTTCACTTAGGAATAAACAATGTTATTAAAAAAAATCAATATAAGTTTTGTAATATATTCACTTAATAGTGAATCATTCATTTACCTGTATCATCTCCCTTTCCTTTCTCAACTTCTCCTCCTTGTTTATGTACATCTTATGAGTTCCCCTTGTCTGCAAGATTCATATAATATTATATATTAAGTATATTTAATTAATGAATTAGTGAATCTATAATAACATTTTTATTTGTAAATAAATAATAAGTTGACAGTAACATACCTTGAATAACTTGACTGATCAGAGTATCAGTTTTACTTCTAGTCATTGGTGACCCTGGTCAAAATTTAATAAAAATGTTTGTTATTGTGTATTAATATTTTTATAAAATAAAAGTAAATCAAAATTTACCTATATCAATATTATCCAAAATATTTTTCATTTCAGGGTCATTCCAAATTTCATCTTCTTGACTATTTAAACTTGAAAATCCAATTCCATGGAATTTATCCACAATGTATTTAACAACTTTATCCAAGAGATTTTGATTTGTTTCATTTTGTTGACTAGTCTCTCCATGATTATTTGTTTCTTTAGTGTCTTCATGATTCTTATTTTCATTGATCTCTGCATTTTTCTCTTTTACTTTAGTTTCACATTCTTTTTGATTGTTATCTCTATCATTTTTTATTCCTTCATTCTCTGCTTCATTTCCATCAAGCAAATAATCTACTTCCAGTTGACTCCCATCATTATCATTGTCTTCTTCACCATTTCCTTCTTTATTGTCATTCTTATTTTTCATCATTTGTCTTTTGACCCATTACTAGTGTCAAATTGATACCTTCAAGACCATTTTCATTACTTGGAATTTCAAAAAAATTTGTGCTTTCAGTTTTTTCTTCAACTTTTCATTGAAAATCCTGAAGCTTTCCTTTTCAGGGAACTTTGTTATTGCATCATTTAGCTTTGAATTCATCCTCTCAAAACTATCAAGCATTTTACATAATTTTGGTTCATATGCCTATGTAATAAAAAGAAGTATGATTAGACATTAAAATAATAAATTAGTGTAATCATATATGATTGACATATTCAGAATAATTACCTCAACAGAAACATCTTCATCTTTATCACAATCACTGTCTTCCAAATTTGTATCTCCTTCATCTTGTTCATTAACAAATTATTCATCTAATTCTACAAGGCCAAATTTACCTATTTCTTGTTCAAATGTCTCTTGATATCTAATCTTCTCTAAACTCCAATAACAAATTGTTGGATGTTTACGTGTTACTGTTAGAGCTTCCGAGTGGATTTTATCAGCATCGAAAAACTGGAGATAAATTATAATTAATTGATATTCATAAATGAATTTTTACAAAATATAGTATTAATAATATATTCATATATGAATAAGTAATGCAAAGCATTACATGTGAATTATTCATATATAAATATGTGTTATTTAGTTATGAATAATTAATATTATTAAAATGAATATAAACATTATAATATATTCATTTATGAATAACTTACCACCAAGAAAGTTGAAGGTCCAACAAAGTTGATGAGATTTGTAATCGAGTTTAAAATCAATTCAAGTGTGAATTTAGAAAGAAGAATAATGATGAACATGAGTGTAAATATAATAGTTGTTAGCTCATATTATGCTTTTGATTTTACAGAGTACAAAGAATAATCTGTAAAAGCTAAGTGAAAAGTTCTTCTACTCACTTAGTACAGACCCCTATTTATAGGAGTACAAAAGCATAACAATACTAAGGACTAGACATTAAGACTACTTTTTATAATGCCTTAGTACAAATAACATTACATCCGAAGACCCTTCTTACGAAGACAAAATAAACTTCGTAACAATCTAACTGACACTTCGACTATTACAACATTTAAGCCCTAACAATCTCCCCCTTTGGAATAAAGGTCGAAGTCTTCAAGACGTCAGTGATTGAACGGCATACATCAGCACTCTTCGGATTTCCGTGTACCAAGAGATAACTTTCTTTATCTCTTTCTTATCTCCTTCCGAGTTCTTCTTGCAGTGGTTCATACGAACAATTAAGTTCATATATTGTGAGTTGGTGTATCTCTCCACTTTGCAAGTTTGAAATAAAAACCTTTTAGCTCTTCCAGCTTTGTCTTTTCCTGCAAATACAATCCCCAATGGCTTTAAACAGATTTCACCGTCTTCATAATTTTTCAACTCATTCTGCTTCTTCGAAGGTGCCATTGGTGCAGTTATGTCGAAGCCTTTGACAGTAGCAAGTTCAACATCTGTTTGAGCTAAGCACTCAAAATAATTCTCTAAAAATATTTTTATGTGCCTACACCCAAGACTGAAAACATCTGGTTCTGTTTCTTGGAGAAAAGAAAATGACTTATCTTTAAGCATCAAGGCAATGTTGATAAGATCATATGTGTTCATCAAAGGAAAGTTTGCCACTGTAAATTCTTGTACCTTTCCACTTGCTCTTGCCACAGTGTACTTCAAATTTTGAAACTTCCCTTCGAAAATGACATCCCTTTTTATAGATATCACCTTCTTGATCTTTTCCAAAAACCATACTTCTTCTTGAGCCTTCGCTAATACAGCATGAAATCTTATCTTCATCTTCTTTCCCTCTTCAATTTCCATTGATTTTGTTTCAGCCTTGAACTGTGGCATAACGAACATCATTTCATTGACTGGAAAGTCAAGTTGACCAAAATCTGTGTTCGTGACCACAAAGCTCTTCTTTGGAACCTTTTCAAAAGAATACATGTGATCAAACAACACCCTGGATTCTATTGTTTCGTAATTGAAAACTTTCGAAGGATCACCCTTATCAACATTCGAACCATCCAAAGCTCTTTGTTTCATTATACTTTGAACATGCCGCATTCTTTCAACCTCAGCTGCCACCTCAGCTTTCTTCTCTTTATTTGACTTCTCAACCATGACTCCTTTTCCCTTGTCTTTAATATTTGAAGGAGCCATATTCTTTGAAGAAGAGACATCACTCTGTTTCTCAATTACAATACCTTTTGATATAGGTTTTGAAATTGGAACTGTTGTAGTCACAGTGGAAATAACTGGAGCAGCTGTAACAACAGTTGGTTTTACTACCACTTTCGAAGGATACACATTTCCAACTACCTTCGTATCTTCAGTTGTCTTCACTTGTTCCCTAGCCTTTGTATGACCAATCTTTTCTCCCCCTTGCACCCCTGTGACAGTAGGTGGGGCATCTGATACGTTTGGTAAAAGGCTTGAAATATGAAGTAAATGAGCTAAGTGTTTGTGTAGGATAGCTTCGAAATGAGTAAATTTCTGAGAAAGAAATTCTTGAGAAACAATTGGAGAGATAGATTTCGAAGACAGGTCTTGGAGTTCTTTCAACAACCTAATCAACTCTCCAAAATTTTGTTCTTCTTTGGCAAAAAGAGAGGTTATTTGAGGATTCATCTGCTCGAACATTTTGACACATTGTACAACCACATCACAAATAATGTCGATCTTCTGATGTGCTGATTCATAACCTTGTTGAATATTCTGAACCTCCTTCGTCATGTCTTCACGAAGTTCGCGAATTTGCATGTTAACATCTTCACGTACCTTCTTGACTTCTTGTACGACAAACACATGACGCTCCTTCGTAACAATCTTCAGATCCTTCACCTCCATCATAAAATCAGACCTCAGGGAATTGATTCGATTCTCTGTAGAAATATCATTTTTATCAATTCTCAAGAACTTTACTTTCTGAATCACGAATTAATCCTGATGCCTTCGAAATTACCCTTCCTTCCATTTCCTTCATTATTGAATCAACTTCCATGGTTGTAACTCCAGCATTGCCCACATCTGCTTGAGATTGCAAGATAGAATTCAATTTCGAATTCAAAATCTTGAACTGCTTCATGGTCATCAGCATATGATCAGGAAAAATCTTCTTCGGCTTTATCAAAATGAAGAGCTTTGAACGTTCCTCCAAAGCCTTCGTTATCAGTTTCATCATCAACAGCCATGGTTTCATCAATAGGTAATGATGGATGGGGTGGATCAGTTGATTGAGTTGAGAATATTGTGGTAAATGGTTGATCCATAATTGATTGAAATGTTGGAGAATTAGTTGTTGATGTAACCTGTGGTAAAGAAGTTGGTTCAAGAAGCTTCACATCATTAGGCGTCGAAATACCAGTAGGCTGACTGATATCTACTGCTTTTGGAATTTCATCCTCAGGTGTCTCAGGAACTTGCTCTACCTCTTTGATTCTTTGGTTTTTCTTCAAATATTTCGCAAGATCTTCAGCCTTTCGTTTCTTAGACGATGGAGATACCGTAGCTGGAATTTCCGTAATTGTGACCCCTTGATGTGTGACTTGTGTTTTCTTCACCATCTGAGACTTTCTCTTGATTTTGATACGTTGAAAAACACCCGTCTTCGAAGGAATCGTTTCTTTCGATGGAGACGTTTTGATTATTGGTGTATCAACCACTAAGGTTAGAATTGGAGACACCTCTTCGACAGTACCAGATGTAGCTATTGGCATTTGGTTCTTTGTTTCTACCTTCACCCCTTTTTCCGAAGACCCACCCTCTGTCTTCTTCGATTTCTTAGACTTCTTCTTCTCTTCATGCTGTAACATACCAGTAACGACAGTTGTGTCAATAGATTGCAAATATGACACCAAAACACCATTCGTCAGATCCACCTTCTTAAGCATTGCATCCGGAATGCGAGCTATTGTTGTAAAGATAGCCGGATCATCATGCACCTCCTTCGGACTACCATACATGTGAAATACCGCTTTTTCTTCGTATTCCGGAACTTCGATTTTCTCCTTTTGATAAACATATTGTACTATCATACTCCAATAACGAGCACAAGAAATCCCCTGCTTGGCACTCGTCTTCGAAATGCTAGTTAAAAACTCTGTCCACAATTGTTCAGAGTAATCTACTTGCAGATCGTATTACAACCCAGCTACCATTACATACACCTCCATCCTTCCTTTATCAAGACCCACAGTTCGTCTAGTAAGACATCGAAGGAAAATGCCAAACAAAAAATTCCATACTGTAGATAACCCAGACTTCTTGAAATCACTGATACGCGTCAAAGGAGCTTGATGGCCCATCTCGTTGAACATGAACACAACTTGAGAAGAAGAAAGTTCATCATAAGGACCAGAATTTGGAATTCCCAAAATTTTGCAAAACAAACGCTTGGATACCCTAATTCTCGTATCATTCACCATAGTGAATTCCACACAACCTGTCTCCTTGTTGTATGATGCAGTAGAACCCGCCTTTGATAGCCAAGACATTGGAGCAGCAAAAGAATCAAACATTGCTTTAGACAGAACTGAATTCTGTAAAGCAACCACAAGCATTTAAAGTTCCTCCGGATACTTTGACAAATCCGATTCTACTTGGTAGTTTGAACCTTGGATTTTCAGAATCGGAATGCTAATAACTTCGTCTGTGGTTGGTGATGATGTAGTCGCCATTGTTGATGATAAGAGAAAAGAACGTTTGAAGAAGATGAGTTGCAAAGAGAATTTTGTGTTACAGAAGGTTTGATCGCATAAAGTGTTATCGACTTCTGATTTCCCCTTTTATATGTAACCCTATAATTTTGAATTTGAAGCGGGATACAATAAATGCTTGCTGACATGGCACCTTGAAATACGGACTGTACTCATCAAAAAGTAACAAACGTAACTGTCAACACGCCTTACACGCTTATCATAGATCATGCGTCACCAAGAGACAAGACTGTTTGGTATTCCCCAAGAGAATTGTAACCGTCGGATGCCTTCGGAATAGAGGTTAGGCTCTTTAACTTTGAGGTTTAGAAAGCGAAGTCATATGCCAGAATTTCGAAATCATCAGTTTAAGTTGGTTTTACTCAAACCTCAAGGATTTCGTGTGTGCTGTGTTACAAAAGAAATTAGGTGAGAAATAAAGAAATTTTTTTTTGAAAACTTGTGATGTCAAAAATTTATTATGACACAAAAACAGTTTAATTCCAGGCAAAGATATCTTCGAAAATTATCAAGAGAGATAATTGACAACTTGCTAGGTTTCCCGTGAATTACAATCGATAACTTGTAGAGAAATTTCGAAGGGTTTCTTTTATAGGGCAAATGGGTGGCTTCGAAAATTTCGTTACATATCAACCTTAACATAAGGTGATAAACTGTAAACAAAATTAGTTGTATAACCAATGTACTCAGTGACAACTTGGTTGCGAATGGTATTCAAAGTAACTAGAATTTTCGAAATATACTCACACAGAAATCATATTCATAAAAAAGTTTTATGCTGGATCTTGTTGGGAACAAACATCGTAGTTTTCTAATGTTTGATTAAGATCACTCAAAAGAAATGAATATGATTTTGAGTATAAAAGGTACTGAAACAAATGTTTCGTAATTTTTGGAACATGGTTCCCCGTCAATTCCTTAAGGTTTAGGATTTTTAGGTTTCACTTCCATCACGGACTCATGAAGTTAGATCACAAACACAGACTTGTGATTTGTCTAGGTTTTGATTGTTTTGATCAAAGACCTCAAGGACAAATCTCTTCGAAAATTTGGAATGTAAGAATTGTTTGGTATAAAAAGATTGGATAAGAATCAAAGTGTACCTCTGTTATAATGGACAAAACAGAAAACTCTTAACACATTTGAGAAGAGTAAGGTAGCTCTTGGTGATTTATGCAAATACAAGCCTTGTTGGGAAGAAATTTTCATGAGATAATTTCATCAAGGCTTTCATTTCCCATACATAGAATCATACGAGGCTTGAGACAACATGCAGCAGCGTGCTTCTAGGGACATCCTAACTAATCCAAAGTGTATCGAGATCAAACATTTCCATAGAAAACAGACACATGAATCCTTCGTATTTGAAACTTGACAAAACTCACAATACACATGTTAAAACCAAAGAGAACAAAAAAATATTTTTGGTATTTTTGAATTTTTCAAAAAAAATTAAAAACAAACCAAAACAAAATCTTTTTGGATTTTTAATTTTTCAATAAAGAAAAATATTTTTGATTTTTCAGGTTTTTCACAAGAAAAAAATAAACAAACTAAAAGTCTAACCTTAGTTGAAATGTGTACAAATACGAAGCATTCGAACCGTTGACTTGAACATTAATCTCTGATCATGTACTTTAACAAGAAATAAAGCTTCCGAATACGAAGCATTCGAAGCGTTGACCATGAACAGTAACCTCTGAACACTGAATCACCCTGTCCGTCATTGTACCAAATCATTCAGACCCATCACTCTTCGCTTTTATCATATGTAATTGAATTGCCATTAATCATACCCAATCCTTCTATGATACGAATAAATGATTTTTCATCCAATGCCTTTGTAAAAATATCTGCCAATTGTTCCGTTGTTTTTACAAAATGAACTTCAATATTCCCTTCTTCAACATGATCTTTGATGAAATGATATCTAAGAGCAATGTGCTTAGTCTTCGAATGCTGCACAGGATTATGACAAATTCTTATTGCACTTTGTGAATCACAATATAAAGGAATCTTTTTCATATTAATTGCATAATCTCGTAATTAACTTTAAATCCAAATTATGTGTGATGTACACGCAGCTGCAGCAACATATTCAGCTTCAGCTGTAGATATCGAAACACATGTTTGCTTCTTCGATTGCCAACTGACCAATTTTCCATCTAATAATTGACACCCACCAGTTGTGCTTTTACGATCAAGACTGCATCCTCCAAGATCCGCATCCGAATAAGCTTGTACAAAGAACCCTGTTTTTGAAGGATACCACAAACCTAACGAAGTAGTTCCTTTCAAATATCGAAAAATATTCTTCACTGCTGTTAGATGTGGTTCACGTGGATTCGATTGATACCTTGCACAATTACACACAGAAAACATAATATCAGGTCTACTTGCAGTTAAATACAATAAAGACTCAATCATGTTTCGATACAGATTGATATCAACAGCAGATTTATCTAACGAAGGAGTTAGCTTTATGCCTGTTGCCATTGGTATTCGTAACCTTGTGGTATTCGTTATTCCAAACTTTTCTAACAAATTCTTCGTATATTTCTCCTGATTAATGAAAATGCCTTCCCTGTTTTGACGAATAATCAAACCCAAAAAGTTATTAATTTTTCCCATCATACTCATTTCAAATTTGCTTTTCATCAAGTCTTCGAATTCTTTAGATAAAGCAGGGTCAGTTGAGCCAAAAATTATATCATCAACATAAATTTGAACAAGCATCAGATGATTTCCAATTTTCTTTCGAAATAAAGTGGGATCAACTGATCCTTGTTTAAATTTAGATTGTTTCAAAAATGATGTTAAAGTTGCATACCATGCTCTTGGTGCTTGTTTTAACCCATATACGGCTTTATCTAAAATATAAACATGATCAGGATGTTCTGTATTTATAAAACCTGGTGTTTGTTCAACATATACCGTTTCTTCGAGTTCTCCGTTTAAGAATGCACATTTTACATCCATTTGATAGACATCGAAATCTTTATGAGCTGCAAAAGCCAGAAAAATACGAACAGCCTCGAGTCTTGCGACAGGGGCAAATGTTTCTTCGTAATCAATTCCTTCTTGTTGAGAATATCCTTTAACAACAAGTCTAGCCTTATTTCGAATAATGTTTCCATCTTTGTCAGTTTTGTTTTTATAAATCCATTTGAGTCCAACAATTGACACATCAACAGGTTTGGGAATTAATCTCCAAACCTTGTTTCTTTCGAATTCAGACAATTCAGCTTGCATAGCAACAACCCAATCAGAGTGTTCCATTGCAACCTTAACTTTCTTTGGTTCGATTTTGGAAATAAAAACATTAAACATGCATAACTCTTGATTATTATTCAATACCTCATTTCGTGCATGAAGTTGTGCCCTTGTCATTATACCTGCTTGTGGATCGCCAAGAATTTGGTCTTTTGGATGATTTCTTGTCCATTTATCCAATGGTGGATAATTAGGATCAAAATCCAAAGGTGCATCTTCGAACATAACTTCTGTTTCTGATCCATTTATGGAAATTGAATCCTCAGCATCATCAAAATGTTCTTCTTCAAGAATTGGATCCTTCTCAAGTATGAGCTCCCCCTCGATGATTGACTCCTTTTTGATGTTTTGCTCTCGTTCAATGATCGGCTCTTCTTCAATAATTGACTCCCCCTCAACATTAACATTTTTTGACATTTAATGACTTTCACAATAATGCTCCCCCTCAACAAAACTATTTGAAACCAAGTGCTCCCCCTCCACTAGATCATCAGATTGTCCATTTGTGTTTAGATTCAAAATCGAAATTGAATCATTGTCATGCTTCGAATTTTCTGATGTTTGATTATCAGGTGCATTTCTTTCTGCATCAATTGCTTGATCTGAAATACCAAAAATCGATTCATAATTAACATCATCCATTTCAATTGAATCATCTATATTTGAAGAATTTTGCAAAATAGGATACTTTGCAAATTGATGATTAGACTTTTTAATGTAATGATCATCAAATGTCAAATTAAAAGTTTCTTCCACTTTGCGAGTTCGCTTATTTAACACTCTATAAGCAACAGAATTGTGTGAATATCCCAAGAAAATTCCTTCATTAACTTTTGTTTGAAACTTCGAAAGATTATCCTTTAAATTCATTATGAAACACCTACATCCAAAAACATGAAAAAATTTGACATTAGGTTTTCGATTATTGATTATTTCATAAGGAGTAACATTAAACCGTCTATGAATGAATGATCGATTTTGAGTAAAACAAGCAGTTGAAACAGCTTCAGCCCAAAGATATTGAGGTAAATTCGAATAAGCCAACATTGTTCTTGCAGCTTCGCATAATGATCGATTTCTTCTCTCAACTACACCATTTTGTTGCGGTGTATAAGGAGATGAAAAATTATGCGAAATTCCTTTCTCCACCAGAAATGAATCAAAAAGACGATTTTTGAATTCGGTTCCATGATCACTTTTAATTTTTCGAACTGACTTCTTCAATGAAACCTCCACTTTCTTGATAAAATCAATCATCATTTGTGAAACTTCGGATTTTAACCTGAGAAAATAAACCCACGTAAATCTTGAAAAATCATCTACAATTACTAAAATGTACCTTTTCTTGTTAAGAGTAGCAACTGTTGAAGGACCACATAAATCAATATGCAAGAGTTCGACGGGTTCAACAATCTTCGAATCTATTGTGATAGGATGACCTTGTTTGTGTTGTTTTCCTACTTCACAAGCTGCACACAAACTGTCATTATCATATTTAAGAATGGGTAAACCTCTTACCAGATCTTGTCCGACAAATTTGTTGATGTTTCGAAAATTGAGATGTGATAATCTCCTGTGCCATAACCAGCTAACATCGGCAGCAGCCTTCGAAAGTAAACACACAGCAGGTTTGCCTACAATAGGAACAATATCCAATGTAAACATATCACATTTTTGTTTTGACTTAAGTAAAACTTCCTTTGTCTCAACATTTGAAATGACTCTGCCTTCTTCATTAAAAAGAACTTGATTTCCAGTGCCCACAACAAGTTGTGAAACACTTATCAAATTGTGTTGTAAACCTTCAACAAATGCAACTCAGTTGACAGTGAAATTTCCATTCGTTATCTTTCCATAACCCTTGACTTTGCATTTGTGATTATTGCCAAACTTAACCACTCCTCCATTCTCTAGGCTTCGAAAATCACGCAAGTTTTCCTTCTTCCCAGTCATGTGACGTGAGCAACCACTATCAATATACCACTTGTTATCATATTGCTCGTCACAAAGTACCTGCGATTATTGAAAAAATTTAGGTACCCAAGCCTTGTTGGGTCCATTCATATTAGGTTTGTTTTTCAATTGTAAAGTACAACCATTAACCCAATCACAAACTTTTGTTTTGAAACTGTCAATAAATTTAACATTTTCATTCGAAGGGTCAGATATATGAGTTTTTATTATTTTCAAATTTTCACTGATTATACCCTTCGCATTTTGAGTTTGTGATGTTTCACTTTTTGCTTTCGTGACCGGCTGCCAAACCTTAACTGAAATATTTAATGCTTTGGATGACGTACTACCATTCGTTGAAGGATTAGCATACTTGTAATACGCCTCATGTATCTGTTCTTTCGAAAACTTACTTGATTGATATATTTTTCCTTTTCCTTCCAACCAATGATCAATATTTCTTGTCGTTGTTATTCCCTTCGCATATGAGACTTTGTCAGCTTGTTTCTTCAAAGGATTATAACATTTTGCTGAACTTGGAACATAATCCACTTTTGGTTTTGAAATATATGATTCATGATAAGATGTATTGGTTTGTGATTTTGAAATCTGTGTTCCAACCTTTTTCTGAAAATTTTTTCTTGGTAGTGTTGTTTTTGTTCCATTTGAAAATTTTGTTTTAATATTTGAAAATGAATCATTTTTCTTTTCAAAACTTTGAAACTTTGATTTTTCTCTAAAAACTTTTCTTCCTCTTGAAAAATTTGTTGATATCATATTTAATAATTCAATAGTTTGCCAAAAAATTGTTTTTCTCGCTTGACGTTTCGAAATATTATTTTCCTTTGAAAATTTTTCAACTTGAGCTTTAAATTCTTTTGAATTTAATTTTATTGCTTTGTTGACTGTTTTAACATCTGTTTTAACACCTTCGTGCTTTGGAAACACATTTTCAGTTGGGTTAACTGTCTTCTTTTCAACTTTTGACTTTTCAACCCATACTCTTTTTGGTTTTTGATGTTGAAATTTATATGAATTCTTTGTAAGATTGTTTTCAACTGTGCTTTGATTCGAAAAGAAACCTTCATTTGAAGTTTGCATATTGTCTTCCTCAACCATCTTTTTGAATTCAGGCTTTATATTTTCAACATTACCTATTGTTACAAAGACTTGATTTGGGAACACAATATCATCAGTGCATTTGAAGATTGGATAAACAATAGTATTCGATTCAAGATAATGAGCACCTTTTTCACTAAGAATTTTCTCAAATTCTTGTGTATCCAAATAAACTTGATCAACCACCACTCGAGGAATTTCAATTTCATTCGACCTTTAAATTGGCTTCGAATTTGTGTTTTCTTCCTCATTATCACTATCATCGGTTTGACTATCATGTATTTCCACAAACTCCATATCACAAACTTTCGAAGTTGAGGGTTCATCAGTGTCAATTTTTATGAATAAATCTTCACATTTTTCTTTCCCTTTAAAAGAATTTGCTACATTTATGACAGACAATTGAGAACAATCTACATCCTCTAAATCACTAATTTCACTAATATTATCAGAATTATCTTCAATATCAGCAAAATTAGTTTCACAATTAGATGTAGAATTCTCAGTCTTTTTCAAAATTCGAAGTTGTTCTGATTTAGATAAGGTCTCATTTACAATTTTTACTAAATCATTAGCATCAAGATAATCTTCAACTTTAGCAATTCCAAATCTAAACCTATCATCTGGAACTTTGTTAAAATCAGAAATTTCTTTTTCAGAATCATATGAAATACTATCTACCTTAGCTCTATCATAAGCTAAAAATGGTAGTAATTTTCTGTGTTGTTCCTTACTTATTTCACTCGAATGATGTAACTCAGTTAATTTTCCATACAATCTTTTCGCAGAATTACAAAAAATATTTCTTTGTGCTAACAACAAGTTTATTTCCTTTGATAAACTCTCCCTATCCTCCATAATATTCGAAACTTGCAATTCTAAGTAATCAATCCTAGTGACTTTTGAATCCAATTTTTTTCTTGTCTCTAGTAATTGATCACTTAACTTTTTCGCTTCATTGCTAGCGGACAAAACAATTGAATAAAAGTAAGTAACAGTTTCATCAAAAGATACTAACTCAGAATTATATGCAGAAACTGGAATGTTAAAAGATTCAAGAATGTTACGTACCTTGGTAGTCATGGGCGACCTGTCAGTAGACTTCGAAACGAAGCATTGCCCACACACTTCGTAAGTCTGTTCTTCATCTGAATCCTCTTCCATCTTTGCATACATAGCTCCATGTGATGGATTTTTCATCTCTTCATCATCTGAACCCAAAGACCATATTTGATATGTGCCATCCGATTCAGTTTCTCCATGAGCCACCAATGACAAATTCTTTGCTTTCAACTTTACTTCCTCCAGTTTCTCAATGTAATAAGCTTCATCCTTTGTTTTATTTTTCTTTTCCTCCTTCTTCCTCAACAAGCAATCTACTGCCAAGTGATTTTCTCCATAGCAATAATGGCAATTAATCCCTATATCACCTTTCAACATCATCTTCATTTGCTCCATTTCACTCTTCGAATCAGTCTTCATTTCTTTCTTCTTCTCATCCACTTTATTTTTGTTCTCAAAACTACCCTTCGAATCTGATGACTTTATCTTTGGATTAAAAGGTTTCTTGAAAAATTTCTTTACTCGATTGTTTGAGTAAAATGCAACAGCCTCATCATCAGAATTCATTAGAAAACCTTCTTCTTCATCAGACTTCGATTTTTCATTCTCTCTTTCTGAAAGCTTCGAAACAAGTGCCAATGGTCCACCAAGACTTGCAATCGCTTCCTCAGCTATTTCATTAACTTCATTTTCATGAGATTTTAAGTGATTGTACAGATCATTCAAAGTCGAAGTATCAAAACTCTGTTGATTTTTCACCATCATACTCACACTCCTCCACTCCTGTCGAAGTCCCATTACAAATATCAAGTTGTATTCCATTGATGACCTTGTAATACTATAACGATTACAACGATAGATTAGCTCGTTGAAACGATCATAGTATACTTCAATGGATTCAGATTCTTTCTGTTTGAAATCTTTGAGTTCCACCAGGCATTGTTTCACAGATGTGATCTTCGTCTTTTCACTTCCTTGAAATTTGTCTTTGAGATTGTTCCATATTTCTTTAGCTGTTGTGCATGTTCTGACATAATTGTACACAACAGGAGGTAAGGCACCTCTTAATTCCCTTATGTATTTCTTCTCCAGTTGTTTTAAACGATTGGATTGATTATCTACTTCTGAACTGCTTGAAGACAAACCGATTGGCTGAACTTGTGCAGGTTGGTTGATTTCTCCTGAGATGCAATTCCATAATTCTTCATCCAATCCGTTCAAGTAATCTTGCATACGATCTGCCCACTGATCATAATATTCTGGAATAAGCATCGGAATCTTTGTGGATGAACCAAGCAAATGAGAAAATGATGTCATCGAATTCAGATTGAATGACGCCATTGTTGTACGGACAAAAACTTCAAGATGATACAAAAACTTTGAGAATATTAAAATCAAATTGTATTTTTCAAATCAGAATTACACAACGAAAACTCGATTTACAAATATGTTTGCAGAATCAAATCCTAGATTTAGATCAAGAAGAATTTTTCACACTAAAAAAGAACGAAAACTTTTTGAATCAAACAGTAGATTCAAAAATCTTTTTGAACGTATGAAAATCAGATCACAGAAAGGATTCCCGCTCTGATACCAATTGATGAGATTTGTAATCGAGTTTAAAATCAATTCAAGTGTGAATTTAGAAAGAAGAATAATGATGAACACGAGAGTAAATATAATATTTGTTCAGCTCATATTATGCTTTTGATTTTACAGAGTACAAAGAATAATCTGTAAAAGCTAAGTGAAAAGTTCTTCTACTCACTTAGTACAGACCCCTATTTATAGGAGTACAAAAGTATAACAATACTAAGGACTAGACATTAAGACTACTCTTTATAATGCCTTAGTACAAATAACATTACATCCGAAGACCCTTCTTACGAAGATAAAATAAACTTCGTAACAATCTAACTGACACTTCGACTATTACACCATTTAAGCCCTACCAATAAAGTAGTTGTTATCCAAGTATGGTATGTATGAGTTCTTTGTTCTAATGAGAGATTCAAAAGGATAGTTGCACCGGTCTATGTTGCTGATATCTGTTTTTTTAATATAACTCAAAGGGAACAGACTGCATCTTCCCATTGATGTTGACTCACAAAATGTGTTTACAAAAAGAACTAAGAAGTTCAATTTGAAATTAAAATCAGCTTTTATGGTACGAACAATAACTTTTTTTGATTGCACTCAGTCGGATGATAGCTTCTTCTTAAAACTATTTCTCCCATTCATCATAACTAGTATCATCTTTAGGCCATTGAACCAGTTGTGTAAGTATTGTACCACCAGTTGGAATGCCCAACATGTCATGAACAGACTGTGTTGTTACATTCAGTTCCTTTCTTTACACATCTATCACCATTCTTTCAGAATGAAATTTTTGAAGAATATAAATCCCAGCTTCAGTGGTATATCTTTCATTTTCATTTTTAATAGACTTCATTAACTCATAGATCTTACACATTCTTTGTCACACCCCCGGCCGAGGCGGCGGAATACGTCGAGATGTGCGACTAAGTTCATGGATCATAGGAAAATTGAATATATATAGTACAAGTACAGCAATAAACAAAATAGCATTCATGTTCCATCTTGATATTTGAATACAATTTTTTACAAATAATAATAGTACATGAATTGCCTTAATAGATAGTCATATAATACAATAGCAAGTAAACTATGTCACTTATAATCCGATCTGTCTTGATTGTTTGTTAAGTAATTTCCTGAGAATACATATAGTTTTGAGAGTCAACACAAGGTTGGTGAGTGTCACAGGTTTTCTGCTAACGCGGTAATACTTTTAATAAGTCTAAAAAGTATTATCCTAATATGTATAACAATAGTTAAAAAACAGTGTTTGCAATGAGTCATTAAAAGCCAAAATGTATATTTGTATAAGTAAACCCATACTTAAAAACTATATTTGTAAAAATTACTTGAAAGCCAAAATGTATCATCTTAATGTTCCTGCCCAATTGATTCTCGATTTCTTGTTTAAACTCTTTAAACCTTTCAAAAGTCTCTGACTTGTGCTTGATTAAGTAGACATAACCATATCTACTATAATCATCTGTAAAAGTCACATAATAATGATTAGCATCCCTTGTGGCATTTTTGAAGGGTCCACACACATCTGTGTGCACTAGATCCAACAAACCTTCACCCCTTGTACAAGAACTAATAAAGGGTGACTTTGTCATTTTTCCAAGTAAGCATGATTCACAACTATCATCTGACTTTAGGTCAAATGACTCCAAGACTCCATCCTTTTGGAGTTGGCATATGCGTTTCTTGCTTACATGTCCAAGACGACAATGTCATAATGATGCTTTATCCAAGTTATTATTATTACAAGAATCAATACACAACACATTATTTCCTAAGTTATCTACAACAGACACAGCTTCATACACACTATCACATAGGGATGTCAACGGGACCAAACGGGAGCGGAAATGGTTGCCCCCGCCCCCGCTCCCGAAATCCCTTGTTGCCCCCGCTCCCGGTCCCGCCCCCGGATCCCCCGCTTACACAGCCCCCGGTCCCGCCCCCGGTTACCTCCATCGCCCCTGGTCCCGCCCCCGTTCCCCCGGTACTCCCGGTTTATAGGCTTAAAAATGGATTTTTTTTGCTAAAAAATTGCTTTGTTTTAGGTTAAAAATAGTTTTTTTAATAACTTTTGTATATAAACAAACATGTAAGCCCTTGATAAATGAATAATTGATTGAACATAAAACATCACTAAAGTTATAAACATATATATATTTTTTATATAAATATAAACGGGGCCCCGCGGGAGTACGGGACGGAAATACTCACTCCCGCCCCCGGTCCCGAAAATAAATGGGAGTTAATATCGCCCCCGCCCCCGCTCCCGCTCCCGAATTTTTTTAAAAATTAGTCCCGTACGGTATCGGGGTCCCACGGGAACGGGGTCCCGCGGGGGTTTTTGACATCCCTACTATCACAAGGTAATGCTTTAAAATAAAGAACATTATTAAAGAAAGCATTTATTCCACCAACTTCATTATCAAAAGAAAAGGTAAACCCTTGTTTGTAAAAAGCATGAAAGGAAATAATATTTCTTGCCATTTCAGGCGAGTAACAACATTTATTCAAATCTAATGTAAACCCACTACTTAGCACCAAAGGATAAACTCCAATCTTGGTGACAGGTGAAGCTTTCCTATTCCCCATGATCAAATTTATCTTTTCATGCTCCACATTCTCACTTCTTCTTAGTCCCTGCAAATCAGAACATATGTGAATTTCACAACCTATATCAAGGACCCAAGAGTTAGAATAGGGTGAGTTGTTAGACAATATTGTGTAAATACCTGCATGGGTGGGTTTTACTTTCCCATCCTTTATGTCTTGCTGGTACTTTGGGCAGTTCTACTTCCAATGTGACTTTCAACGCCAATAGAAGCATTCAGCCTCTTTTGGGTCAGAAGAAGGAGTGACGAAACCTTTCTTGGTTCCAATTGAAGAGGAGCCATCAAGGGTCTTACCCTTGGTACCCTTTGAAGTATTCTTCCTCTTTTTCCCTCTACATTTCCTGATTTATAGGACATAGGTGGAGCTTGGAGTAGGATTAGGAATGGTAACAACCGACTTACCTTTAAGACTTGTTTCAACAGTCTTTAGGTGTCCTTGAAGCTTGCTGACGGTAACTTCCTCCTTGTTCATGTGGTATGGCATGCAGAATTGATCATAACATGATGGTCTGGAGTGCAAAATGATATCTATTGCTAACTCCTCAGGGAAGTTCACATTTAGCTTCAGCAGACGGTCCACATACCTTTGCATTTTCTGCATATGGCCCGTGATGGGTTCACCATCCTTCATCCGGGTTGTTATCATGGAGGAGATGATTTCATATCGCTCTTGACCAGCACTCTGATGGTAGCGGTCCATCAAATCCCGGTGCATCTCAAAAGGATAGTAGTCCTCATAGGACTTTTGGAGCTCTGCTGTCATAGTGGCCAACATGATGCATGCCACTTTGGTAGCATCTCTTTCATGGGCCTGATATTCAGCAATCTCCTCAAGAGTAGCTGTCGGCTCGAGTTCTTTAAGCTCCTCGTCGAGGACATATTCTTTGTCCTCATACCGAGTGACCATCCTGATGTTCCTGATCTAATCCATAAAGTTTGATCCATCAAAGATGACTCTCCCACAAAGTTTCATGAGAGAAAGAGCCGGTAGGGTTTGAGCCAGAAGTAGCATTGTTGGTTGACATCTGAAAGAAGAAAAACAAGTTTAGATTAGATACAAAGATAGTCCATAATAAAACACCCAAATGTAATATTAAGGTTAGGATCCAATCACAATATATTATAACTTAGAAGATGGATGTCGTAATCTAATCTATAACATATTTGAAAGGTAGGCGAATGAAGATTCACCAATTTCCACCATGAAAAACAAAATATAAATTATTAGGTTTTAATTGATTTTTAGAAACTCCTAGATTCTTTTGAGATTCATTGAACTTTTCAATGGCGTGTTTCAATCTCAAGTGCGCCCTTTAGGTTTTGTGACTGGGATCGATGCCGAGGATCACAAAACAAGGTGTGAAGTAACCATGCAAACTGTGACAACCCAAATTTATTGTTGTTACAAAGTCACGTCTTCACTAACGAAATCCGTCATTATATACTATTTTCTGTAATGTTTGGAGTCGTCAATAAACAAATATCTAGATATTTATATGTCCTGATATTATCATAAGTAATTATAACTCGTAAATGTTAACCCCGTTTAACTAAATAGAGTTATATTACTTTTCAACCACTTTACCCGGGTAAAATGTTTTAACCTCGTTAAACTTTAGCATCGGGTAGCCATGTATCGGGTGCAATACCCAAGGCATATGAAATGAGAGTAAACACCATTTGAACACTCTTTTACCACTCATTCACTCTCTCTCACTACTTTCTCTCTCTAGACCCGAACTTGACTCCAAAACCGCGAATTCCGGCTTCCAAACGTAAGGGTTTCTTCCCTATCTTGCTCTAATCATAGTTTGTAGCATTTAGAGGCCAAAAATCAAAGGATTTAGTAGATTAAAGGGAGTTTACGGCCTAGGAAGCCCCTTAGGCCATAAAAACCCAAAACTTGGCCAAATAACACATTTTTCTTTCCCCATAAGCTTGTACATTAATTAGGGATATAGCCTAGATGAGTTGGGACATGAAAACATAAGCTTTTATGATCTAAAAAGGCGTTTACGGCCCAAGCTTGTGCTTAGGTCGTAAACACCAATTTTCTATGCCATATTTCCCTAAAAACTCATCTAAGGCATGTGGGAATTTAATTATGACCTAGAGAGATGTTTAAATCCATTAAACAACACCATTTAGAGGCAAAAAGAGGAGTTTACGGCCAAGTCTAAGCTTGGGCTGTAAACACCCAATAATTATGCCAAAATGCCCCTACAACTCCACCTAAGGTCTTCAAAAATTTATCTAAGGTGTAAGGAAGTGTTTTGGACCATTTAAACATCCATTTTGAAGGATTAAATGGAGTTTACGGCCCAAGCACAAGCTTGGACTGTAAACTCCCCAAAATGTCACAAAATGAGGGTTTTAACCCTCCAAATTAGTCCAAGACACTTGCTAGTAAATCAGGGAAGTGAAATAAGGCCTTAACTTGCAATTTTGGAGGAGCACATGAGTTTACGGCCAAGCCTAGGGAGCTTACGGCCGTAAACTCCCAAGGAGTGGCCTTTAGGCCGTAAACTCCAAGGGAGTGAACTCATGGACTCCCCCGTAAACCCCTCTTGGCCTTGTACCACTCCCGGGAACCCCTTTTAGGCCCTAAAACCCCGAATCAATGCTAGAATGCCCAAATACTTTAATGAAAAGCATAAAATGACTAATTTCTTGAAAAATACATACTTCATATGACATTAGGATCCTAAAAGGTGCACAAGTCGTTAATTGGTACAAAACACTCAACCGACACTTTCACCCGATTTACCCGATTCACCCGATTTACGCAATTTCAGGTGAGTTCATACCCCTTTAATGAACCTTTCAAATGTTTTATATGTTTTAGGGGGGGGATACAAGTCATTTATACATGTTTATGGAAATTCATACAAGTCATTTATACATGTTTATGGAAATTCATACAAGTCTTTTATTCATGTTACGGAAATTAATCAAATGTGATTCACTATCCGTAGTTCAAATCACATGTGATTTACCACTATGCTTTATAAAAAGGATTTTCGTTTTCAAAACCATTTCGGATAAAAGATCAATTTTCTAAATATTCCCTTTTGACAAGATTTTTATTAAATAAATTCCTTACAAAATGTAACCACACCAATATATTTATATAATTAAGGCTTGAAGGACTTAGGACCGATAGCTCGCCTTATTTCCTGTTCTTGTTTGATTGTGGGCTTAGGGTAGTTGTTATCCGTCCGACTGTCGTTGATTTCTTAGTTATATATCATATATATTAGTGTTGGATACGAGTATTTACATCTCATTCAATGTTTAAACCACTAAATTGACAAGAATCATACGCACTAAGTTAACTATAATAGGTATAGTTAAGGCCACTATTACTCGCTATAGCTACTACTCTACACACTATAATACACTCTATAATGATACTATATACTAATACGAGAACATACCACGAGTATACAAAAGACTACTACGCTATAATACAAGAGAAATCACTAATCAAGAGGTAACACACTAACCCACTACGAGATACTCTATTCGCTACGCACTACGCCCAGAGTCTTCTGGCAGGAAGACGACGCTATATGTATAGATCTATACGGGGCATACGCTATTACATCCCGACTGTTAACTTCAGTCCGAGTCGTACAGGCCCAGGGATGCCACTACTTCACTACACTGTGCATGACCGGCAAGGTCATGGGGTCCTCTATTAATCACACTATTGGTAACATATAAGAAATACACTATAACCACACTAAAATACTAAACAAAAAGTTAAAGTTAATATCCCGAAGTAAACAAGTATTTAATACTAAAGAAAGTTTGCACCACTATTATGGACTTCAGGCATAATCTACCGCATTGCATTACTTATTGGAAACTCACTATTATACTTTTACAATAAATGGTTTTCAAAGATGAAAATGATATGTTTCTTAAAGGTTTTCACTTACAACGTATTTATGGAAAATATAGGATTTTCTACCACTTATGATTGTAAAGTTGTAGCTTTTCATACTATCGGTTCTAACGCTTTTATACAAAAACTCACACTAAATTCTTATGAACTCACCAGCTTTATGATGATATTCGTTTTCAAAATAACTTGTATCCTTAGGTCAAAGATAGACAGGTACAGGTGCGGCATTTTGGAGAAGGTGGAGCATACAAGATCCATCTCTTATTTTTGTAATACTTTTGATACTTGTTAAACATCACAAAACACGCTTGTAATTAAACTCACTATGTAATGCAATGGTTGTATGTTTCTTGTTTTTACTATTATGCAACTGTGATGATACTGTACATGACGTCCTCAACCCCGAAATGTATTCCGCTGTTATCGGTTTTGGGGTGTGACACAAACTACTTGGTACCCTTAATGTTTTTCACTCAATCGATGTACCGGTTAGCCAAACGCGCTCTACCGACCTATGAAAAACCTTAAGTCACCCTTTGCCTACAGGCCAAAAACCCTTTTTATAAAAACTATTTAGATTAGGAAAGGAAATAGTTTCTCCCAACGGTCTTTGAAGCGCTCTCCTTTGTTAGCGAGAATGCCCTATGTAGATGAGGAATTGCATAATGTGCTATCGAATCCGCTGTTACTGCCCGAGAAGGAACTGTTTGAAGGACAACTAATGCAAGCTGCTCGGGAGGTTTGGATTCATAGATGGGAAGAATCTGCTCTTCTCTTATCTTTGCGGGCCCGGAGGGAGCTGCCGGGGGGGGGGGGGGGGGGGGGAGGGGCTGGAACCGAAAAAGAACTGGTTCCACACATATGAGACAGGCACAAGGTATGGGACGAAGTTAGTGTACCGGTTAACCACACACGCTCCACTAACAACTCAATCAAAGTGCGGAGTGTAATTTCATGGGATACCCACCTTATTCACATTTTCCTAAAGTAACTAAGATTGAGAATTTATAAAAACATTTAGTTAGTTTATAATAATCATTATACTTTTAATGAGAATTTTTAATTCATTGTCCTACCCGTTCGGCTAACGACCCTCCACCAGTCAAGGAAGTGGTGGGTGAGAGTGGACACCCATTAAGCTGCCATTTTATAGGCAACAACCTTATACCCCCCTTATAGACCGGCTTAGTGAATGAGACATACTAATGGTAAAACGACTTGATCTTATATATATATATATATATATATATATATATATATATATATATATATATATATATATATATATATATTTATATTATTCACTTATAATATTATAGAGTATAACGGTTGAATTTTAACTTTTAAAATTCTAGCGGTTGGAACTAAAGTTTACTGGATGACTTTACATGTTCCAAAACTTAAGGGAAAGTTTTGTAACTTTACAAAACTTTTCAATTCACAACTTGTGTGTTATTGTTTATTAAAAATGAAGACTCTTCATTTTTTTGTAACTTATGTGTTCTTTTAATAGATTTATTACAAAGTGACTTTTGGTTATCCATAACTTGAGGACAAGTTACAGACTCCATTAAAACACATCATGATCATGAATTAACTACCAATCAATAGCACATAATTCCTATGATCTTGCAAGAACTCATAAGAACATGAATATTCATATCAAAATTTCAAGAACATATGAACACATATAAACATGGAATTTTGATATTAGCCGTTGTAAATGGATTAGAACAACCATTACCCCATCTAAAAGAAGTTTTAAAATAGAAAAACAGTTTAGGGTAATGTTTCTAGTCCATTTCCAGTAGCAAAAATCAAAAAATCTGCACTCTGCCTGGCCAACTCATCGAGTGCAAGAACCGACTCGCTGAGTTGGTTGAAGATATGCTTGGACTCGTCGAGTCCCCCCATGGACTCTGTAACACCGTAAAAATTTAAACAATTTTTCACTTTTTATAAACCATATAATATCATTCACATTCACTTTTCAAAACATTGTATCAACATTATCTCAATACAAAACCCCAAGATCAAAACCATATAAACTCCGGTGTGCGTGTGTACGAATCATGCCGACGCCTTCCCGCGATTATCGCTGGTACCTGAAACACATAACACATAACACTGTAAGCATAATTTCTTAGTGAGTTCCCCAAAATACCACTCTAACACATATTAGCCACTCGAGGCTATAACTCTGTTGACCCTCTGGTCAATGCGTCTCAGTGGGACCCTCTAGCCCCAACTCTCTATGGGCCCTACGGCCATAACTCTTTGGACCCGAAGGTCCTAACTCTATGGACCCACTCGTCCTACTCTGTAACTCTGAATCATGCATATCACATATCACAATAAATCACAACACATAAATAACATGCAAAACACTGGCACATAACTCTAAAATACACTGTCACATAACTCTATTACCACACTAAGTAAACTATAGTGAGAAGACTCACCTCAAATGTCTCGGTAAATCTCTGACTCGGTAGAAATACGATCTGGCCTCCGCCTAATCACATAAAGTAAATACTCTCAAAAATATAACTTCTCGGGACTAGACTCAACCCTATCTTGGCACCATCAGAAGGGTAAAAGACCATTTTACCCCTCTCTTGGCTCAAAGGCCCCATTGTTGACCAAACCCTAAAAGTCAACAAAAGTTAACGGTCAAACTTTGACCCGACTCGTCGAGTGCACTTGGGCGACTCGGCGAGTCTACACGTGTCCACTATCTCTCTAGTCTCACTTGGCACGTCGAGTCTCTCCCCTTGCTCGATGAGTCACACCTGACATGAATCGCGGGGCCACCCCGACTCAACTCGCTGAGTCTCAAGATCAACTCGGCGAGTTCCGCCTTGAACTCCAGTCCTCTAATCCCCCTCTGACTCACTGAGTCATTCCTTCAACTCGGCGAGTCTACTCACCGAGCGATTTATGGGAAACGCTAACCCTACTCGCCAAGTCTGTCCCTGGACTCAGTGATTTCATGCCATGCACAAACTCAATTAACCTCCTGAGGTCAGATCTGTTCCTTTGATCCATAGATCTGACCTTCCCAAGCCTGATAAACACGTAAAGGTCGAATCTTGACACTCATGGGACATCTAGGAGGTTTCACTTGGTGATTTAGCCCCAAAAATAACATCCTAAGATCATAACCTCCATAGCTTAACATAAAGCATGCTGGAATAAGCTCTTTAGACCACTATGGCTCCGGATCTGAAGTCTCAATATGAATAGGGGCCATATTTTCACAATTCATTCCATTAAAGGACATAAAAACTCTACATCTATGGATTCCTTCAGCAAAACAGATAAAAGGGCGATATAATACCTCAAAGATGAAGTCTTTTGCTCGAAATCCATAGATGCACAACCTCCTTGGTCTCCTCTAAGCTAGAATCACTTCCTTCTTGCAAGAATCAACCACAAAGATCAATAAATGGGTCCTTTCCTCTCACAAATGCTCTAGCTCTTTTAGGGTTTCTCTTTGGGTTTGGTAGCCGCAAATGACGGACCTAAAGGCCTTTAAATAGGTCCCAAACCCGGGAAATTAGGGTTTCATTAAACAGCGTGGACTTGCCGAGTCCACTCTTGAACTCGTCGAGTCCAGTCATGAACCCGGATAAGAATTCGTGACCCTACTCGGCGAGTCTAAGCACCAACTCGCTGAGTTCCTCCACAAACTTCAAACTAAATGAATAAAATAATATACCTGGGGATCCGGATGTTACAATTCTCCCCCACTAGAATCAGACTTCGTCCTCGAAGTCTCACTCTGCAAACAACTCTGGATGCTGCTCACGCATCTCACGCTCTGGCTCCCAAGTCAACTCTGACCCTTTCCGATGCTGCCATTGGACCTGCACCAGAGGCACTTTCTTGTTCCTCAGAACCTTGATCTTCCGATTCCTAATCGCCACCGGTCTCTCAACATAGTTCAGGCTCGCATCCACTTGAATATCCGCTAATGGTACCACTGTCGAGTCGTCGGCTATACACTTTCTTAGCTGCGACACGTGGATGGTGTCATGAATCTGACCCAACTCCGCAGGTAACTCTAAACGGTAGGCTACCCTGCCTACTATCACGATCACCCTGAAAGGACCAATATATCGGGGCCCCAGCTTGCCCATTTTCCTGAATCAGATCACTCCTTTCCAAGCAGAGACCTTCAGGAGCACAGAGTTGCCAACCTGAAATTCGAGCTCAAACCGGCGCCTGTCCGCATAACTCTTCTGGCGACTCTGAGCGGTCAACAACCTCTGTCTGACCTGTTGTATTTGCTCTATCGTCTGAAGCACGATCTCTGTACTACCCATCACATGTTTCCCTACCTCTCCCCAGCAAATGGGGGTCCGACACCCCCTCCCATACAACAGCTGAAAGGGTGGCATACCAATGCTCGAATGATGGCTGTTGTTGTAGGAAAACTCTTCCAATGGCAAATACATGTCCCAACTCCCACCAAAATCCAACACACATGCTCAGAGCATGTCCTCGAACGTCTAAATCGTCCGCTCGCTTTGCCCGTCAGTCTGTGGGTGGTATGCGGTACTAAAATGCAGCCTCGTACCCAATTCCTCATGAAATTTCTACCAGAATCTGGAAGTGAAACGCACATCTCGATTTGAAACAATCGAGATCGGCACTCCATGCCGCGATACCACTTCCCTAACGTACATCTCTGCCAACCTCTTAGCGGAAGAGCTCTCACTGATAGTAAGGAAATGAGCGCTCTTCGTCAACCTGTCTACAATCACCCAAATTACATCGATGCCCCTCGCAGTCCTCGGCAATTTGGTGATAAAATCCATAGTAATATGTTACCACTTCCACTCGGGAACCTCTAACGGCTGCAACTTACCATGCGGTCTCTGGTGCTCGGCCTTAACCCTACGACAGGTTAGGCACCTCTCAACGAACCACGTGACTTCCTTCTTCATACAGGGCCACCAATACTCCCTCTTTAAGTCCAAATACATCTTAGTGGCCCTGGGATGGATCGAGAACTTTGATCGATGTGGCTCTTCCATCAAAATGGTATGCGTCCCGCCAACAAACGGTACCCAAATCTGACCCAGAAATGTCATAAGCCCCCGGCTATCGGTAACAAACTCCGATACTTGCCCGATAACTCACTCTCTCTTCTGGTTTTCTGGTCTCATGGCCTCAGCCTGGGCCCCTCGAATGGTGTCCAATATCGGAGTCATCACTGTCAATCTCATGCAAACATCTCGCATCGGGACGCTCTCCGCCCTACGGCTCAGGGCATCGGCTACCATGTTAGCCTTACCCGGGTGGTACAGGATCTCGCAATCATAATCCTTTACCACGTCCAACCATCTCCTCTGTCGCATATTCAGGTTGGGCTGATCCATCAAGTACTTTCAGACTCTTATAATCCGTGTATATGGTACACCAGACCCCATACAGATAGTGACGCCAGATCTTGAGGGCAAACACCACTGCCCCCAACTCTAGATCGTGGGTGGGATATCTCGTCTCATGAGGCTTCAGCTGCCTCGATGCGTATGCTATCACATGCCCCCTCTGCATAAGCACCACTCCTAACCCTGATATCGACGTGTCACAATACACCACGAAATCCTCCATTCCCTCCGGAAGGGCTAACATCGGGGCTTCGCATAGTCTCTGGCGAAGTGTCTCGAAGGAGGCCTGCTGCTCTGGGCCCCATCAAAAAGCAACACCCTTCCGGGTCAACTTGGTGAGTGGCACGACGATCTTCGAGAAATACCTGATAAATCTCCGATAATAACCTGCCAATCCTAGGAAACTCCTGATCTCTGTAGGTGACCTCGGCACTTCCCAACTCATCACCGCCTCGATCTTGGCCGGATCGACCAATATCCCTTTCTGGTTAATGAGGTGCCCTAAGAACTGGACCTCTCGTAACCAGAAATCACACTTGGAGAATTTTTCATAAAGCCTCTCCGATCTCAAAACCCCGAGGATTTCCCTCAAATGCTCCTCATGCTGCTCTCTGGATCTCGAATACACCAATATCTCGTCGATGAATACGATCACCGAGCGATCCAACATCGGCCTGCACACCCTGTTCATGAGGTCCATGAACACCGTCGGTGCATTGGTGAGCCCGAAAAGGCATCACGACAAACTCGTAATACCTGTAACGAGTCCTGAATGTTGTCTTCTAGATATCCTCATCTCGCACCCTCACCTGATGATATCCAGACCTCAAATCGATGTTGGAGAACCAAGATGCTCCCTGCAACTGATCGAACAAATCGTCGATCCTCGGTAATGGGTAACGGTTCTTAACCGTCAACTTGTTCATCTCCCGGTAATTAATACACATCCGGTGTGAACCATCCTTCTTTCTTGACAAAAAGGATAGGCGCTCCCCACGGCGAACTACTCGGCCGAATAAACCCCTTCCCCCAGTAGCTCCTGAAGCTGCGAGGATAACTCCTGCATCTCTGGAGGCACAAGGCGATAGGGCGCCTTGGCGATAGATACACCCCCCCGGAACCAAATCGATACTGAACTCTACCTGCCTCTCAGGAGGCACACCCGTCAACTCCTCTGGAAATACATCCGGGAACTCACGCACTATCGGAACCGCATCAACTGAACTTGGTCTCTTTGAATCAATCCTCGTGTCCATCACATATGCTACAAATCCCTTACATCCCTGCTATAGACTCTGTCTTGCTCTAGCGGCTGAACAAAATGCCGACCCAGAACGTGTACCTTCGCCGTACACCGTAAGAACTCCCCCACTAGGGTCTCGTATGGTCACCAGCTGTCGCTCGTAGTCGATGACCACTTCAAATCTGCTCAACCAGTCCATGCCCACGATGACACAGACATCTCCCATCGTGATAGGGAGTAGGTCAATCGGAAACTCCACTCCGAAAATCTCGAGTACACAACCTCGAATCACCTTTGTGGCATGCACCGCTCTCTCGCCCGCTATGGAAACTCTCAGAGGTCGACTCAACGCCTCTCGACTAATACTGATGTGCTGGCTAAAAGCCAAAGATACAAAAGATTGACTCGCACCCGAGTCAAATAACACTATGGCAGGTACAGAACTCACAAGAAAAGTACCTATGCATAACATAATATAAGCACAATACCTCAACATAAATATAAATACATGAAAAAATACATACCAACCACGACATCGGGCGCTGCGCGGACCTCCTCCGCAGTCAATTGGAAGGCTCTCCCTCGTGCCTTTGGTGCCTCGACCTTCGCGGGCTGACTATCCATAGCTCTCGACCTACAGATCTCCACATCGCTCGTACCACTGCTCTCTGGTGTGTGGCGTGTCCCTACCATGATCTCCCTTTGAAATACAACATAAGAATATTAGGGACTCACTCAAGTATAATCACACTTGCTAACTCCACCCTACTTGTTCCTTAGTACTCTAAAGATTCTTACATGGACTGCGCACTGACCCGGTATCTTCAGTAGTACAGGCCCAATACTACCGTCCATACCACATCAGCATTCATCCCAAGTCCTCCTCCCAGAGTCCCAAATCCCAAGTACTCTACTCTCTCTAATCATGTGCTACTCATTAGCAGATCTCTCATAAGCTCCTCGCTGCTATCAAAACACTCTCAAGCATCTCTAGCAGCAAAACCCCTAGACTAAGCCATCATATATCACGCCACTCTAGTCCTAATAACAATACCGAGTCTACTCTACCATGCATAACATATTTCATCATATAGCATAACATAACATATCTTATAACACTTATTGTAAGGGTACTTTGGGAAATCACCCTTCGGGCGCTGGCTGATTGTACACACAGCTCTGCTCTATTTGTCTCAAACTATTTTTACTCTTTTAAAAACTTTACTTTATTATCAAAAAATTTCCTCAATTCCTCAGTTTGAGTTCAGATACGCCCGAAGATGCATCCGAATCCCTCAAACCAAGGCTCTGATACCAACTTGTAACACCGTAAAAATTTAAACAATTTTTCACTTTTTATAAACCATATAATATCATTCACATTCACTTTTCAAAACATTGTATCAACATTATCTCAATACAAAACCCCAAGATCAAAAGCATATAAACTCCGATGTGCATGTGTACGAATCATGTCGGCGCCTTCCCGCGATCATCGCTGGTACCTAAAACACATAACACATAACACTGTAAGCAAAATTGTTTAGTGAGTTCCCCAAAATACCACCCTAACACATATTAGCCACTTGAGGCTATAACTCTGTTGACCCTCTGGTCAATGTGTCTTAGTGGGATACTCCAGCCCCAACTCTCTGTCGGCCCTCTGGCCCTAACTCTATGGACTCGAAGGTCCTAAATCTATGGACCCACTGGTCCTACTCTGTAACTCTGAATCATGCATATCACATGTCACAATAAATCAAAACACATAAATAACATGCAAAACACTGGCACACTAGGTAAAGTATAGTGAGAAGACTCACCTTAGATGTCTCGGTAAATCTCTGACTCGGTAGAAATACGATCTAGCCTCCGCCTAATCACATAAAGTAAATACTTTCATAAATATAACTTCTCGGGACTAGACTCAACCCTCTCTTGGTACCCTTAGAAGGGTAAAAGACCATTTTACCCCTCTCTTGACTCAAAGGCCCCATTGTTGACCAAGCCCTAAAAGTCAACAAAAGTCAACGCTCAAACTTTGACCCGACTCATCGAGTGCACTTGGGCGACTCGGCGAGTCTACACGTGTCCACTATCTCTCTATTCTCGCTTGGCACGTCGAGTCTCTCCCCTTGCTCAACGAGTCACACCTGGCATGAATTGTGGGGCCACCCCAACTTAACTCGCCGAGTCTTAAGATCAACTCGGCGAGTTCCGCCTTGAACTCCAATCCTCTAATCCCCCTTTGACTCACTGAGTCATTCCCCCAACTCAGAAAGTCTACTCACTGAGTGATTTACAGGAAACCCTAACCCTACTCGCCGAGTCTGCCCTTGGGCTCCGCGAGTTCATGCCATGCACAAACTCAATTGACCTCCTGAGGTCAGATCTGTTCCTTTGATCCATAGATCTGACCTTCCCAAGCCTGATAAACACGTAAAGCTCGAATCTTGACACTCATGGGACGTCTATGAGGTTTCACTTGGTGATTTAGCCCCAAAAATAACATCCGAAGCTCATAACCAACATTGTTCAACATAAAGCAAGCTAGAATAAGCTCTTTAGACCACTATGGGTCCAGATCTGAAGTCTCAATATGAATAGGGGCCATTTTCTCACAATTCATTCCATTAAAGGAGATAAAAACTCTACATCTATGGATTCCTTCAACAAAACAGATAAAGGGGCAATATAATACCTCAAAGATGAAGTCTTTTGCTCGAAATCCACAGATGAACAACCTCCTTGGTCTCCTCTAAGCTGGAATCACCTCCTTCTTGCAAGAATCAACCACCAAGATCAAGAAATGGCTCCTTTCCTCTCACAAACGCTCTAGCTCTTTTAGGGTTTCTCTCTGGGGTTTGGTAGCCGCAAATGACGGCCCTAAGGGCCTTTAAATAGGTCCCAAACCCGGGAAATTAGGGTTTCATTAAACAGCATGGACTCGCCGAGTCCACTCTTGAACTCGCTGAGTTCAGGCATGAACCCGGATAAGAATTCGCGACCCTATTCGGCGAGTCTAAGCACCAACTCGCCGAGTTCCTCGACAAACTCCAAAATAAATGAATAAAATAATATACCTGGGAATCCGGATGTTACAGACTCGTCGAGTCCCTTGTGCAGACAGCAAAAATTTCAACTTTTTCAGCTATTTTGCATCAAGTATCAAACAAACAAGCCTAGGCTCTGATACCACTGTAGGGTTTTAAGCATTCTAACACTCGTAAGGTGTTCTTGCAACCCTAGAAACCTTGGATCTATGTTTGACTAAGATACATGCAAAATTGATTTTCCAAGGTTCATAATCCTATCTAGTATACATGGGGAACTTTGAAACGTAAAAGTTAGTAAGAAAACATACCTTGTAGTACTTTTGATTCCTTGAGAACCTTCTGAGCCTAGCACCCCAAGTGTGATGCCTCAAATGTTTCACACAACACCAAATGCACTTGGAATAAACTGGAGAGAAATGTCACACTACTAGAAATCGGCTAGCCCTCTTCTTTCTTACTTAAGTTCCGATTTTGGTGAATGTAAGGATCCTTATATAGTGTGTTACAAGTAGGGTTACACCATGTAAACCCTAATTGTCATGACTTTTCATTTCCATGACCCATGGGTTCAACACACACCATGGAGCATCTATGGAGCATCCTATGGGTTTTAGCCCAAACTTGATTATCCATGAACGATTAGCCCACTATATAAGTATGGATGATTTACACAATCAACCCATATATTTAATTAGTATTCTTTTGATCACTTAATTAATTCCAAATTAATTCTTGATCAATACTAGTTAAATAATATTATTAATATATTAAACATATAATATATTAATAAACCATAAGTGTTATTTCTCTCATTTTAGTCTATCCAAATGCATAATGCCATGCAACCCAAATGGACAATGCCAAACCAGGTCAAGTACATACAAGAAATAGTTATGGACTTAGACACCTTATCCAACAGAGGGATGTAGCTCGGTTTGTTAAGAGATGCCTGACATGTAGGAAGGTCAAGGCCGAGCACCAGAGGACATACAGAAAGACCCAACCGTTGGATATCCCGCTATGAAAATGGGAAGATATCACAATCGATTTCATCATGAAGCTTCCCACGACCGCACGGGGACTGGATTTGATTTGGGTCATCGTGGATCGGTTGACCAAGAGCGCCCATTTCATTCCGATTTAGGAGAGCATTTCGGTAGAAAAGTTGGCCAACATCTATATCAGAGAGGTAGTGGCTCCGCACGGGGTGCCAGTTTTGGTGATTTTCGACAGAGATGTGCGGTTCACTTCCAATTTCTGGAAGAATTTTCACTACGAGCTTGGTACTCCTCTACACTGTAGCACCACATTTCACCCACCGACGGATGGTCAGAGTGAGCGAACCATCCAAACTCTGGAGTATATGCTGTGGACGTGTATTTTAGACTTCGGAGGTAGTTGGGATACTTACCTTACTTTGGTGGAATTTTCCTATAATAACAACTATCGTGCGAGTATCGACCGTCCTCCCTTAGAGATGTTATACAGGAGGAAGTGTAGGACCCCAATATGTTGGGGTGGGGATGGCCAAAGGGTCATGGGGAGTACCGAAGCGGTACTCAAGACTACAGAGAGGATCCAGCATGTGCGGAGCAGGCTTCAGACTGCTCAGAGTCGGCAGAAAAGTTGTGCCAACAAGCGTCGTTCGGACCTGGAATTCCAGGTCGAGGATATGATGCTCCTAATGGTGTCACCATGGAAAGGCATCATTCGGTTCAGGAAGCGGGGCAAGTTGGTCCTCAGGTACGCTGGACCTTTTAGGGTTGTAGCCCGAGTGGGCAAGGTGGCATATATGCTGGACCCGCCAGCCGAACTCAGTCAGATTCACAATTCTTTTCACATCTCCCAGTTACGGAAGTTCCTAGTGGACGACTCAGTAGTGATGCCTTTGGAGGATTTCAGGTGGATGATAGCCTGAAATACATCGAGCGGCCAGTGGCGATCCTCGATAAGAAGTCGAAGGATCTAAGGACTTGGGACCTGGTGAAGGTGCAATGGCAACACCGCAAGGGCTCAGAATGGACTTGGGAGCCGGAGGAAGAGATGAGGCAACACTACCCCGAGCTTTTTCTCGGATTTAGCAGCAGACTTCGAGGACGAAGTCTAAAATAACTGGGGGAGATTTGTAACATCCAGTTCCTGGTACGCATTTTAATTAAAGTAAACTCATGTTTTGCTCTGGGACTCGACGAGTTGGAGGCTCAACTCGTCGAGTTGACTCGACTTTGGATCGGTAGGATAAGTGATCTACTAGACGAGTCGGGAGACTGACTCGACGAGTAGAACTGTCTGGATGAAACCCTAAAATTTGGGGTTTGCACCCTATTTAAACAACTTATAAGTTATAACGCCCAACCCAAAGAAAACCCTAACTCGAAACCCTAAGCCCTTTTGAGTGTTCTTGATTTTTTTGGCAACTTTTATGTGCATTTGAAGTTGGAAGAAAAGAAGAAAGCTTAGTTGTTCGAATGGAAGCTAGTAGATCCAGAGGTTGTGCTTCATTCGCAGTTCATTCAAGGTAAAAAGCTTGAACCTTAACCATCTATCTCCTAGATCTTGTTTTAGGGCTATTTTCTACTTTTTCTAAGCTTTTGAGAGGCTATACACAAATTTGTATGTATATCTGGAGTTGCACTTCAGATCTGGAACAATTGAGGGTTCCCATGGCATAAATGTGCCAACTTTATGGCCTTGGGAGACCCATGCATCATATAAACCTCTTATTATGGCTTTTTGAGCCAAAAACCCCATACATGGATGTCAAGATTGGAACTTTACGTATTAAATGGACCTTAGGAGGTCAGATCTATGGTTTTAATGCATTAAGACCCATTATAATCGACTGAATAGTTTTGGACAAAGAGGGACTCGGCGAGTCGGGTCTCATTTTCTCCCGAATGTCTTCTTGTAATGGTCTTTGGTTGAGTGGTAGGAACACTCAGCCTATTAGGGGTTTGTTATGGACTTGAAGATCGACAGACTCAACGAGTTCAAGGAGGAACTCGGTGAGTTCAAGGCAATGTCCCAACCACATGAAGATAGATTGGATGAGTTCAAGGATGAACTCGGCGAGTCATAGAATGAACACCTTCATATGGATGAAGATAGACTCGACGAGTTCAAGGAAGAACTTGGTGAGTCAGTTGAAGAAGGTCTCGTTGTTTCGTTGAAGGAGAACTCGTCGAGCTCTTGCTAGACTCGAAGATTAGGGGCAAGGTTGTAACATTTCGTGAAAGAAGGGACTCAATAAGTTGGTGGACCAACTCAGCAAGTCGAGTCAACCAGATGTTGACTTTGACCAGGGTTTTGACCTTTACTTTGACTTGGACTTGAGTTGACCCTGTTAGCGGGTATGAGTATAAAATGATAACTTAGAAAGGATTTTGTGTAGGGATTGAGGAGTCCATAGGAGTTGATTTTCATACCGAGGACATTGCAGACACTACACGACATTGAGGTGAGTTAACTTCCAGTAGAAGTGGATCTAAGGCACCAAGGCCGACCCATTAGTAATTGGTTACAGTAGAGATGATTGTCTATGTGATAATTATCTGGTTGATATTATTAGATGTATTGTATGTGCCAGTATGATATGTTCTATGTGCTAGTGGTAGTAGGAAGGGGAATAGTCCCTGATTCGGTCGTTAGGACCGAAGGGTAGGTCGGACACCCCAGATATGTCTGACAACATGATTATGATACATATTATTATGTGATAGTAGTAAGGGGTGAAATAGTCCTTGTGACAGGGTGAGATAGACCGGAGGGTAGGCAAGCACCCCAGAATGACCTGACACGAGTAGGTCAGCACCCCAGAATAGCTTGACATGGCTAGGCCGGCATCCCAAGATAGCTTGACACGGGTAGGTCGGGCACCCCAGAACTGCCCGGCAGTATGTATGGTTGTATGGTATGCGGTATGATGGGGGAACTCACTAAGCTTTATGCTTACAGTTTTTAGTTTGGTACCTCTTCATCTAAAGGGGAAGGAGGCAATAGGGTAGCAGCACATCGCACACACATGATTCTGTATTTGAGTGCCCTGGGATTGTACTCTGACATAATACTATTTGACACTATTGTTTTTGGAAACATGTAACTATGTTTTGTGGTTTTATGTGATATCTGCAATATTTTACTCAACCAGTTTTACAAGTATTATAATCAAAAACAAAAAAATTTGGTGTCGATTTTTTGGGATGTTACAGCATACCATGATAAGAAGATATCCCGCAAGGTATTTGAAAAAGGTCAAAAGATATTGCTCTACCACTCTCGTTTCAAATTAATTCCTAGTAAATTAAGGTTCCATTCGGTGGGACTATTTGTTGTTACTAATGCTTTTGAGCATGTTGCATAGAGATCATAAGTGAGAAAACCGGGAAGATTTTTAAGGTAAACGGGAACCGTTTCGATCCTTATTATAAAGGATTTGAAGTCAGGAACGAGGAAGTGGATGATGTTGAGAACCTAAAGTACCATAATTGTCAAATCATTGGGGTCAATGTCGAGCCAACAACTCTTAAACAAGGATAACTACCCGAGAGGCAACTCGGGGATATTTTCGTCATTTCATTTGTAAAAGTTTCTTATGGACAATTTATTTCATGTTTTTTTGTTCAATTCTGAATACTTAGGTAGGTCTAAAATATATTTCATTGGGTTTAGAAGTGTGTGGGATTGAAAAAGAAATATTTTTTATGGGTTTATTCAGAGCATTCCACGGTCGTGGAATGCATGCCCTTTACCATTCCACGACCGTGGAATGGTATTTTCAGGAAAACACACACACAAATTTTAATTAAAACTCCTCATTTTTTTTATTTGTCTTCGTGACTTCCCTGCCTCGTTCTCTCTTGCCAACGCACCAAAACGCACACACAAATAATCGATGTTGCTTTAAATTCACTTCAATCTAAGATCAAAACGTATGATTTCATGTTCCCTAACTTGTTCTTTCTTCCCTAACATGCATTGAAGCTTCTTCCATGGAGATTTTCCAGCCATTTGTAGAACCCTAGAAATTTTGGGTTCAAAATTTTGGTGATATTTCATTAAATTGTTTATAGATTAAGCTTGCGGAAGCATAAGGGAAGTGATTTCAAGCACCAATTTCGAGTGGAATCAATAAAAATCGGGTATTCTCTTTCCGATTTGAATTTTCTTGCATTGTTCTAAAAGCTTGAATTTTATGTGTTCTTGGCTGTTACTTATTGTTCATTGGGTGTATTTTGTTCTTCAAAGTCATATCTTCACACTCCAAGAAGTCTACATTCCGTAAAAACACCTCCAAAACTAGTTCCAAATTCCTTAGAGTTGTCCCATCTTCAAGCAACATCAACATAATCCACCGACCCAACAACAGACTGGTGTAGCATTCTCTTTACTCGAGCAAGAAACTCGTTACCACTCTCTAAGAGGTCAAATTCGGGAATCCCAAAAAATTGTGAACATCACTACCCTTCGGTCTTTACACATTGACACTGAAGTCTGCAAGCTTCTCAAGAATATTGGATGGAAAGGTATTCTTTTCATTGTTGATGTGGGTTATGTGCAAACCACTTTTGAATTCCTATCTTCTATTGAGTAAATCGTGTCATCGAGTTCCTATCCTTCCATGCTTTCAATCACAATCACTAACTTCACAAGGACTAAATCTGTGAGATTATTGGTGCTCTGACCTACAACATATATGCTCCATTTAGAAGGATAAATGAGGCTTTCTTTCTTGACTGTATTTTTTTTTGAGTAGAATTATCGGACACGAGTACAATTCTAGTTCCGTCAAAGCTACAACTCTTATTCATCAAGTGTTAAAGGTTGTCCACCGCATCTTTGCTTCCATCTTATTTCCTCAAGAGGAATTCAACAAAGTTGGTCAAAAAGAGTTGGAATTGTTGTGGTGTTCAACTTATAACCTCAATTTCTGTCCTGACTTTGGAGAATGGTTATTTACAAACTTCTTTAACTCAACAGAAGTAACAATGGGCAGTTACATTATGGTGGCATGATCACCATTCTCTTAAAACATCCTTCTTTCGGAATCCTGTTCCCCAAAGGTCTTGATGTTAGTCCAGGTGAACAGCGCCTAACCACCAATGTGTTTCAAAATATGCAACTGCTACGAATGGATGAACGTGATGTTTACTAGAAAGTTGAGGGTGCAAACTATCTTCACATTCATACTCGAAACCGCCAAATCCTAGATCTCACTTACCCACTCATTGTTATGAAATGGTGTCTTAAATCCAGTGTAGGTGTTGCCATGCCCGAAGCTAATCTTGAGATTGATGCAGATGAGCCTATTCGCAATGCTTCGATTCCTGATGCTGTTGCGCCAGTGTAGCAAGAGCATGTCATGCATCCCTATCATGACATGTGCATGCAATAATTTCAGCAGTTGCATGCTGATAATAGGAATTTGCATCGTGACTATTTTAACCTTTATGAGAGTGCTTGCGAGATAAATACAGATATGGTGGAGTTGAGAGAAGAGTTTTATGCCTGTAGAGAAAGCCAACACATGTGCAACCAGCATGTGGACACCTTATGACTGACATGCATCGACCCCTTTGCTTGGATGGTCAACCCACATGAATACCTTACTATCCCCACTATCCACATCCATTTCTACAATAACCTCGACAAAACCAACAACAATATATTCTACAATATTCGCACCATTACCCGTATTATGATCCTCCATAGTAGTCGGTCCCATTCTCTTCCCAAGCATCGGGGACGATGCATCATTTTAATCTTGGGGGGGTGTAAATTCCATTGCATTTCATTGCATAAAAATACAAAAATGTTTTTTTTCTTTCCATTTAGCTTATAAAAAATGCATTTAAAAAAAATTACAAAACAAAAAAAAAACAAAAAAGAATTTTGTTTTTTTTCTTTAGGATTTTAAGGTCGTTTTCATGCATTTTGTCTCCTCTTTCTTTTCGTCTCTTGGAGACCTTTAACTTTTTGTCACAATACATGGTTAAGTTCAAAGTTTGTCTGCTTATACCCCATATACATATGGTGTCACTAATTTGTGAAACTTTAGAACTATTGAGACACTTATTTGCTAATTCCCTTAGTGACGGTGCATTGAGGTGTTTTATGAAAAGCAACTCCTCTTAAATAATTCGGGTCACATTAGGTGATAATCAAATATAGGACGTTTTAAAATACTCGTGAGAACGTCATTGTGTGGATCGGTAAGGCATGGCATGATGCAGAAGTTCATTTAGTTTTCTAGTTTCATTCTTGGTTTTATATTGTTAATTATTTGTATATATGTTTGTTTTGCTTGTTTTGTATTATCTAGTTTAGACTAATTGACCCTTTTTTAAATTATATATGTTCTTCGCTTGGTTCAAAAAGATCTGTTAAAAAAAAGTAGGATTTATGCAGCTTTTTCAACACTTATCTTGTGTATTTTGAAGTCAAGCCAATTTTCTAAAAGATAATTGTTGAAGTTGTTTGTTTTTTTCATTAAAGTTTATTAGTTGTAAATATTTAGAAGTTTGTTGCTATTTTTAACCAAATGGTTCCATAAAGTTAAACCGCGAAGTCATACAAAGGCGGATTTCAACGTCAAATCTTTACAAGTTTGTTTGCCTTAAAAAAAAGAGTTCTTCAAAAATCAATTTGTTGTGTTTTGTATTTAATATTTTTGTATTTTTTTTTTATCTTATGTTAGTTTTTCATTTATTTTATAAATGTTTAAGTTGAGTTTATGTACATACATTGCTACTTTCTTGTAAAAAAAATAATAAAAATGAAAAAAAATAAAAGAAACAAAAAAAATAATAAAAAAAAGAACCGAACCAAGCCTTTCCAGATTTGTCATGACGATATTTTCATAGGAAAATCGTTTGTGTATAATTTGTTGGCTTGATTTTTATTGATAGTTTATTTGAAGCCAACAACCATGTTATAGGGTTCTACTTTGTTTGCTTTGTATATTTGATGTTTGCATATACTTATTTTGCGCCCTTGTTATGGTTATGGATTTATCTCCTATTATGGATTGCCGAGAGTTGACATGAGATTTGGAAGAAGATATGAAGATTGTTTAATTGCAAAATGTTGAAGAGCAAGGACAGAAGACTAAGAAGAATTTGATATTCCCTACCGACACCTGAGTGCTCTCCACCTTAGATAACGAGTGTAGATTATTTGATATGAGTGAGTTCACACATCTTGCGAATGAGTGCATACATGAGTTGTGTGCTTCAGTGAGTACGTCCTATATATTGAGATGCACATTTCTTGTCAGTAAAAGTTACTAGGAGACGCTTTATATTATGGTTCTATGCATTTAAGCATAGTGATTGGCAAATCTTTGTGTTCCATGCCTTTTGTTGTCGTGATTTGGAATCCAATACATTTGCGTGTATATATGGGGTATAGGTTGACAACTCCTTAATCATGATTATGTTGTCAGGATGAATAACTTGACACATTCTTTCTTTTCATTTTTATGTTTGCATTTACATTTACATTTACATCTGCATTTGCATTTCATTTTTTTCAAATTTGATTCTAGTTTTGCTTTCTTAAGGAAAAGAAAAGATTCAATAATCTTGGGGAGATTTGTTAGGTGTATAAATTGCACCTTTTCATATGTCTACATCATGTTTATTCATAGCATTACATTGCATCTTAGCATAACTTTGCATGAATTTTGCATTTTCATGACATTTTCTAGGATCAATCTACTTTTCACCATTTTGTGGATGTTTTAGGGGTATTTGAGGATTTGGGCATGCATAGGATGTTCGAAGGAAGCTCTATGTAAAATTTCAAAAGAATCGGAGCAAGATTAAAGAAACGGAAAAAATGGAAGTGGAGGCTTATTCAAAGGATTCCACGGTCGTGGAAAGCCATGCCTTTAACCTTCCTTGGCCATGGAATGATGATTTTAGCATTTCAACATTTTTTCCATTCTGAGGGCATTGAATCGCTGCCGATAGTTTTATGTGATTTTCCAACTTCCATTTTAAAGAGGTTTCTTAGCCATTTTGAACACAACTTCGACTAAGACTTCCCAAAGGGCGATTGTCATCAACTTTATCATCAATTAGAACTTTGGAAACATTTAGATTTCAGATTTGTAAGTTTGTTTGAAGATTTAACTTGTTGAATTTATGCTTTGATCTAGGCATGTGTGACTAACTTTTCCATTTATTTATGGTTCTAGATCCTTAAACACTTGTTGTTAGACAATGATGTGAACTTAATTTCATGTTTCTATATAGTAATCTTTGATTTGCTCTTCATTATGGACTTGATTTGTAATCATTTCACGTGATCAATGAAATTAGGGTTCATATCATGGTTGTTAGTCAAATTATGAAATTCATATATGTATTATGATTTGTAGTTGGTAACAAGCATTTAATTGGTTTCATTGGAATCAAATTTAGTGTAATCAAATATTAGATGTTCATTATCTCGGGCATATAAGGATTATTGAGCATTTTTGGTATTAATTTCATGGATTTAAGGTCTTTTAGTGATGTAATCTAAGAACATGTTTAGATTTTATCAACTAAATGAAGTTTTTCTTAAAGAGACCAATTTAAGTATGCATAAGATCTAGTTATGCATAAGAATTTCACGCTTTTGTCCCCACAACCAAGGTGTATATGAGTAAGAGCTACTCCAGACCATTGGAGTACTACTTCTAGATGTTTTTAGGGTTGTTAGATCATAAGAATGAGAGATTGGTCACTTTCGTCCTTCCATGCATGAGTTCTTGACCATTTGATGAATTTTTGGACATAGGTTATGTTTTGTGCTCATGGTATGCATGCAAATGGATAAATTCAAAGACTTTATCCATTAAGATGTCCATTTGCTTTATATATAAAGATAGGAAGAGTTGTTGATCTATTTTAACAACTTAATAGTTCAATTAGGTCATCAGGTGTCTACACAGGGCATAAAGGTCTTTATGATGGGCGTAGCCCTAATTTCACCAAATTTTGTCACCTTAAGGTCTATGTTGGGCGTAGACTGACTTGGTTAGATTGAGTATTTTTAGTTGTAGATTGAGGCTTGGTCCCTATTTATTGTACAAGTGACCTATAGAGTTGGTTATCGGATCAAGATCAGTACTGTTATCATCTAGACTGACAGGTGAGTCTTCCTCATTGTACTCGTAGGTCAAAGGCACCAATATCGGCCCACTAGATTGTGTATTGATTCCTTACGTATAGGATGTTGCTATGCTATAATGATATGTAGATCTATATGATTACTTGTACTTGCTAGTTATTATTTGTTGCATATGTCGAAATAGTGTGGTTGGGTTGATGCTTTACTCCTGTATGCTATAATCCAACAAACCCAGGGCAATCTTGTTCGATGATTGTAGGCTGGGGGATTCCAGTTTTATGACTGTGGGCCAAGGTAGTCCACTCCGATGACTATGGTCCGGGGGCAATCAAGTTCAATGACTGTGAGTCGGGGGTAATCCAATCCGATGAATGTGGACACAAGGGTAATCCAATCCGATGACTATGGACTTGGTGTGCATGCTTGTATATGTATTGTTGTGTGGGTTATTTAGGGGAGAGAACTCACTAAGATTTGACTTACAGTTTTTGATTTTATTGGTTTCAGGTACATCTGATGATAGGGACAAGGCGAAGGCATGATCGTACACATCCTTCTGCTGATTTACATTTTGAAAAATTTGATACTTTGATTTTATGGGTATGTTTAAAAATGATGGCTTACTAAGTTATGGTCTTGTGGAAATGTTTTATAAAATGAAAAAAATTATCATGGTTTTTGGGATGTTACAAGTTGGTAAAAGAGCCCTGATTTGAGAGAATTGGGTGAACACTTGTGTGATTCCAGAATCGAACTACGAATTCGCAAAATATTTTTAAAAATTATCTCTAAAATGATCGATGGATAAGATGCAATGTGTATAATCAACCAGAGCCAAGGAAATTCATTTCCCAAGATACCCACACCCGTTTTGTGTATTGATGATATGATAGAGTTGCATGCTAGTTTGTAGGCTTGGGATATTCAGTAGTTGCATGATAGAATTATGTGATTTATGATGCCTGATAACCTATGAGAAATTCTTGATATGCTATATCGAACTGACATTATTATTGCGGTTGCTTAGTGTGTGCATCATAATTACACATAACTAAGATTTTATAGCCTGAGAATTTTTTATTTAACCTTATTTCATGTTCCTTGTTTGGTTGTCGGCTTAGGATAGAATCATTTATTCAAATGTCTATCGAATCTAGTGTTATGTATAATTAGCATACACAAGGCGGCTGCAAAGTAAATAGAAGTTTCATGAGTGAGTATGGTTGTTAAAAGGCCAACATAAGGAATGATTAGCCACACACACACACACACACTCTCTCTCTCTCTCTCAGAGAGAGAGAGAGAGAAAGAGAGAGAGAGAGAGAGAGAGAGAGAGAGAGAGAGAGAAAAAAAGAGTATAGGATGTATGTGTACCCTATTTGTTGGGCTTTGTGTCCGAGTTAGGCCAACGTGTCTTTCGCATTCCCGATAGCCTTAATAACTCATGGAAATAACGGGATTTCGTACTCCCCTTTCTCCTCGGTTGCTGGGCTTGTGAGAAATCAAAGTAAACAGATTCAGGGCGTTAATCAAGAGTAATCATGGTGGTTGGATTAAGTGAGTAGTAACAGGCGACGCCTTTAAGGATCGCTCGTAATCTTTAGTTATAAACTAGTCATTTTTTTAATGCGTGATTATAACAACTCACAAACCCTAATTAATCCAACGCCACCCGAGTAATCAAAATCATTCGCCGTAACGGTATAACAATAGAGAAATCACTGTATTTTATGTATTGGGAAAACATTGGGTTTTCCTGGGAAGTTCAACATTTTCACTTGCGCGATTTATACAAAAGTTCAACAATTATACATGTTTTGAAAAATCAACAAGCATATATTTACGGATCTTCACACTCATTTTTTTATATAAACAATAATCTTTTTAGAAAATATCGGATTTTCTGGGTTTTACAAACTACACTAAATCATTTTATCACAACATCGCTTATGAACTCACCAACATTTCATATGTTGACATTTTTCAAAATGACTTGTATTCTCAGGTAACAGTTAAACCGAAGAATAAGAACCAAGTAATGTCAGGGTGTTTTGCTTATGATATCTATCAGATGATTTTTGTTATGAACTTGTAATGACTAAAACTATGTACTAGATGTAAACAACATCAGTTGTATTATTTTAATGCATGGTGATGATTTATGTTATGATTCATGTATATTCATTGTGATGGTATTCAATTTAAGTCACAAGAGCCCTCGGACGTTTCCGCCGTCTGGTTCGGGGGTGTGACAGGTTGGTATCTGAGCACTGTTTATAGTGAACTAGCATGTCTAACCACACATTGATATGAAACTATAAACCAAAAGAGAAACTAACACAACTCTAACAAAAACAAGTAAAACACAACGATAAAACATCTTTGCTTGTGTGAATTAGGAAACAGAACATAATACCGAAGCAAACAAGATAATGCTAGCATCTCGGTTAATCCAGGACTGTTCGTAGTCATATCAAGGAACGGATGTAGCCTAATCAACTACATTTCCTCCAAGGTAAAACTATCACATGTCCCGTGGAAATCATGATGGCTAGGGAACCTAAAAACATACCCCTTTATCACCAAGAAGAGAACATCAGCTCAATCTATACAATAATTGTAGAGTCATAGGAGTAATGATAGTTTATTCGTATACCTCCTCTCAGTCGCCATGGAAGGAGGAAACCAGGGCATTCAGTTTCATCAAGTCCTAGTAGCCCACGGGAGGATCAAGGATGAGCCAGACGTAGATCAAGGAGGGGCACTAGACATTGGACCTGAAGAGGAACAGGACGAATACGTGATAGTTGATTTCGATTATGATGAACTAGACCAGGAGCCAAACGAGGAAAAGGATGTAAAGGAAGCACGTAGTGAACCTCACCAGTCGGGAGCCCCGTCAAATTTCCGCATGTTTCAAGGGGTGGATACAGACTATCTATGCGCTCTCGAGGAGGTAGTTATCAGCCTGAAGCTTCAACTCATCATGGCCAAGGCAAGGGCCGTGCGAGCCGAGCGAAAAGTAGAGGTAATCACCCAAGTGGTGGATGAACTGGATGAACTTCTGGTACGTCACCTCGACGATTGAGCATCGTCGTCATCCTTACTAATGGGACCTGCTCTACTACCTGCTATATAGGTCTCACCGTACGAGGGACTAGTCATACCCGTCTTTAGTACTATGTCACTAGGATCAATGCTATGTACCCCGACTCTATGTTTAAGTGATTACACTACTCATAGAGCCGTTATGCTGCCGAACTTGTACCGCTTATGTATGCTCTGTCGAGCAAAATTTTCATGTATCAAAGTGCGGATAATATTAATGAAAATTTTTATATGTTTTATTGTGAAGTTATAATCTGCTATGTGTTACATCTCCATGATTTTGTGCTAATTTGTGAAATTACTTAAGTTCGTTCCACACACCTAGCTTATAGGATCACAATCTCACAAAACCATAGGCAATCAACATCTTTCCGTTCCATGACAGAAAGATGCCTCAACGACCAACCCGCGGAAACCCTGAGCCAAACCCGGACGAGATCCACTCTGTTGCATTTCAGGCAGCGGTATCTGTTGCAGTCACCGCAGCGATGGCACAAATTCACCAGGGGAACAATGGAGGAGTCAACGGTCAAGGGGCTCGAATTTCGAACAACGGGATAAATCAAGGACCTACCAAGACATGCTCCTACAAAGACTTCACCATCGCCAAACCACGAACCTTTAATGGCACTGGAGGAATGATCACCCTGAAAGGATGGATCGAGCAGGTGGAATCAGGGTTCGAAATATGTGAATTCCCTGAGGAGATGAAGGTGAAGTTTGCCGCATGCACTTTCGCTGACCAAGCGCTCACTTGGTGGAACGGACACGTGGTAGCCATGACACTCCCCGTAGACAATTCCATGCCATGGGCAGAAATGAAAGAGATGCTAATGGCCGAGTCCTGCCCTCGTGGCGAAATTCAGAAAATGGAACAAGAGCTGTGGAATCTCACCGTTTGAAACGCTGATATAGATGCATACATATCAAGGTTTAGCGAATTGTCTCTGCTATGCCCTGGCATGATCACCTTAGAAGGAAATAAGATCGAGCGATTCATCTGGGGACTAACCTCCCCGATCCAAGGGAACGTGATAGATGCAAATCCCGAAACTCTTGACAGTGCCAAGAGATTGGCCAAGAAGTTGTATGACCACAACAACAAGAAGGGTGAGAAGCCAGTGGAGGCTGAAGGTAAGAAGGAAAATGAAAAAAAAAGGGAAAGAACAACAAGAGGAAGGGACGTCAAGGCTCCGAAACATCCAAGAAGCAGCAAACAGTGGCAGTTAATGCTTCAACCACTCAAGTTCCACCCACACCACATGCTCTAGCCTCAGCTGCTCCAAGTGCCTCTAGGCCTTATTCCGGTAATCTTTCCAAGTACAACAAGTGCGGTCTTCATCATAATGGAGAATGCAGAGAGATGCAGTGCACCAGTTGCAATCGGAAGGGTTACACGACAAGTTATTGTAGAACATACCCTCCTCGGAACCAACAATAGGGAAACAACAACAACAATAACCGCAACAACAACAACACCGACAATGGCAGCAACAATGCAGGACCCAGCCACACCTGCTATGGATGTGGAAGGACTGGGCATTTCCGTCGAAACTGCCCCAACAACAACAATCCCGGAAATGGAGGAACATGAAGGGTGCTGACCATGGGTCAGGGAGAAGCGGTTTAGGATCCCGTTGTCGTTACCGGTACGTTCCTCCTAAACCACACTTATGCATGCATCCTATTTGATAAAACAACAACCCCAGAAGCTCAATGAAACCTTTATGGTGGAAATGGCCAATAGGAAAACAGAATCCACTAGGGAGATCTATATCGGATGTACCCTAACCCTAAATCAACACGTCTTTCGAATAAACTTAATGCTTGTTTCCATTAGGAGTTTTGATGTGATTATTGGCATGGACTGATTAAGCCCCCACCATGCTGAAATTATGTGTCGTGAGAAGGTCGTTCTCCTTCACCTTCCAAATCATCAATCCCTAGTTATTTACGGAGACAAACCCAACATGAACTTTCGTCTCATCTCGTGCGTCCAGGCACAGAAGCATCTGCGAAAGAAAGATTTGACGTTCCTGGCGCACATAGTGGATAAATACAAGGAAGAGATTAACGTTCAAGACATTCCTGTAGCTTGTGAGTTCCCAGACATCTTTCTTGAAGATCTTCCTGGAGTACCCCCAGAAAGGCAAATTGAATTTCAAATTGATCTTGTGCCATGAGCTACTCTAATCGCTAAATCGCCTTACCGATTGGCTCCTGCTGAGATGCAGGAATTGTCCAGCCAACTCAATGAACTCCTGGACAAGGGATTCATCCGACCCAACTTCTCTCCTTGGGGAGCTACAGCTCTCTTTGTCAAGAAGAAGGACAGATCTTTTAGGATGTGCATCAATTACAGAGAACTAAATAAGCTCACTATCAAAAATCATTATCCACTCCCACGAATCGACGATCTATTTGACCAGATCCAAGGAGCGGGTTACTTCTCTACGATAGATCTGCGATCCGGGTACCATCAACTCAAGGTCCGGGAAGAGGATATTCCCAAAACCGCTTTCCGAACTCGTTACGGACATTATGAATTTGTCGTGATGCCCTTCGGTTTAACGAATTCCCCTGCCGCATTCATGGACCTAATGAATCGAATCTGCCGACCATTCCTCAACAACTTTGTTATCGTTTTCATTGACGACGTTCTCATTTATTCCCGAAGCGAAGAAGAGCATGGCCAACATCTCCGACAAATCCTGGAAACCCTGCGAACTGAGAAACTATACACAAAACTCTCCAAGTGTGAGTTTTGGCTCCGTAGTGTGAACTTTTTGGGTCATGTTGTGAGTTGGGAAGGAATACATGTGGATCCTTCCAAGGTCAAAGCCATCGAAGGATGGTCAGTCCCAACAACACCCACAGAAATTCGCGAATTCTTAGATCTAGTAGGTTACTACAAGAGGTTCATTCAAAACTTCTCTAAGACCGCCAAGCCACTCACCTCGCTTACACAAAAGGGCGTACCTTTCAAATGGACGGACAAACAAGAAGCTGGATTCCGAAATCTGAAGAAAGCACTCTGCAGTGCCCCGGTACTATCACTACCAGAGGGAACGGAAGACTTCGTAGTCTACTGTGACGTGTCAAATCAGGGTTTAGGTTGCATTCTCATGCAGCATGGAAAGGTGATAGATTACGCGTCCCGGTAGCTAAAGACACACGAAGTAAATTATATAACCCACGATCTGGAATTGGGAGTAGTGGTCTTCGCCCTGAAGATTTGGAGGCACTACCTTTATGGTACGAAGTGCACCATCTTCACGGACCACAAGAGTCTCCAGCACATCTTGAATCAAAAAGAGCTGAATATGAGGCAACAAAGATGGGTTGAACTATTAAACGATTATGAGTGTGAAATCAAGTACCACCCAGGCAAGGCTAACGTGGTAGACGATGCTTTGAGTCGGAAAGAGTACTCTAATCTTCATGTGAGAACTCTCTCAATAACCATCCAATCTCACCTAACCACTCAGATCAGGGCAGCCCAGTCATATGATATGAAGGCGGAAAACAGAACAAGCGAAGCGTTACGCGGAATGGAGAAGAATCTCGAGGTGAAAGAGGGCGGAGTATATTATTTCATGAACTGTATTTCGCTCCCTAAACTTGGAGGATTTAGGGAGGTAGTCATGAATGAAGCTCACAAGACGTGATACTCCATCCATCCGGGTTCGGACAAAATGTACTTGGATATTAAACAACATTATTGGTGGCCTAACATGAAGGCAGAGATTGCCACCTATGTTAGCAAATGCCTTACTTGCACTAAAGTAAAACTGGAATACCAAAAGCCCTCAGGGTTATTACAGCAACCAGTAATTCCCGAGTAGAAATAGGAAAGGATTACTATGGATTTTGTGACCAAGCTACCCAAGTCTTCAGATGGATTGGACACTATATGGGTAATAGTCGACCGACTGACGAAATCCGCTCATTTCCTGCCAATAAAAGAATCCTACAAGATGGAGAGATTCACATGAATATACATTCGAGAAATCGTGAGACTTCACGGAGTGCCAGTTTCTATCATCTCAGATAGAGATAGTAGGTTGACTCCATTTTTTGGAAATCACTTCAGAAAGCACTGGGAACCCATCTCGACATGAGTACTGCTTATCACCCACAGACGGATGGTCAAAGCGAATGAACCATTAACATGCTTGAAGACATGCTTCGCGCATGTGTGATAGACTTTGGGAAGTCCTGGGATACCCACTTACCATTAGTTGAACTCTCATACAACAACAGTTACCACTCGAGCATCAAAGTTGCTCCTTTCGAGGCATTGTACGGACGTAAGTGTAGATCACCATTGTGTTGGGGTGAGGTAGGCGACACCCAGCTAGCAAGAGAACTGGCATCAGACAAGATGTTAATGGGACCGGAAATCATACGTGAAACCACGGAAAAGATAGTTCAAATCAGAGCTCAACTACAAGCATCAGGCGACCGACAGAAGAGCTATGCTGATAAACGGCGAAAGCCCTTGGAGTTTAAGGTCGGGGATCGAGTGTTGTTAAAAGTTTCTCCCTGTAAAGGAGTTATTTGTTTTGGAAAGCGGGGCAAATTGAATTCACGATACATTGGGCCTTTCGAGATTTTTACCTGAATTGGTCCAGTGGCGTACAGACTGCAGCTACCGCTGAGCTCAGCAGCGTACACCCCGTGTTCCATGTTTCCAATCTAAAGAAGTGCCTATCCGATGAAACTCTCGTCCTTCCCCTTGATGAAATTGAAATCAACAAGAATCTCCTGTTCGTTGAGGAAGCAGTCGAAATCATGGACAGGGAGGTGAAGCGTACCAAGCAAAGTTGCATTTCGATTGTGAAGGTATGGTGGAACGCGAAACGCGGGCCAAAATTCACGTGGGAACGCGAAGATCAAATGAAGCAGAAGTACCCTCATCTATTCTCGCATTCTCAAATCTAGCTTTCAAAAGAATTTCAGGACGAAATTCTCTCTAACGGGGGGATGATGTCACAACTAGGAAATTTGATGCCTTGTAAACATTTAACAATGATAACAAATGTGATCCAACAATGTGAAAGCAGGCATGATGCTTATTATATAACAAGAAAACCTCATCAAACAATTCATTCTAGCACTACAAATGGTCGACAAAGAATTGGAAACCTTTGAAACCCCAGTTTAAGTCCATTTTGGACTAGGATTTCCTTATTGGACCTAATGGACCAATAAGCTTCCAATTTGAATACTTTGGGCTTAGAACTCTTAAATGGGCTCTAATTGGACCCACTTCTATTTATTTTATTATTTTGGGCCTTATTGGGCCATAACTAACCCAATTAGCCCTAATAGGCCATAAAAATCATTTCTTGATTTACTTTGGGCCAAAAGCTACTTAATTGAACCATAATGTGGGCTTAAGCACTCAACACCTAATTTTTCTTTCTTCCTTTCTCCTTCTCTCGGCCTAAGCCCACCAAGATGGAAGAAGTTGACTTATGCATGCCACCTCATTTTTACATGGAGGTTTTCCATGCATATAACCCATATTTCCATGCACCATCTCATCACTCACTCTCTCTTCTCCCCTCTCTTTTGCTCTCGGCCAAACCTAAACACACACACACACTTCACTCAAAATTCTCTCAAGGGAACTCTCTCCACTCCTCTCCATATTTTCGAGATCTAAGAGGCTTTCAAAGAGATCCTTCCACAAAATCATCATCTAAGGTAAGTTCATGCTTGGATCTATGACCTAGACTCTTTGTTTTATCAAAAATCATTTCCTAATTCATACAAAAATCATGATCACTCTCTTAGAAATCATCTAAGTTCGAGATCTTCCAAGGAAGGTTGATAAAGCCGAAAATAGCACCAAACTTTTCCCAATCTTCTTCAAAACCAAAACCACAAATCAAGGTGAGCTTCATACCCCTCTCTTTTCGGTTTTCATGTGTTTTATGGGGGAGAATATAATAAAATGTGTAGATCTATATGCATATGTATGCTATGTGTGATTTTATGCATGTATGTGTATGATTTCATGTATGTTTGTGATGAATATGTTGCCAAAAAGGGGTGTAAACCCGAGATCTATGATATGTAAAAGGAAATAAACATAATCTAAGCTATCTTACACTAAACAAGTCAAGAACAATAGCTTACAAGGTTATGATGAACATATTCTAACATAAAACCCATTTTAGGGCTTTAATTGTCAAAAATACAAACCTTGGGTTACAAATCGACAAATCATGATTTCTTGAGGGTCAAAATGGGTCAAAACAGTTTCTATAATCATTTTTCTGAATGATAAAATTTTCAAGGGACTACAAATGTAAATTTTCAGCTTAATACGCTAATTATGGGCTTTTCGGCCCAATAAGCCTCAAAATGCAAAAAAATGATAAGTTTAAGGGACTGAAATGTAAATTTCTGTAAAACAGGGGGTAATTAGCATAACAAAATTATTTTAAGGGTCAAAAATGCTTTTCACTATCAAAAAGGACCAAAAATGTAAACTTTTTAGATTTTGGGCCAAAACTATAAAAGTTGTGAAAAATGGGGTTCCAACCGAGAAACATCATTCTGGAAGGATTGAAGTTGTTAACAAATTAAATTTTGGGTTAAAACTGTCTTTTCAACAATTAAATGATACAAAAGTGTCAAGAAAATGTTTTAAGGACTAAAAATGAAATTCTTTTATATAAAAGGACCAAAAGCGTTATTTTTATAAAAGAAAGGTAGTGAAAAGGTCAAATTCTACTTTTAAACAAATTAATTCATTAAGACAAAATACAAGACCCACGACTACCGTCAAGACGGAGAACGAACACACATTCAATAACAAATATCGTTATAAAACTAATTGATTCGGTCTCGAATCAATACAAAACAAAAATCGTTAAACCAAAGCATGTCAATAAACACACGATAACTATGATGAGCTAACTTACAAACTTTCGGCTTGAAAGTTTCTAATCATGCTTGTTGGGCCTTGCTAGCCCATTAACATGATCTTTGGGCCCAAAAGGAATACGCTTATCTGTTATTGGGCCTCCTATGACCCAATTTTATGTAAAAGGACTTTCACTGGCTCTAATGTGCTATTGGGCCCTATTGGCCCATTAGTACTGCTAGTAAGTTCGAGAAGTCAAATGCGAGTTAGGCCAACGTGTCTTTCGCATTCCCGATAGCCTTAATAACTCACGGAAATAACGGGACTTCGTACTCCCCTTTCACCTCGGTTGTTGGGCTTATGAGAAATCAAAGTAAATAGATTCAGGGCGATAATCAAGAGTAATCATGGTGGTTCGATTAAGTGAGTAGTAACGGGCGACGCCTTTAAGGATCGCTCGTAATCTTTAGTTGTAAACTAGTCATTTTTTAATGCGTGATTATAACAACTCACCAACCCTAATTAATCCAACGCCACCTAAGTAATCAAAATCATTCTTCGTAACGGTATAACAATAGAGAAATCACTGTATTTTATGTATTGGGAAAACATCGGGTTTTCCTGGGAAGTTCAACATTTTCACTTGCGCGATTTATACAAAAGTTCAACAATTATACATGTTTTGAAAAATCAACAAGCATATATTTACGGATCTTCACACTCATTTTTTTTATATAAACAATAATCTTTTCAGAAAATATCGGATTTTCTGGGTTTTACAAACTACACTAAATCATTTTATCACGACATTGCTTATGAACTCACTAACATTTCATATGTTGACGTTTTTCAAAATGACTTGTATTCTCAGGTAACAGGTAAACCGAAGAATAAGAACCAAGTAATGTCAGGGTGTTTTGCTTATGATATCTATCATATAATTTTTGTTATGAAGTTGTAATGACTAAAACTATGTATTGGATGTAAACAACATCAGTTGTACTATTTTAATGCATGGTGATGATTTATGTTATGATTCATGTATATTCATTGTGATGGTATTCAATTTAAGTCACAAGAGCCCTCGGACGTTTCCGTCGTCTGGTTCGGGGGTGTGACACCTAGGGAGGGGGATGATTCGGTACCAGGACTTTAGCAACATAAATCCCCTTGATTTCGGCAGAGTCAAGGACTCGACCGCCTCTATGTGATGGATATATGATGTGGAAGGCTATTTCTTCACCTGTTCATGCCCAGAGGACCAGAAGGTCAAGTTTGCCTTGAACGCTTGGGGGCAAAGGATTGGTGGAAGATGGTGACCAGTGTTTATACTCCTGCTGAGAGGGTCCTAGTGACTTAGGAGAAGTTCAATGATATGTTTTGTGTTGAGTATATTCCATTGGTCAAGAGGGAGAGGTTAGCCCAATATTATATGTCGCTGAAGCAAATGACAGATTTTGTGAAGGATATCACCAAGGTGTTTACTTAGAGAGCACTTTTCTTCCCCTGAGTATGTTGTCACGGAGTAGGTTTAGATGTCCTGTTACTTGAGAATGCTCAAGATTGAGATCGGGGAGTTTGTGTCGACCCAACAGTACAGTTCCCTCTCTGAGATTCAGTCTTTTTCTCAGAGGAAATAGATTGAGATTGAGACCCAGAAGAGAGAGAAGAGGAAGACCCCGGTTCAGACAAAGCTAACAACAAAGCAGTTTAAACTCGTTGATTCATGATCCGGAGGAAATAGGGGCTGCACTTGTGGCAAGTGCAGAAAGATATATGAGGGAACATGTCGATCAATGACTGGGTGCCAGAAATGTGTCAGGGATGGTCATATATCGAGTACCAGGATTTTCTATCTTAGTGATTAGGTTAGCCATGTAAAGGCCAGTTATCCATTACTTGTTGTGAGGCCTATGCAAGCACCGACTTCAACCACTCATCGGATTACAGGCGAGCACCATGGAAGGGCTAAGGCCCCAAAGGCCTGGGGTCGTTCATTTCAGCTCACAACAGAGGAGGCCATGGTGGCGCCTGACGTCATTAATAGTATGTATTCATTTATTATTCTGTCAGGTTATTTCTTATATGCTTATGTTTGTATTTCTAATAGGTACCTTCTTAGTGAACTCCTTGCCTGCTCTTGTGTTTTTTTGACTCAGGTTTTAATCATTCTTTTGTATCTCAGTCCTTCTATAGGGATTTCGATGTGACCCTTGGGGAGTTGGAGTGTCCGTTGCGAGTTTACATTACCAAAGAACACAAGGTTTCTACTTCGAGCATGTCTCGCGATTGTACTTTGGAGATATTTGGTGTGTCTTACCTGATTGACTTGGTTCCCATTCCTATGGGGGATGTATGTGTGTGATTATAGGGATAGACTAGTTGATCAGGTTTGGAGTTGTAATCGATTGTGATAGGTAGTTAGTGGTGGTTAGAACCCCAAGTGGGGGAAAGCTAACCATTTATGGCGAGGGTATTAAGGTTGTTTCAACTTTTTGTCCGACTGCCAGGACTCATCAGTATCTCCAACATGGGTGTTTGGATTATTTATCATATGTGGTTGACACTCAGGGTGAGGGGAGAGTTTCGATTTCATATGTGCCAGTGGTCAGAGAGTTCCCAGATGTTTTTCCGAAGGACTTACCCAGTGTGCCTCCTGTGAGACAAGTAGAGTTCAAGATCATCTGATGTAACGTCCCAAAAATAAGACCCAAATATTTCATTTTTTAATTTAATAAAATCATTATTCGAAAAATAACATCAATACAATCCCAATAAAATAAGTGTATCAAACATCATCTCAGATCAGAGTAAAACACAAAAAGGCGGAACGAGGTGGTGTATGCTCTGCAATCATCCTGAGCCCTTCCCCTTGTAACTGGAAGTACTTGAAACATAAACTGAAAACCATAATCACAAAGCTTAGTGAGTTCCCCAAGATACCACATACCATACATATAACATATAACGGGCCCTTCCCAAAGAGTATAACGGGCCCTGGCCTAATTTGCATACGGGCCTTGCCCAATGAGTATAACAGGCCCCGCCCTAACTTGCATAATAGGCCTCGCCCACATACAATTCATATAAGCATAACAAGTAATAACATACATAATAAACATCGGGCCCTGCCTAGTAAGCATACAAGCACAAACACATACTAGTGTCACACAGACATCGTGTATTCTAACATAGCAGATCATGCGTCGGCATTGGTGCCTTAAACCCACTAAACATGGTGAGGAAACTCACCTCAAACTTTTGAATCAAACTGATAATCCCTGGCTATTGGTCTGACAAATCCTCGAGCAATCAATATCAAATAACACCCAATTAACAACTAGATTCCAATCTATAACCATCAAAAAGACCATTTTATCCCTTACCTAGTTTGGTCCAAGACTAAGGCCCAAACTCACAATTTAAAAGGCCAAAAAACCAACTAACCCTCCAAGGCCCAAACATGGCCCAATTTTCTAAATTGGGCCCAAACCCTTACATGGGCCTTACCCCAAGGCCCATCATTTTTTACTAGTCCAAACACTTGCATTCAGATGGCCCAACAAGATCCCAAGCATCTAAGCCCAATAGAATGGCCCAAACTCGAAGCCCAAGATGCAAAGCCCATCAAACTGAGTATGTGGGACGTACTCAGCGGTACACTAAGCGTACATGTTTTAGGGATTGTACGTTGTGTGTATTGGCTTATACGCCCAACATACTCCTTCTATTCATCTATCCTTCACATTTAGCCCTTAATCCCTTAAGACATTGCTCCAAAACGTATATTTGACATCCTTGTTGGATTATCATGTAAAGTTGCTAACTTTATATTCATGTATAGCTAAATGAAGCTATTAAAGATCAAAAGGACTTAATAGGTGAGTTAATACATGCATGTGACTAAAAATCCCATAAACCTTGTACCTTTATGCCTAAGGAGTCCATAACAAGCTCATATCTAAATGAATAAGTCCTTAAAACGTCCCAACTCCTCAAACCAACCCAAAACGGGACCAAAAGCATAGAAACTAACATATAAAAAGATCTAAGCATGGAGAAGACAAGGTTTGAACTTGATGCCTCAATAAGCTTGCAACAAGGGTAATGATTTTGGATATAATCCTTCTCACCAAACAAAGCACCTTCAATCTTCTTTACTTCCTTCACAAAGAGCAAAGCAACCACCAAATTCTTCTTAAGGACTCAAAAACACCACAAAGGAGGCTAAGGGTCGATTTCTAGGGTTTTGGAGGCTTAGAAACTGGTAAAGAGGCCAACCCTAATGACTTAAGGTGCTTATATAGGGTGCAACACCCTAAATTATGGTTTCATTAAGTCGCACGTATGCCCCGTGTATGTGCCCGGAGTCCCGATCAAACCTCGCATAAGTACACTAAGTGTACCATGTGGTATGCCTGCGTACTGGCTTCTCAGCTAGTACGCTAAGCTTACCATGTGGTACGCCTCGCATACTCCCCAAGGACTAAATGTGAAACTTTTAAATAATAAAGGGCAATAATGAAGCATACCAAGATCCAAGTGTTACATCTTGTAACGTCGTAAAAATTTAAAACAAATTTTCATTTAAATAAAACAACCATAACTCATATAATAGTTCTCAAAATCTCATAATGTCAAATGTCATAATAATAACAAATCCCAGAATCTCAAACAGCTCTTCTTCTCGTGTGTACAGATCATGCCAGCGCCTTCCTGCGATCCTCGCTAGTACCTGAAACACATATCACATAACACGGTAAGCATAAATGCTTAGTGAGTTCCCCAAAATACCACATACAACACATATTCCACTCAAGGCCATAGCTCTATGGGTCCTTCCGATCCGTGTGTGTCTCAGGGGACTTCCATCCCGACCCTGGTAGACCTTCCGGTCCTACCCATATGACCTTCCGGTCCTCATCATCTTGACCTTCCGGTCCATACATTGTTGACCTTCTGGCCCATATCATACTAATCATAACATACATAGCACATACATATCATATAACAACATACATCACATTCTACTCGTAGCACATAAGACCTTCTGGGCACGCATAATTACCACTCTAGCTAAAGTATAGTGAGAAGACTCACCTCGTATGAAGTCGGATAAACTCTCGTGCTCGAATATCCTGACCTAGCCTCCTCCTATCAACATGATAACATCTCTAATCAAAATGCTCTCATGTCCTCATCTCTAATAATGGGTAGAAGACCATTCTACCCTTCTTTGAACTCTCCTAAATCATCTTGACCAAAACCCCATGGTCAACTCTAGTCAACGGTCAAACTTTGACCAGACTCGTCGAGTGCACATGGGTGACTCGGCGAGTCCAAGCGTATTCTCTGAATCCTTCTAATGCCTCACTCGACTCGTCGAGTGAACCTTCCGCTCGATGGGTTACCACTGGTCATGTATCGTGGGGCAACCCCGACTCGACTCGTCGAGTTCTCTTATGGACTCGGCGAGTTTCTACCATGGCCATGCTCAAATGACCTTCTGAGGTCAGATCTGTTTCTCTAACCTATAGATCTGACTTCCCAATGCTCAATAATCACGTAAAGGTCCAATCTTGGCACTCATGCAACGTCCATAATGCTTCTTTTGGTGAAATAGCTTCTAAAATGGCACCCTAGGTTCATATCTCCAAAGGAATAGCATAAAGCAGGATGGTTGGGATTCTCTGGACCTCTTAAGGTCCAAATCTAAGAGTTATTCCACCTTGGGTTCTCAAAAGCTTCGAATCCAAGCTAAAGAAGGGGAAAGAAAACCCTAGATTCAAGTAGATCACCATAAACACGAGATTGAGCATAGATCCATATCTCTAGTAGCCTCCTCTGATAAAATGGGAGCAAATCTAAGCTCCTTAAGCTGTTTAGCTTGCCCTCCTTCCTTCTTCCTTGCAAAATCACACTAGAAATGATGAAAATGGCTTCCTCTCTCTCTCTCTCCATAGTCTTTGGTTCTCTGTTGCTCTCAAGGGTGAAGGTGGCCGCAAATAAGAGCCATAAGATCCCTTAAATAGGGCACAGGCCCGAGGATTTAGGGTTTCTGCCCACAACGCGGACTCGTCGAGTCCCTTCATTAAATCCAGTCAGCAAATCGCGATCCTCCTCGATGAGTCTAGGCATCAACTCATCAAGTCCACCCTTTGAAAAAATTAAATAATTAAAATAGGATACCTAGAATTCCGGATGTTACACATCTGATCCCTATTACAACCCTGATTGCTAAGGCGTTGTATTGTCTCACACCACCAAAGATGCAGGTGTTGTCCTCTTAGGTTCACGATTTGTTGGGCAAGTATTTCATCAGACTGAGCAGTTCACCCTGGGGAGCATTGATTGTGTTTGTCAAGAAGAAGGATGGGTCTCACCATATGTGCATAGATTATCGGGAGTTAAACAAGTTGACGGTGAAGAATCATTACCTACTTCCCAGGATTGATGATCTCTTTGATCAGTTGTAGGGTGCATCTTTGCTCTACAAGATTGATCTGAGTTTGGGGTACCATCAAAAAAGGGTCAGAGAGGAGGATGTGGAGAAGATAGGGTTCCGAACTCGTTATGGTCATTATGATTTCGTGGTGATGTCATTTTTTCTCACCAACACATCGACATCGTTTATGGATTTGATGAACCAGGTATACAGTCAGATGCTTGACAGATCAGTTATTATTTTCATTGATGACATTATGGTCTACTCCAAGACTCGGGAGCAACATGAGGAGCATCCGTGGGAGTTGCTTGGGGTATTGAGACAGGAGAGGCTTTATGCTAAGTTTTCCAAGTGTGAGTTTTGGCTACGAGAAGTCTAGTTTTTAGGATACCTCATTAACTAGAACGAGATTCTACTCGATACAGCCAAGATTGAGGCTATTATGCAATAGGAGGTCCCGAATTCTCCATCTAAGATCATGTGTTTTCTTGGGTTGGCAGGTTATTATCGGAGAGTCATTAAGGACTTCTCCAATATTGTTGTTCCCCTGTCTCTCCGGGCAAAGAAAAGTGTGGATTTCTGTTGGGGGCCTAAGTAGCAGGTTGCGTTTAAGACCTTGGGGAGGAAGTTATGTGAGATATCGGTATTTACCCTTATTAAGGGTGATTAGGATTTTGTGGTATATTGTGATGAATCGATCATGGGTTTGGGGGAGATACTAATGCAACAGCGCAAGGTTATTGTGTATGCATCTAGGCAGCTGGAACCTCATGAGGTTAGATATCCAACGCATGACTTGGAGTTGGGATCTGTAGTATTTGCCCTCAAGATTTGGCGACACTATCTCTATTGGGTTCGTTGTACCATTTACACTAATCACAAGAACATGATATATCTTATGGATCAACTGAATCTGAACATGAGATAGTGTAGGTGGCTTGACGTGGTCAAGGATTATGATTGCGAGATTCTTTACCATCCAATAAAGGTCAATGTCATCACCAACTCTTTGAGCCACAAGGTGGCTAGAACTCCCATTCAAGGGCTCTATTTGAGGATGACTATTGACTCACAATTTCTGGACTTGATTAAGGATGCTCGGGCCAAGGGAATCAAGAGGAAGAATTGGAGGAATGAGAAGATCAAGGGTCAGATTGGTAGGTTTTCCACCGATAGTCGTGGGCTTTTGACCCAGTGTGGTCATTTTTGGGTCCCATATTCTAACGGGATCCATCAGATAGTGATGGAGGAGGCGCACAAGTCCTAGTTCTCGATCCACACTGTAACCAAAAAGATGTATCAAGACTTGAGACTTAGTTATTGGTCGCCATGCATGAAGCGGTAGATAACATCGTATATGGAGAGATGCTTGCATGTCGGATAGTTAAGGCTGAACACCAAAAGGCTGCATGGAAAGTTGCAGCCTTTAGAGGTTCCCATGTGGAAATGGGAGCAGGTCACCATGGATTTCATCAGCAAGCTACCGAGGACAGCCAAGGGATTTGATGTCATATGGGTTATTGTTGATCATCTGACCAAGAGTACCCATTTTCATGCCATTCGGGAGAGTTCTTCGGCTGAGAAATTGGCCGACATTTATGTGTAATAGATTGTTTCTCGCCATGGTGTATCGATTTCCATCATATATGATCGGGATGTACGCTTTACCTCACAGTTTTGGTAGAGAGGAGTTGGGTACAAAACTGCATTTCAACACTGCTTATCACCCTCAGACTGATGGTCAAAGCTAGCGGATCATTCATACGCTCTAGAATATGCTGAGGGCTTATGAAATTGATTTCGGTCAGAGCTGGGATTCTAAACTTCCCCTAGTCGAGTTTTCTTACAACAATAGCTATCACTCTAGTATTGGTGCATTGTCATACGATCTTCTCTATGGGAGGAAGTGCCGTACACCAGTTTGTTAAGGAGAGGTCGGCCATAGGGTCATGGGGAGGATTGAGGTGGTTCTCTAGACAACTAAGCTTATCCAACAGATCAAACAGAGGTTACAGAGAGATCAAAGTCGACAGAAGAGTTATGCTGATAGGCGTCGATTTGAGTTAGAGTTCCAGGTCAAATTTAAGGTTTTGTTGAAGGTATCACCCTTGGAAGGGTGTTATACGCTTTAGGAATAAGGGAAAGTTGGCTCCCCAATTTATTAGACCGTTTAGAGTAGTAGCCAGGGTGCGCACGGTGGGCTACCTATTGGATCTACCTGAGGAGCTTAGGTAGATTCACAACACCTTCCATATTTCTTAGCTTTAGAAGTGTGTGGTTGACGATTCGGTGATTGTTCCATTGGATGACATTCAAGTCAATGAGCACCTGAATTATGTGGAGAGATTAGTGGCTATTTTGTATATGAAGACAAAAGCCTTGTGCAACAAGGTGGTACCTTTGATTAAGGTTTAGTGGCAACACAAGAATGGTTTCGAGTAGACTTGGGAGCACGAGGCGGAGATACATGAATATTATCCGAATCTATTCACAGTCAAGGACTTCAACAAGGAAATCTAGTCCAAGTGGGGGAAGAATTGTAACACCTGGTCCTTATAATAACTAATAATCTATAGTGAAAGATCTATCATTCTTTACCAGATTCCCATAGGAACTAATAAGCTATAGTATTATAGGTTAATCCCCGTTGGTGTGTTGCTCGCCAGTTGAATTGTCCGAATAACTATTAATCCTCTGAAAAACTGTCCATGTGAGTTCTTCTCACTATACTATATACTCCAGTATATATCCTTTGTATGTTAGCATATAGTTGCCCCATAGTATGAAATTAGGCCACTAGACTAACTAAGTTAGTTGTTTATCATGTGAAATTGTGTGTCTACTATATAAGTGATAATATGTTTATATATATATATATATATATATATATGTGTGTGTGTGTGTGTGTGTGTGGGAGTTAAGGGCGAACCAGTCTCATACTAAAAGTCAATATACTCGGGCGATCTAGTGATACACTACATGCTAAAGGACGGGCCAACTTTAAGCTAAACAAAAAAGGGGCGGACCAGCATTATGCTAAAGTCCATTTGTAACAACTGTTCCTTGTAGGTATATTTCTTTCCTTTATTTTAAAGTTTGAAGTACTGAGAAGTTTGGTCCTACACGAAACGTATGATATTCTCCTACGCAGCATGTAGGGGGGAATATGGGCGTAGGGCTTAAATAATCTATGTAGGGAATAGTTAAGGCTATGTTGGGCGTAGTAGCCCAGAACCAAAACCCTAATTCTTGGGTTTGTGATCCCTATTTAAAGTCTCTAACCCCTTGAGGCCCTTCCATCCTCATCCTCCATCCTCCCAAACGGCCTCCCTAGAAACCTAATCCCTATTTGTGAGTTTTGAGCCTTTCGAGTGTTTTGTGATCACATTTGGAGGAAGAATAGTATTATGGACCACTTAGGAGCTCAATTCAGTATAGATCCAGAAGTTTCATCCACTCATCCATCTCCAGAAGGCATAAAGTTCCCACCTTGATGTTGTTTTATGTTAAATCTAGTTATGATTAAGAATTTCAAGCTTTTGTCCCCATAACCATGGTGTATATGCATAAGAGCTACTCCAGACCATTGAAGTACCATTTCAAGATGTTTTTGGGGTTGTTAAATCATAAAAATGAGAGCTTGGTCACTCTCATCCATCTATGCATGAGTTCTTGAGCATTGGATGACTTTTTGGACCTAGATTATGGTTTTGTGCTCTTCCTATTCATGCAAATGGATAAAGTCAGAGACTTTATCCATTAAGACATCCATTTGGTTTAGATCTAAAAATAGGAAGAATTGTTGGTCTATTTCATTGACTTAATAATTAAGTTAGGTCATCAGGTGTTTATGTAGTGCGTAAATTTCCTTACGTTGGTCATAGCCCTGCTTTCACCTGTTTTTGCCACCTTAAGCTCTACGTTGGGCGTAGACTGACTTGAGTGGATCGTTGACCATTGACTTTGAAAAAGTTAGTCTTTAGGTCAAATTAAGTATTTTGAGCTGTATAATGAGGCTTGGTCCCTATTTGTTGTATATGTGACATGTAGAGGTGGTTATCGGATCTGGATCATTACTATTACCTTCTAGACTAAGAGGTCAGTTTTTACTCATTATACTCGTGGGTCGAAGGCACCAAGACCTGCCTACTAGATTGTTTATTGAATCCTTGTTTATAGGATGTTGTTATGCTATAGTGATATGAGATTTGTATGATTACATATACTTGTTGGTTATTGTTTATCTGTTGGATATGTCGACATAGTGTGGTTAACTTTATGCTTTACTACTCTGTGCTATAAGCCAACAAACCTGGGGCAATCCAGTCCGATGATTGTGGGTTGGGGCAATACAGTTTGATGCCTATGGACAAAGGGTAATCCAATATGATGATTGTGGGTCGGGGGTAATCCTGTCTGATGACTGTGACTCGAGGATAATCCAATATGATAATTGTGGACCCAGTGTGCATGCTTCTATATGTATTGTTGTTTAGGGTGTTATGGGGGAACTCACTAAGCTTTGGCTTACATTTGTTGATTTTGTTGGTTTCAGGTACATCAGATGATTTGGGGGCAAGGCGAAGGCATGATCGTCGCATTCTCTTGCTGACTTATGTTTTGAGAGATTTGATACTTTGATTTTATGGACAATTTTAGAAAACAATGGTCTACTAAGTAATGGTCCTATGGAAATGTTTTATAAAATGAAAAAAATTATCATGGTTTTTGGGATGTTACACCATTATGTGTATGCATTGTATTTGTATTGTTATATATGGTATCTCTGGGAAATTCACTAAGCCTCAGCTTACTGTTGTTCAATAACTAAGTTTTAGGTAGTTCCTCGGATCAAGGAGAGGCTTACGTATGATTGTACTTGCATGGAAGGATTAATAAAATATTTTAATACTTCTGATAAAACTCTCTTTTATAATTAAATATGTAATATAACATGTGTAAGACTTATATTTTGGATAAATAAAAATGAAACATTTTCCTTGAAAATCGGGACATTACAAGTTGGAATCAGTACCTTGGTTTGACAAAATTAGATGAACACTCGTATGATTTCAGACTCAAACTAAGGATCTGAGTATCAAATAAACCCTTTTATAACAAGAAATTATTCAAAAAGGAAGAGGATGTGATGCGTACTGTTTGGCTTAACTCAAAAAGGAAAGTGTTTCCTAAAATATCCATATTCTTATATCCACTAATATATGATCTGTTAGAAATGCATGCTAGTATGTAGGCTAGCGATCTTATTGAAAGATGTAGTATGCTCAAGAGTCATATTAAAGTGAAATTGCTAATTAACATATGATCCTAAGGGTCACACTAACAACAACTTGGTACAATTGATTATTTATTAGAAATTGATTTTAATAAATATTCAACAAATTCTTATAATTATATTTGATTATTTATTTTTAGGAAATAATTAATTTTCATTAGCAAGTAACATAACATATCATATGGTATAATTTGTTAATTAATGTACAACATTTTGGACTATAAAGACTTGTTGCCTTTTACCAAAAGGTTAAGTTTTATATTTTATAAAATAGGTTTATAAGTTTTATAAAATCAGTCTTCTTTTGTTACTTAAAACCATAATTTGTGAGTAACAAGAGATGGCATGGCCATTTGTTTAATTTAAACAAAAGTATGGCATATTTTAAGGTCATGGGGGACAAGTTGCTTTAAGGACATGACTGCTTAAATGGTTAAGGACTTGTGGGTATTGATTTTCCTTTAAGACATGCATGGAAGGCTTTTATTCATTTAGACTTCTACCATGCGAAAAATCTGAAATCTATTAAGTTCTCCCTCCTCTCTCTTGTTTTCTTTAAGAACACATGAAGAAAACTTGCATTTTAACTCTCTAGAAGTTCATACTTTGGTTATGAACTTCAAGATGAAGAGTATAAGAGTTTATGGACTAGCATCTACATCAAGTTGGTAACTTGTTGGTGTCTCAAAGGTTCCACATTCTCCATCAACTTCCAATCCTCCCAAGAGGACCCAAAGAACTACAAAGGTTGTTATTTCTTCATCTTCTTCTTTGGTGCTTGTTTTCTTTACAAACTTTGCAAGAAGATCCACGGTTGGTTATAACTTGTTTATAATTGTTCGAAAATATAAAGTCTTCCATTGCTAAATCTTATGTTTTTAAAACTATTTTTTAAATAAAAACCCAACAATTGGTATTAGAGCCATCCATGCAAGTTTGGTTAGATTTTATGATTTTTGAAAATCTTAGTTTTTGGAAAATATGGATAACTTGTTTTTGTAAGAAAATGAGTTCATACATATTTTTTATGACAAATTTATAATTGTTATTTTTATGACAAAAGTTTTCATGCATCTTTTGTCATTTAAATTTGTCTTAGAAAAACAAAGGTTGTTTTATGTGTATGTTGATATATATGATGTGTATAAACTAGCCAATCACCAATGTGTTGTTGTGTTGTTGTGTTTGTTGTTGTTATAAAAATGGTTGTAATAATTTATTTATTCATATGGTATGTAATAAATTAGATAGATTAGTTTTCTTGGTTTAATTTTGTAAGTAATGGATTAGTTTTTTAGAAATATTTTATTTTGTAACATCCATAAAATTCATAAAAATTTAAAACTTTTTCAAGCATTCAAAAACCATTATTTATTACAAAATGTTTTCAAAATAGTTTTGTATAAGAGTATCCCAGAAATCAAATCATAAAAATGCGAGGAGGTGCACGATCACGCCTTCGCCTTCCCGCGATCATCCAAAGTACCTGAAACAAAATATAAAATTGTAAGCCCGAAGCTTAGTAAGTTCCCCCAAAGTATCAATGTCATACAAACCATAACCATATCATAATAAACATCATGCATATAGAGTCTCTAATTTGACTGGGCCGCCCTTGTCGAGCCTTTAGTCTATTTGGCCTACTCTCAGAACCTTCAGCATGTCTGGTCCGCCCTACCGGGCCTTCAGCCTGTCTGGACCATTCTTCGGGCCTTTGGCCTGACTGATATGGCCCATTGGACCTACAGTCTATCAGGGCTGCCCTGGGTATGTTGGCCTTCAACACAAAGCAGGTCCGCCTCAACCCAACCCTATACATACAATCAATATATAGCGATATATATATATATATATATATATATATATATATATATATATATATATATATATATATATATATATATATATATATATATATATATATATACTACTACTACTACTACTACTACTACTACTAGAAAAACAGCCTTTTACGACGTGCAATGCGCGTCGTAAAACGCTCAGACGAAGCGCAAATGTGTGTCAAGAAAGGCCCTGTCATAACGAGAGATGACACACTTTTGCATGTCGTCTATAGACGACACACATTTATGACTCGCTTTTACGACGCGCAGTTATGACACGCAATGCGTATTAAGGAAGGCCCTGTCATAAAGGAAGACGACACGCATTTGCGTGTCGTAACCTTACGACGCACGTGTTTATGACACGCATTTGTGTGTCATAATTTTAAATGTTTTAAAAATATGTATATTTTTGATAGAATTACTAATTTTCAAATTAAATAACAGATTGAAACTATCATAATACAAAATAAAATACCATACATAAGAACAATAATTCATTTCAAAAAAAATATCACATGTCAAACAAGTTACCTGACATTACATGTCAAACAACATTACAAAAAAATAGCGTATGTTAAGAGTGTTATTGTATGTTGTTAGTATTCAAAATTTCTCCACTATTACCATTGAAGAGGTAAGTTGTTGATGAGCCAAATGGGCTTCCTCCTGTGTAACCAAAAGCTCTTTGTATAGCCGCTACAAGATACCAAATGAATTGATTAAAAAAATAGCAATATATATGTGTATATATATATATATATATATATATATATATATATATATATATATATATATATAGATATATATAATAAAAGAAATCACCATAAAGTCATAAAGTCAAACATTTTCATACTTATTAATGGCATCCTTATCTTTTTTTGTGTAACAACCCGAAGTTGTCCATCGCCGAAATCCATTCCGCGCGTAAAAATCCGCCTTTATCGATTCGTCCCGTTTTCGTTTTTGGGCTAAGATATATAAACTATAAGTTTATTTTAATCTTGTAAGTGTTCAAATCCATTTAAAACTCATTAAAATGGCCCAAAATCATTAACTTGAAATTCTAAATTCTATCCCGTCGAATTACGGAAACTTAATCGGGTGCGACCAAAAGCCCTGTTTAATGCCGGTATCGGGTAAAATTCCTCCGTGTCCAAGTTTTAAGACATATATAAACGTGTTCAAGCTTTCATTTGAAGCTTTTGCTTCATCTCTCTACTCTCTCTCTAACCTCTCTCCTAAATTCAAGTTTAAGGGTCCAAATCTCCAATTTAAGGCTTCTAATCACCAAGGTACCTTCCCAAACTAGTTATGCAACCTCTCTAGCCTTCAAATTCGAGTTTAAACCATGGATTATTACCATTATCATGTGTTTACGGCCCTAGAACAATCCTAGGCCGTAAACTCATATAAATGGGGTTTTTGGAGCAACAAAACCCTTCCAAACCATAATTAGACCTTAGATATGGCTAGATGACTTTATGGAATGAACTTAGAATGCTTTAAACCATAATTTAGAGACTTGTTCATGTGTTTATGGCCCTGGAGCATGCTTGGGCCATAAACAAATATATAATGGGTTATTAAGCCCTTAAACCCTTCCAAACCATCAATAAGGCTTAGATACGACTTGTAGAATTATGGATTTGGCCTTGGAACACCTTGAACATCACTTTAGAGGAGTAAACTTCAGTTTACTGCCCAAGAACATACTTGGGCCGTAAACTCATTGTTCTTGGAGAGTAAACTCCTCTAAATGTGTTAAAATGCCACTTTAACACACCTAAAGCCTTGGGACAAATTCTAGAAGTGTTTACAAACAAGTATTGGAACTTAAAACATATAAAATCACCCTTTCATAAGAGTTCATGGCCATGAGGGTGTTCATGGGCCGTAAACTCATAAAATCTTGTCAAAAGTCCCTCAAAAATTGATATAAGACTTTGGAAAAATTATGGGAATCACATGTGATTGTTTACGACCCAAAACATTAAGGATTGAGTGTGAAGGGGAGTTTACGGCCGTAAACTCCATGTTTACAGCTGTAAACTCCAATAAATGGTCCCTATATTAGTTTCAATCTATTCCAAAGCCTAAAATCCAAGTCTAGCTATATTTCCCAAGTGTTTTGAAGCCATTTTGCACCCAAAATCAACCTCCATGAGTTCACGGCCGTGAAATCATATGGATGAGGTGTTTAGGGTAGTAAACTCCTTTAGGAGTTTACTCTTGAAGAGTAAACTCCATTCCCTAGTCATACAAGTCCTTAAACGCCACCCGGGTCCTTCCAAACACTTGTAATGGGGTGTTTCCGCAACTAGAAGTGTATGTACCTAACAAATAAATTAATCAGGTCCTATTTAAATACAAATATGTATCATTTCATAATCCATAGGAATCTTGTGTGTTCGCGAACCCAGAACTGACGTTTAGGATCCAATCTGACGTGTTTCTCAACCGGTGAGTTCATACCCCTACCCTTTTTCAAGAGTTTTTCAAATGTTTTTCAAATGTTTTCAGGGGGAATACAAGAAAAAGTACAAGGAAATCTTGTACTTAAACGTATTTTCGGTTCAAATGTTTTATTTCATGTATGTTTCTAATATCGAAAATCATGATAACTAATGGTTCAAATTGCAGGTTAAACTGTTAGACTAAAGCCAGATTTCTTTAAAAAGTGTTTTGATCTATATTACTTTTTGTAAAAAGAAATCATACTAATCATAACTAAGACTAATACTAAACGAATACTAATACAGCCAATAGAATAGTACGTATACGAGTACTAATACGAATACGAATACGAATACGAATGTAACCAATAGTATAGTACGAATACGAATGTAACCAATAGTATAGTACGAATACGAATATGAATACGAATACGAATACGAATATGAATTCGAATACGAATACGAATACGAATAAAACCAATAGGATAAGTACGAATACGAATGCGAATACGAATACGAACAGAAATAGGACTACGAATGCGAAATAACGCCTTTGGATGACGCCAAGACTTCGAATATACAATTAGTGTACGCCTTGAGTGTCACCAGAGTTTCGAATTTGATACGAAAGTACACCTCTGGACCTCTATTGAGTTTCGAGTACATCCGCCTTAGAATGTCGCCAGAGATACGAAAATACAACTAATGTACTCTTTTGGAAATCACCAGAATAATCGAAAATACTGTAATGTACGTTTCTGGTGAATCCAAATATTCGAAAATACAACTAAGTCAGTAGCTGATAGACATTCGGATGTAGGACAACTAAGAGTGTAGAATACTTGACTAATGCTACAAGTATGGTAATTACTAGTACTTCGAAATCAAACCTAAGAACTGACTTAATACATAGGAAAATATGGGATTTTCCTGGGATAGCATAACAATTCACATACGAATAAAGTAACAAACGAATAACTAAACTATTAGGAAAATATGGGATTTTCCTGGAATGACATAACAAACCGATTTCGAATTTGTAACAAAAGATAACTAAACTGTTTTCATAAGAAAATATGGGATTTTCTTGAACAACAACTTTTTCAGAAAACAAAGGAAACTCGTTCTTTTCAAAACTAAACCGCTTATGAACTCACTAGCTTTATGATGATTTTCAAACCGCTTGTATTCTCAGGTCAGCGTTAGACAGGTACACCGCCACCCTTTGGAGAAGACGGAGCGTCCCAAAGACTCGTCTTTACTTTTATTCATATGATATATGTATATAACTCTTGTATAACTTTCTTTCAAACAGATGTAAACAATATTATGTAATGTAATGTTTTGTGTTTGCTGTTTTACTATGTGCATTGGATTTGATGCTCAACGTGGAGTCAACCCCGGAAATGTTTCCGCCTTTGGTTTTCGGGGTGTGACATTTTGTTTCCAAATCTACAACAGAATCCAAATTCTGAAAAAGCCTTCTCCTTCTCCCTCTCCAACACTGAGATCTACATTACAAAATGAACAAGTGGTTCACAAGACATTGAGATCAAACCTTTTGTAAAAGACATTCCTATGATTGAGTAGTTTTTTTTATTTAATGCATTGTTGTAACAGAAAAGGAAATGAAAGTACAATGCTGTAATAGGGGTGGAAATGAAAGTAGTCTTCTATAACGGGACAAAAACTACTAGTGTGTGAGAGAGAAAGAGAGAGAGAGGGAGAGAGAAGGAACACCTGGGAAAGGATGATTTTCATGCTTCCCAATGAGTCAAAATTGGGTGATAAGAAAAACTGTTAATTGATGATCCTACTATAATCTGCACTTCATAATGTAAAAGTTAAATCAATTACTTAGTTAATAGATAAGAATACTTCTTATATGTTGAGTCCTAATGCAAACAAAGCCAACTAAATATATGGAACACATGCAAAATAAAATAAACAAAGTCAAAACAAAATAAGCCAATTAATAACAAATATAAAATCATTTATCAATATAGGTATCTAGCAAAAAAAAGTCAAAAGCTAATATTTAATCGTATAGTGCAGTTTGAGGGTGGGGGTCGAATGTGAAACAAGAGAAGGTGGTGTCACTGTGGTTGGTGGCGAATGGGATGTGGAAGAAGAATGGGAAGCATCCTCTGATGAAATCAAAAGCTGGTGGTGGTGCTGATAGGCGTCCTCTGGTGGTGGTAGTTTGTGGAGTATCTCATCAAAGGGGAAGGGGAAAGGGAAGGTGGATCCACCTGTGGCTGTTACTATTAGGAACCCTAATGTTATCATTCCTAATGAAACAGTGAGGTTGCTAAGTGGAGTAGGCTTTTTATGAAAATGAAATGGTTTCTGTTGTGAACAGATTGCTATATAACTTAAAAAGATGCTTTGTTAAAAATAAATTATGGTGCAAATCAATTTATTAGTTGAAACTGTTGTTTCATGTTAGCCCCATTTGCAAACAAGGGCAACCTCTTTACTACCATTTGCAATGCTGTTCTTCACAAAACACAGCAAAGACTCCCATCCTACATAAAAAATATTCAACTTCACTATTGTTCTTTTTTAAAGCACACATGTTTTTGAAGAAATTATAATCTTTTAAATGAAGACATATCTGACCTAAAATTGGTTAAACTTCTTAATAGTGGAAAGAAAGTACCCAGGATACGAGCAATTCCACCAAATACAAGAACAAGTGTTTCATCCCATTGTTTTTGAGCAGTGTTGCGGCTGGATGTTTTAAAAACAACATTTAAATTTATTGTAAAACTGAAAAGAAGAGTGAAATAAGTGTAGAAATATGAATGAAACAAAGTCTATGTTGGCATGCCTATGATGTACGAGCATATGAACTGCTTTTCCACCACGGACATCGAGTTCTTTCCCCTGCCATTCATCTTTGGAAGACAAAAAAGAAGAAGAGGAACCTGTTTGAATCCTTTCTTGTGTACAGCTAAAGGCAAAAATCATAGCATGGATGATCTAGGGTTATTGAAATTTCTTCTACTTTATATCTTGTGAAGGCCATTTTGGCATTTTCTTATGATTGTCGTTTTAACTCAAAAAGCTTTTTAGTTTCAATTTTCTTAGTTTGCAACGAATATTAGAATATATTTATTTTGTGATTTATATTATATGGAAATATGTCATGCCCTCCCTCATTGGTTACCTAACTATTCCTCTAGAGTTGGCATCTGGTTTCCAGAGCTCCCACCACCAACTCCAGCACCCACATCTTCTGCACTCCCCCCAACCATTCTAATCACATATTGAACAAGTATAAACATCGCACATAAGACAAGGGTATTTTCGGCACATGAAAAATAAAGCTAACACACTTGCCTGTGTGCGAATGTTATTTGGGTCGACACCTAAATTCTCAAGAACACGAGCTACTACAACTTCACCTTCACGAAACAAACGAAGAAGCAAGTGCTTTGATCCAATATAATTATAACATAAAAGACTCCATGGAATTAGCAGAAACCGAAGCAGAGTTATAAACAACAGGGGCTGCTGAAGCAGAGTTCACCATGAACTTACAAAATGCAAGTCGTGCCTGAACCATGTTTATGAAATTACTTATTTGCCCATCATTATTGAAAGGGTATTTTAGACATTTAAAAATTAGTAAAATTTTGACCACCACCACTTACTTCACGAAAGCAAATTTTCCTTTTTGTTTTAGAAATGAAAGCATACAAAATATTGGGAAAGAAAGGGAGTAAAACTAATATTATATCAATCAACGAGCAAAAAGACCAAATTTCCCTGTTGTTTTGGAACAACAAACTCTGATGTGTACTAATCATCAACACAAATTCATATTCATGATATTAACACAAAGTACAATTTCAAAAAGAATATATGAGTTAAGTAGATCCATCGGTCCTGTTTACAGATACACATCCATACAAACTCTGATGTGCACTAATCATCTCGATTGCCAATCAGAAGGCTTTTCGTTTGTCAATTTATCAATTTTAAGATATAGTTATATTTAGCTATTAAAAACTCACCACTGCAACTAAAAAAGTTGCCTTCAGATTTCCACATGCCTCACAACAAGCTCTACTTTTCAAGAAAGGAAACCACCTGCCATGGAGAATGATCAAACTAATTAGAAAAAACAATGAAAAAAAGTCAAATAAAACCATACAATATAATAAGAAGACTTCCAACAGACAATTTACATGTGCCAATTTCCACTAGCACCAGATAGAAACCCTAAGATGTTTCCAATCGCCATCCATGAACAAAATATAACATTTGCTGAGTTCCCCTGATTAGGGCCTAACAAATAAATGAATAAATATTATTATTAGCATTTCTAGAAACATAACACAAACATCATAAGGTGAAACTATTAACATATTTAGGTTTAGGGTTTTGATCTAAATTAAGATTGAGGAATTCAGAAAACTTGGCAAATACATGCTAAATCAGCCAGGAGAGCTCGAGTGGGGCCCTGAAATTATTAAAATTGTTACTTGAATTTAAAATAATGGTTTAAAACACAAGTTTTTTTAAGAAAAAGGAATTTTTTTTATAAATTGTTACCTGAACGGTGTTATTAGCAAGACCCAGCATCCAGAAACGTTTCAATTGCCAAAAACAACTGACAAGCACACCAAATGCATGTTCTTGTAGCTATACAATAAAAAGACTTAACTGAGTTTGATATATCTAACAATATGTTATTGAAGCGTTCTGATAAGCACATTAGACAAATCCACAAAGTGATAGCTGACAGCAAATCAAAACCGCCCCAACTTTCATACTTCCAACGACCTTGAGCGAAAGACAGTTCCATTTCTCTGATTCGATATTTGTGAACCTTTAGTGTCCAAATCCTAATTTAGACCACAAATACGATTGGTTGAAATCTATATAAAAAAGTAATACAATAGTATAATGTAACTTCACAAATCATCCTAATCAATGAATCATTAAACCCTAAACTCAATTAGGATGGACCAGAGTAACAATTAGAAAGCCTTTGGTACTGTTAAACCTAAGGATTCAATAAAATGCCTCGATAGAAAAACGAATCTGATCGAGTAAAGTAATTAACGAACTATTGTAATCATACTAGTTGATAGATAGCTTTGGGAAAAAGCCGGTGGTGATGTCCATAAGAATTTGTCAGAGGAACCCTACTCTCGAAGTGAAAATGAGAAAGAACTTTCTGATCAGGAAGTGGCCTGAACAGGAAAATTCAACAACAAATAAATGAAAATTTGGTAGATTTTAAGATGAGATCTTCTAAATACAGTCAAGTAAAGTAATAATCTCGAGAACCCCTAATAAAACAACTAAATAACGACAATTGAAAAAATAATAAGCAAACTAACTAACAGAAACAACATAGAATCGAAATTAAAGAGCGATTAAAAATCCTTACCAAAGAATTTATGCATGAGTACAGTTGAAGAAGGCCTAAAAGAAATCAGAGACCTGAAAGCCCAAAAAACCCACGATCGAGAGCAAAAAAGAGCAGATCCACCAACAGAAAGAGAATTGAGAGATGTGTAAGCGATGAATGCATCAAAATCTTGGAGAAATCATATGTGTAAATAGAAACCTATATATGATTTTAGGGAAAAAAGAGGGTAATGGAGAAAAGAAAAGTATGATGGCATCGATTATTGGCTCGTGAATAGAGAGAAAGGTTAAGGTTTCTTGATTGAGAGAAAGGTTAGGATTGATAGAATTTATGAGAAAGATCTTGCGGAATGAGTTGATAAAGCCCGAGGCTGTGACGATGACCATATGGGATAACGAACGGCTGACTCCGGCGCAGGTGAAATATGCATGCATTGATGCTTTTTCTGAGTTACAGAATGGGGAGGTTCTTGATTGAGAGAACCTGATCTAATTCGAAGTTGAATTCACAGTTTTTTATCTAAGGCACCATTTCAAATTAGGGTTCTTAATATTTAGGGATTTATGATTTAAGGTGATTTGGGGAGTCGTAGTAGGCGGGATGTTTAATTATTTTGGGAATGGAAAATGGTTACGAATGATTTAGGGTTCTTAGCAGAGGATTTTAGAAGGAGTAGGAGTATCAGGTGGGGTGTTTAATTTTTTTGGGATTTCATTTACCAAAAAACTATGGAGAACACGCCTTCTTAAAAAAAATATAAAGTGACACCTTTACACGACATGCTTTTTATGATAGGTGCCCTCCGTGTTTTTCTTTTTTTCTTTTCTGACACTAATTTCAGGGCATGCATAAATACGTGTCCTCTATCCTTCAAAATTTAGAAGAGATGACATTATTTTTAGGGCGCACGCTTTTGCGCATCGTAAATCACTGCGTGTCATTGTTTGGACGTCATTAAAGGGCTGTTTTCTAGTAGTATATATATATATATATATATATATATATATATATATATATATATATAAATATATATGTTGGGTTTTGAGCATTCTAACACTCCTAAGTGTACATGCAACCCTAAATACCTTGGATCTATGTTTTCTCTATTATACATGCAAATAAGAATATCCAAGGTATCATCCTAATCTATCATACAAAACATGAATATAACAAGATAGAATACATACCTCTTTGATGTAGAAAGTCTTCATGAAGCTTAAGTGCCTAGCCCCAATAGTGTGGAAGCCTCAAATGGAATCACAGTTATCAAAACACTTAGAATAACTTGAGAGAGTTCTACACTTCATGAAATCGGCTAGCCCTCTCTAGAATAAATCCTAGTGGCCGATTTTTGTCAAGAATAAGATCATTATATAGTGTTACAATTAGGGTAAATCCTTAATTGTCATGACTTTCCATTTCCTTGGATCCATGGGTTCAAATACACCATGGAGCACCCATGGACCATCCTATGGGTTTTAGCCCAACTTGATTATCCATGGAGCATTAGCCCACTATATAAGTATGGATGATTTACACAATCAACCCATATATTTAATTAGTCTTCTTTTGATCACTTAATTAATCCTAGATTAATTCTTGATCAATACTAATTAAACAATCTTATTATTCTTATTATTAATATACTAGAACTTATAATATATTAATAACCATAAGTGTCTTATTTCTCTCATTATAGTCTATCTAAGTGCATGAAGGTTTGCAACCCAAATGGACCATGCCGGGTCGGGTCAAATCTTACCAATTATAGTTATGGACTTAGACATTAATCCAACAGTCTCCCACTTGGATAAGTCTAAAACTATTATTGCGTATGACTTCAGGAACCAACCGACAATCGTAGCTCTCAAAAGCTTCTGTCGAACTCTGACCTTGTAGATGAACTCTGATCTTGTCAATGACTTGTCCATTAGATAAGGGATCATATAATCCTCTGTTCTCATGATATCAGCCGGACAAATACATGGAACAACGTCGTACTTATTGTCCAGCAGTTTGTTTCCCGATTTTCGATTTGTTTGACAAAGAACTTAATCGAACACATCAATTCAGTTCTGACCGGCCGGTACATAGGTCACAACAAAATCATCGAGGGGCCCAGATATCGCTTCTATTTCTAGAAGGAACAGATAAACTTCGACTCATATGCTTGTTCTACTACTTGTTGAATTGTACACAAAGGCACGTTTTATAACATCAAGTTACTGATGCGTTTACGTGCAATCAATGCACAACCAACTCATAGGTAACAACTCATATCTCTAGGTTTGAAGATTTATATGATATTATCGTCTCACGATCACTCGAGATAAATTCCATGAAGTGATACAAGTGAGCGTGGGTTTATTCCAATACTCATAACTTATGAGTACTCATGAATGTTGTAGCAACCATTGCCATGACTAAACTCATTTAGCCATCTACAAACCCGATTCATGACAGTCTTGATTCATACCTACTTCCAACATATGAACGACTGTGGAGTGTTTAAATAACTTAGTCATCCGGAAAGAATAACCTAGCTATTTTGGAAGTCAAAACATGCAAAGTGAAATACAATAATAATCGAATCTAATATGGTCTCAGAACCCTTTTGAATATAAATAAAACCACTTTTTATTTATCACAATATTGATTACACATTATTCAATGTTTCAAATAATCAACTTAAGACTTGAATAAAAACAACAGTCGTCCCATGCTCCTAGCATGTACACTTTGTTTTTCTAAACAATAGTTATGCCATACCCCAAGTATGCACACTATGTTTGTCTATGATCCTTACATTGTGATGTAGATCAATTGAACATGATTCCAATGATACTCATTTCACAATCCCAAATCCTTATTGTAAATGCAAGAATTCCAAATTTATGTCATTTACTGAAATCTGTTAGATTCTAAACTTATATGCATTGATCCTCTTGTAATGATTATGCACAAAGTCAGAAAGACTTGACAACAACCATTACAGAGCATTCCAAAGGAGATCAGCTCCTTGGGAACATCCTTTTTGCATTAAGTTTCCTAATCTTACATAGATTGAATCACTTCCACCTATGGAGACATTTCCATAGTCCTATTTGACTATCACTTCCGAACAAGAGTTACCTCTTTTCAGAAAATGTCGATATGGTCCTACCAAAATTAACACTAGACTTCCAAATGTCCCTGAGCAACCAATCTTTGGCGAACCTCAGATTGTCCTCGACAATTGCTTAATCACTTTAGTCATATCCAGTTCTAGACTTTTCCCTTCTAAATGCCTTAAGCATTTGGAAAATTTAGAAAGGATGAATATTATAGCACATGAAATCGATCCTATATCCGAAGCATATGGGATACTATTCATGATGTTTGACATAAAGACATGACACTAGACCAGTCTTTTGCTACAATATTTTTTATTTGCCATGTTTTCAAAATTTAACTATGAAGAGGGATGCCGTAATCATAATCGAATTTTGAAAATGCAATATATATAGAATTTCTTCAAGTTGAACCATTCCAACACAAAATTCACATATATTCTTGACTAAAGATGATTAAAATCTCAATCTAAGCTTTAGAATTGACATGAAGTATAATTTCCTCTCCCTTAATTATAGCAAAACAACTTTTCAACCCCTGCAACTTCACGGATTGAAACTTTGTTTTCTATAATTAACATTGCTAGCTTGCAATACTAATCATAATAGTCATGCTCCCACTAACATGATGATTATCAGCATAACACTTATGCTCCCACTAGCTCTGACACATTTCCAGAAATCTGTTGGACTTCTGAAATTTAGATTCATACACCCTTTCTTAGATAGCTCACATGTGTGTCTAAACAATTTTCAGAACTATGAAAAGGGATGCCGTAATCATAGTCTCAATTGCTTAGGCATTTGCCATTTCTCACAAGTCCATGTTAGTGTGCCGGTTAACCACACGCGCTCCACTAATGACTTTTGAAAATGCAAATGACACAATTGATATCTACTTAAAATCTATTTAGTGAAAGCATTTCCTCACCATCATTTTCATGAATCGGAGAGAAACCTTATGACACTTAGATTTAATAGTGTATGAGTTCCTATCCATGCGAATTTGTCAAAACCATAATCACAAGATAAGGTTAGTGACAAATTCAGCCCTACATGGATTAAACTTATTCAATCTTAGTTTCTTGTCACCTTGGTAACACAAGGCCCACCAATGCTTCCAAGTTGAACTCTGATAACTCACATGTAAATTCAACTTATTTGAAGTAGGTACAGAAATAAGAATTATGTCAACACGATAGGTTGAAAACCTTAAGTCGTGTGCTAGTGATAAATTACAGGTTTTACTCTTGATTAAATCTTGAAACTCTTTCAGGATCTTTAAGGCTCCCACTGTCCCCTTGACATATAAGTTTTGCTAGTCAAGAACCATTCCTTGATAAAACAAATATTCAAGGGATAGTGCGGATTCTTATCAAGACTAACACTTCACACAATTGGTCTTAGTTGGTCTTTGTCTCATCCAAGACATCACAACTTACCAATCTCAAATGTACAAGAGTAGAAAACATTTTACTCTTACATTTGATAAGTGTTTTAAACCTTCTTTAAGACATGTCACTCAAATTACAATCTTGGAGTATGACTCCAAGACTTGTATTGGAACGAAGTATGATTCATCTTCTTGGTTTAACCATTTCAACAATTTCAAGATCCCTTCTTCTTAGTCATAAGAATGCACTAAGACTTTCTTAGAGAACAAATTTTGATATGGTTTCTTAATCATTAAGATGATCACAAAGCTGATACTAAAGTACTCTCCCGTCCTTTCAGATTTGAGAAACTTTTATCTTTCTGCCTAATTTGATTCTTCTTATTCGTTTTCCAATGTTACAAAATTATACTTAACCTTATAAGTATAATCATATTTACTAATCTTTAGTAAATCATGACAAATCAATCTTTGTGGTGGACCTTGACCAGCGCACACCCAGTGTACCTAATTCCTTAGTCCTTCAATTGACTCACATATACATGTGATCAAAGAATTAGTCTTAATTTTTCAAAGATGAAAATTCTCATTCATCATACAATACAACTTGTATGATTCCAAGTTTCTGTCCAATTGAAACTTGGGTGATGAAAAACTTTCTTCATTTGGTAAATTCAGACACTACCACAAATGAAAGAATCAAATCCACTTTCCAATATTGCTATTACTGGAAACATATAAGCAACAATTTTCCACCGATGCCATTGTAAGGATATTTTTAAAATAAATAAAATTAAAACCTTTTTTTTTCTTTTATTTTAAAACTTTGCGGAAAAACTTATCCTTACAATCCACATGAAAACCTTGTTGTTATCTATTCACAAGCAATATATTATAACTCTTAAGCAACAGCTCAAAATTCTGATTACCAAACCATGCGATCGAAACCCATCTTCGCAATCAGAATCAGCATATACTTACTTTAAGCTTCCTATCTTTTCTTTGATTCTTAAAAGACATCAGCATGTGACCCATTCACATTATGTAATAAGAATCTCCAAATAGGAACTTAACAGAGTTATACAGTGTATTTTACCCGAAGTAGAGTCAAACCTCTTGACTTGATCAACCTTATGACCTTTCAGGTAAATAGGGCAGCTTCGCAACCAATGCCCCTTTTTTTTTTTTTTTTTTCGGCAATATAAACATATGGAGACCCTTTGATAATGGCACATGAGACTATTTCAGACTTAGCCTTTCTCTTTACCATTTGATCAACCGAGTTGACTATGGCCGATCCCTTTCCATTGGGAAGAGAAATGCTTTTCTAGATATCCAATGCTACCATTGCCAATGTCCATTTAAGGTTTGGGAAGTTGATCTTCTAACAAAATTTGCTTTACTAGTGTTCCAAATCATTGCTGATTCCACAGCACAAAACAAATAGATAAGATCATTAAGGCTCGTGTCATAGTCTGTCTCATAGTAGTCCCAAAGTGACCCGCTATGTTACTAAGAAAGTGATTGAACATCCAACTTTCACGAGACTTTGACACCCAACTCTCCCGTCTTGTCAATATGTGACTACATCTCCAAGATGTGACCACACCAAGACCTTAACTTGCCAATAGGGCTTGAGTGACTTTAAACTTTTCAAGAACTTGTGGGTGAGGGAGAATAATTGGAGGAGATAAAGGAAGTGAAGCATGATGTTGAGGAACATCATCTTCAAGAGATTTGGGAAGATCATAAATGTCTAAACCAGACATGTTTTGGGAGATATTCAAGATAGTTGATTTAAAGTCCTTAATATGACACCCAATATGAAATATTAAGGCTAGGACCCAACAAACTATTTTATAACTTAGAAGAGGGATGCCGTAATCCAAGCTATAAAATATTTGAAGGTAGGCGAATGACGATTCACCAATTTCCACCATGAAAAACGAAATAATTTATTAGGTTTTAATTGGATTTGAAATTCCTAGATCTTTTGAGATTCATTGAACTTTTCAATGGCATGTTTCAATCTCGAGTGTGCCCTCTCAAATTTTGTGACTGGGATGCCGAGGATCACAAAACAAGGTGTGAATAACCATACCAATTCACTTGGTATCCTTAATATTATCACCTAATCAATGTGCCGGTTAACCACACACGCTCCATTGATCTATGACAAACATTAAGTCACCCTTCGTGGTCCTTACTAGTCCAAGTTAGTGTGCCGGTTAACCACACACGCTCCACCAACGACTTGGTAAGGTACAAAGTGTGAATTCCATGGGTTAGCACCAAATTCACATTTTTCCTAAAGTAACTAAGATTGGGAATTATTAAGATTTTAGTTACTTTAGTATTTATCATTAATACTTTTAATGAAGGGAGAATTTAAAGTCATTGTCCTACCCGTTCGGCTAACGACCCTCCACCAGTCAAGCAAGCGGTGGGTGAGAGTAGACACCCATTAAGTCGCCATTTTATAGGCAACAACCTTATACCCACCTTATAGACCGGCTTCGTGAATGAGGCCTACTAACGGTAAAACGACTTGTTCTTATACATATATATATAATAATTAACCATTAATGTTATAAATAGTATAAGTGTTGAATTTTAACTTTTTTAAAATTCTAAGGGCTAACTTGGAATTAAAGTATTCATAAGTGAAAACTTTTCAAATTCCAAAACTTGAGGGCAAGTTTTGAAACTATTCAAAACTAATTAATTCCATAACTTATGTGTTTAAAGTAGTTTTAATCCAAAAAACTCTTCAAGTTCCATAACTTATGGAAGACTTTAAACTAATAAAAGAATTAATCTTTTCTTTATTTTTATAACTTATGGAATTAATTAAGGTTACACTTTATTTATTTATTTATTTATTAATGAAGTGACTCTTGAATTTCCATAACTTGAGGACAAGTTATGGAGTCATAAAAAAAATTCAATGACACAAGACTCTTCATTTTGTAACCATTACCAACTTTTATGAGTTTTATGAGTCTTTAATGTGACTCTTCATGTAACTTGAGGACAAGTTACACAAACACATTTTGTACTCAACTCTTAGATTAAAATGGATTGAAAACAACTATTTCAATTAACTTTTCTATTAATCTAAGCAACTCATAAGAACAAGATAATTCATATCAAACTTCTTCATGTAATTAGTCTAAACCTTAAACTAATACAAAACATGAATCTATTGACAATTATCTTTGAAAATGGATTAGCATGAACATTACCACATTAAAAAACAAGTTTATAAGTTCAAAAACAACTTAGGGTAATGTTCCTAGTCCATTTCCAGCCAAAAACCTCGAAAATATGCTGTCTAGGGTCCAACTCGTCGAGTGCATGAACATAACTCGGCGAGTTGGATGAATTTTGCCTTGGACTCGTCGAGTCCCTTCATGGACTCGGCGAGTCTGCTGGGCTGACAGCATCACAACTCGATTTTTCAGCTCCATTTGCAAGTATAACAAGAAAACAAGCCTAGGCTCTGATACCACTGTTGGGTTTTGAGCATTCTAACACTCCTAAGTGTACATGCAACCCTAAATACCTTGGATCTATGTTTTCTCTATTATACATGCAAATAAGAATATCCAAGGTATCATCCTAATCTATCATACAAAACATGAATATAACAAGATAGAATACATACCTCTTTGATGTAGAAAGTCTTCATGAAGCTTGAGTGCCTAGCCCCAATAGTGTGGAAGCCTCAAATGGAATCACAGTTATCAAAACACTTAGAATAACTTGAGAGAGTTCTACACTTCATGAAATCGGCTAGCCCTCTCTAGAATAAATCCTAGTGGCCGATTTTTGTCAAGAATAAGATCATTATATAGTGTTACAATTAGGGTAAATCCTTAATTGTCATGACTTTCCATTTCCTTGGATCCATGGGTTCAAATACACCATGGAGCACCCATGGACCATCCTATGGGTTTTAGCCCAACTTGATTATTCATGGAGCATTAGCCCACTATATAAGTATGGATGATTTACACAATCAACCCATATATTTAATTAGTCTTCTTTTGATCACTTAATTAATCCTAGATTAATTCTTGATCAATACTAATTAAACAATCTTATTATTCTTATTATTAATATACTAGAACTTATAATATATTAATAACCATAAGTGTCTTATTTCTCTCATTATAGTCTATCTAAGTGCATGAAGGTTTGCAACCGAAATGGACCATGCCGGGTCGGGTCAAATCTTACCAATTATAGTTATGGACTTAGACATTAATCCAACAATATATATATATATATATATATATATATATATATATATATATATATATATATATATATATATATATATATATATATATATATGTCAAACGCTAGCTAGCATGTATAAACAGTCAAACCGATCTAACAGATCTCTAATCATAGCATCATCCTATATACCAAGATACCGACCTAACAGGTCACTAACATAGCATCATCTTATATATCAGGATACCATCCTAACATGACACTAAGCATATCATCATGCAATAACCAGGATAACAATCCAAAAAGGGTCGGCATTGGTGCCTTCGACCCTGTTAGTATAGTGAGGACAACTCACTTCAACCGTGTTAGTATAGTGAGGACAACTTACCTCACAATGTTGAATGAAACTAAAAAGATCAAACTCCCAAAACATAGCTCCAAGCACCAACACCTACGACCACCATGGATCTAATTCCATGACTTCCTAAATTACCAAAATACCCTCAGAAGTCAAACTTGGTCAAACCTTGGTCAAAGCCAACGGTCAAGGTCAATAGTCCATGTTGACCCAACTCGTCGAGTGCAGCTTACAAACTCGTCGAGTTCCTTCAGAACTTAAAAAGTCGCGAAAACCCCGATCAACTCGCTGAGTTACCAAGTAACTCGTCGAGTCCATACAACATCCAGATTATCAGGAAAACCCTGACCAGCTTGTCGAGTCATCTCGCTAACTCGTCGAGTTCATGCAGAATTCAGAAAGTGGGAAACCCTCATCCAACTTGTCGAGTTGACTATGCAACTCATTGATTTCCTTCAGTCATTTCGCATTCATCTCATTCCAGTTGAGTTCATAGCTCGAAACTCCAGATCTAGCTTTCTAGGGTAAAGTTACCACATAAAATTGCTAACTTTACGTGCATGCAAGGTCTCAAAAGGCTTAAAACACCAAAACTAAGTCTAAGAAGAAGTTTAAGGCATGGAGAATGGCCAAAGCTTCATAAATCTTGAGGCTTTATGTCAAAGAGGGCCTAGAGGAGTCCAGATTTGAAACTATGCCCTTGTGACAAGCTCAAACCCAAAAGTGACTCCATTATGCACTAGAAATGACCATTTTCATTCACAAAGGAAGATCTAAGTAATGAGATGTCAAGGTATTAGCTTTATACCTCAGATTGGTTGTCAATACAAAGTAGATAACGGATCTACAACCTTCTTCTTGAGCCAAGCTCTTCAACCTTCAAGTTTCCTTTCAAAAGAGCACCCAAAATGACTTCCAAGGTCATACACTCACACAATTGGGAGATTAGGGTTTTCTCTGGTAATAAGACGATGAAAAGGTGGTAAGTAGGCTAGAAGGAGGACTTAAGGTCCTTTAAATAGGGTGCAAACCCTAAAAATTAGGGTTTTCATGCACAGCCTCTACTCGTCGAGTTGGGGTCCTCCAACTCGTCGAGTAGGTTCCATAAACCATAGGGCGTGATCAATCTCTACACAACGAGTTGGGGTAGCCAACTCGTCGAGTAGGCCAGATCGTCGAGTGGGTCTATAATTATGAATACAAAAGCTTTAAAATTTATACCTGGGAGTCGGGGTGTTACATATTTGTACAAAAATGTAACAATAAATGGGGTTGGAGCCATTTTTTGAAGACAAGAAGGCAATTTTCAAGGTTAATAAGTGTGCTGGGAAGATAGTGACGGTTTCTGAAAAATGTCACTAAAGATGTTGCTGAAGCTTTTGCCTAAGGGTTATTAACCTTTTGTGACACATCTGCAACACTTTCTGAAAGTGTTACATGTTGCTAAATTATAGCCTTTAAGAAGCTTTTTCAATCTTTTGCAAGCAACATGTGTTTTCTCAAGTGAGAGCTTCTACAACAACATTACAAGAAGAATTTTGGTCCCTTTAAATGTCCATTTAGGAATGGACTTGGCTTTTTTTGTGTTGGTTCACAAAAATGCCATTAGTTGGTTATGTTTATGCACATATGTTTTTATGCATGTTTGTCTTGTTTATTTTATGCAATTACTTTGTGTGGTTGATAAATTATTTTCTCACATGCCAATTTTGGACAAAATAATCATCACATAAGTTTGATTTTCAAAATTTATAATATGGACATAAGATGTAACAAGTTATTGTTTTAAAATAAAATTCGGTTTTATAAAAACGTTAATAACAACAAATTTTGAAATACTCAATTATAAGTTCTAAAATGATGATTTTTGTAACTTATACAAACTCCATATATATATATATATATATATATATATATATATATATATATATATATATATATATATATATATATATATACACACATACATACGTAATAAAAAGAAGTTTTACTAAAGATATAAAAGTTTCAAATGCGCTCAAACTCAAACTTAATACCGGATTACCGGTTATTAAAATGGAATCGCATCAAATTATATATATATATATATATATATATATATATATATATATATATATATATATATATATATATATATACATATATATATATATATATATATATATATATATATATATATAGAGAGAGAGAGAGAGAACATTTAAAAGGTGATTTTTTTTGTTTTTGAAAATTTGTACCATGGCTTATCATATGCATGTAATAACCATGATATCGTATGTTTTTAAAACTAAAATTATAAAACATATAAAATACCCCTTACAAACCTCAAATCTACGCAATCCATTTTAGAGGACACTCGTGTATCTCTTGTATACACTAGTGGGATAAAGAATACATAACCTCTTAGTGTTATCTTTTGATGGTCGGGGTGTATTCACGATTTCTATAACCAAGTTATAGGCCGATTACACAAGTTTTTCAAATTAGATGATTTGATCGGAAATATTTTGTGATAAAGGATACCTAAGCAAGAGAAATCTGAGGCATAGATGGGATCAAACATGTCTAATTAAATTTGTCATTAGTGATCCCATAAATCTAGGAATTATATAGTAAGATATAATTGATAATCGATATCTACCGGGTTGGATTCAAATGGATGGGATAAAGGATACATAACCGTTAATTTGTTTAGCAACTTGTATCCTAGACTTTGGTTTTTTTTTTAGAAAATAAAAGGATATTATTAAAGAATAAATATTGAAAATACTAAATGAATTTTGTTAAAATTTTGTATATATAAATAATCCATTCTCATTACAATGGATTTTCATTTTCTATATTGGCTTAATGAAACAATAACATTCAATGGATACAACTTCGATGAATGGGTTCATGTCTTGAGAGACAATCTCCTGAGAGATGTCAAATTGTATACACTTAAAAGTCCTAGTCCTAAACAACTTGCATTGAGCAATAAACCTGAACGTGACACCTAGTAAATGCATCATTGTTATACTAAAGATGCTTCTAACATCAAACTAGGAATAGTTATTCCTAACTTCTAGGAAGTCTTGGATAATTTACACACACACACACACACACATATATATATATATATATATATATATATATATATATATATATGATAGTACAGGTTAAGCAGTATTCCAATAAATACAACGATATTTTGTTTTAAACTAGTTCAAACGTTGGAATAATGCAATGATAAAAGATTCACTTTGTGTGATCTAAAAGGCCTATGTTTTATGGATTGAACACCTTTAAGCTCAAGAAATCCAATAAGGCCCACATAGATGGATCTTGTTTCTCTTATGGAGAAACCAGACACTGGAAGAGGAACTACTCCTCTTATTTGAAAAGAAAGTCTGAAAGAGACTAGTACTTCAGGTATCTTACTTTTCGTATAGCACTCAAGTACTTGGTAATTTAGTTATAATCTAATATTTGTAAATGGCTTGCAGATACTTACAGAAGAGCAACCAGTTGAGCACAATCAGGTTGAAACTACGCTCTCGGAGTTTAGTGTATTATATTATGCTAAGAACATAGTGTACTTCTTTTATAAAACAATATTTATTTTTAAACAATGTATGTTTTAGCTTGTCTAAATATATGTCTCGGTTAATTTAATTTATGAATGATTGACTATTTACTTAAATCGTTTTCACAACGAATACCTACATATTCGGAAATGATTATAATTATTTTTATGAGACTAGATCTCTTAATAAGAACTAGAAAATAAATATCAATATTTTATAAATAACAAGTTCTCTATGAAAAATAATTTTCTGACTTAAACTTGTTATGCACCAAAGTTATCTAAATCATTGTTATCTTTATTATATAAATGACATTCACATATTCCAACTTCAAGAAAGGGATCCTTGAAGGCAAATAATGTAGTTTGTTTAACATATGTAAATCTTATTTACATATAAAAGAGTTCTAATGATATTTTCACTAAGTAGCAGAGACAATAAATTATTAAGGGACTATACACTGTGATGTATGACTTTTTTCTAATGAATGTCTAAGATTTAACATAGATACCAAATCAACTTTATTAACAACCATAGTAGTTATAATTATATTTCACATGATAAAGCATAATTTTGAAACCTTTGTTTAAGTTTTCAAATATAAACTTGAGGTACAAACCGACAAGAACTATCTAAAGCCTTAATAATAATAAAAGATGAATTAAATCTTACTTGGTATGATTTACTTTCTAATTGGTAAAAATGTCCTCCTTTTATTTCCTTGGGTTAACACCTAGAGCACTATCAATTGTACATTGAATACAAATACCAACTAATAAGTTGATAGAAAATTTTCTTTATAAGATTTTGTATGAAAAGACTCCATCCCTATCTTATTTAAATGTTAAGTGGATTTGAAGCCTATGTTGGACTAAAGATTCTAAACCAAAAATCTACTAAATACATATTTGTATAATACTCTAAATGTGGCTTAGATTATTATATGCAAAACCACTAAGATTAAGTTCTATTATTCCTCTGATAGTTGATTTAGTAGAAAGAAAGCTTCTAGTGATAACACAAGTGGGAAGCACATGAAACTTGAAGCAACTTAAGAACCATAATCTGATGTAGTAACAGTTGGCACATTTGAAGGTTTGTATTGGTCGGACTATTAAACTTGAATAATAGCTATTCATAAACACAAATTGTTCACCTTTGAAGGTTTGTATCGATCGGATGCACTTCAAGTATGATAAACAAGAACAAACTAAACTAAGCAAATAAAGAACAGAAAAAGTAAAGAACACAATGAATTCACCATATTGTCTTTCAACAAGAAAGGATTTGTTTTCACCAAGAAAAAGGGTTGCCACAAAGACAGTCACCAAGACGACTACATTAGGGTTTCACCCTAATGTAGAATATATACTAATTTATACAAGTATACCCCTTGATTGAAGGGATTGTATCTAATCTATACTAAGAACCGGTCTTCATAACAAAGATATTGGATCTGCTATCTATTTTATACTTATCTGTATCATTACCTAATAAACAAAGGTTACACGGAATTACTATCTACTCGCTGACGCTGATAGACTTGAGACGTTAGTGTTGATGTTGATCTTAACTTTAGCACTGCCAGTTAGCATATAGAGTGTTTGACTCATCGGATTATAAGGTGTGACCTTACAATCTCCCCTATCTGATGATGTCAAAACTAATATTCAATAGATTCTTCATCTCATGCTCCCCCTAAGAGTAAGAACTTTAAGTTTCTTCAACTTTGAGATGCTCCCCCTGAGAAAGTGTGACTTCCAGTTTTTTATCATCAACAGTAGACGAATAGATTATGAGATGATAAAATGTTGATATCAGCAATCAACTTGGCTCCCCCTTTGATTTTTCTAGACTTCAGATCAATAATACTTTGTAGTTACTCATTTAGCAATACTCTCCCCCTTTTTTACATCAACTGCAAATACGAGACTAGAGAAACTAATCAACGTATCAAAAATTACAGCGTGTAACCTAGTAAGTTTGTGATGTCTCTTGATAGTGTGGGCTTAAACTACCATTCACTGACATAGTATTGCGAGATTTCATCAGCGCGTGGTTTCATATGCAGACTCATTAATCACTTTTATTAGAAGAAAAATGGCAAGAGTAGTATGATGCATGTGACAAGCTGTGGAGTTCTAGCTTAACCATCAACATAGATTTTTCAAGCTCTCATCAACGTATGGTACATTACGCTGAATCATAAGGCTTTAAAGAAGAAAATAAGGAGAGAATGGATTATTTCAGTCATGCTGAGGTGGAATTAGCGTGAATCATCAACAGTGATAACCTATTAGCATGAAATGGTTTAATCCTTGCATTATAGTGTAACGACCCGAAAATCCTACCGTAAATGACGTTAGTTTCTGTTACGTGCTAGTTATTTTTTTTGTAAATGATCTCAGCTTTGAGGTTATAAATCAAAATATATTAAATAAAAGTGATGTTATTTAATATTTAAAAGAGTTAGATAATAAATTAAAAGGTGAAAAAATTAATTAATTAAATTATAAAAAATATTTAGGATAAATAAAATCCATTAAAAGTAAAAATAAAATCCAAGAGTCTAACTGCCATTTTAGAAAGTAATGCATGTAGTGAATTTGGATTATATGGTTTATGTGCCTTATGGCTAAACTCTAGGGACCAAATTTATAAAATTGAAATTAAAAAACCTCATTTATGTGAATTGTAAACGTGCGTCTCCTCCTTCTCTTCTTTAATTGGCGTTACATGCGATTCTTGTGCCTGTCCTCAACCTAAAAAGAAACGATCGTACTCCTCTTTTGACGACTGTTTCATGCTCGGCGTAAGAAAGATGATATCGACTCACACGGGAGAAAGCGCGAGAGTGATTGAAAGAACCAGAAAGAGACGGGTGTGTGGTGTTTCCGACGACTTACTGCTGCAAACCGATCACTACCTTGTGCCGCAACTGTATGTCGTCACAACACGGTAAACTTTCTTTACCTTTTGTTTCACGTTTGCTATCATCTTTCCTGTAGAATTTGATTCGTTTCTTTCCGTCCTATTCTTTAATGTGTATGTATTCCTCCTCTCGTTTCCGTTTCAGGAATGTTGCTGCCCAAACTAGTCTACTTTATCCTTGAAATATCAACACATGTGGTATCGAATTGTTGCTGCCATTGGTCCTATTCTAAACATCCCCAATTATGAGTTAATAGTTCATGCATATCTAAACCCTATGGTGCCTCAGTATTGCTGTTGCAACATCCATATTTTGACTTTGAAAAAGAAAAACGATGCATACATGTTGGCGGTGATATACTAGTTAATTAATCTTAATTGTAAAAAATAGGAAAAAGAAACAGTAAGAGTAAACCTATGGGAGTGTTTACGATTTATTCTTCTGTATGTTATCATAACATGAAGCTTAATGGACATAAAATTACTGATGGCTTTATGCCTTTATAATTGTTTTGGAATAAAATATACGTAAAACAAATACATCACATTGTCCATAACATTTAAATAGTTTGAAAGCCAATAAACAAATTAAATAATAGATATGATATTGTCTTAATAGTATAATTCAATCCTTTTGTGTGTAAAATTGGATGACTATAATCATTTACCTAAAGTCTCGAATCATATGGTGATTTTTGGTGAATATTGGAATTTTGCACAGCAACTTTTCCCCATCTGTTAATTCGGGCAGAATTGGAAGACGCTCCTCTCTCATGAAGTTCTAGGAAATCAAATCTAGTTTCCAGAATGTCTGATGTCACCCCAATTGGAGCTGTAGATTAGGTTTTATAACTAAAACACTGAGCGGGGTCGGGCAGGGAAGATATAAAAATTAATATAAAAGTTAGAATAAAGTTGTATTTTTGAAACATATACTTTATTTGTTAATTGAATGTTATGTGTGGTGTTTAGGTGGATCCTTGAGAACTTCAAGTAAGTTCAAGACTTGGAATGGAAGGAAGATTTCATCAAGGCTAAAGGTGAGTTCATAGTTTTAACTCACTAAGGTTGCATTATTGAAACGTGCAATCCGTATATGGCGATTTGATTCACTTTAGGATGACCATGTCATTACTTGTGCTTGATGATGATATGATATTTGTGATTCTAATATATGCTTTGTGCTAATGCCATGATATTCCGTAATTGCTATGTTGCTTACACTTTGATGTACTTGATGTATATGACATGCTAGCTTAAGTTGCTTGAAATATGATGTATGTTTATGTTTTGATGTGCTGGTTATGAATACATTGCATGTTTAATACACATTCATATGGTATGCATTATATGACTTGCTTAATTTATAAATGACATTGCGAGGTTACGTAGAGGGTTTGGGTAGTTCATGATCTTTGCCTAAAACCTTATCCGGATCATTGAGGGTGCCTACTAGGTTGAAAGATTACCTATAGGAAGAGTTATAGCCACACCGGTGATTAGTTGTCGGTCTTTCTAGATGACCGTGTGACACATGGTTTGCGGGCACTTCGGTGTTCGTGGGCTGGAGTGATGTTGGTCCCTCGTTCGCGGCCAGCGCAAACATCATGTGGGAATCGGGAGGTGTATCATTGGAATTGGCACCGTTTGTACCGATCCTGAACGACACCGCAGGGTACTTGTACTTTGCAAAGTCGGAGTAGCGAAAGTGGAGTAACGGGGTTGGTGTTTCGGGTGGAAGTCATGAGCCATTTAGAGCATTCGGATGGCCATGCACACAAGTAGTGAACGGGGTGTTTCTCTTGGGTTAGGTAGCACTAAGAGACACTTTTCTATCAATCGGTTGGATAGATATAATAAAAGGTAGAACATGTAAAGAACGGTTGGTTGCATATTAAAAGGTTGAATAAATAACAAATGTTGGTTATTAATAAAAGGTTGAACATGTAACAAAAGGTTGGCTGCATATTAAAAGGTTGAATATATAACAAAGGTTGGTTATTAATAAAAGGTTGAATAATTAAAAGGTTGCTTAAATATGAAATGTGATTATTTATATGTTATGCGGTTGCTTATGTGGTATTTGGTTGATCATATATGTTAAGTGGTAGAATTGTGATTAAACATAGATTCATCTTTGAGGTTGAATAATTATGATATGCGGTTGTTTTCTAAGTGGTATTTGTCTATCATTTTTATGCTTCATCATAAAATGAATGATTGACCCATTTGGGGTTCATATGTTTTATGTGCAACTTTATGAACTCACTCAACAGGGGCTGACACTTGTATCTTTTCTCTTTTGTGCCTTATGATTGGTGCAGGTATTTTAGAAGATTGGCCTTGGTGAGAGGGGTTCTTATGGGTAGTAGATTTATATTAACGATACCACTCTTGGACACGTTTTTGGTTATTTACTTTAAAGTAATACTGTTTACATTTTAAATGGTTTGGAATTACGATTGAATTTTTGAAGTAATGTTGTGGTTTCGAAAATGTTTTGAAATAAAAAAAAACTAACTCTTCCGCTAACATATTCTGTTAAATAAATGTTTTAAAAAGAAAAAAAACTTATGGTAAAAATAACGACGTTACATATAGAGTTAGTTGCACTTTAGAATTATAGATTCATCGTCAATTCGTTATGGTACCATGTCATACCTCAGTCTAGGAGGTCAAGGACATGAATAATCATTTGTAATTGAAGGACCAGACAAGTAACTCTTAAGTTGATGACTATGCAATCAGGGTAAGCCATTGGGTTATGCTTGATGTTTCCGCATAACATAAGAATTGATGCATGAGGCAAGCATGCTTCTAGGGATGGAGTTAGGTAAGATTGTAACACCCAGAATCAAAAAGGCCAATAAATGAAAGGAAAACCCTAAGTCAAAGGGGGGTCAACTCATCGAGTCCAAGGAATGACTCGGCGAGTCGAAGCGGACTCCGTGTCGAAGATTAAGTGACCGATTAGGCGAGTCGGCAAGTGGACTCGGCGAGTCTGGTCTGGGTTGGGAAAGCCCTAATTCTGGGACCTGGTACCCTATTAAAGCATCTTATTCTCTTCCCTAGGGTTCATTACAGCCTCTCTCGTCCAGAACCCCAAAACCCTAGCCACCCAACTTTATTTTTGGAGCTTTTGGTGAAGATTGAGGTCCATTGGAGTGGATTTTGAAGGCTTGGAAGAAAGGGGAAAGGAAGGAAGTGTAGATCCAACCCTCATATCGTTTTGGCAACTGTTATAAGGTAAAAAGTCTAGACCTTGAGCTTTCATTTGATAGATCCCCTTTCTAGTTTGCTTTTGGTCACATTTGGATCATTTCCAAGGTTAATCCGAGTATTAAAACCTTGAGGATGGATTTGGACAACAGATCTAGACACTCTTGAGCTTTAGGAGCTCAGAGTTGTCGGCTTTATCCAGCTAAGATCCCATTTCATGACCTAGGTTTTCTTTAAAGCTTGGATTAAGTGTTTTAGCCTCATAACACATTACATGCACGTAAAGTTAGCAACTTTACGTGCAATGCCAGCATAAGGAGTCCAGATCTATGAGTTGGAGGTGTTGGGATGGGCTGTAATCGACAAATAGAGAGATGTCACAAGATGGACTCGGCGAGTCAGTTCATGGACTCGATGAGTCGGGCCATAGACCCAAGCACTTTTGTTTATGTATCAGATCATTGAGTGGGGTTAGAGAAAGGCTCAGCCAGTCTGTGTCCATAATGAGCATGAAGATCATGGTGCTCGACGAGTTCTAGGAGAAACTCGGCGAGTCCAAGGCAATCTACTTAGCTTGTGAAGATGGACTCGACGAGTTGTTTTACAACTCGGTGAGTCGGTTGAAGATGGTATCGAATGTTAATTGAAGGAGAACCCGTCGAGTTGTTGCTAGACTCGACAAGTAGAGTCGAGGTCGTTTTGGGATTTGAGGAGCATGGACTCGACGAGTTAGTAGAACAACTCGGCGAGTTGAGTCAACTGGAAGTTAACTTTGACCGTTCACTTTGACCTTGAGAAGGACCTTGACCAGAGTTGAGTTAGTTGGCTTCTTGAGGATAGTTAGGCTAAGTGTTGTTATTGGAATTAGTAGCTCGGGGAGTTAGAGGAGCAGCTGTTCGGGGAGTTGTCGGATAGCAGCCAGAGGGTTATCAGCAGAGTTCAGCAGTGCAGGTGAGTTTCCCTTTGTGTGAATGGGTCTACGGCCACAATGCTGGCCCATTATGTTTATGTTCATGTTTATGCTTATGTATAGAAGGAAGACCCCGGGGGTTAGCCCTAGGCACTTATTGATATATGTTCCGGGTTACAACCTGATGTCGGGCGAGGCCCGAGGAATGTTAGGATGCTAGAGGTCTTTGTGATTCTTGCACGTGTCGGTATGATAGGATCCGGACCGAGGGTCCAATGTCGGGGTAAGCCCAAAGTATGTTAGTTAATAGTATGCTTCCGGGCCGAGGGTCCGATGCCGGGCTATTCCCGAGGAAGATTCTTATGTAGTGTGTTAGATTATACTTGTTGTCTTCGTGATATTTGTATGTGCCTGGTAAGGAGGTGAGTATGCGTGAGGTCTCGTATCTCATCACTAGCTGAGTATGGATGGGGTTCCATATCTCGATATTAGCAGAGCAGGGGCGAGGCACGTGATAGTCAAGGATGTGAGTGTGGGCGAGGGCCCATATCTCACTACTAGTAGGGGTGTGGATGGGGCTCCACTACTTTAGTAGCAGACCAGGGGCGGGCCCAAGTTAGGTGAGGCCTTAAAGCAGGGTATGGTTAGGGAATCTATATGTATGTTTCAGTATGTTATTTAATCGTATGTATGTGTATGGAGGGCGAGGCCCAGAGTCAGGTGGGCCTAAGGGAAACAGATTTGTACACCGGGCGGGGCTCGATGCCAGGCGGGCCTGATAGCGGACGAGTTCCGTTGGCGGGCGAGGCCCAATGCAGCGGGAGGGGGCCCATTATGTGGTTATGTGCTCTAAATTATGTATGGATCAGTAGATATGTATGTGGTAGGTTGGGGAACCCACTAAGCTTCGTGCTTACGGTTTTCTGTTTTGGTTTCAGGTATTTCCGATAGCGGAATGAAGAGCTCGGGATGATCGCATGGCATACACCAAGAAGTTTAGCCTAGGATGTTTACTCTGATAAAATGAATAAGTGTTTTGGAAAAGATACTCTGATTTGTCATATAACCCCTTTTTGTATGTTTGAATGACTTAATGCTATGGATTAGTAATGTTTTTAAAAGAAATTTTTGGTCATGATTTTCGGGATGTTACAGAGATAATTAAGAATAAACAGCCAAGCCTTTTTATAATTTTTTTTTGGATCAGGAAATCTCACTTAGAAAGTTTAGACGATGCTCAGCGTGAGGGGGTGACTCAATGTTATCTCAGCAGATGGTATCGCTGATGAGATACTTAGAGAGATTTAGTCACATACAGTAGCATGCTTTAAGGGACTATTATTTGTCAATAGTTACATACTTGGCTTATGAAATGCCACCGTTAAATCTTTAAAAAAGGTATAAAATAATAAATAATATAAAAAATACAAACAAAAGAGTTAGTCAAACAAGGAAATATTGAAAAAGTTATATTTTGCAGCCCTTTCAGAAGCATGATAAAGACTCGATCCATCAAATCTTTTGAATTGAATGGTTATAAATGTACTTCCATTTTCCGAGATATCTACACCTCAACACTATCTATAAAAGAATAAGCAATCAAGATCAAGTATATCAAACACAAATACAATTCATAGAAATGAAAGAGAGAGACTGCCTTTAATAGTTAAGATATTACAGATTGATTCCAAGCTTCACGTTCACCAAGAGCAAGAGATGAGTAAAGAATAGTCTTCGTAACCAACAAGTTAACTGACTCAAATCCATAAATCATCATGTTCGAAAGATCAACACAAGGGTATTCAAGATTTTATTGAATTATGAGTCAGTAGATGAAAACAAGACTCACTGCATTGATGGTTGTTCCTCGCATCCATAACAGTGAGTGGAGGAGAAAGAGGGAATTATCAACAAGAAGAGGACATGATGCCACTATTCTTCTCAACACCAAGAGCATTGAGAACATTCTAGATGACTCCAGCTCTTGCAAATTCTAGAGGAATGAGGTGTAGATAGATCTTAGATAGGCCTAAAAGATATATAAAAGAAAGATAAGAGAATACTTATAAATATTAGAAGCAAAGCTTAAGTAAACTATGTAAAGATCTTGAAACATAAAAGAAGCATTTGTTTTTGTTATTATGTCTTTATTAGAAAGCAAACAGAAGCAATGTTAATTCAAACGAGCTTCTTTTAGGGTCTTTTTAGCTTATAGTCCCATGCATGCACGTAAAGTTCGTAACTTTATGTGCTAGATCGATCTTAGGAGCCTAGATCTATCATTTGGACAAGTGTTGTACATCAGAAATCGAGAAAATGAGACTTGGAAAACCTCGACTCGATGAGTCGTTTGGGACTCGGCAAGTCCGAGGCTTGACTCCCTTTTCTGTTAAGGTTCAAAGGAACCCAGTTGAGTGTTAGAAGGGTTTTAGATGGTACAAGGGAGTGGCCCAATGTGTTGGACTTAGCCATAGACCTGGAGTTCATAGGACTCGATGAGTGCATGAGCAGACTCGGCGAGTCCAAGGCAATCTCCCACCCATTGAAGATAAACTTGATGAGTTGTTCATACAACTCGGCGAGTCAAGGTCAGGACTTGTTCATTGGATGGGGATGAACTCGAAGAGTTGTTCATAGAACTCGGCGAGTCGGATGAAGGTTCATTCAAGGATATTTTAGAAGGAGGACTCGTCGAGTCATTGCTAAACTCGACAAGTAGAAGCGTGAAGAAGGTCAGATGAAAGGATAGGGACTAGACGAGTTGGCGGCCCAACTCGGCGAGTCAGGTCAACTGAAAGTTGACTTTGACTTTGACTTGGTCAGGGGTAAAGTAGTCATTTTACCATAAGAGTAGTTATCAGTGGCTGATTAAGTGTTTTATGGATTTATAGCCGGAGGATCACCGAAGCAGCAGTCAGCCATCTGCCGATCAGCTTTTCAGCAGTCAGCCTTACGAGGTGAGTTACCTTCCAGTAACGGTGGGTCTAAGGCCCACCAGTAGGAGTCGTATGTTAGATGATTGTCTTTGTGATATTCATCTAGGTTTGCTACTACCTGATATGTTATGTGCTAGTATGATATGATGATATATGCTAGTAGCAGTAGGGGAGACAGTCCCCAAGATTTCCGGTCGATAGGGCCAAAAGGGGTAGTCATACCCAGTCATGCTAGATATGTAACACCCCGAACCTAGCAGGTATATTCGAAACCCGCCTTCTTTTGATTATTGTCATCGACAGCCTCGAAGAAGTTCTGTTGAGTCCCGGGGAGTTTAGGGGCTAAAGTTGAAACTTTGGGCCAAAGAAGGAGTATGATGGGCGTACTAGGCGTGCCCTAGTACGCTAGGCGTAAGCTTATGTACGTTGGACGTACTCGCGTCAGCTAAAAACCCTAATGTTCGAGGTTGGGACTATATAAACACCCTTATGGCTCATTCTTTTTCCTTACCTCAGCATCCATACCTCAGAGGATGCCCCAAAACCCTAGTTTATGTGTGTAGAGTGTGTTAGTGTGCATCTTGAGCCGTGGAGAGTGGAGTTATTGCACCAAGAAGCTAAAGGAGGAAAGCAAGGCCTTAGATCTGAAGTTGGGTTACACCATTTGAGCTCCAGAAGGTAAAAAGGTTGAAACTTTATGCTTATTTACTCTAGATCTAGACATTTTAGCTTTTTCAAGGGCTTAAGGACCCTAGATTTGCCAAGATGATGCATGTGAAGTTCTAGGCGAAATAAGTTGTCCTTTCAGACGTTTTGAGAGGCCTTAAGTGATAAAAATCAGTCCTTTTTAGCTAGACTTGATCCATGCATGTGATAAGAAGGTCTTAATGAGTTAAGACTATGAGTGAAGGACTTTTTGGACGTCCAAAGTGATAAAGTCTAAAACTTTTTGATTCTATGGCATTTTTGGTCGATAGATATGGAATCTGGGTTCAAGAGTTCAAACCATTAAGCACTTATTAAGATCTTAGTAAAGCTCGCGTACACCCCGCGTAATATTTGTACACCCAACATACGTGGTCAGTGGTCCCGATGATCGTCAACGAAGAACTAAGCTACGCCCAGCGTAACTGGGAGGTACGCCCCGCGTACGCTTCCTGTTGGACTTTTAGCTTGTGGGTTTTATGCTTTAGGCCGGTTATGGGTCATTTGGGTTAATCCTTTAATGGACTTTGGATATAGTGATGTTTGGGCCAGGTTGGACTTGTAGGATTCGTTTAGGCCCAATAGAGTGATGGTCCCAATTTAATAAATTGGGTCAATATTAGATTTGGACATTTTTGGTCTCTTGATATCTTCAAGGTCTTGTTAAGTAATTTGTATTCTTTATCTCTCGGTCGAGGGTGTCGGGTGTAGCAGTTGAAGACTCTCAGTTCAGTTATGCACTATTGCTAGGTGAGTTCTCCTCACTATAACAACAGAGTCTACGACACTAGGTCGGTCCCTTGTGATTTTATCTTGGAGTTAGTATGTGTTTCCTATTCGTGATCAGTTAGATTGGTACCCCGGTACCTAGGGTGTTATGTGGTTATGATCTGTTGGATTGGTACCTTAATAGATAGAATGGTGCTATGCTTAGCGGTTAGTGTGATCTGTGCTTATTTCTTGATTATGTGCTTTATGTTGACATACATGGATAGGTTGGGTTGAGGCGGTGTCCTGCTTTGTGCGGTTGAGGCCAACATACCCGGGGCGGTCTGAATAGGCTATAGGCCCGTAGGAGGCGGTCCAGTCATGCCGAAGGCCTGACGAGCGGTCCGGATAGGTTGTAGGCCCGTAAGAGGCAATCCAGTCATGCCAAAGGCTCGGGAGCGGTCCAGATAGGCTGTAGGCCCGTAGGAGGCGGTCCAGTCAGGTTGAAGGCTCATTATGCATGTTGTTTGTTATTATTGGATGTTAGAGGTTGGTATTTTTGGGGGGTAACTCACTAAGCCTTCGAGCTTACATTTTATCGATTATTGTTTCAGGTACCTCAGCTGACCATGGCAAGGGGAAGGCGTGACGTACACATCCTCGTTTTTTTATATAATTCTTGGATTTCTGGGAACTCTGATATGAAAACATTTTGAAAGCAATTAAAACTTGTCGATGTTTGAATCACTTTTATTTATGTAAAAATGATTTTGGAAAGTTTAAATTTATTCAAAAATTTTAAGGTTGTTACAAGTTTGTATTAGAGCCTTGGTTTGAGTGAATTGGAGGAACATTCGTGTGAATCTAGTCTCAAATCAAGGAAATGTTTTTAAAAATAAAATTCAATTTAAATGAAGGGGATGAGATGTGTACCGTCAGCCGGAGCCAGTAAGTAGACCGCAAAATATCATACTGTTATTTGATGTTATGATGTATTAGAACCGCATGCTAGAGATAGGCTTGGGATCTTCAGGATTTGCATGATAGAATTTCCTGATTGTATGATGTCTGCTAGCCTAGGGTTTTCTTTATATGATATTGACATCATTACTGCATTCGATTGGTGTATGCATCACGGTTATGCACAATTAAGATCTAATAGCCTGGGAATACTTGATTTGGCCCTATGTTCTTTTCTTGTCTGGTTGGGGGCTTGGGGTTGAGTCGAATATTCGAAAGTCTATAAGGTCCAACGTTATGCGTGGCTAGCATACACTAGTGCTGCAGGGGTTGGTGGAAGTTTCATGAGTAGTTTGCATGAGGTCGGTTATGGGGTGATTATTCTTCTCAAGGGTTGAGAGTGGAAAGATTATCATGTATGTGTGTACTAGGGTATTATGATGATACTTGAGACGAATATGGGTAGGTGTGGAAGGTAGTATGGGCTCGTACTACTGAAAGCACAGGACCCATACGTGTGTCAAGGAAGTCGTAATCCTTAGGGTTAGTTGGGGGTTGGTTCCCATTTCTTGGTATTATCTGATGTATTTATTGGTATGTTTTTAGTATGGTGATGACGAGGCGCTTTGGAGTCGCATCCGGATCGGGATCGGGGACAGGAGTTGACGAGCAGGGGGAACCAGTATAGGCCGAGGTTATTGTTCAAATGGGGACGAATGAGTTGGATGCTAGGATTCGGGAGATCCTGCATGATGAGGTTGCCACTCTGTTTCGGGCACAGTTACCGGAGATGTTCGGGTCTATTAAGACTGCCATGGTTGAGTACTTTGACTAGTGTTATGCGACTTTGGCTGAGACGGCCGCTGCTACAGCTACATCGGCTGTAACAGCATCAGGAGGAGGAGCTGTTCGAGCCTTTCAATATCGGCACTTCGACAACACGAAGCCCCTGACTTTTGATGGGATTAAGGATCCGATTATTTCTATGAGATGGTTGTCCGATGTGGAGGGATGTTTCTTCACGTGTTCGTGCCCTGACGATCAGAGGGTGAGATGTGCTCTGAACCTATTGCGGTCCAAGGCAAAGGATTGGTGGATATTGGTTACTGGATTATACACTGAGGAGCAGCGAGCTGCGATTTCTTGGGATCAGTTCAGAGACATGTTTACTACCCGTTATGTTCCACAGGTGGAGAGGGAGAGACTGGTGCAGGAGTTCTTAGACCTGCGACGGGACAAGGAGTCGGTGGCAGAGATTACTAGGTTGTTTATTGAGAGGGCGATGTTTTGCCCGGAGTTCGCGTCAGAGCAGCCACATATGACTCGTTATCTGGGTATGCTCAAGATGAATATCAGGCGGTTTGTCGCGACGTAGAGGTGTAGTACATTATTGGAGCTCTAGGAGGCAGCGAGGAGGAACGAGCTAGAGATTGAGTTGTAGTTACGTGAGGCGACGCAGGCCCCAGGTCAGGCACAGCCGGCTCCAAAGCGGTTCAAGGCCGCAAACTCTGGGTTGGGAGGGCAGCAGGCCCGCACTTGTGGGAAGTGCAGGAAGGTTCATTCGGGAGTATGTCGACTGAGTACTGAATGACACAAATGTGGCAAGGATGGACATTACGCAAAAGAGTGCCGCCAGCCCGCCCCTACTCCTGATATGAGGATTTGCTATCATTGTCATCAGGTGGGTCATGTGAATACCCACTGTCCGCAGTTAGCTGCCAAACCGGTGCAGGCTCCAGCGCCGGCTACTTTGAGGATCACGCATGGGAAGCAGGGTGGTGCAGAGCCTCCGAAGGCTCGAGGACGCGCTTTTCAGCTCGCTGCCGAGGAGGCCAGATCAGCACCACATGTGGTGGCCGGTATGTTTCTATACTCTTTCTTGCTATATATATATATATATATATATATATATATATATATATATATATATATATATGATTGTTTATTCTAAATTATTGTGGGTACCTGTATTAGGTACATTTTTAGCGAATTCCTTGCCTGCCTTGGTATTGTTCGACTCGGGTGCGAGTCGGTCGTTCGTTTCCCCAACTCTCGGTAGCAGACTCGGTCTGCCTTTAGGAGAGCTTGAGTGTTCGTTATTATACTCTATTGCCAGTGAGCTTGGGGTTTCTGTTTCTTCAGTTTATGTCACACCCAAAACCAGGAACGGCGGAAATGTTCTGGGGCTGAGGACGTCATCTACAGAATCACAACAGTGAATAGTAGTAAACAAGCAACAAGATCATCCATTGCATTAATAATATAATTTTAATACAAGTGTATTATGTCAGGTTATATAGACACCAAAATATAAACCAAAATGAAAGACGAGTCTTGAACGAGCTCCATCTTCTCTAAAACCTGGCACCAGTACCTGTCTACTGGTAACCTGAGGATATAAGTTATTTTAAAAGAGAGTATCAGCTTTAAAGCCGGTGAGATCATAAGTATTTTAGTGTCTGAATCTGTAAGAAAGTATTTGTAAGTATGTGAAGTGTAAGTATGTAAAAGTTTTGAACCTCCTAGAAAACCCTATGTTTCCTACTAAAAGTACCCTTCTACCAAGGCATCTAGTATCTGTGTGTGTCTCTTGTAAGAGTGTGCATTTTCCCAAATCCGAATATCATTAACCAAAAACATAGTTTTTACATTACCGTGCATTGTGTGAATGTTCACGGAGTGAATGTAATGGGAAAAATATTATAGTATTGTAGTATTGTAATAAGTAACTACTGTTGTACTAACTACCTTAAACCAATTGTAATTTAAAGTAACACGTGATCGGCCTGTATCCTGCTACCAACTCTAGTAAAAGGACGATGTAAGACGCCATAAGAAATGACATTTAGCACCTGTAGACTTGCAAGTCCCACTGTAGCGAGCAGCAAGATGTAGGATAGTTAATCCAGTATAGATCTATATGCAAACTCATACGCTCCCCAATTAAGGAGATTCTGGATAAAAAAACGGTCATGGCAGGTAGTACCATGCCCCGTTTAGTGGCTCACATAAATGTAATAATGTATATGTAATGAATGTGCTAGTTGTATTGTATGTTCTCCCTCTGTCTAGCTTGTATGTGTTGTAATGTTCTGCGTGTACTAGATGTATTGTGTGTTCTCTCTCTATCTAGCAAGTATTGAAATGTATTATGTGTACTAGCTGTATTGTGTGTTCTCTCTATCTAGCAAGTATTGAAATGTACTGTGTGTACTAGCTGTATTGTGTGTTCTCTCTATCTAGCAAGTATTGAAATGTACTGTGTGTACTAGCTGTATTGTGTGTTCTCTCTATCTAGCAAGTATTGACTCATGAATGAACTAACTCATTGTATGATTCTTTGTTCTCGTAATAGTATTAGTATCTTCCTAAACTACGCCTATCATAGTTTACTAGTAATATGACTAGTACGTATGAACATGAACGTATACCCATGCTACCCAAGGGTATTGAATTGACTGACAGAACATTTATGTCTATATATGTATACATAATATATAACTAATATTTAAATGACCTTCGGACGGATAACCGATGCCCTAAAGCCACATCCCAACGAGCAGAAGGAGATAAAGCGAGCTAGCCTTCCTAAGTCCTTTAAACATTACTTATATAACTATACATATACAAGCATGCAATTGACAATATAAAAATGTAAAAGAAGTTTTGTAAAACCTTTGAAAAGTTTAATAACTAATAAAGGATGACTTGATGTCAGTTTGTAAACGATTTGAAAGCAGTTTGTTTGATAAGAACAGTTTTAAGTATAAGAAACCTTTGTTTGAAACACAATTGTAACATATTTAGAAAATAAACATTCGGTATGTAAGACAGTTTGATAAAGAGTTTTTAAACAAGTAAAAACATTTTGGAAAGCCATTTGAAGTAATCTATCTGGTAAAACAGCTAAAAGAGTAGTAAATCCATTTGTATGCTACTTATTAATCACATGTGATTGATATAATAACTAGCATGATTCAACTTGTATCCCCTCATAAAATCATTTAAAAACATTTAAAATATTGATTAAGGGGGTATGAACTCACCTGTAGTGAGTGATTTGGCTGAACAAACTATATAGGATGCTATGTGTCAAGTGAAGACTCGAACACTTACAATGATCCTAGTTAACATATAATAACACATATATGTATCTAATTAGTCTTTAAACAACTAATTAAAAAAGTCAAGAAATCATATGACATGTAAAACACCTTATATAAGTGCTATGAGTCCTAAGGATTGCATCTAAGTGTTGTAGGACATTGCTAGTGAGTTTAGGGTTCAAGGGAACCCTTCATTTGAGTTTACGGTTTTTGTGACCATAACCCATTGAGTTTACGGTTGTAAACCCATGATTTTAAATCCATAAACTCATGCTCCTTTGACTACTTAGTTATTTGAAGCCTCATAAGTCCTTAGAAGTATTTCTACTTGAAGTATAAGCCTATGGAAGGGATTAGGGCACCATTTCACTCCTAAATGGAGTTTACGGTCCTTAGACCATTTTCCTTTGGTTTTATGATCGTAAACCCATATGGTTTATGGTCTTTTGATGTTTTCAATCCCTTAACTCATCAAGGAAGGGATCTAAGCAAGTTTCCAAGGCTTAGGAGGGACTAGAGCACACTTTAGCACTCTTTTTAGGGTTTACAGTCCAAGAACATCTTGGACCGTAAACACCTTGATCTTGGTGTTTCTTGTGTGATTTCTTGATATATGGAAGTGTAACAAGCCTTAAGATACTCTAGTATAGAAGTACTTACAAGATAGAAGCTTGAAAAGGTGCTAAAAGTCCAAGAACACTAGTGTGTGTTCTTGGTGTTCTTGGTGAAACTTGAAGATCTATACTTTTGGAATGATTTCATGGATGGAAGTGTGTTAGATCACTATATTAAGTTAGATATCAACTTATTAGGGCTAGGAAGACTTACAAGTTGAAGATCAAGAAGGAAAATTCGGATGCTACTTGAGAGGATTTGAGTTTTGCTCTTGAAAAGTGAAAAAGTGTGAAAAATGGCTAAGTGCCATATATATAGTCATTAGGGTTTACGGTCCAAAAGCCATTTGGGCTGTAAACTCCAAAATCTTGGAGTTTTTGGAGCTTTATTGATGCACAATAAACTCTAGGGCATACTCTCTCCTGATTTCTCCTAAAGTGCTAATCCTAAAATACTCAAACTTATTCCAAAAAGCTTGAAAATTAGCAGAAACTGTTCTGACTTCTAATGAAGTGAAGGGTTGTACAGAATAGAAATTTCGGGTTGTCACATCATCCCCCCATTAGAAGGAATTTCGTCCCGAAATTAGGATTTAGGTAAAGGAGTAGGAATGAATAATCGAGACAAGAAGTGGGGATACTTCCTAATCGATTTATTCTCGCACTCCCAAGTGAATTTAGGTCCTCGGTTGGGATTCCAGCGAACCTTCACTAATGGGAAGTGGCTCTGATTTGTTCGCATGTCCTCTCGGTCCATGGTCACTATGGTTCTTTCACGAAGGCGAGGCTCTCGTTGGACCCGATCTCGTCGAGTGGGATTACAAGAGTCTCGTCGGACGGATACTTTTTCAAGTTCGAGACGTGGAGGGTAAAACGTACGTTACTGAGTTAGCGGAGTAGGTTAAGGTGTGGATGTTTCTTTTCCCTCTCTTACTATGTCAGTAGATAAGTAAGTCATTTACAAGGACAATGACTAACTGATCCATGTAAGGATGGCGTACCCTATTCACAAAGTTTATGAATACTACGGGCATATTGGTCTTATCCGAGGGGTATCACTACGGACTCATAGCGTCCGCATCGAGTTTGGAAGATTGTCTGTGGGTCATCCTTCACTAACACTCGTAACCGGTGATATTCGGATCTCATATCTATTTCTAAAAGGTAAATAGTTCCTTGTTGTTGGTCAACCGACTCATCTATGCGAGGCAATGGTTAATGATTTCTAATGGAAATCTTGTCGAGGTCTCTGAAGTCGATGGACTTACGAAACAATCTGTTTATCTTCTTGAAGAATAAGACCGGAGCTCTCCAGGGTGAGGAGCTTGGTCTTCAATTCTGTTGCTGAGTAGTCGTTAAGTTGTCCGGACGGTTCTTGTATCTCCGTAGGTGTTAGGCTGTAGGGCGATCTGGTTACAGGAGTCGTATTGGGTTCTAAGTTTGTTCGCATGACAATGCGATTACTCGTAGTCTTGGACAGTCTCCGTCCTGAAGTTCATATTAGATTTCATACATGGTTCATCAATCACAGTCTCGTGTATACAAGTCGTATATAATTAAGATTGAAAAGGTACTCGAATAAATGATTCTTTTTTAAGCTCACATCCCAACGAGGAAAAGAAGTTAAAGTGGAATCATCAATTCTAAACCTGTAGAACCTTGATTATATACCACCCTTGTGTATACATTCTTCCGCGATAGATCAATCGTACGGATCTTTGGATTGAACTTGACGTACTGTATGAGTGGTACTCTGGGGAGGTTTGCTGAGATTTCTTCGGAAAGGATTAGAAGCATGAGGTACTCTACGCATGAGTACTTCAGAGTTCTGAAATGACGGCTTCGCTAGAAAAACATTTACGGAGAAAGAGATGTATGCATGAAATGGTATTGTGAGAATCGAATGGACTCTATTTATATGATAATATCAGACTCACTTGGAAATAAAGACATTAGACTTGATCATAAAGGCGTTACAGACAAAACCCAATAGTGCAACTTTTAACAGAGTTTCAGTACTATAGATTTACTACAAAACTATTGTTGCGAACTAGGTATACTACAAAAGATATATATACGCAGCACGAGGGTCCCTTAATTGACAGGATCTCGCAACAGATAAGACTCAAGTTGCACTAGTTTTAAACAGTTTATGAGTCTGTTACAACGAACGCCTTAGATACTTTAACGAGGGTCCGGAGTAGTCTCTCCTGCGGCAGTGATCCTTAGTATCTTTTCGTCTCCGCCAGAGTTCTTCGTTATCGGACAATCCTTCTTGAGGTGCCCAATTTCACTGCATTGGTGACATATCTGTCTGGTACCAACATCGGTGGTGGAAGTGTTGTGTCGAATCAGATTTATGTGGACACGAGTGTTTTCCTTGTTCATCCACTTTGAAATTTTCCTTTCATAGGGTCTAGTTTTACCACCCCCATCGCAAGCCTGGTTGGCTCCGATGTCAGGGACTTGAGTGATAGATCGTTTCGGTGATCTACAGCTACGAGCATGGTGTCCTATTTGGTAGCAATTACAGCATTGCATTTCATGGCAAGCCCCTTTATGATGAGAGCTACACTTATCACACTTCGGTAGTTTTCCTTCGTATGGTCTGATCAGTGTCGGGATGGCAGGAGTTGCCACTTGTTGGTGTTGCATGGCAAGTTTTTGGATCTCTTGCGCTCATTTTGGGCTTGATGCTTTCGTTTATTCCTATTGGTTTTATGGCTTTGCAAGTCCGTGTTTGTTGCCATTTGTTGGCATCCCGGATCGGTACAACAATCAGGATTTTTGAATCCTTTGTCAGTCTTGTTTGCATTGTCAGAGTTGATGTGTGCAAGGAAAGCTGTCACAGCAGCTGTTACCGCGGCTTGTAATGTAGCGACATCGATACAAAGGATAGGGGTTTCGTTGCTCGGTGGGCTATTTCTGGATGACGACATGATTTTGTTACACGGAAAGAAAAGGATTTCGTGAGTGATTATGGTTGACCCGATCGTTCATGTAAAGAGTAGAAGTATGTTCCCGAGGGTTTGACCTACATCCCTATGATGCAGTCCTAGTACAGAGTAAAAGTAAGTTCGTAGAATGGTCACAAGACGTTTGACTTCCAAACCGGGGTACCATCGGTTGGTAATTAACATGATCCAACCTTTGAATGAGAATTGGGAATGATCCCTAAGCTACATTACCCTAGTTCAATAACCCGACTAGAATGGGTTTCAAATAGACTCCCATGATAGCATGATGAAAGTATTTGAACAATGAGTGACACAGAAGTTAGCCGACTTTCAAAATCGATATTCATGATGTAATAAGTTCGGGAAAAATTTGACCTTTAAGAAGGTCTTACATCATATCTGGAGTAGATAGGTTTTGGCCGCATAAAGGCCTAACTAAAAGTACCTATAATACATGATAGTTACATAGAAAATGCCACATAGGACATAGACAGGAAAACGATTCCTTTAACAAGGAAGGAAAATAAAGCATTTCCTATTGGTGATGGTCATCCCTCTGGTGAACTCTTAGTTCAGCCAGTTGACGTTCCATGTCAAGCAGGTGTCTTTCGTACACCCTCTGGCGTACTCGGAGCTCTATGACTTCGGCTCGTGTTTCAGCTAGTACTTGTAGCAGGGTCTCATGGTCTCTCTCAGTTCTCTCCTGAGTGTGTTCAATGTGATTGGTGCGGATGGTATGCATTCCTGCATTGGCATCAACCTCTGCGATACGATGGAGAGTTGTCCTACCCTGAATCTCGTTTCGGGCAACTTTACGGACCAGGATTGATAGAAATTTGTCTGCTGAGCTCCCTACACTTATGTTGTAGAAGCTTCGGTGTCCATTGAATGGTATAGGCTGATTCTGCTCTTCACACCATGTCTCCAAGCATCCTACCCAAGGGGGTCTCGGGCCATGAAAAGACGGACGAGGGTTAGGATTTGGAATGGGAGCTACCAGAGGCAGGTTCTCAACTTCGGGCTCAGATTTATCATCATCCAAAAGGTCATCAGCATGGTGATCATTCAAAGGGATTGGATGATCATTCTCGGGTTCATCTCAAAACCAACCAGCATTGCCTTCATTCGGAAGGTACGGGTTGCCGTGGGGATGGAGTCCAACCATGTTATTAATATTTGCATATTTAGCCTTGTATTAAGCATAGACTTTTATCATTTATTAGCTAATTTATTGCATATCATGGAAAAAAGATACTTAAAAGTGTGTGAATTGTGTTTTTAGTCCAAAAGTGAAGCTCGGGAGCAAAAGGAAGCAGGTGATGCGGTTTGGGAGCTCAGGAGTTGAACAAAGAAGAAAAACACCAAAAATGCAAGGTACTCGGCGAGTAGGGTCGACTACTCGGAGAGTCGGTACGAAGATTCGAGAAGATAAAGACTCCATGACATACCGTGTACGGGAATTAAGGGATGGACTCGACGAGTCGGTCATGGACTCGGCAAGTCGGGTCGAATTTATAAAAAGAACTTCTGAGAAAGACACAAAGAATTCTGGAACCCTTGGGGAGAAGCAAGCTGCGAATTAAAGTCAGAGGGGAGCTGGAGAACGAAGATACAACCCCAAAACCAATTCCGAAGGAGATTTGTGGCAAATTGACATCATTCTTACTTTAATCTATTGTTTTTCATTATGGTTAGACTTATGGATTTCGTTTTTATGTTGTTCATTACCTCAATCATGAGCTAAAACCTTTAAACTTCTGTTTGGGGAGACAATATTGATACTATGGTTTGATTTATGGTAGGATTAATTTAATATTGGTGATTTTGTTGATTCTAGCTTGTTAAAGAACCTTATGTGTGAATGATAAGTATTTTTTCTGTTAATAGGAAGATAATTAAGCTGCATGAACATCTCTTAGTTGTTAACCTCATATGTTTATGTGACCACTTTTTCATATGTCTAGGATTAATGAACATGAAACTAGAATTAATAAGAAAAATAGGTAAATTCATGTGTGAGCTTCTGTGATGACCATCAACAAGAGGTTAACTAAAGGACCAAATTAGTTAACTATTATAAGTCTAAATTAACCCGAATAAATAACCTAGTGAATTGAATTAAATTAGACAACTGGCCACTATTTGAGTTAATTTGTTTTCTAAGGATTAGTGCAGCGAATGTGAATCTAATCACTTGAATCGGTAGCCAATAGAAGAATTAATCCATTGCACTATTACCATAATATCAACCATAGGATCAATTGAGTTGAACTAAACAGAAGCCCCCTTTGTCATTGAATTTAGTTGAATCTTTGTTTTTCTAGTTTTTAGTCTAAGTAATAGTTAGTAAGTTTCTAGTCTTGTAAAACTAGAGAAAACCCTTTTTTATTACTTAATTTTAGATAAAATTAGTTTTAGTTTTAATTTACCGTTCCCTGTGTTCGATACCCTACTTATTTAGCTTTACCACAATTAATAGGTTCACTGCCTTTGTGTGTTTATTTTATAATTAAAAGTAGGTTTAAAACTAGTTGGTTTCACACACATCAAGTTTTTTGGCGCCGTTGTCGGGGAACGGTTCTAAATTAGCACTAATTTCTAGTTTTATCGATCCTTTGTGTGGGATTCATCTTACACAAAGTTAATTCTTAGGTAATTTAGTAGTTAGTATAGGTTTAGATAAATATCTATTTTAATAAGTTAATTAGAAATTTTTCTGTTTTTTCCTTGAACTCGCCGAGTGCACTCGAGTCGACTCGGCGAGTCCATCGCTGTTTGATAGTTTTAGTTTTTATTTTATTTTTGTTCTCTTTACGCGTTTTGTTTTGTTTGTTTGCAGTTCTTTCATCACCCAAGGATCTGATACACCTTTGGTCCTTCCACTCGAAGACCCGAAATCCGCACTAAGGAAGAACAAAGGAAAATCCGTTGGAGAATCCGTTTCGTCAAAGAACTCGCCACTAAAGAACCTCAAGTTCGTTTTTAGTAAGAAGAACAACAAATTAGGAGCATCTAGCACCTCGTTAGCAATCGAAGACCCAATCAAAGAAGACACCGAGTACGAATCCGAAGGAGAAGAAGACCCCACTTTTGGGCACGAATCCGACTTTGACGACGAATTAGCTAATCCCATGGAGAACATCGATGAAGTCCCCATGGGGGAATGGAAGAAGAAGATGCGTGACGATACCGGCCCGGGACTTGTGCAACCGGAAATTCCCGCTACTACTACTTTCGAATTAAAGGGCCACATACTCGCTCAATTAAAGGAGATTCCCTTCCATGGAAAAGATCATGAAGACGCCTATAAACACTTGGATGAAATCAAAGATGTGGCTGACTACTTTAATGTTCCAAATGTGTCATGCGAGACCCAGCTACTTCGTATGCTTCCAGTCACATTCAAGGGTGCTGCAAAAGATTGGCTCAAGTCACTCCCTCCCGGATCCATCACCACATGGGCTAAGATGAAAGAAGAATTTATTGACCACTTTTGCCCACTTTCTAAAATAGCCAAGTTGAAGAAGGCTATTGCTAACTTTGAGCAACAACCTGGAGAATCCCTTTATGAGGCATGGGAGAGGTACAAAAGCTTACTAAGAAATTGCCCACACCATGACCTTAACAGCCAACAAGAAGTTTCCATCTTCTATGATGGATTCAATGTCACAACAAGGAAATTACTTGATTCGCAAGGCCCGCTCACCAAGAAGCCACCCCCAGTGATCAAAGAATTAATTGAAGAACTCTCTAAACACTCTAGAGAATACCACAACCCACGAAATGACGTAAGTAGGGGGTAGTGAACACGGTCAATGATAGCATGGCGGCAATGATGGCTAAACTAGATAGTTTAAATAGAAGAATGACGAAGATGGATCAAACAATCCATGCTATCCGGGTGGGATGTGAAACTTGTAGGGGACCTCACCTAACTAAAGATTGTGACTTAGATGAGAATGGAAACAAAAAGGCGCAAGTTTTCTATTCAAGTGGTGATAGATACGATGAAACTTGGCGGAAACCCAAGAAGGAATGGCTCTCGTATGAAGAATACAAGAAGGAAAATGAAGAGAAATACAAGAAGAAAGAGAGGGGTTTCTATCAAAAGGAAGAACTGGTTGTAGAAAAAAGAGTTGATTTAGAAGAAATGTTCACAAGGTTTATAGCCGCGTCCGAGAAAAGACACAATGATCATGATGCTGCAATACAAGAGACCAGGACTATGCTTAGGAATCAGCAAGCATATATTCTCAACATTGAGAAACAGCTTGGAAACTTGCACATCAAGTGAACGAGAGGAGGCCGGGTGAACTTCCGAGTAAAACCGAGAATAATCCGAGACTGGAGGATGTGAATGCTATAACATCTAGTTATGGGAAAATTTTCACTCCTTTGACTCCTTCACAGAAGGTTTCAACTAAGGTGCAAGCAGAAACAACAGAAGAGTCGAGTTCAGCTAAACCCGACCCGACTCACCGAGTCCCTCTAATGGACTCGATGAGTCCATGCCCTGATGACAAATCTGTCGTATCCTTAAAGCCTTACAGGCCTCCTTTGCCCTTTCCAATTCGAGCCATACCTAATGAAAAGGTTAAAGCATACAGATCTTTCATGGAACATGTTAAAGCCCTTCAAGTCAACGTCCCATTCGTTGAAACGATTCTTCAAACACCCAAATATTTAAACTTGCTTAAGGGTCTCTTTGCTGCTAGGAAGGATATGGCGGAAGTCGTGGAATTAGTATTGAGTGAATTACCAGAAAAGAAGGGCGATTCGGGAAGCATCTCGATTCCTTGCCAATTTGGAAATATACTTACTACTCAAACGTTGACCGATTCGGGTGCAAGTATTAATTTAATGCCTTTTTCTTTCTTCAAGAAGCTGAATTTACCGCAGCCAAGGTCTATCAATATGAAGATCCATTTTGCGGATAAGACAATCATTCGTCCAAGAGGTATTTGTGAAGATCTTCTCATTAAGGTTGACAAATTTGTATTTCTCGTGGACTTTGTAGTGCTTGACATAGAAGAAGACCCCAAAATTCCAATTATTTTGGGGAGACCATTTTTGAATACCGTATGCGCATTGATAGATGTATGCGAGTCCACACTAACATTGAGGGTAGGAGATGAGTCAACAGTGTTTAAAGCTATACCGGAGATTAAGCAAGAAGACACAACAAAAGAAGAAGTTTCCTCCATTGATTTGGATGATGAAATATTACAAAAAGAACTTGCACTCCTACAAGAAGAATATCCAAGTAAATTTCTTCTATCTTCTGGAGGAAATAATGATTTTGAAAAAGACTTAGAGGAGATAGAGAAGATGCTGAAAGGAACTGATTCAGAAAACACAATGGAATGTGAGGAATTCGCTCTGACTCGCCGAGTCGAGTTGACAGACTCGGCGAGTCCAGTCGAAAATCTCAGCAACTTGGATTATCTTGATCTACTTGTTACCAGTCCCTTGCCTTATTTGGACATGAAGATTTTTCCTAATTCTTTGGAAGATCGAGCAGCAGAAGGCAGAATTGTAAAAGCGTATGGTGACTTCCAAAACTTTCAAGTGGATTACCTCGATACAATGATGCAAGAAGGTGAAGACATTCGACTTGAAGAGAAGGCAAGCTTTAGAGAAGAGGAAAATGCAGGGGTTAGGAAAGATGATGCTGATAACCCATTAATTGAGTCACGTATAACCAAACCTCGAGCTCGAGTTCTTACCAATTATGAAGTAATTAAGTTTAAAGAAGAAGAAGTATAAGAGAGGGTTCAAGAGAATGGGGGTGAAGAAGAAGAAGCTGAAAAAAAAGGAAAATGCATGAAATTGAAGAAGATGCCACAAGGAAAAAGAGAGAAGAATTGAGACGGGCATACAAGAAGAAGATACACGCTTACAAGACGAAGTATAAACCGCAAAAGATTAAGCGTGTATTCCCGATGCAGGAAAACGAAGAAACGTAGAGCGGGAAGGAGTCCAGCTAACGACTCCTTAAAAAGAAGCGCTTAGCAGGAGGCAACCCGTTATGAGAGTTTGCTTTCTTTATCATTTCCGTTTTAGTTTTTGTTTGATTTTCGTTTTTAGGATTTTCTTTTTCTGTTTTCATCTTCTAAATCATCAAACATGACTGCTTGAAAGTACACATGGTCTGAGTGTGGGGTGGATTGAACATTTTTACATGACAAAATGATATAATTTTTGAAATATTTGCAAGTGACTCGGCGAGTCTGACCCTGACTCGACGAGTCTATTCAAAATTCGGATGAGTTTCAATTCGCGACTAGACGCGCCGAGTCTGACCCTGACTCGACGAGTCGATTTTATTTACTGAAAAAAAAAAATATATTTTTTCACATCTGGTAAAATTAGGGTTTTTACCCTAATGAGATCATACTCCTTCATACTTGTCGTGCGCCCACTCTTACTCTCTCTCAAGCTTTCATCCATCTTCTTCCAACTTTCTTCAACTTTCATCAAGCAAGGTACAAAATTTCTTCTATATTTCTATTAAAGTCATGATTTTTAGATGATTAGAAGAGTTGATTTGTTAGAACACCCATTTTTGAAGTTTAGTGAATTTTTAGGGTTTTGATTTTGGGTTAATTGGGGTGTTTTGGATGGATGTTTTGTTGGATTAATGTCTAAGTCCATAAATATAATTGGTAAGACTTGACCCGACCCGACATGGTCCATTTGGGTTGCATGGCATCATGCACTTGGATAGACTAAATGAGAGAAATAAGACACTTATGGTTATTAATATATTATAAGTTCTAGTATATTAATAATAAGAATAATAATATTTAATTAGTATTGATCAAGAATTAATTTAGAATTAATTATGTGATCAAAAGAAGACTAATTAAATATATGGGTTGATTGTGCAAATCATCCATAACTTATATAGTGGGCCAAAGCTCCATGGATAATCAAGTTGGTTTAAACCCATAGGATGCTCCATGGATGCTACATGGGTCATGGAAATGAAAGGTCATGAAAACTAGGGTTGACATGGTGTAACCCTAATTGTAACACACTATATAAGCATCATATTATTCACCAAAATCGGCCACTAGTGTGTGTAAAAGAAGGGCTAGCCGATTTCATGAGTTGTGGATTTCTATCAAGTTATTCCGAGTGTATTTGGTGTTGTGTGAACCATTTGAGGTGTCACACTTGAGGCACTAGGCACTCAAGCTTCATGAATACATTCTACATCAAAGAGGTATGTATTCTATCTTGTTATACTCATTGTTCTTGTATGCTAGATTAGGATAATACATTGGATGTTCATATTTGTATGTATAATAGAGAAAACATAGATCCAAGGTATTTAGGGTTGCATGTACACTTAGGAGTGTTAGAATGCTCAAAACCTAACAGTGGTATTAGAGCCTAGGCTTGCTTTCTCTTATACTTGATGCAAATTGCTGAAAAATGCTGAAAAAATCGATTTTCTGGCTTTCTGGGCACTAGACTCGCTGAGTCCACTAATGAACTCGTCGAGTCCATGAGGAAAATCATCCTACTCGTCGAGTAGGTTCATGCACTCGACGAGTAGGAGCCCCAGACATCATATTTTCGAGTTTTTTGGCTGGAATTGGACTAGGAACATTACCCTAAGATGTGTTTGGACTTATAAACTTGTTTTAAATGTGGTAATGTTCATTCTAATCCAATTTCAAAGATAATTGTCAATAGATTCATTTTTTGTATTAGTTTAAGATTTAGACAAATTACATGAAAAAGTTTGATTTGAATTATCTTGTTCTTAGGAGTTGCTTAGATTAATAGGAAGTTATGTGAAATTGTTGTTTTTCAGTCCAAATTAATCTAAGAGTTGATTCTAAAATGTGTTTTTGTAACTTGTCCTCAAGTTATATGAAAGGTCACATTTAAGTTTCATAAAACTCATAAAAGTTGGCAAATGTTACAAAATGAAGAGTCTTGTCTCATTGAATGGTTTTATGACTCCATAACTTGTCCTCAAGTTATGGAAGTTCAAGAGTCTCTTCATTAAATAATAAATAAATAAATAAAAAGTGTAACCTTAATTAGTTCCATAAGTTACAATAAAAAAAAAAGTTATTTTTTTATTAGTTTAAAGTCTTCCATAACTTGTCCTCAAGTTATGGAACTTGAAGAGTTTTTGGATTAAAACTACTTTAAACACATAGATTATGGAATTAATTTGTTTTGAATAGTTTCAAAACTTGCCCTCAAGTTTTGGAATTTGAAAAAATTTTCTCTTATGAATACTTTAATTCCAAGTTAAGCCCTTAGAATTTTAAAAGTTAAAATTCAACCCTTATACTTTATAATATTATAAGTTAATAATATTTATATATATGTATAAGAGCAAGTCGTCTTACCATTAGTAGGCCTCATTCACGAATCCGGTCTATAAGGGGGGTATAAGGTTACTGCCTATAAAATGGCAGTTTAATGGGTGTCCACTCTCACCCACCGCTTCCTTGACAGGTGGAGGGTCGTTAGCCGAACGGGTAGGACAAGGACTAGAATTCTCCCTTCATTAAAAGTATTAATGATAAATACTAAGTAACTAAACCTTTTATTAATACCCAATCTTAGTTACTTAGGAAAATGTGAATAAGGTGCTAATCCATGAAATTACACTTTGCACTTTGTTTAAGTCGGTTAGTGGAGCGTGTGTGGTTAACCGACACACTAACTCGTATTTAACAAGGTAGGCAAAGGGCAACTTAATTTTTATCATTGTATCGGTGGAGCGTGTATGGTTAACCGGCACATCGATTGAGGGGTAAACACTTAAGGGTACCAAGTAATTTGCATGGTTACTTCACACCTTGTTTTATGATCCTCGGCATCCCAGTCACAAAACCTAAAGGGCACACTCGAGATTGAAACATGCCATTGAACAGTTCAATGAATCTCAAAAGATCTAGGAGTTTCAAATCCAATTAAAACCTAATAATACATTTCGTTTATCTTGGTGGAAATTCGTGAATCGTCATTCACCTACCTTCAAATATTTTATAGCTTGGATTACGGCATCCCTCTTCTAAGTTATAAAATAGTTTGTTAGGTCCTAGCCTTAATATTTCATATTGGGTGTCACATTAAGGACTTTAAATCAACTATCTTGAATATCTCCCAAAAAGATGTCTGGTTTAGACATTTATGATCTTCCCAAATCTCTTGAAACAAGTTTTCCTAAATGAAGATGATGTCCCATGGAAATCATACTTCCTTCCCATCCTCCAATTTTTCTCCCTAACCCACAAGCTCTTGAAAAGTTTAAGGTCACTCAAGCCCTATTAGCAAGGCAAGGTCTAGGTGTGATCACATCTTGGAGATGTAGTCACATATTGACAAGCCGGGAGAGTTGGGTGTCAAAGTATTGAGAAAGTTGGTGGTTCAATCACTTTCTAAGTCACATAGTGAGTTCCTTTGGGACTCCTATGAAACAGACTATGACAAGACCCTTAATGATCTTATCTATTTGCTAAGATCATCTTCCTAAAACTTTATGGACATTGACAATGGTGACTCTGGAAATCCAGAAAAAGCATTCTCTTCCCATGGAAAGGGATTGACCATAGTCAACTAGGTTGACCAAATGGTAAAGAGAAAGGCTAAGTCTGTGATAGTCCCATGTTCCATTACCAAAACGTCCATATGTTAAATTGCCAAAGGAAGGGGCATTGGTTTCAAAGCTGCCTAATTTTACCTAAGGAAGTTTGACTCTACTTCAGGTAAAGTCCACTATCTAACTCTGCTAAATTTCTATTCTGAGATTCATGATACATGATGTGACTGGGTCACATGTTGATGTTTTAAGAATCAAAGAAAAGTGAAGAAACTTAAAGAAAGAATATGTTGAATCTGATCGCGTAGATGGATTTTTATCGCATACTTTGACGATCGGATTCTTGAGCTACTTCTTAGGAGTTATGATATTTTGTTTAGGAATAGATAACAACAAGTTTTCATATGGATTGTAAGGACAAGTTTTTCCACAAAGTTTTAAAATAAAAGGTAAATCTTTTGATTTTATTTATTTTAAAATATCCTTACAATGGCATTTGTGAAAATCTATGTTGTTTATAAGATTCCATTAAGAGCAAGAGTGGAAATATGAAATTGATTCTTTCATTTGTGGTAATGTCTAAATTTACCAAATAAGGAAAGATTCTCATCACCCAAGTTTCAATTGGACCGAAACTTGGAATCATGCAAGTTGTATAGCATGATAAATGAGAACTTTCAAGTATTGGAAAAATAAAACTAATTACTTGTTCACATGGATGTGTGAGTCATGTAAAGGACTAAGGGATCGAGTACACATTCTTATGCACTGGTCAAGTCCAACGCAAAAGATCGATAAGATTATTCGTCATAATTTACTAAAGCTCAGTAAATATGGTTATACATACATGTTTAAGTGTAATTCTGAGACATTGGGAAAGGTTCCAATGTAAGGCAGAGAAAATAAGAAGAATCAACTTAGGCAGAAGGATAAAAGTTTCTCAAATCTGAAAAGATGGGAGAGTACTTTAGTATCAGTTTTTGTGATCATCTTAATGATTAAGAAACCATATCAAAATTAGTTCTCTAAGGAAATCTTAGTGCATTCTTATGACTAAGAAGAGGAACTTGAATTGTTGAAATGGTTAAATCAAGAAGATGAGTCATACTTTGTTCCAAAACAATTCTTAGAGTCATACTCCAAGATTGTAACTTGAGTGACATGTCTTAAAGAAGGTTTAAAACACCTGTCAAATGTAATAGTAAAAGTTTTCCACTTTTGTACATTTGAAATTGGTAAGTTGTGATGTTTTGGATAAAACAAAGACCAACTAAGGCCAATTGTGTGAAGTGTTTGTCTTGATTAGAATCCACACTATCTATTGAATATCTGACAAGAAAGTCTTATATGTCAAGAGCACAGTGGGAGTCTTAAAGGTCTTGAAAGTCTCAAAAACTAATCAAGAATAACACCTGAAGTTCTTCACTAGCACACGACTTGAGGTTTATAACCTATCGTGTTGACATATTTTGTACCCATTCCATTTAAAGTTGGATTTGCATATGAGTTCTTAGAGTTCTCAATTGGTTGCACAACAACTTGGAAGCAATGGCAAGCCTTTGAGCTACCAGGTGGAAAGAAATTAAGATTGAGTTCAGTCCATATGAGTTTGGATTTGTCATTATCCTTGTCTTGTGACTATGGTTTTGACAATTCATATGGATAAGAACATATACACCATTAAATCTAAGTGTCATAAGGTTTCTCTTTGATTCATGAAAATGATGGTGAGGAAACACTTCTACCAATTAGATTTGAAGTACATAGCAATTGTGACATTTGCATTCTCAAAGTCGTTAGTGGAGCTGTGTGTTTAACCGACACACTAACATGGAATTGTGAGAAGTGGAAAAGGTCTAAACAATTGAGACTATGATTACGACATCCCTTTTCATAGTTCTTAAAATTGTTTAGACACACCTGTGAGCTATCTAAGATAAGGTGTATGATTATGATAAAGTTTTATCAAATCAATATAGTATCAGAAATCTAAACTTTGGTAAGAAAGTCAATAAAGTATTGATTTCTAGAAGTCTAGCTGATTTCTGAGTATATGTCAAAGCTAGCGGGAGGATAAGTGTTATGCTAATAATCATCATGTTAGTGGGAGCATGATAATTATGATAAGTATTGCAAGTTACTAATGTTAATTATAGAAAACAAAAGGTTTCAATTGGGAAAGAGTTGTTTTGCTATAATTAAGGGAGAGGAAATTATACTTCATCTCAAATCTAAAAGCTTATATTGAGGTTTTAATCGTATTTAGTCAAGGATATATATAAGAATTTCATGTTGGAATGGCTCAACATAAGGAAATTCTATATATGGGTCCATTATTTGCATTCTAAAATTCGATTATGATTACGACATTCCTTTTCATAATCTAAATTATGAGAACTTGGCAAATAGAAATGGAAATGTTATAGCAAAAGATTGGGTTAGTCTTTATGTGAGACATCATGAATCGTGTCCCATATGCTTCGGATATAGGATCGATTACATGTGCTATATTCATCCTTTCTAAAATTTTCCAATGCCTGGGGCATTAAGAAGGGAAAAGGTCTAGAATTGGATATGACTAAAAGGATTAAACAATTGTCGAGGAAAATCTAAGGTTTACCAAAGATTGATTGCTCAAGGACAGTTGGAAGTATAGTGATAATTCTGGAAGGACCATATTGACATAATCTGTAAGGAGCCAACTCTTGTTTAGAAGTGATAGTCAAAATGGAATATGGAAATGTTTCAAAGTTAGAAAATTTCAATCTGTGTAAGATTAAGGAGACTTAATGCAAGAAGGATGTTTCCAAGGAGTTGATCTCATTTGGAATACTTTGTAATGTTTGTTGTCAAGTCCTCGTGACTTTGTGCATAATCATTACAACAGGATCAATTCATATAAGTTTAGAATCTAACAGATTTCAGTAAATGGCATGAATTTGGAATTCTTGCATTTGCAGTAAGGATTTGGGACTGTGAAAAGAGGATCATTGGAGTTATGTTCAATTGATCTATTTCACAAAAGTAAAGATCATAGACAAACATAGTATGCATACTTGGTGTGTGGCATGACTAGTGTTTAGAAAACATAGTTTACATGGTGTAACCCTAATTGTAACACACTATATAAGCATCATATTATTCACCAAAAGCGGCCACTAGTGTGTGTAAAAGAAGGGCTAGCCGATTTCATGAGTTGTGGATTTCTATCAAGTTATTCCAAGTGTATTTGGTGTTGTGTGAACCATTTGAGGTGTCACACTTGAGGCACTAGGCACTCAAGCTTCATGAATACATTCTACATCAAAGAGGTATGTATTCTATCTTTTTATACTCATTGTTCTTGTATGCTAGATTAGGATAATACCTTGGATGTTCATATTTGTATGTATAATAGAGAAAACATAGATCCAAGGTATTTAGGGTTGCATGTACACTTAGGAGTGTTAGAATGCTCAAAACCCAACATGTTTTTGCTCTAATACATCGTAGGAACATCCCTGGACAAACCCTTGGACAAATTTCGGGTTTTTATGGTCGAATTTCACATAACTCGTCGACTGACTCGCGCAGTTCATCGGACTCACCAAGTCTGTCATGGACTCGACGAGTCCAGTCGGGGACCCAGATGGATTATGTTTTAATGTTTTTCTGTATCTTCTGGGTTGTTTGTTCTTTGTTTTTCAGGGAGCATGTTTTCACGGGGACAAAGTTCTCAAGGAAGTCAAGGAGATTTTCCTTGGTTGCATTTTCCACAAATCAACTCAAATTCGACAAGGACTAGATGGAAGAAAAAGCTTGCGGAACTCCAGAAAAAAGAAATATATGCTCCCAATACAATTGATTGGGAATGTTGGGGAGAGTCCGTTATGAAAAAGAGTTGTGCCCTTATATCATCAAGACCTTTGTGCACAATGGAGTGTCCATTACATGTGATGGATGGAGTCGGGTCTTCCGTATTCAAGAGCCAATTTATTGTGAGCTGTGCTTGGAGTTCTTTTCCACAATACATTTCCAGGGTGTGGATGATTATTATAACCCCGGAAGTATCACTTTTTGTCTTGGGGGCGAGGTTCGTTATTGCTCTATGGTCGAATTCGCTTGGAGATTGGGGATATATAACTAACAAGTGGTCAACACGGGTGTATTTTGTACCTTCTTGGAGCATTGCCATAGAGCATTTCCGGATGGGATCACAAGTTCAAGTTGGTGGAACACCATTGCTAATAAAGTTTACATTCCGAAGTCAGATCAAGAAGGGAGGATACGATCACCTACACACCGCCTTATTCACCGCCTTATTTCGAACACCATCAACCAAAGGAAGGATGATGACAAGGTTTCTAACCTTGATGTTTTCTTTCTTTGGAGCATCATTACGCCAAACACTTTTTGCAACATACCATGGTGCATCCCTTCATACTTGGCGGAGGGAGCGGTCAAAGACCGCAAAATTTCAAAGATTAACGGTGGCATGTTCGTGACACGTTTAGCCCACTCTTATGGGTTAATGACTAGTGGTGCTTGGAACTTGCTCACAGAGATCCCAACATCTCCCTTTAACCTCATTCTTTTTCACAGGGCACGCATTATTGAAGACTATGGAGGAGGTCATTATGCTATTCCTGATAATGATCCGGTGATTGGTTCCGAGGCACCGGGAAGGAGGGTTAGATCGAGACGTGCACGGGAAGCAGAAGAGGAACCGCCGGTGATTCCGGTGGACAATGATGAAGTACTAATGGATTGGTACAATGTCAAGATGAGGCGTGTAACACCGTGAATTTCAAAATAATTTTTCGCAATATAAAAAAAAACATTTCTCATTTAATTTCATAAAAACATTAAGTTTCAAATTCCAATCTGTATCATACAAATCCCAAGATCACATAAATATATCAAAGTCCCCTGCGTGTGTACAGATCAAGCCGGCGCCTTCCCACGGTCATCGCTAGTACCTGAAACAACAACACTAACACTGTAAGCACGAAGCTTAGTGAGTTACCCAAAATACCACATAAAACACATATTAGCCACTCGAGGCTATAACTCTATGGGTCCGTGCACCCAACTCTGTGAACCCTCAGGTTCTAACTCTAGGAACCTTCCGGTTCCAACTCTGTAATCATGCACAGCATAAATCACATAGAAATAATGCAGTACAACACATGGCATACACATAACATACATACACTAACACATAGCTCTGATTACCTACTCAAGGTAAAGTATAGTGAGAAGACTCACCTCGCGTGTCTCGGTATCTCACGAACCCTGGAAATCCCTCGTGCTCGATCCTCCGAGCTCTAATCCTCCTATAACATCACATGACTCTAATTAACACTTTTTATCTCCAAGGCTGACTATCCCTGAGAAGTCAACACACATCAACGGTCATCGGTCAACTTTGACCAGACTCGGCGAGTCTAGACGTTCTCACCAACTCTCTAGGATTCCCTTTCTACACGTCGAGTACTCCCCCTGACTCGACGAGTTTCACCTGGCAGAAATCGCGGGGCCACCCTGACTCAACTTGCCGAGTCTCAAGAACGACTCGGCAAGTCCCAGCTCGACTCAGTCCACTTGACAATCCTCTCTAACTCCCCCTGACTCACTGAGTCAACCCCTGACTCGACTGGACCACTCACTGGCCGGTCCAAGGCAATCTTCAAGCTACTCGCCGAGTCTGCTCATCGGACTCGGCGAGTCCATGCCATGCAATCACTCAAACTTGCTTCTAAGGTCAGATCTACTCCAACAATTCATAGATCTGGCCCTCTTAGACTGATTCACCACGTAAAGCCCCAGGCTTGGTGCATAAACAACCTCTATATGACCATATATGAAGAATTATCAACAAATCTCACTACTCAAGGTCATAACCTCCATTGTTCTCTATAAAGCTTGATGAATGAGGCTCTCTGGACCTCTATTGATCCAGATCCGAAGTCTCATCACTAGCAAGGGACTATTTGGCCATCCAATCAACTCAACAAGGTCACAAGAAACCCTAAAATCAATTATACTTCACAAAACAGGAGATGAGCCGAAATCATACCTTTAGATTAAAGGGCTAAGCTTCAAATCCACCGAATAGCAGTCTCCTTTGCCTCCTCCTGGCTAGAACCTCCCTCTTCTTTGCTAAACAACACACAATTGTCAAGAAATGCTTCCTTTCTCTCTCAAATCACTAAAGCACTCTAGGGTTTCTCTCTATGGACTGTTGGGTGCAAATGACGGCCATAAGGCCCTTTAAATAGGTCCCAAACCCGAGAAATTAGGGTTTCACTAAACAGCGTGGACTCGCCGAGTCCATATCCTGGACTCGCCGAGTCCAGACGAATCCCGCGTCCAGAATCGCGACCCTACTCGGCGAGTCTGAGCTCCAACTCGCCGAGTCCCCTCTCAAAACACAAAAAAAATCAAAACAATAAAATACCTGGAAATCCGGGCTGTTACAAGGCGGTTACAAGACCAAATGGCAAAGGGTATAAGTTTCAGCAATGAATCCCACGTGCGGCTTTTTGACCATTTTCATATTCCACACATTGATGGGGGTAACTTCCCCTACATTCCATATTGGGACGAGGTCATTAATGCAAGGCGGAGTGAAGCTGGCGGGAGCGGGGCTGTGCATGGCAATGATGAGGATGATGATTAGTTTTTTTATGTTTTGTTGAACAATTTTTATTTGTTTTGTTTTTATTTTGGTTAGTGTGTTTTGAATTCTTAATTAGGTTTTAAACTTATGTTCTTGATATTTTATTTACCTTGATTTCTTTCAGAATTTGGTTTAGGAAATGCTTGCATAAGGAGTCTAGAGAATGTGAGAAAAACATGGACACGAGTCAAGAAAGGTCGACGTATTGAGTCTAAGTATCGAGTCCGGTCCTAAGGGGTTTAGGAGTGAATGGTTACAGAAGCAATGGAAGTTTTTGAAGTCCATTATAAGCTGGATTCAAGACAAAATTTCTTTATTTTTCAGTCAGCGATGACTCGCCAAGTGCAGTTAACCTACTCGACGAGTCGCAGTACATTTTCTCGATTTAAACAATTTTGCACTATGACTCGACGAGTCATTTGCGTGACTCGACGAGTCACTCATTTATCTATCACAAGGGCTGCTGATTTGGTGCTGTTAGCTACACTACTTGACCACTTATTCTTTGCAATCAATTCCTGGATATTTACAGTATTTTTCTGCACATTTGGAGCTACCCACATGCGATTTGATGCCCAAGACATGGATGAGTTGTTCCCATGTCTCAAGTCGATTGAAGTCGGAGCTTAATTGAAGATGATCAGCCTAGCGACTGCTACCCCAGGGGAGTTTGTTCCAATTCCCTCTACATTTCATATTTTTATTATTTTTCATGCATAACATGCAATGAGGACATTACATAAATTAAGTGTGGGGTAGGGGTTGATGTCATCTTAGTAAATGTAGAATCCTAATGTCCTAATTTAGGTTAATTTTTAAATTTTTGCATATTAAAAATGTTTCTTAGGACTTAATTTAGAAAATTTTGGTAAGAATAATTAGGATTCCATGTTGGTATTCTGTTGATGATTGCATGAAGACCCAAATGTTTAGTTAATCCTATATACATTATAGTGCATTTGTAACTTCCTTATTCCAGTGAAATCATGGGACAAAAACACAACCCTACTTAGCCCGAAGGATGCAATCTGTTTAGCATCGTGTACCAGAAATGTATCCAGAAAAATTATTATTTTAGCCAATAAAGGTTAAAGTTGAGCGCCCCTGCTTAAGCATGTAGGGTTTTGAGTGAAAAAAAGTGAGATACATGTTAAAAAAAGAGAAAGAGAGGATTACAAGAAAAGTTTGAAGAATTTTTGGAGCATCAAAGTTAAAGATCAAAAATTCTGAAGATTCAAAAAGTTGAAGATACCAAAAATCAAACAACAAGGTGGTGAATTCAAAGAAATCAAAGATCAAATGCCAAAGAAGTGAAGAATTCCAAAGAGCTCCAATGTGGTATCATAATTTGTAATTCTAGATTATGTATGTTTGGGTTGCTCAACCAAAAATACCTTGAGGATAGGAGGTTTTCTACGGATGGATTCGGAGGGATGCATAAAATGAGCATTGTTCGGGATAAGTGTGTGAATGTTTATGAGGATTGTAAGTATTTAGAATATTGGGGGGTTTTTAGGAAAGTTTTAGACACAAATGCACGCGTTGCGGCTTTGGCGTAATGGTTAGGTTCGATTGGAGTTGTCCTATGTGATTCTACTATAATAAAATTCAGTTTTGCTTGGGGGCAAGCAAAAGACAAGTGTGGGGTATTTTGATATTTGCATATTTAGCCTTATATTAAGCATGGACTTTTATCATTTATCAGCTAATTTATTGCATATCATGGACAAAAGATACTTAAAAGTGTTTGAATTATGTTTTCAGTCCAAAAGTGAAGCTCGGGAGCAAAAGGAAGCGGGTGATGCGGTTTGGGAGCTCGACAGTTGAATAAAGAAGAAAAACACCAAAAACGCAAGGTACTCGGCAAGTAGGGTCGACTACTCGGCGAGTCGGTACGAAGATTCGAGAAGATAAAGACTCTGTGACTTACCGTGTACGGGAATTAAGGGATGGACTCGGCGAGTCGGTCATGGACTCGGCGAGTCGTCTCGAATTTATAAAAAGAACTTCTCAGATCGACACGAAGAATTCTGGAACCCTTGGGGAGAAGCAAGTTGCGAATTAAAGTCAGAGGGGAGTTGGAGAACGAAGATACAACCCTAAAACCAATTCCGAAGGAGATTTGAGGCAAATTTACATCATTCTTACTTTAATCTATTGTTTTTCATTATGGTTAGACTTATGGATTTCGTTTTTTTGTTGTTAATTACCTCAATCATGAGCTAAAACCTTTAAACTTCTGTTTGGGGAGACAATATTGATACTATGGTTTGATTTATGGTAGGATTAATTTAATATTGGTGATTTTGTTGATTCTAGCTTGTTAAAGAACATTATGTGTGAATGATAACTATTTTTCTGTTAATAGGAAGATAATTAAGCTGCATGAACATCTCTTAGTTGTTAGCCTCATATGTTTATGTGACCAGTTTATCATATGTCTAGGATTAATGAACATGAAACTAGAATTAATAAGAAAAATAGGTAAATTCATGTGTGAGCTTGTGTGCTGACCATCAACAAAAGGTTAACTAAATGACCAAATTAGTTAACTATTACAAGTCTAAATTAACCCAAATAAATAACCTAGTGAATTGAATTAAATTAGACAACTGACCACTGTTCGAGTTAATTTGTTCTTTAAGGATTAGTGCAGCGAACGTGAATCTAATCACTTGAATCGGTAGCCAATAGAAGAATTAATCCATTGCACTATTACCATAATATCAACCATAGGATCAATTGAGTTGAACTAAACAGAAGTCCCCTTCGTCATTGAATTTAGTTGAATCTTTGTTTTTCTAGTTTTTAGTCTAAGTAATAGTTAGTAAGTTTCTAGTCTTGTAAAACTAGAGAAAACCCCTTTTTATTACTTAAATTTAGATAAAATTAGTTTTAGTTTTAATTTACCGTTCCCTGTATTCGATACCCTACTTATTTAGCTTTACCACAATTGATAGGTCCACTGCCTTTGTGTGTTTATTTTATAATTAAAAGTAGGTTTAAAACTAGTTGGTTTCACACGCATCAGTTATCTACGTGAGAATTTGGGGTAAGGAAATAATTATTAGACGAACTATTTAGATAATTATTAGAAAATCTTCATTAGTTACATCACTATTTGTAAAGTGCATACCAGTTATGTGTAATTAAAACAAGATAGGCCTTCGAATAAGTGACCTTAATTCCAAATTCACAAGGAATAGGGGTAAAGCAAAAATTTCACAGTTTCTAAGTCTATGACATTCTAGTTACATATAACTTTGGTGTATCCACTTAGCAACTATCGACTTAGTAATGAAAATCCTTTTTAGTTCTCAAGTAAGTAATTATAGTAACACAAAATACTCCTATAGTATCTTAGAATTAGGTTATGTTATAATGTTCTCATTGTGGTAGTGTTGGTAAGTTTCTAGACTTGTTGCCACATCACAACCATTCTTGGGCATGTGCTAATCACTCCTCGGACCAGCATAGTTGATCAGGCTATGTCACTCCCAAGACTGACCATACATCCCCGAGCTTACTTGTGATATTCAACAATCGTAATACGTTTGTTCTTGTCATTGTGACATTGATTTTAGTATGAATGCAGACACGTATACTTAATTAAATATCTTATTATCTAAAGTATAAACTCTTGGTCAGAGTGTTTTAATCCCATTGTATTTATAGTTAGTATATCTTTTATGGGTTGATATACTTAATTCACTATAAACAATGCTCTGATACCAATCTGTCACACCCCAAAACTAGGAACGGAGGAAACGTTCTGGGGCAGAGGACGTCATGTACAGTATCACAACAGTGAATAGTAGTAAACAACCAACAACATCATCCATTGCATTATGAATATAATTCTAATACAAGTGTATTATGTCGAGTTATACAGACACCAAAATATAAATCAAAATGAAAGATAAGTCTTGAACGAACTCCATCTTCTCTAAAACCTGGCACCGGTACCTGTCTACTGGTAACCTGAGGATACAAGTTATTTTAAAAGAGAGTATCAGCTTTAAAGCTGGTGAGATCATAAGTATTTTAGTGTCTGAATTTGTAAGAAAGTATTTGTAAGTATGTGAAGTGTAAGTATGTAAAAGTTTTGAACCTCCTAGAAAACCTTATGTTTCCTACTAAAAGTAGCCTTCGACCAAGGCATCTAGTATCTGTGTATATCTCTTGTAAGAGTGTGTATTTTCCCAAATCCGACTACCATTAACCAAAAACATAGTTTTTACATTATCGTGCATCGTTTGAATGCTCACGAAGTGAATGTAATGGGAAAAATATTATAGTACTATAGTATTGTAATAAGTAACTACTACTGTACTAACTACCTTAAACCAATTGTAATTTAAAGTAACATGTGATTGGCCTGTATCCTGCTACCGACTCTAGTAAAACGACGATGTAAGACACCGTAAGAAATGACATTTGGCACCCGTAGACTTGCAAGCCTCACTATAACGAGCAGCAAGATGTAGGATAGTCAATCCAGTATAGATCTATATGCAAACTCATACGCTCCCCAATTAAGGAGATTCTAGATACAAAAACGGTCATGGCAGGTAGTGCCATGCCCCGTTTAGTGGCTCACATAAATGTAATAATGTATATGTAATGAATGTGCTAGTTGTATTGTATGTTCTCCCTCTGTCTAGCCTGCATGTATTGTAATGTTCTGTGTGTACTAGTTGTATTGTGTGTTCTCTCTCTATCTAGCAAGTATTGAAATGTACTATGTGTACTAGCTGTATTGTGTGTTCTCTTTATCTAGCAAGTATTCAAATGTACTGTGTGTACTAGCTGTATTGTGTGTTCTCTCTATCTAGCAAGTATTGAAATGTACTGTGTATACTAGCTGTATTGTGTGTTCTCTCTATCTAGCAAGTATTGACTCATGGATGTACTGACTCATTGTATGATTCTTTGTTCTAGTAATAGTATTAGTAACTGTAGGGTTTCAAAGCACTCCATGGATGATGGCAATGGGCCCCTTTGATGAATTCTAGGTTAAAAGCCCAAGACTTGTCTTTTCCCTATAAATAGTCATGTATTATTCATTATTAGGGTTAAGAGTGAGGCAAAATGTAGCCGCCACATGAGGTTTCTTGTAGAGTTAGATTCTTATTTCTTAAGTGTAATTCGTTCCTCACAATTCAATAAATCGATTGATCATTCGACATAATCTTCATTATTTGTGTTTGTTCTTATTTTCCGCATCTCGTTCATCAAATCACAATTAGGGTTTTAATCCCAACAAGTGGTATCAGAGCGGGTCTTTGAAGATCTATGGATTTTTGAAGTATCGGTTCTTGATTTGGTGATTTTCTGCACATATATTGAAGAATTATTGGTGTTTTGGCGGTATGGAATCAAGATTTTTGTTCATGTTACTATTCATGGAGATTTATACTGTTCATTTTTTTTTTAATCTGATTCTCTTTTCTGTTCGTCTGGGATCAAATAATTTCCTTAATCCCAAATCAATTAATTCCTTTGTTTTAAGCCTTTGAATCCAATCGTATTTACTTTTGTTTTGGCCCAAAATGTTCAGTCCGTCACTATTCATAAAGCGAGTATTTGATGATATTCACGATCCAGATTTATTTGACCCTAATATTACATCTATGTCTCCGTTTCCGTTTGCGTTTTTGTTCTGTGCTTAAATTCATTCATTCGTGATTATCAATTTCAACATCCGTATCGCGATTATCGACTCATGAATCGATTCCTTTTGATTTCAAGTTTTTTTTTTCGATTGGTGTTCATGAGTTTCTGGATACATTGATGAACCATTGAAGGAAGTTCGCTATTTTGATTGAAAAACACATTCAATCTGGAAATGACTTGTATTAATTAATTTGGTGATTTTCACGGTACTCAAATCACCAATCAGAGATTAGCTTGTAATCAGAACAGATGGCTTTTGCAATTAGAATACAGATCTCGGAGTCGGTACCAATTTCTCAGTATTTGGTTTCAAAGTTGTGACGTTGGATGGCGTCTATCGGAACGAGATGGAATGGTCATGCAAAATCTTTGGTTCCATTGAACTCACTGTGAACGAGTCGGATTTGAGAGTTTATCGGAATGAAATCGTAACTAGTGCGAACGATAGTCAAAATCAAAAAGTCAAAATTGATGATGTTCACTGCAAACGAATGAAACTGGAATTGGAAATCAATTGGGAAGAACAATTATCAAACGAAGGTCAAAATTACCTTACCTGTGAACGATCGAACAAACATCTGTGTGACTAGTTCGGAGCGAAAGGTCTGACGTTCGTTGATGTGGATTCGCTTTGATTGATGGAGTTGGAACGAGACTAGACTGATCTTGGGTTCGCTTGTTAAAAATTGGAATGAACCTCGATCTGACATTGGGTTCGTGTTTGAAATTGGTTCGCTTTGGGTGAGATTCTTGGTGTTCAGAACTCAGGGCTCGGTATGAAGGCTTGTGCTCAAAACGAACGTGAAATAATCTTGGGGTCATTGGTTAGCACTTGGAACGAAAGGGGGAAGATTCGCTTTGGTAGCTATTGGAACGAACCTCGATCTTGGATTCGCGTGTTTATGCTGGGTTCGGTTGTTAATGGTTGGAGCGAACGAAGGATGAACCGAAAGCGAAAGGAGTTTCGCCTGATGAAGCTTGATTTGGAATAAGAAACGAACCGAACGTTCGGTTATGTTCGCGTGAATCAATGGCGATCTTGAAACGAACCTTGGTTCGGTTGGTTGTGCTTGAAACGAAAGTGGCTCAGACTCACGTTCGCTTGAAATCATGTTCCAATCGATGTGTTTGTATAAATGGGGAAGATGACTTAATGTTTCATACTTGGTCCCTGCCACTTCAAGAATTTAACGATCTGGTCCCTATACTTTTCATGCCTTGGCAGTTTTGGACCATTTGCAGATTTTGTTACATATAAAAGGGTTTGTTGATGCTGAATTATCATTCCAGCCCCTGTCTTTCAGAAAGTGACAGTTTCGGCCCAATTTTCAGAAAAGTTACTACATTGAGGGCCGGTGAACAGTTTTGGATTGTTTAACGCTCATATTTTTTTGTGAACAGAAAAATAAAGATTCCATCAAGTCTTGGCGGTTCGGAAAGTCGTTTTTTTTAACGTCAAGTTTTCACGATTTTTCCGGATTTTTTTATATATCTTTTTGTCGCGGGGGAGCATAGTAAATTTTTATCCATTCAAGATCATTCTCATGACCTTTTGAAGGCTTTATAATCATGTTTTTGATTATAAATCGGGGGAGAATTTGGTATGGCCATTCGAAATTGGATTTGTGACTTTTCAAAGTCGAAGATTTTTGATAAAGCTTGTGGGAGAATTATGAAGGTAGCTTTTTTACAGAAGTTCTTCATCGAGCTCTACTAAGGTTTTTACAGAGAAGTATCCTTTACAGCAAGAGTTCTTCATCGAGCTCTACTAAGGACTTGTTATATCTCCGACTTCTTGTATTTTCTCGATCAAGTGGTGTTACGAATCTTAAAGTTTGGGTTGTTACATGATATTTTTTGATGGCTTATATCATTAGCTTATTTGAAGATCGTTGTGACTTGGAGGGGGAGCTCTTCAAAGACAAGAAGTGATTCAGTTTCTTTGTTCTGAGATGGGTTTTATGGCGGGTTTGGTTTTCATGAAGATTCTTTGGGATTACATTCGAAAATGAAGTTTAAAGACATTTCTTCAGTGCTTGATTTATATATCCAAGAGCTCGTGTTTGAAGACCATTGAAGAATCAAGATTCGTGGATTGCTTCATATATTCCTCGTTGCAGATCTTTTTATTTGCTAGATGCTTGTTTTGGAAGTTAAAGCATTGTCATCCATTCCATACTTTGAGGGGGAGATTATAGGGTTTCAAAGCACTCCATGGATGATGGCAATGGGCCCCTTTGATGAATTCTAGGTTAAAAGCCCAAGACTTGTCTTTTCCCTATAAATAGTCATGTATTATTCATTATTAGGGTTAAGAGTGAGGCAAAATGTAGCCGCCACGTGAGGTTTCTTGTAGAGTTAGATTCTTATTTCTTAAGTGTAATTCGTTCCTCACAATTCAATAAATCGATTGATCATTCGACATAATCTTCATTATTTGTGTTTGTTCTTATTTTCCGCATCTTGTTCATCAAATCACAATTAGGGTTTTAATCCCAACAGTAACTTCGTAAACTACGCCTATCGTAGTTTACTAGTAATATGACCTGTACGTATGAAAATGAACATATACCCTTGCTACCCAAGGATATTGAATTGACTGATAGAACTTTTATGTCTATATAAGTATACATAATATATAACTAATATTTAGACGACCTTCGGACGGATAACCGATTCCCTAAAGCCACATCCCAACGAGGAAAAGGAGATAAAGCGAGCTAGCTTTCTTAAGTCCTTTAAACATTACTTATATAACTATACATATACAGGCATGCAATTGACAATATAAAAATGTAAAAGAAGTTTTGTAAAACCTTTGAAAAGTTTAATAACTAATAAAGGATGACTTGATGTCAGTTTGTAAAACGATTTGAAAGCAGTTTGTTTGATAAGAACAGTTTTAAGTATAAGAAACCTTTGTTTGAAACACAATTGTAAAAGAGTTAGAAAAGAAACATTCGGTATGTAAGACAGTTTGATAAAGAGTTTTTAAACAAGTAAAAATGTTTTGGAAAGCCATTTGAAGTAATCTATCTGGTAAAACAGCTAAAAGAGTAGTAAATCCATTTGTATGCTACTTATTAATCACATGTGATTGATATAATAACTAGCATGATTCAACTTGTATCCCCCCCCCCCATAAAAGCATTTAAAAACATTTAAAATATTGATTAAGGGGGTATGAACTCACCTGTAGTGAGTGATTTTGCTGAACAGACTATATAGGATGCTATGTGTCAAGTGAAGACTCGAACACTTAGAATGATCCTAGTTAACATATAATAACACATATATGTATCCAATTAGTCTTTAAACAACTAATTAACAAAGTTAAGACATCCTATGACATGTAAAACACCTTATATAAGTGCTATGAGTCCTAAGGATTGCATCTAAGTGTTGTAGGACATTGCTAGTGAGTTTAGGGTTCAAGGGAACCCTTCATTTGAGTTTACGGTTTTTGTGACCATAACCCATTGAGTTTACGGTTGTAAACCCATGAGTTTACAGCCGTAAACTCATGCTCCTTTGACTACTTAGTGATTTGAATCCTCATAAGTCCTTAGAAGTATTTCTACTTGAAGTATAAGCCTATGGAAGGGATTAGGGCACCATTTCACTCCTAAATGGAGTTTACGGTCCTTAGACCATTTTCCTTTGGTTTTATGATCGTAAACCCATATGGTTTATGGTCTTTTGATGTTTTCAATCCCTTAACTCATCAAGGAAGGGATCTAAGCAAGTTTCCAAGGCTTAGGAGGGACTAGAGCACACTTTAGCACTCTTTTTAGGGTTTACAGTCCAAGAACATCTTGGACCGTAAACACCTTGATCTTGGTGTTTCTTGTGTGATTTCTTGATATATGGAAGTGTAACAAGCCTTAAGATACTCTAGTATAGAAATCCTTACAATATAGAAGCTTGAAAAGGTGCTAAAAGTCCAAGAACACTAGTGTGTGTTCTTGGTGAAACTTGAAGATCTACACTTTTGGAATGATTTCATGGATGGAAGTGTGTTAGATCACTAGATTAAGGTAGATATAAACTTATTAGGGCTAGGAAGACTTACAAGTTGAAGATCAAGAAGGAAAATTCGGATGCTACTTGAGAGGATTTGAGTTTTGCCCTTGAAAAGTGAAAAAGTGTGAAAAATGGCTAAGTGCCATATATATAGTCATTAGGGTTTACGGTCCAAAAGCCATTTGGGCCGTAAACTCCAAACTCTTGGAGTTTTTGGAACTTTATTGATGCACAATAAACCCTAGGGCATCCTCTCTCCTGATTTCTCCTAAAGTGCTAATCCTAAAATACTCAAACTTATTCCAAAAAGCTTGAAAATTAGCAGAAACTGTTCTGACTTCTAATGAAGTGAAGGGTTGTACAAAATAGAAATTTTGGGTTGTCACAGTTTATCGGGATTGCACATTGGAGATATTTGGGGTACCTTTTACGATTGAACTGATTCCCATCCCCATGAGGGATGTCTGCGTGATTGTGGGGATGTATTGGTTGAGTCGGTTCAGTGCCATGATCGACTACGAAGGTCAGCGGGTTACAGTTCAAACCACAAGTGGGGGAGAACTAGTAGTTTATGGTGAGGGCACTAGATCGGGTTTCGGATTTTGTTCAGCTGCCAGGGCTCGGTAGTATATTCATCACGAGTGTGTGGGTTATCTTGCGTACGTGAAGGATATGCGGGTCAGCAGCCCCTCTCCAGTTTCAGATGTCCCAGTAGTCAGGGAGTTCGCCGACGTGTTTCCGGAGGAGTTACCCGTAATACTCCAGAGAGGCAGGTCGAGTTTAGGATCAACCTGGTGCCGGGTGAGGCCCCTGTGGCTAAGTCCCCGTACCGACTGGCACCACCAGAGATGTAGGAGTTGTCGTCACAACTGCAGGAGCTGCTAGAGAAGCAGTTCATTCGTCCAAGCAGTTCTCCATGGGGAGCCCTGATACTCTTCGTAAAGAATAAGGATGGATCCCATCGGATGTGCATAGACTATAGGGAGTTGAACAAGTTAATGGTGAAGAACCGTTACCCAATCCCAAGGATAGACGACCTGTTTGATCAGTTGCAGGGGGCATCTTGGTTTTCCAAGGTTGATTTGAGGTCCGAGTACCATCAGGTCAGAGTAAGGGAGGAGGATGTGGAGAAGATGGCATTCAGAACTCAGTATGGGCATTACGATTTTGTGGTGATGCCATTTGGGCTCACTAATGCGCCAACAATTTTCATGGACCTTATGAATCGGGTCTGTAGACCGATGCTTGATCACTCGGTCATAGTGTTCATTGACGATATCTTGGTGTATTCCAAGACCCGCGAGCAACACAAGGAGCATCTACGGGAGTTATTGGGGGTTCTGAGGCGAGAACAGCTTTATGCTAAGTTCTCGAAGTACGAGTTTTGGTTACGAGAGGTTCAGTTCCTTGGGCATCTCGTGAACTAGGATGGGATTTTGGTCGATCCTGCCAAGATCGAGGCCGTTATGCGATGGGAGGTCCCGAGATCCCCCTCTGACATCAGGAGCTTTTTGGGTTTGGCAGGGTACTATCGGAGATTCATTTAGGATTTCTCCAAGATTTTCGTACCCCTCACTCGTCTAATGAGGAAGGGGTGGATTTCCAGTGGGGCCCTGACCAGCAAAGTGCGTTTGAGACCCTCAGGCAACGGTTGTGCGAAGCCCCAGTCTTAACCCTCCCCGAATGGGTGGAGGATTTGTGGTGTACTGTGATGCATCCATCACAAGTTTGGGAGCAGTCCTCATGCAGAGAGGTAGGGTTATCGCCTACGCATCACGGCAGCTGAAGCCGCATAAGTCGAGATACCCCACACATGACCTGGAGTTGGGAGCGGTGGTATTCGCTCTCAAGATTTGGAGGCACTACCTCTATGGGGTCCGATGTACCATCTACACGGACCACAAGAGCTTGAGGTATATTATGGATAAACCGAACCTGAATATGCGGCAGTACAGGTGGTTGGATGTAGTCAAGGACTACGTTTGTGAGATCCTTTACCACCCTGGTAAAGCGAATGTAGTTGTTGACGCCTTAATCCGCAAGGCAAACGGACCATCCGTCCCAGTATCATGCATGAGGATATCAGTGGGTTCCACACTCGCCGTGGCGGAGGTTATATAGGGCAGGGGGACTGTGGCCCCACCTGTTTTTTTTTTATAATCAGTCCTTATACATTAATAAAAGTTACATATTATACCTAAAACTATAAAATTTGACTTTGGCCCCCCCTGTTCTTCAATTTTTATACATATTCTATTTTCGCCCCCCCCCCCCCCCAAATCAAAACTTCAAGCTCCACCACTACACACTCGTGAGCTTCCTTAAAGGAGCTCAGTCAGAGGGTATGCGTAGAGAGAACTGGAAACCTGAGAAGATAAAGGGTGAAAATGGCCGGTTTAAGTAGGATAGTCGGGGATTGATGACCCGTCATGGTCGGTTCTGGGTTCCGATGACTGGTGGAGTTAGGCAGATTATATTGGAAGAGGCTCATAAGTCTCGTTTCTCCATTCACCCGGAGGCAACCAAGATGTACCAGGATTTATGTTTGAGCTATTGGTGGCCGTGCATGAAGCGATAAATCGCTGAGTATGTGGAGAGATGCCTGACCTGTAGAATGGTCAAGGCTGAGCATCAGAGGCCACACGGGAAGTTGCAGCCTCTTGAGGTTCCTATGTGGAAATGGGAGCAGATCATGATGGATTTCATCACCAAGCTGCCGAGGACAGCAAGGGGTTTCGACACTATATGGGTCATCGTAGATCGATTGACCAAGAGTGCTCACTTTCTCACCATTCGGGAGGGATCTTCAGCTGAGAAGTTAGTTGAGTTATACGTCTGCGAGATTGTCGCGTGGCATGGATTTACGGTCTCTATTGTCTTGGATCGTGATGTTCGTTTCACCTCCCGATTTTTGCAGAAGTTCCATGAGGAACTGGGCACACGACTGCACCTCAGTACATCTTACCATCCGCAGACAGACGGCTAGAGTGAGCGGACCATACAGACACTTGAGGACATGTTGAGGGCCTGTATTATTGATTTTGGTGGGAGCTAGGACTCCTACCTACCTCTCGCGGAATTCTCATACAGCAACATCTTTCATTCCAGTATAGGTGCCCCGCCTTATGAGCTCTTGTATGGGAGGAGATGTCGCACCCCGGTCTGTTGGGGTGAAGTGGGTCATAAGGTTATGGGTCGGACCGAGGTAGTTTTGCAAACTACCGAGAGGATTCAGCAGATCAGACAGAGACTTCAAACTGATCAAAGTTGGAAAAAGATTTACGCTTACCGATGCCGATCGAAACTGGAGTTCCAGGTCGGAGATATGGTGCTCTTGAAGGTCTCACCTTGGAAGGGTGTGATCCGTTTCAGGAAGAGGGGAAAGTTGGGCCCCCGGTTTATTGGACCCTTTCGAGTGATAGCCAGAGTTGGCAAGGTAGCCTATAGACTGGATCTCCCGAAGGAGCTCAGTCAAATACACAACACTTTTCACGTTTCCCAGTTGCGGAAGTGCATTTTGGATGGGATGCAGTGGTATATCTGGATGATGTTCAGGTTGACTAGCACCTGAACTACGTGGAGCAGCCGGTGGCTATTTTGGAAAGGAAAATGAAAATTTTGCGTAGCAAGGAAATACCACTAGTCAAGGTGCAGTGGCGGCACCGTAAAGGATCCGAGTGGACTTGGGAGCCAGAGTCCAAAATGAGGGAGCACTACCCAGATCTTTTCGCAACATCCGACTTCGGGGATGAAGTCTAGATCAAGTGGGGGAGAGTTGTAACGCCCCAAACCTAGCAAGTATATTTTGAAACCCGCCTTCTTTTGATTATTGTCTTTGACAGCCTCGAAGAAGTTATGTTGAGTCCCAGGGAGTTTAGGAGCTAAAGTTGAAACTTTAGGCCAAAGAGGGTGTACGCTAAGAGTACATAAGAGTACGCTGGGCGTACTAGGCGCGCCCTAGTATGCTGGGCGTAAGCTTATGTACGTTGGGCGTACTCGCGTCAGCTAAAAACCCTAATGTTCGAGGTTAAGCAAACTATGTAAAGAAATCTAAGAGAATACTTATAAATATTAGAAGCAAAGCTTAAGCAAACTATGTAAATATCTTTAAACATAAAAGAAGCATTTGTTTTTGTTTTTATGTCTTTATTAGAAAGCAAACAGAAGCAATGTTAATTCAAACGAGTTAGAAAATAGTTAAGTCAATGAAAGCATGCCAAGATCTGTAATCAATTTGTTTAGTGTCTTTTCGTCCAATGCCTTGGTGAAAATGTCAGCCAGATGATCAGTGGATGGAATGTAGAACAACTCCAGTTTTCCTTTCTAAACGATGTCCCTAATAAAGTGATGACAGATATCGATGTACTTGGTCTTGGAATGTCGCACTGGATTTTGTATCATCTAATGGCACTATTGTTGTCACAGTAGATTGGAGTCTTTGAGAAGTTTAGACCAAAATATAAAAAGCAGATTTTGATTCCATAAAATCTGCGCACAACACCTTCCAGTGGCTACATATTCAGCTTTGGTAGTAGAGCAAGCCATTGATGTTTGCTTCTTGCTAGACCAGCTTACCAGTTTATCTCCAAGCATTTGAGCCCTTCCGGAGGTACTTTTACGATCAATGCCACATCCCCCATGATTGGAGTCAGTGTATCTAACCAAGTTGAACTCATAATCTCAAGGATACCATAACATAAGATTAGGTGTATGTCACACCCCCAAACCAGAATGGAGGAAACGTCTGGGGGCGGGTGTAGTGACTTCATGTACAATATCATAACAATTAAATATAATTGAAACATAGCAACATAAACATTCATACATTGAGGATTCAACTTTACATTGTTTACAACACTATGTTTGTTTAAAAGTTAAATACAAATAACTGAAAAGTAGAAAACATGAAATGACGACGCCGACCCTCGAGAAGGGTTGAATACATGTCTACTAGGTTCCTGAGAATACAAGTGATTTTGAAAAGTGTCAATAATTAAGTTGGAGAGTTCATAAGCGTTTTTGTGTGAGAAAGATTTGTAACGTTTTAGCGTAAAATGATTTGTATACATGTAGAACATCCAATATTTTCTAAAACGAGCTGTAAATGTATGTATTTCTGTTGGATCTTTTCCTTGTAAAATAATAATGTATGTTTCCATAAGATCCAATATTTTCTTTTGTAAATGAAATGTAGTTGTAGCAGCCGGTTCCTGGCATGTATTTCATTCTGGTATTTTTTCGCAATTTGGTCTGAGACTCGGCGAGTTGATGGCCCAAATCGTCAAGTGGTAGCGGTCTGGACCAGGGGGTTAAGTGACAGACTCGTCGAGTCGGCGGCAAGACTCGATGAGTAGACTCTGACGGGGAAAAACCCTAATTTGAGGGTTTGCACCCTATTTAAACAACCTTATACAGCCTCCATCGCCCCTTTATGCTCCTAGAACACTCCATTTCAAACCCTAACTGTGTTGTGAAAGATCTAAGGGCTTTTTGGTAATTCTTAGTGGTTTGTGGTGGCAAGAAAGAGGGAAAATCTTGAGGAATCAAGAGGAGACCCGAAAGAGTCAAGCTTGTGCATCATCTACAGTCCTTGGAAGGTATAAAGTCGACACCTTGATCCTTCTTGCATTAGATCCCTTTTGGGGAGGTTTAGAGCTTTTTATAAGCCATTCTTGGTGACCAACCATGATTTCAAGCATGGTTGCAGTTGAGGCTTCAGATCCAGGCTCCTTAAGGAGTTAAAAGGCAGAAAGCGACTGCCTTTGCACCCATGGAAAGCCCGATGCAACTTAAGAGCTTCTTTTAGGGTCTTTTTAGCTTATAGTCCCATGCATGCACGTAAAGTTTGTAACTTTACGTGCTAGATCGATCTTAGGAGCCTAGATCTATCATCTGGAGAAGTGTTGTACATAAGAAATCGAGAAAATGAGACTTGGACAACCTCGACTCGGCGAGTCGTTCTTGGGACTCGGCGAGTACGAGGCTTGACTCCCTTTTCTGTTAAGGTTCAAAGGAACCCAGTTGAGTGTTAGAAGGGTTTTAGAGGGTCCAAGGGAGTGGCTCAACGTGTTGGACTTAGCCATAGACCTGGAGTTCATAGGACTCGACGAGTGCATGAGCAGACTCGGCGAGTCCAAGGCAATCTCCCACCCATTGAAGATAAACTCGACGAGTTGTTCATACAACTCGGCGAGTCAAGGTCAGGACTTGTTTATTGGATGGGGATGAACTCGAAGAGTTGTTCATACAACTCGTCGAGTTGAATGAAGGTTCATTCAAGGTTATTTTAGAAGGTGGAATCGTCAAGTCGATGCTAAACTTGACGAGTAGAAGCGTGAAGAAGGTCAGATAAAAGGATAGGGACTCGACGAGTTGGCGGCCCAACTCGGCGAGTCAGGTCAACAGAAAGTTGACTTTGACTTTGACTTGGTCGGGGGTAAAATAGTCATTTTACTATAAGAGTAGTTATCAGTGGCTGATTAAGTGTTTTATGGATTTATAGCCGGAGAATCACCGGAGCAGCAGTCAGCCATCTGCCGATCAGCTTTTCAGCAGTCAGCCTTATGAGGTGAGTTACCTTCCAGTAGCAGTGGGTCTAAGGCACCAATACCGGCCCACCAGTAGGAGTCGTATGTTAGATGACTGTCTTTGTGATATTCATCTAGGTTTGCTACTACCTGAAATGTTATGTGCTAGTATGATATGATGGTATATGCTAGTAGCAGTAGGGGAGACAGTCCCCAAGATTTCCGGTCGATAGGGCCAAAGGAGGTAGTCATACCCAATCATGCTAGATATGTAACGCCCCGAACCTAGCAGGTATATTTCGAAACCCGCCTTCTTTTGATTATTGTCTTTGACAGCCTCGAAGAAGTTCTGTTAAGTCCTGGGGAGTTGAGGGGCTAAAGTTGAAACTTTGGGCCAAAGAGGGAGTACGCTAAGCGTACATAAGAGTACGTTGGGCGTACTAGGCGTGCCCTAGTACGCTGGGCGTAAGCTTATGTACGTTGGGCGTACTCGTGTCAGCTAAAAACCCTAATGTTCGAGGTTGAGACTATATGGCTCATTGTTTTTCCTTACCTCAACCTCCATACCTCAGAGAACGCCCCAAAACCCTAGTTTGTGTGTGTAGAGTGTGTTAGTGTGCATCTTGAGCCGTGGAGAGTGGAGTTATTGCACCAAGAAGCTAGAGGAGGAAAGCAAGGCCTTAGATCTGAAGTTGGGTTACACCATTTGAGCTCCAGAAGGTAAAAAGATTGAAACTTTATGATTATTTACTCTAGATCTAGACATTTTAGCTTTTTGAAGGGCTTAAGGACCCTAGATTTCCCAAGATGATGCATGTGAAGTTCTAGGCGAAATAAGTTGTCCTTTCAGACATTTTGAGAGGCCTTAAGTGATAAAAATTAGTCCTTTTTAGCTAGACTTGATCCATGCATGTGATAAGAAAGTCTTAATGAGTTAAGACTATGAGTTAAGGACTTTTTGGATGCCAAAGTGATATAGTCCGAAACTTTATGATTCTATGGCATGTTTGGTCGATGGATCTGGAATATGGGTTCAAGAGCTCAAACCATTACACACTTATTAAGATCTTAGTAAAGCCCGCTTACACCACGCGTAATATCTGTATGCCCAGCGTACGTGGTCAGCGGTCCCGATGATGGTCAACAAAGAACTACGCTACGCCCAGTGTAACTGGGAGGTACGCCCTGCGTACGCTCCCTGTTGGACTTTTAGCTTGTGGGCTTTATGCTTTGGGCCGGTTATGGGTCGTTTGGGTTACTTCCTTAATCAACTCTGGATATAGTGATGTTTGGGCCAGGTTGGACTTGTAGGATTCGTTTAGGCCCAATAGAGTGATGGCCCAATTTAATAAATTGGGCCAATATTAGATTTGGACATTTTTGGTCTCTTGATATCTTCAAGTTATTGTTAAGTAATTTGTATTCTTTATCTCTCAGTCGAGGGTGTCGGGTGTAGCAGTTGAAGACTCTCAGTTCAGTTCTGCACTATTGCTAGGTGAGTTCTCCTCACTATACCAACAGGGTCTACGACACTAGGTCGGTCCCTTGGGATTTTATCCCGGACTTAGTATGTGTTTCATATTAGTGATCAGTTAGATTGGTACCCCGGTACCTAGGGTGTTATGTGGTTATGATCTGTTGGATTGGTACTATAATAGATAGAATGGTGCTATGATTAGCGTGTGATCTGTGCTTATTGCTTGATTATGTGTTATTTATATGTTGACATACATGGATGGGTTGGGTTGAGGTAGTGTCCTGCTTTGTGGGGTTGAGGCCAACATACCCGGGGCGGTCTGGATAGACTGTAGTCCCGTAGGAGGTGGTCCAGTCATGCCAAAGGCCCGGCAAGCGGTCCGGATAGGCTGTAGGCTAGTAAGAGGTGGTCCAGTCATGCCGAAGGCTCGGGAGCGGTCCAGATAGGCTGTAGGCCCGTAGGAGGCGGTCTAGTCAGGTTGAAGGCTCATTATGCATGTTGTTTGTTATTATTGGATGTTAGAGGTTGGTATTTTTTGGGGTAACTCACTAAGCCTTCGAGCTTACGTTTTATCGATTATTGCTTCAGGTACCTCAGCTGACCATGGAAAGGCGAAGGCGTGACGTACACATCCCCGTTTTTTTATATAATTCTTGGATTTCTAGGAACTCTGATATGAAAACATTTTGAAAGCAATTAGAACTTGTCGATGTTTGAATCACTTTTATTTGTGTAAAAATGATTTTGGAAAGTTTAAATTTCTTCGAAAATTTTTGGGTTGTTACAAGATAGAATACGATTATGTGTTACATGTTATGTGGTAGTAGTAGAGGGGTGAAATAGTCCCTAGTGTCCGGTCGAGAGGACTGAAGGGGAGGCCAACACCCAGATATGCTAGGCAGTATCCGGTCGAGAGGACCGAAGGGGAGGCCTGGACCTAGATATGTTAGCCAGTATCTGGTCGAGAAGACCAAAGGGGAGGCCAACACCTAGATATGCTAGGCAGTATCCGGTCGAGAGGACCAAAGGGGAGGCCAACACCCAAATATGCTAGCCAGTATCTGGTCGAGAGGACTGAAGGGGAGGCTGACACCCAGATATGTTAGGCAATATCCGGTCGAGAGGACTGAAGGGGTAGGTTGGGAACCCAGATATGCCTAATAGTATATATCACACCCCCGGACCAGACGGCGGAAATGTCCGGAGGCGGGTGACTTCGTTGTGCAGTATCATAACAATTAAATATAAATGAAACAGAGCAATCCAAACATCATACATTGAGATAACAAACTTACATAGTTTACATATTGTATTTGTTCTTCGAGTTACACAAAAGTTACATAAGTATAAAAGAATCCAAACTACAGCTAAGTGGTCTTGCATCAGCGTCCCTTGTTACCTACTTACTAGATCCCAGAGAATACAAGTTGTTTTGAAAAGCGCCAACTAAAAAGTTGGTGAGTTCATAAGCATTTTTGTATAAAATCATTTACACTTGTTTAGAATCGTTGTCGTTGTACTTTCATAAAGTCAGATATTTTCTATGAAGTCGTTTGAAGTCTTTCCTTGAAAATCATGGATATATGTGCATGTCATTACTTTTGTTCATCCTTATAAGGAGTGATTTTGAAATGTAATGTGATTTGTAAAAGCGAGTTGTGTCCGAGAATAGTTCTTTTGAATAGTAACAATCAACCGTCTCAAGAAAAATCCCTTATTTTCAAAAAGGAAATATGGTTGAAAATCATGTTCCTCTTATCGAGTAAAATTGAGTGTGTGCATTCTAGTTTATCGTTATCGAAATCGTAAAAGAATCGTTTTCCCCAGAAAATCCTATATTTTCTACTATAAAATATTCGTAAGTTCAGGTTTATAGTTATCGAAATCATAGAAAATCGTTTTCTCCAGAAAATCCTATATTTCCTGCTATAAAATATTCGTAAGTTCTAGTTTATCGTTATCGAAATCGTAGAAAATCGTTTTCTATAGAGTCCTACCCTTTTTACTTTGTAAAATAGCAGTATTTCAACTCTATGCTCGTTAGGAGAAAGAATCATGGCAATTAGGGACATTTTATACGGTGAAATGAAAGGACAGTCAATGCAACAAATGCGGACCATCACCTATCACGTATAGGACAGTCAACACAACGTGCCAAATTTTATTTATGAGGTTTTCCTTACATAAATTTCTAGTTGATATAACATATTCTAGTGAATTGTTATAACCATACTAATCATGACGTGACGGAGTGCCTATTTTGGCGTTTCTCAGGCGCCCTCGGTTTGGAAAAGACATTTGTCACCCTAGACTGGCCTGTCTAGCTGTAGCAAACAGCGAAGGTGCGGGGTGTCAACCCTATAAAGATCTATACACAAATTCCCGCTCTCCCTCCAGGAGACTCTGGCTATAACTCCTTACAGGACTTAGACGTACACTAATATTTTTATATTTAGGTACTTTTGAGATTTTTCTAACTAGAATATTAACAACCTTTTGAGAAATCGTTAGAGATTCATTATTTGTTAGATAAATAATGAAACTCGTACTTATCGAATAGAAATATCGTTCTCGTTCCATATCGTTGATTGTGCTCGTTAACTAGGTGCTCGCGTTCGTTCCTTTTCGTTTATTGAAAATTGAGTCATTTTAGTCAAGAGAAAAAGTGTCAAGTTATAATTTATATAAATTTATAACTGCCGGTTATGACACGCATTTTCTGTTTTATGACATATATAAGATTACTTATGTTCTTGGAAGTTTTATGACAGCAGCTTATGACATGCAAATGTTTCTGTCATAAAGGATCTATTTGTATATTTTCTTGACGCAAACTGTTATGTTGAATATTTATAAAATACTCCCTGATAGTTTGCAAAATAGTCACAAAGTTTCTATTTTTGAAAAATCACTAGAAATGGTGTCCACTTAGTAAGATCCCTTTTATAACTTTCTATCTTTAAACATGAAAGCATAGATAAAGGGGTTAAGTTGGACACACTCAATAGTTGGGAGGCTCTTTTGTTCAAAGTATCCTCTGTTCTTTGTGAAATTTAGAAATCCTTCGTTCAGGAGTATAATACTAAAAAATAATTTAATAATATTTCACACACATACAAACATACGTATATATGCAATCATTTAATAATCTAGGCAAGATTTGACTTGTACTCTCCCCCAAAAACATTAAAACATTGAAAAAGGTGGGGTATGAAGCTCACCTTGAGTTAGTTGAGGAGTTGTTTGGAGTTATGGAGTGAAGATCTCAAGCTTAAACTCTTGCTGAGATGAGGAACTTCCCTAGGAGGGATGTTTTCCTAAGGATGATCATCACATATTATTATGACTAAAAGAATATGGATTCATCTTGAAATATAATAAAATATTAGATGAGTGGAGGAATTTACCTTAAAATTTCTCAGGAAGAAGTTGAGAAATTTCCTTTCAGCAAGATCCTCTGTTCTTGCTTGAAGATGAATTTTTGAGAGAAAATGGGAAAAGTGAGAGAAAAAGTGGAGTCTAAACTCCCTCACTGTCGTTGCTTTGGAGTATAAGGAAAAGGGAAAGGAATCTTTGATGCATGGGGATCTGTTGGTCCATGCATGGGTATTTGGTGGGTAAAGCATGGAGTACTGTGATTTGCATGGGAAATGAGGAATTTCATCAAATCACAAAGTCAATCCCTTTGTCCTTTTCTTGAATTATGATAAGGTTTTCCTAAATCCCAACCATTTATTTTTATGAAGAGTATGCTTAAAGTAATTAATTTTAGCATAAAATAATGGTTTTAGGGGTCTCAGTTAAGAAAAACACAAGTTTGGTGGGATTCCCGACCTCAAAATATCTTAAAATGATAAAAAGGTCTGGAATAGTCCAAAATTCGGGGCTAAATAGTGAATTCCGGAAATCTAGGGCAATTTCCGAAGCTGTTAGCTAAATTTCGGAGCTATATCTTAAATTCCGGAGGGGAGGATGAAGGTTGAGAGGGTCCGAAGTGGCCAACATGTGTGTTCCGGTGGTGTTGTACGAGTTCCGAAGTCAAAGTCCACTTCCGGAGTCAGGCGCGCTTTTGGGATTGGTCCGGACCGAGGATGCGTGGCCAGCTGCAGCTTCCGAAGCAAGTCATGCGAAGTCTTCCGGATTCAAACCTTCCGGAGCAGCGAGGAGATCCGAAGCAAGGGTGTTCCGAAGGTGAGAGCCTTCTGATTCCTTAGAAGGGTGTCTCGACTAAGAGGGTTCCGGACCAAGAGGGTCAAGACCAAGAGGAGTCCGGACCAAGAGGGTTCCGGACCCAGAGGTTCCTTTTGGGGTTTCCTCTTCCGGTTTTGAGCTATTTTCGACTAAGGAAGGTATTTAGGGAGATTTGAGAGAGATTTGAGATACGTGGAGAGATTTGGGAGATATTTCACATACTTGGAGAGATTTGGGAGAGATTCACTATTCTTGGAGGGATTTCGCATACTTAGGGAGATTTGAGAGAGATTCACTTTTCTTGGGGAGATTTCGCATACTTAGAGAGATTTGGGAGAGATTCACTTTTCTTGGAAAGATTTGGGAGAGATTCACCATACTTGGAGATATTTCGCATACTTAAAGAGATTTGGGAGAGATTCACTATTCTTGGAGAGATTTTGCACACTTAGAAAGATTTGGGAGAGATTTACTATACTTGGAGAGATTCAGGAGAGATTTACTATACTTAGAGAGATTTCACATGCTTGGAGAGATTTGGGAGAAATTTCACACGCTTGGAGAGATTTGGGAGAGATTCACTATACTTGGAGAGATTTGCATTCTAACACTTTATGTCTCCTTAGGAATTCATATTAAACACTTACGTATGTCAGCACAAGTCTCACAATAGTCCTTGCTTACTTGAGGATAGAATTTCCTAGCCAAAAGTGCTAAGTATATGCTTGTTATGCTATTATATGCTATGTGGTACGATGGGGGAACTCACTACGCTTCGTGCTTACAATTTCAGTTTTGTTTCAGGTACCTCTCGAGCAAAGGGGAAGGAGCTGGCACGGTAGCTGCACATCATACACACACACGAAGGATTTCCGGATTATGACATTCTTGGGAATGTACTTTGCTTTATTTTACTTTTGACAAAATGGTTTTTATGGGGTCATGTTTTGGATTATTGATATATTGGTTGTTACATGAGATATCATTATGAATGTTTTCGTACCGAGGGCTTTTATGATGTAATTTATTTAAAAACGACATTTTTGGCCTTAAATTTTGGGATGTTACAAGTTGGTATCAGAGCCCTGGGTTGAGGGATTCAGACACACCCTCGGGGATGTCTGGACTCAAACCGAGGGATTAAAAGATTTTTACAAAGAAAATGGTTTTCTAAAAGCTAAGTTAAAAAGTTTTAAGAAAGAACAAGGTGTGTGATGTGCGCGGCCTGTCGAGCTTAAGTAAGTTTTTCCCCAAAGTACCCATACAAGTTTATGTTATGATTCTCCATTTCAGTAGAACAGCATCCTAGATTAGGACTAAGGATCTAGGAAGGATGTCTTATGTGTCTGCTATATGTGCTTTTGAGTTGCATGATAGTGTTGACTAGACAGAGAGCGGATAGCCTGCTTAGGTTATGCCTGATTACATGATCTTATATTGCATGCTTGTATAGATTCCTGTTATGTGGATAGAATTGCTTGAGTTTGTTTCCTTTTTGTCTGAATGTTTCTTTCTTTGTGCTATGTGGGGCTCGGAGGGATGAGAGTTAGCTATTAGGTGGGTACGTTAGGTCACATGCTACCAGGGTCGAATAATCTCAGAGTGTTGGACTTGACCCTAGTGCGTAGCTCTTCTTTGAGTCCTAACCGTTGTAGGGATGAGTCCCTTACTCGAAGGATTATCTGAGCCTCGTGGCATGTGACTATATCTATATGGTGGCTAATTGGCATTGCAAAGAGCCCTTCAGCAGCTGAGGACTGGTTTGGATGGAGTTAGAGGTACCCCCAAGGCAAGTTTGGGATGAGAGTAGCAGAGAACCGCATTAGTAGAAGGGACTTGGTGGAGTCGAGGCAGTTCTTGAGGAAAGTACGGAAAAATTTGGAAGGTAGTATGGGCCTATACTACTGAAAGTAGAGGATCCATACTCGAGTCGAGGAAGGTTGAGATGAGACCGAGAAACTTGAAATGGACATGATCCCTCTAGATATATCAGTATCAATAACGGTTGTCATTATTTATTGCAGAATGGTGGTACTACGTCCGAGGCCAGCAGTTGGTAGTTCAGGAGAGGGATCGTGTTTGGGTTCAGGTTCCGAACCAGTGGATGAGAGGCTACGCGAGTTCATCGTGTCCGAGATCACTAGAGGCATCCTTGAGGCAACCCCGGTCATCTTTGGGTCGATCAAGGAAGGGATTACCGAGCTGATGGAGGATCGCCACAGGGCGTTCAGGAGTGACATGGCGACCAGCCAATCCGAGTCAGACATACTGTCCTTTAAGGACTTCAGGGGCAGTGGTACGCCGGATTTCCATGGGGCGAAGGACCCCATTGTGGCGAGGCGGTGGATTGCAGACATTGAGTCTACGCAGTTGACCAGCTTCTGCCCCGAGGGGTCGAAGGTGAGATATGCAACGAGGTGCTTGAGAGACAGGGCCAGAGATTGGTAGGAGTCGGATGGTGACTCTCTGGGAGCCTCGGCTACTGAGGCTATGACGTGGCCGAATTTTGTGACCCGGTTCAGAGCTGAGTTTGCACCTGCGGTGGAACTCCAACAATTGGCCCGGGAGTTCCTGGATATGAGACAAACGATTGAGACAGTGGCGGAGATCACCGCCAAGTTCCGGGAGAGGGCGTTATTGGTGCCCTAGTATGCGGGAGACGAGGATATGAGGAGGACCTGCTATCACGACATGCTACGAGTTGACATTCGGGAGCATGTCAGTTTTTCAGCTTACCCTACCTTGGATTCCATGATTTCCAAGACAAGGGAGAGGGACATTGACCTGGAGCACATCCAAAAGAGGAAGGCCGAGGAGGGATAGACGACCGGGGCTTCGGGGAAGAAGCCCAAGGGATCAGACGCTAGGCTAAAAGGCCAGCTGGGCCGAGGACGCTGCAGGAAATGCGGCAAGTCACATGAGGGACCGTGCAGGTTGGGAGCGTCAGGCTACTATAAGTGCGGCAAGTTGGGGCATTTCAGCAAGGATTGTACTGCCCCTGCACCCACTATTCAGACATCTGAGTTGCTGTGTTTCCACTGCAACCAGAGGGGCCATAAGAAGGCCAATTGCCCCCAGTTGGAAGCAGCAGTGCCAGTGAAGGCGCCAGCCCCAGCGACCTTGCGGATTACTGATGGTCGGTAGGGAAAGTCAGAGGCTCCAGTGGTGAGGATTCAGGCCTTCCAGTTGACTACCGAGGAGGCACGCGCCGCACCTGATGTAGTGACGGGTATGATTCTTCCCCTCTGATTTATTTTTATGATGTTTTGATATTGATATATACTTTTATATATATATTTAGGATCGTTCCATGTGAACGGTATACCGGTTCAGGTGTTGTTTGACTTAGGTGCTACCCAATCGTATGTTTCTCTTGCGCTTATTAAGAAGTTTCCTAAGTCTTCGGGCATGTTGGATTGCCCTTTAGAAGTCGAGATTGTAGACGATCGGTCTGTGCGAGCACCAAAGGTCTTCCGGGATTGTGTTTTGAGATTGTTCGAAGAGCGTTATCTAGTGGACTTCGTTCCCATACCGTTGAGGGGGAACAAGGTTATTATTGGAATGGATTGGCTAAGCCCCAATGGGGTAGTGATCGATTGCGCGCAGCAGTTTGTGCGGATCAGGACCCCAAGTGGGGGAGAGCTGGTGATCCAGGGCGAGAGGCCACAATGAGGACCAACATTATGTTCAGCAGCGAGAGCGAGGCGCTACCTTTGGCAGGGTTGCGTAGGATTAGTCGCCTATGTTACGGATACCTGGGAGGTGGGTAAGGCGACTGTGGACGAGGTGCCAGTAGTGTGAGAGTTTGTGGATGTATTCCCCAAGGTGTTGTCTGGGATACCTCCGGAGAGGCAGGTGGAGTTCAGGATCGACCTCATCCATGGTGCGGCTCCGATAGCCAAGGCACCATATCGGTTGGCTCCTCCTGAGGCGTAGGAGTTGTCCACATAGCTGCACGAGCTGTTAGATAAGGGATTCATCAGACCGAGCAGTTCACCCTGGGGAGCCCCGATTCTATTTGTGAAGAAGAAGGACGAGTCGCATCAGATGTGTATAGATTACCAGGAGCTAAATAAGATAACGGTGAAGAACCGTTACCCACTTCCGAGGATTGATGACCTCTTTGACCAGCTACAGGGAGCGTCTTGGTTCTCCAAGATTGATCTGCATTCAGGATACCACCAGATGACGATCGGAGAGGAGGATGTGTAGAAGACTATGTTTCGGACGCGCTATGGCCACAATGAGTTCGTGGTGATGCCTTTCGGGCTCACCAATGCTCCTGCAGCATTCATGGGTCTCATGAACCGCATGTGCAGACCGATGTTGGATCGGTCTGTGATAGTTTCCATCAATGACATCTTGGTTTATTCCAAGACTTGAGATCTGCATGAGGAGCACTTGCGAGAGGTTTTGGATACTTTAAGGAGGGAGAGCTTGTATACTAAGTTCTCCAAATGTGAGGTTTGGTTGCGCGAGGTGCAGTTTCTTGGGCACCTTGTCAACCAGAACGGGATATCAGTTGATTCGGCCAAGGTGGAGGTTGTGATGAGGTGGGAGGTTCCGAGGTCTCCATCTGAGATTCGGAGCTTCCTGGGATTGGCAGGCTACTATCGTAGATTCATTCAGGACTACTCCAAGATAGTCGTACCTCTGACCAGGCTGACAAGGAAAGTCGTGGTCTTTTGTTGGGGGCCTGAGCAGCAGGCTGCATTTGAGACACTAAGACAGAAATTGTGCGAGGCGCCAATCTTAGCCCTGCCGGAGGGCATGGAGGATTTTGCGGTGTACTGCGATGCGTTTATCTCAGGTTTTGGCGCGGTATTGATGCAAAGAGGGCATGTTATTGCTTACGCTTCAAGGCAGCTGAAGCCTCACAAGACGAACTACCCTACGCATGATTTGGAGTTGGGGGCGGTTGTCTTTGCCCTCAAGATTTGGCATCATTACCTCTATGGGGTTCGTTGTACTATTTACACAGACCACAAGAGTCTGAGGTATCTTATGGACCAGCCGAATCTGAACATGAGGCAGCGTCGGTGGTTAGATATGGTGAAACATTATGATTGTGAGATCCTTTACCACCCGGGGAAGGCCAATGTGGTGGCCGATGCGCTTAGCCGCAAGGCAGCACTGATCAGGGATATCTGCATGCGGATGACCGTGGTGACTCCGCTATTGAAGCAGAGCCGAGAGGCCCAACAGGAGGCTATGAAGGAGGAACATCGGAAGAGCGAGTGTATCGTGGGTCAGGTTTCCTCCTTCGACTATGATAGCCGAGGGTTGTTAACCCTCCACCATAGGGTGTGGGTCCCCTATCATGGAGGCATGCATCAGACATTGATGGAGGGGGCGCACCAAATCCAGGTTTTCTATCCATCCTGGGGTGATGAAGATGTATAGGGATCTTCGTCTTGACTATTGGTGGCCCTGCATGAAGCGGGATGTAGCATGGTATGTGGAGCGGTGCTTGACCTGTAGGAAGGTCAAGGCCGAACATCAGAGGCCACATGACAAGATGCAACCGTTGGATATTCCCATGTGGGAATGGGAAGATATCACCATGGACTTCATCACCAAACTTCCCAGGACTGTGCGGGGAGTGGATTCCGTATGGGTCATTGTGGATCGGCTAACCAAGAGCGCCTATTTTATACCGATCCAGGAGAGTATATCGGCCAAGAAGGCCGACATCTACATTTGAGAGGTGGTGGCGCGGCATGGGGTGCTAGTGTCAGTGATTTCTGACAGGGATGTGCGGTTTACTTCCAGGTTCTGGAAGAAATTTCATAATGAGTTGGGTACTCGCCTCCACTTTAGCACCGGTTTTCATCCACAGATGGATGGTCAGAGTGAGCGGACCATCCAGACTCTGGAGGACATGCTGCGGTCATGTGTGCTAGACTTCGGTGGTAGCTAGGATACTTACCTCCCATTGGCTGAATTCTCCTACAACAATAGCTACCACGTGAGTATCGATCATCCTCCCTTTGAGATGTTATACGGGAGGAAGTGCAGGACCCCGATATGTTCGGTTGAGGTTGGCCAGAGGATTATGGGGAGAACCGAAGTGATGCTCAAGATGACAGAGAGGATTCAGCAGGTCAGGATCAGGCTCCAGACTGCACAGAGTCGGCAGAAAAGCTATGTCGACAAGCGCCATTCAGAACTAGAGTTCCAGGTCGGGGATATGGTTCTCCTGAAGGTGCCGCCTTGGAAAGGCGTCATCCGATTCAGTAAATGGGGCAAGTTGGGCCCCAGGTACATTGGACCTTTCAAGGTTATAGCCCGGGTGCGCAAGGTGGCATACAGGCTGGATCTGCCAGCCGAACTCAGTCAGATCCACACACTTTCCACGTCTCCCATCTGCAAAAGTGCCTGGTGGACGACTCGGCATTGGTGCCCCTGGAGGATATTCAGGTTGACGACATCCTGAATTACGTTGAGCGGCATGTGGCAATCCTCGACCGGAAGTCGAAGGATCTGAGGAACAAGAGGGCCGAGATGGTGAAGGTGCAATGACAGTACCGGAAGGGCTCAGAGCGGATGTGGGAGCCGGTGGATGAGATGATGGAGCATTACCCAGAGCTTTTCCAAAAGCGAGCCGCAGACTTCGAGGACGAAGTCTAAAATATGTGGGGGAGATTTATAGCACCCGGTTCCTGGTATGTATTTCATTCTGGTATCTTTTCGCAATTTGGTCTGAGACTCGGCGAGTTGATGGCCCAACTCATCGAGTGGCAGCGGTTTGGACACGGGGGTTAAGTGACGAACTCGTCGAGTTAGCGGCAAGACCTGACGAGTAGACTCTGGCGGAGCAAAACCCTAATCTGAGGGTTTTCATCCTATTTAAACAACCTTATACAGCCTCCATCACCCCTTTATGCTCCTAGAACACTCCATTTCGAACCCTAACTATGTTGTGAAAGATCTAAGGGATTTTGGTGATTCTTAGTGGTTTGTGGTGGCAAGAAAGAGGGAAAAGCTTAAGGAATCAAGAGGAGACCAGAAAGAGTCAAGCTTGTGCATCATCTACAATCCTTGGAAGGTATAAAGTCGACACCTTACTCCTTCTTACATTAGATCACTTTTGAGGAGATTTAGAGCTTTTTATAAGCCATTCTTGGTGACCAACCATGATTGCAAGCATGGTTGGGGTTGAGGCTTCAGATCCAGGCTTCTTAAGGAGTTAGAAAGCAGAAAGGGACTACCTTTGCACCCATGGAAAGCCCCATGCAACTCAAGAGCTTCTTTTACGGTCTTTTTAGCTCATAGTCCCATGCATGCATGTAAAGTTCGTAACTTTACGTGCTAGATCGATCTTAGGAGCCTAAATTTATCATTTGGACAAGTGTTGTACATTAGAAATCGAGAAAATGAGACTTGGACAACACCAACTCGGCGAGTCGTTCTTGGGACTCGGCGAGTCCAAGTGTAACGACCCAAATTTCAAGGCCAAAAATTTCGTTTTTGAATTAACGCATTTAGCAAACATTGTTACCAACACATTGTGAATAAACATTCATTACAAAATCATAATGTTGTATTTTAAACCATAACATCATAAGTATAGAAAATCAGAGTACAATCCCAAAACGTCTTGCGGAAACATGAGTGTGTGTGATGCACTGCTACGCTGCCGACTCTTTCCCCTTCGACGAAGAGCTACCTAAAACCAAAAACCAAAACTGTAAGCACAAAGCTTAATGAGTTCCCCCATCATACCACATACCACACAATATCGTCGGTATCTTTCAACAGGTAACATTCATCGGTATCTTTCAACCGGTAACCATCATCGGTATCTTTCAACCGGTAACCATCATCGGTATCTTTCAACCGTTAATCAGCATCGGTATCTTTCAACCAGTAACTGGGGAATATTTCACCCCCTACTACTAACATGCAATCAACAGACATAAGCATACAGTCAGGCATATCCGGGTACTGACCTACCCTTGGGTCCTATGGACTACTATTAGGGAAACTAATCCCTTCTAAACACATAACATATAATCCAGATAAATCACATAACCAGTCCAAGATAATTATCACAAAGACCATTATCTTATAAACACCCATTTTCGGTGGGTCGGCATTGTGGCCTTAGACCCACCCCTACTGGAAGGTAACTCACCTCAATGCCGTACAGTGTCTGAAATATCCCCGGCACACAAGTTGACTCCCTACGACTCCTCGATCCCTACACGACAACCTTCAAGTCGACACATATCACATACCACCCTAAACAGGGTCGGTCCAAACTTAGTCAAAGTCAACATTGGTCACAGTCAACTCGTCGAGTCCATGCTCCTCTAATCCCACACAAACCCCATCTCTACTCGTCGAGCCTAGCGTAACTCGACGGGTTCTCCTTCAATCATAACATCGGGACCCTCTTCAACCGACTCGCCGAGTTCCTCCTTGAACTCGTCGAGTTCATCTCCATCATAAGATTACTATGGACTCGCCGAGTTGCTCATACCACTCGCCGAGTCCCATGACTTCCAGGTCCCCTTTTTGCGTCTAAACCCACAAGGGACGTCCCTCCTAACATTTACCCATTCACAGGAAGGGTTTGGTGCACAATGGTCACCAACTCGTTGAGTGCCAAGAAAGACTCGCCGAGTCCAGTCTTGAACAACTCCATACAGTCGATTTAAATGAGGTCCAACACATCAAAACCATAGATCTGGCCTCCAAATGTCCATTTTATACGCAAAGTTCCAAACTTGATGCACATGCATGGGGTTTTTAGCTCAAAAATCCAAACAAAGTGGCTTACAATGTGCATGGGGCTCTCATGGCCCTAAAGCTGGCACCTTTATGCCATGAGACCCCTCTTAAGGCCCAGATCTGAAGCTAAAGTCTACATAACACTCCTTAAATCCGAAAATGGCTTAAAAAGCCCCAAATGCACCCAAGATCCACATTCTAAAGATGAACAACCAAAAAGGAAGACCAAGCATGGGCATTTTACCTTGATTAAGCTGGAGATGGAATGAGATTTCTGGATCTACAAGCCCGAAGTCAAATACTCAAGCTCTTCTTCTTCCTTCCAAGCTTCACAAGTCAACAAAAGCAACAAAATGGCCTTAACACACACACACACACACACACAAACAACTAGGATTTCGTTATGCAGCTCTGGGAGAGTGTTAGCGACAAGGGAGGTTGAGTTAATGTGTTTATATAGGGTGCAAACCCTCATATTAGGGTTTTTTTCCAGATAGCACGGACTCGTCGAGTCATCCACTTAACTCCCGTGTCCAATACGCTTCTACTCGACGAGTTGGGCCACCAACTCGCCGAGTCTCAGGCCAAAATGCAAAATACTTTATTTACAAATATGTACCAGGAACTAGGTGTTACAAATCTCCCCTGCTTATTTTAGACTTCGTCCTCGAAGTCTGTAGACCGATCCTGAAACAGCTCAGGGTAATGCTCCATCATCTCGTCCACCGGCTCCCAGGTCCACTCCGAGCCCCTTCGGTGCTGCCATTGCTACTTTACCAGCTCCACTCTCTTGTTCCTTAGATCCTTTGACTTCCTGTCAAGGATCGCCACTGGCCGCTCAATGTAGTTCAGACCGTCATCAACCTGAATGTCCTCTAAAGGCACTACTGCCGAATCGTCCGCCAAACATTTTCGCAACTGGGAAACGTGAAAGGTGCTATGAATCTGACTGAGTTCGGCTGGCAGATCCAGCCTATATGTCACCTTGCCCACCCGGGCTACAACCCTGAAAGGTCCAATATACCTAGGGCCCAACTTGCCTCACTTCCTGAATTCCAAGTCGGATCATATCCCCGACCTGGACTCTTCCAAGGTGACACCTTCAGGAGGACCATCTCCCCGACCTGGAATTCCAAGTCGGATCAGCGTTTGTCGGTATAACTTTTCTGCCGACTCTGAGCAGTCTAAAGCCTGCTCCGGACCTGCTGGATCCTCTCCGTAGTCTGGAGTACTACTTCGGTACTCCCCATAACCCTCTGACCAACCTCACCCCAACATATCAAGGTCTTGCACTTCCTCCCGTACAACATCTCGAAGGGAGGACGGTCAATACTCGCGTGATAGCTGTTGTTGTATGAGAACTCAGCCAAAGGAAGGTAAGTATCCATACTACCTCCAAAGTCTAAGACACACACCCGCAACATATCTTCCAAGGTCCGGATGGTCCGCTCACTCTGTCCATCTGTCTGCGGGTGAAAAGCGATGCTAAAATGCAGATGAGTTCCCAGCTCGTCATGGAACTTATTCCATAATCTGGAAGTAAACCGAACGTCTCTATCTGAAATCACCGATACTGGCACCCCGTGCCTCACCACCACCTCCCGGATATAAATGTCGGCCAATTTTTCGGCTGAAATACTCTCCTGAATCGGGATAAAATGGGCGCTCTTGGTCAGTCGATCGACAATGACCCAGATCGAATCTGCTCCTAGCGCGGTCTTGGGAAGCTTTGTGATAAAATCCATCGTGATGTCTTCCCATTTCCACAGCGGGATATCCAACGGCTGCATCTTGTCGTGAGGTCTCTGATGCTCATCCTTGACCTTCCTGCAGGTCAAGCACCGCTCTACGTACCATGCCACATCCTGCTTCATGCAAGGCCACCAATAGTCCAAATGAAGATCCCTATACATCTTCGTCGCCCCGGGGTGAATGGAGAATCGAGATTTATGTGCCTCCTCCATCAATACCTGGCGTACACCCCCATGATACGGGACCCACACCCTATGGTGCAGAGTCAACAACCCCCGGCTGTCATAGTCAAAGGAGGAAACTTGACCCACAATCCGCTCACTCTTCCGATGTTCATCCTTCATGGCCTCCTGCTGGGCCTCCCGGATCCGCTCCAACAGCGGAGTCACCACTATCATCCTCATACAGATATCCCTGATCGACACTGCCTTGCGGCTAAGTGCGTCGGCCACCACATTGGCCTTTCCCGGATGGTAAAGGATCTCACAATCGTAATCCTTTACTACATCAAGCCACCGACGCTACCTCATATTCAGATTCGGTTGGTCCATGAGATACCTCAGGCTCTTGTGGTCCGTGTAAATCGTACAACGAACCCCATAGAGGTAATGACGCCAAATCTTGATGGCGAACACGACAGCCCCCAGCTCCAAATCATGTGTCGGGTAATTTGCCTCGTGAGGCTTCTACTGCCTTGACACGTAGGCGATGACATGCCCTCTCTGGATCAGTACTGCGCCCAAACCTGAGATGGACGCATCGCAATATACCATAAAATCCTCCATGCCCTCTGGCAGGGCTAAGATTGGCGCCTCGCACAATCTCTGTCTCAGAGTCTCGAATGTGGCCTGGTGCTCAGGCCCGCAACGAAAGACCACGACTTTCCTCGTTAGCCTAGTCAGGGGTACGGCTATCTTGGAGAAATCCTGGATGAATCTCTGATAGTAGCCGGCTAATCCTAGGAAACTCTGAATCTCGGATGGAGACTTCAGAACCTCCCACCTCATCTCGGCCTCCACCTTGGCCGGGTCCACTGAGATCCCGTCCTGGTTGACGAGATGCCCAAGGAACTGCACCTCGCACAACCAGAACTCACACTTGGAGAACTTAGCATATAAGTTCTCCTTCCTCAAAGTCTCCAGAACCTCCCGCAGATGCTCCTCGTGATCCTCCTGCATCTTGGAGTAAACCAAGATATCATCAATAAACACTATCACAGACCGGTCTAACATCGGTCTACACACGCGGTTTATGAGGTCCATGAACGTGGCAGGAGCATTGGTGAGCCCGAAGGGCATCACCACAAACTCGTAGTGGCCATAGCGCGTCCGAAACGCAGTCTTCTGCACATCCTCCTCTCTGACCCTCATCTGATGGTATCCAGAATGCAGATCAATCTTGGAGAACCAAGATGCTCCCTATAGCTGGTCAAAGAGGTCATCAATCCTCGGAAGTGGGTAACGGTTCTTCACCATTACCTTATTTAGCTCCCGATAATCTATACACATCCGTTGCGACCCGTCCTTCTTCTTCATAAACAAGATCGGGGCTCCCCAGGGAGAACTACTCGGTCTAATGAATCCTTTGTCTAACAGCTCCTACAGCTGTACAGACAACTCCTACATCTCAGGAGGAGCCAGCCGATATGGTGCCTTGGCTATCGGCGCCGCATCGGGGACTAGGTCGATCCTGAATTCCACCTGCATCTCTGGAGGTATCCCAGGCAACCCCTCGGGGAATATGTCCGCAAACTCACTCACCACGGGCACTTCACCCACCGTCGCCTTACCCGCCTCCCGGGTGTCCATAACATAGGCGACATATCCTGCGCAACCTTGCTGAAGGTAACGCCTAGCTCTCGTTGCTGAACATACCGCTGGTCCTTGCTGCGGCCTCTCGCCCTGAACTACCAACTCTCCCCCACTTGGGGTTCTGATCCGAACCATTTGATGCGCGCAATCTATCACTGCCCCGTTAGGGCTCAACCAATCCATGCCTATAATCACCTTGTTCCCCCTCAATAGAATGGGAACCAGTTCTACTAGGTAACGCTCCTCGAACAGCCTCAAAACACAGTCTCGATAAACCTCCGATGCTCACACCGACCGATCGTCCACAATCTCAACCTCTAGTGGGCAATCCAACATGCCCGAAGACTCCGGAAAGTTCATGCTAAGCGCAAGAGAGACAAAAGATCGGGTGGCACCCGAATCAAACAACACCTAAACTGGGATTCCGTTCACATGGAACAATCCTAAACGAGGCACATGATATATCAAAATCACAGCGACATAATATAAAAGCGTAAGGATAAGAAATCATACTCGTCACCACATCGGGTGCAGCGCGTGCCTCCTCGGCTGTCAGCTAAAATGCTCGGCTCTGAACCACTGGAGCCTCCATCTTGGCCTTTCGGCCATCCACCACCCGTGTTGTCGCTGGAGTTGGCTCCACAACCGGCGCCGTTGCCGCTGCTACTGTCAATCTAGGGCAATTGGCCTTTTATGGCCCTTCTGATTGCAATGAAAGCAAATCAGGTCAGATATCTGAATCGCAGGAGTAGGGGCAATACAATCCCTGCCAAAATGCCCAATCTTGTCGCACTTATAGCAGCCTGACCCCGGCCCAGTGCGGCAAGCTCCATCGTGTGACCGACCTCATTTTCCACAGCGGTCCCGCCCAAACTGGCCTTTCGACCTACCATCGGATCCCTTGGGCTTCTTCCCCGAAGCCCCCGCCGTCTGCCCTTCCACTGCCTTCCTCTTTCGGATGTGCTCTAGATCAATCTCCCTCTCCCTAGCCCTGGCAATCATGGAGTCCAGGGTAGGGAAAGCTGAAAAACTGACATGCTCCTGGATGTCAGCCCGTAACATGTCATGGTAGCGGGTTCTCTTCATGTCCTCATCACCCGCATATTGGGGCACCAACAAAGCCCTCTCTCGGAACTTGGTGGTGATCTCCGCCACAGTCTCCGTCATCTGTCTCGTATCCAAGAACTCCCTGGCCAGCTGCTGAAGCTCTACAACTGGCACAAACTCTGCTCTGAACCGGGTCACAAAATCCGACCATGTCATAGCCTCAACAGCCGAGGCTCCCAAAGAGTCACCAACCGACTCCCACCAGTCCCTAGCCTGATCCCTCAAAAACCCTGCTGAAAATCGTACATTCGACCCCTCGAGGCAGAAGCTGGTCAGCTATGCAGACTCAATGTCCGCAATCCATTGTCTGGCAGCAATGGGGTCCTTCGCCCCGTGGAAATCTGGCGCACCACTCCCCCTGAATTCCTTAAAGGACAGTGTGCGTGGTCCTGACTGGCTAGCCGCCATGTCACTCCGGAATGCCCTGAGGCGATCCTCCATCAGCTCAATGATCCCTTCCTTGATCGACCCGAAGATAACCGGTGTCGCATCAAGGATACCCCTCGTGATCTCGGACGCAATGAAATCGTGTAACCCATCATCCACATGCTTGGATCCTGCCCCCGAGCCCGATCTGATCTGGATCCTGAACCTCTTGCTCTATGTCGCATGACCACCATTCTGAAACAATAACATACGAATGTCAGGGTCACATATACTTTCTTGGAGATCTCACACACTTTCCAAGTCTCCCGGTTCCATCTCGGCCCTCCTTGATTCGAGTACGGATCCTCTGCTTTCAGTAGTACGGGCCCATAATACCTTCCACATCTATCCGTACTTTCCTCAAGAATTGCTTTGACTTCACCAAGTCCCTTTTACCGATACCCTTTCCACTGACCTCATCCTAGGCTTCCCTAGGGCACTCTCCGACCTACTCTCCGCCATCAGCTGCACTGGGAGTCCCCACCACCTCCCCCTAACTAGATTGTGGATACTGTTACATATCCATTCCTTAGTTAGTTGAAGTTGGTCAGAACCCCCATAGCACAAAGCAAGCAGCATTCGGGCTTCGAGTAATCACACCAGGCATAACCTATACAGGCCATCCTACTACTGACTAAACAGTCCTAGCATACAACTCATACAACAGGCACATAAGGCATTCTTCCTAGATCCTTAGCCCTAACTAGCATGCAGTTCTCAGAATCATATATCAGGCACACAAGGCATCCTCCTAGATCCTTAGTCCTATTCTAGCATGCAGTTTTCGGAATCAAAACCAGATAAAATAACATAACAAGTATGGGTATCTTGGGGAAAACTTACTTGAGCCTGGCCGGTCGCACGCATCACACACTTCATCTTTCTTAAAAACTTCTCAGTTTAAACTTTAGTATACCATTCTTTTTGAAAGACCTTTTTGTCCCTTGGTTTCAGTCCAGACACCCCCGAGGGTGTGTCCGAATCCCTCAAACCAGGGCTCTGATACCAACTTGTAACGACCCAAACTTCAAGGCCAAAAATTTCATTTTTGAATTAACGCGTTTAGCAAACATTTTTACCAAAACATTATCAATAAACATTCATTACAAAATAATAATGTTGTATTTTAAACCATAACATCATAAGTATAGAAAATCAAAGTACAGTCCCAAAACTTCTTGCGGAAACATGAGTGTGTGTGATGCGCTGCTACGCCGCCGACTCCTTCCCCTTCGACGAAGAGCTACCTGAAACCAAAAACCAAAACTGTAAGCACAAAGCTTAGTGAGTTCCCCCATCATACCACAAACCACACAATATCGTCGGTATCTTCAACCGGTAACACTCATCTGTATCTTTCAACCGGTAACCTTCATCGGTATCTTTCAACCGGTAACCATCATCGGTATCTTTCAACCGGTAACCATCATCGGTATCTTTCAACCGGTAATCAGCATCGGTATCTTTCAACCAGTAACTGGGGACTATTTCAACCCTTACTACTAACATGCAATCAACAGACATAAGCATACAGTCAAGCATATCCGAGTACTGACCTACCCTTGGGTCCTATGGACCACTATTAGGGAAACTAATCCCTTCTAAACACATAACATATAATCCAGATAAATCACATAACCAGTCCAAGATAATTATCACAAAGACCATTATCTTATAAACACCCCTTTTCGGTGGGCCGGCATTGTGGCCTTAGACCCACCCCTACTGGAAGGTAACTCACCTCAATGTCGTACAGTGTCTGAAATATCCCCGGTGCACAAGTTGACTCCCAAAGACTCCTCGATCCCTACACGACAACCTTCAAGTCAACACATATCACATACAACCCTAAACAGGGTCGATCCAAACTCAGTCAAAGTCAACATTCAGTTGACCTGACTCGCCGAGTTGGCCTACCAACTCGTCGAGTCCATGCTCCTCTGATCCCACACAAACCCCTTCTCTACTCGTCGATCCTAGCGTAACTCGATGGGTTCTCCTTCAATCATAACATCGGGACCCTCTTCAACCAACTCGCCGAGTTCCTCCTTGAACTCGTCGAGTTCATCTCCATCATAAGAACTTGTCCAGTCTATGACTCACCGAGTTGTATGAACAACTCGTCGAGTCCATCTTCAAGGATTGGGAGATTACTACGGACTCGCTGAGTTGCTCATACCACTCGCCGAGTCCCATGACTTCCAGGTCCCCTTTTCACGTCTAAACCCACAAGGGAAGTCCCTCCTAACATTTACCCATTCACAGGAAGGTTTTGGTGCACAATGGTCACCGACTCGTTGAGTGCCAAGAAAGACTCGTCGAGTCCAGTCTTGACCAACTCCATACAGTCGATTTAAATGAGGTCCAACACATCAAAACCATAGATCTGGCCTCCTAATGTCCATTTTATACGTAAAGTTCCAAACTTGATGCACATGCATGGGGTTTTTAGCTCAAAAATCCAAACAAAGTGGCTTACAATGTGCATGGGGCTCTCATGGCCCTAAAGTTGGCACCTTTATGCCATGAGACCCCTCTTAAGGCCCAGATCTGAAGCTAAAGTCTACATAACACTCCTTAAATCCGAAAATGGCTTAAAAAGCCCCAAATGCACCCAAGATCCACATTCTAAAGACGAACAACCAAAAAGGAAGACCAAAGCAGGGGCATTTTACCTTGATTAAGCTGGAGATGGAATGAGATTTCTGGATCTACAAGCCCCAAGTCAAATACTCAAGCTCTTCTTCTTCCTTCTAAGCTTCACAAGTCAACAAAAGCACCAAAATGGACTTAACACACACACACAAACGGCTAGGGTTTCGTTGTGCAGCTCTGGGAGAGTGTTAGGAACAAGGGAGGCTGAGTTAATGTGTTTATATAGGGTGCAAACCCTCATATTAGGGTTTTTGTCCAGACAGCACGGACTCGTCGAGTCCGGTCCCTGACTCGTCGATTCATCCACTTAACTCTCGTGTCCAATGCGCTTCTACTCGAAGAGTTGGGCCACCAACTCGCCGAGTCCCAGGCTAAAACAAAATACTTTATTTATAAATACGTACCAGGAACTAGGTGTTACACCGAGGCTTGAATCCCTTTTCTGTTAAGGTTCAAAGGAACCCAGTTGAGTGTTAGAAGGGTTTTAGAGGATCCAAGGGAGTGGCCCAACGTGTTGGACTTAGCCATAGACCTGGAGTTCATAGGACTCGACGAGTGCATGAGCAGACTCGGCGAGTCCAAGGCAATCTTCCACCCATTGAAGATGAACTCGACGAGTTTTGCATACAACTCGGTGAGTCAAGGTTGGGACTTGTTCTTTGGATGGGGATGAACTCGACGAGTTGTTCATACAACTCGGTGAGTCTTATGAAGGTTCATTCAAGGTTATTTTAGAAGGAGGACTCGTCGAGTCGTTGCTAAACTCGACGAGTAGAAGCGTGAAGAAGGTCAAATGAAAGGATATGGACTCAACGAGTTGGCGGCCCAACTCGGCGAGTCAGGTCAACTGAAAGTTGACTTTAACTTTGACTTGGTCAGCGGTAAAATAGTCATTTTACCATAAGAGTAGTTATCAGTGGCTGATTAAGTGTTTTATGGATTTATAGCTGGAGGATCACCGGAGTAGCAGTCAGCCATCTGCCGATCAGAAATGTAAATTGCACTGTACTAGAAAATAGTATATTGTAATTGTATTTGTATGTAATCCTTTTAAATGTATGTGTCTGGATTCACCATCGGTACTGTAAAATATTGTATTAAAGTTTTACTATTTAATAAAACTAACTGAAGTTATTTATGTATTCATACACTAATCGTATTGTTAATACCAAATTGTGAGTTATTATAACCATGCTTGATGACCTAGGATGGCCTGATACGACGTTCTTCAGGCGTCAGAAAAGATAAGACATTTGTCACCCCAGGCCTACCGGCCTAACTGTAGCTAACAGTTTAGGTGCGGGGTTGTCAGTCCCGTATAGATCTATATACAAGTGTCACGCGCTCCCTCCAGGAGACTCTAGTTATAATGTCCGGTCTTTTGTTGGTACTTAGGAAAGTACTTGAAGTGTGTCTCACAAAGCTATGTTGACAGTTACGTGTAGAATAATGAAAAGTCTTTCTGTAATGATTAAATTGTATATATGCCTCATAAACTATACCTATTATTGTTTAAATGTTTGTTTCCATAATGTATCCCGAACTTAGTGAAATAGTACCACTAGTACAAAAATGACCTACGGTCACACTTTCCGAAAAACGGCTTGTGACACTTTTTCTTAAAAGTGTGGCCAAAGGTCACTACAAAAAATTAGAGACTGTTTTTGGATACATTTAAATTAGAATGTATGGCCATTAAATAGACAATCAACACTTTTACCACACTTAATTATACCAAATGTGACAAACATTAGTCACACTCGAAAACTGAGATCATAGGTCACAATCAGCCACATGTATGGATTAAGATTGTCATACTTTTTTTATGAGAGACACTAGATAAAAGTATCATCACATGAGTTAGTTCTCTGTGTGTCTATAACCTAGTGCCTTTTTAGCCACATAACAGACAAAGTAGCTAAAAGATGATACATATGGTCACACTAAATATTTGTGTGTCCATAAGGCAGTTCTGTACTAGTTGTATTTAGTTTACGCAAGAAATTAAAAGAAGTTAGTATTGGTTACTTAGGGTCATTTCCCTTTGATTATGCGTGTCAAAATATTATGAATTGGCATTAAGAATAAACAAATATTGTGTGTGTATGTAGCCTTTAGTTACGTTTACAGCTATGATATGTGTCTATATGTAAATATAGTCATAAAAGAAAAATAATGTGTTATCGTTATAATTAGGGGTCGTTCATTGCCCTTTTTGTCATTTATTCTTTTAATTGCACCAGATAATACACCATTCAAAATGAAAAGAATACAAATTATTTTAACAGAATATTATGGTAAATAAATGAAGTGAATACAACATAACTTGTTTAACATTGCATAACAAAAGTACATTGCTATTACATGCAGTTTATGTTATAACATGTGTAACAATATAACAGTAAAAAACCGAAAAAAAATATCTTTGAGTTATAAGAATATTACACCAGAATAGTTTGATGTTATAATATGGTAAAAAGACATTAAGTAAAGTACATCGTCATTTTTTTGTCATTTTCTTATTCTCTACATAACGATGTGCTCAAGTTTTGGCATTTCCCTTCTACAAACAAAAAATAAAGATCATTAAGTGTTAAAAGAAGGAAAAATATTATCGTTACAAATGTAATTCATGACATTAAGAAACGCATCCCGTACATATAAGAATACTGTGACAATCATTACGAAAATAATCATTTTCCTTCTACAAGTTAAGTGTGTCTACACATGGCAATATGTTATCATTATGAGGAAAAATAGTACTAAATTCTTCATCTACATCTTCATATGTATCTTTGTAATTTTTGGGAGGTGTCTTGAACATAATAGACATTTTTTGATCGTGTGGGTCTGTCACGTAAAACACTTGTTGTGCTTGTGAGGCCAATATGAAGGGATCACCTTTATGGCCTAATCTTTTTAGTGCAAATAGTGTGTACCCCAATTTATCCCTTTTTACTCCATTTCTATTGTCAACCCAGTCACACATGAAAATTGGAATTCTTTTAAAATGATAATCTAGTACCCATATCTCTTGTAAAACACCATAATAAGTGTTTTTGGTATATGTTACAACTTCTTTAATGATGTGTGTGTCAGTTGCAACAACACTAACCCCACTGTTTTGGTAAACTTTACCTTCACGAGATTTTGTACGAAAAGTATATCCATTAATAGCATATATATCATATTTAATAATGTTCTTATTGGGTCCATGTCAAATCAATCTCATTGTCTCTATTATACTTTCTCTATAGGCCCCTAACTCTCTCTCTACCTGAATTGTAATTAGATTATGAATTTAAGAAATCAAGACAAAAATAACAAATAACACAACATATTTGAAAAGAATATACCTCCTTTCGTAACCAATGACCAAATGTTTTACTATGCTCTTGTTCTAGATGTGCCTTTCGTTTAGTAGGGTGTAGATGTTCCAAAAATTCCATGTGTCATCTGTCAATACGTTAATGTTAATATTATTATAAAAAAAATACATGTAAAAAACCTTACTTGATATATGGGAGAACTTCAGATGTATTTTGCAATACAAAGAAATGTGCTTTGCTAAATAGTTCCGCAGAAACTTCTACCGATTTAGCAGCTGATACAGGAGTACCGTCCGTAATAGAGCTACTATCTACACCTTTATGAATTCCACAATTGTTATGATTGTCAGGTGGAATACCAATAGTATCCATCCTTTTAAGGAATTGACTAAAAAACTCAATTGTCTCTTCTGCAATGCATCCTTCTGGCCTATTTTTGTTTCGCATGTTCCCCTTAATAACCTTCATAAACCTTTCGAATGGGTACATCAATCTAAAGAATATTGGACCGCATAATTTTACTTCCTTAGTGATATGAACGGTTAAATGAATCATCACATCAAAAAATGATGGTGGAAAGTGTTTCTCAAGAAGACATAAGATTACACATAACTCCTCTTGCAACTTATCGAGCTCATCCACTATGATTTCTTTGCTACATATTGATTTGAAAAAGAAACAAAACCTTGTAATAGCAACTCTGGTGGGTGGATGCATAATAGATCGAATTGTTATAGGCAAAAATTAATGCATGAGCATGTGATAGTTATGTGATTTTAGTCCGATCAACTTCCTATCCTTTACACTCACCAAACTAGAAAAATTAGAGCGATACCCTTGAGGAACCCTTAAGTTGTATAAAGTCTCACATAATTTTTCTTTTTCCTCTTTTGTCAATGTACAACCTGCTGCGGGAAGTGTTGTGTTGTTCCCTTCTATCTGAGGATGCAGCTCTGGTTTTAAACCATAATGAACCAAATCCAATCGAGCTTTATAACCATCTTTCATCTTCCCGGGAACGTTCAAAACAGTTCCTATTAAACTCTCACCCACGTTCTTTTCCACATGCATAAAATCTATACAATGTGGAACCAAATTGTCGGGCCAATACCTTAGTTGTCTATACCATATATTGAATTTCTTCCAGTATGTATTATTTTGCTGGCCCACATCTGAAGTACCCAGTTGGTGTGATTTTCTCTTTTTTTATTCATCTTCCCACCTCTTCCACTTGTTGATTGTTAGATTTCTGCCTCCCTGCCCTTATTAACCTTTCCCCATTTATTAATTATAAAATTTACCTTGTTATATATTTCTTCCCCATTCATAGGTTCTGGAGAGGGTGAGAACTCTTGTTGTCCATTGAATGCCTTCTTTTGTCTTCTGAATGGGTGATCATACGGTAGAAATCTTCTATGACCAGCATAACTCTGCTTATTCGATTCAGGGAGTCTAATGCAGTGTGTCTCTTCACCACACACAACACAACCTTGGAAACCGTTGTATGGGCAACCACATAATGTACCTAAAGCAGGATAATCATTAATAGTCCATAACACAACTGCGTGTAGTTTAAAATGCTCTTGTGCATATGCATCGTATGTTTCAACTTCAAAATCAAATAATAATTGCAGATCATCAATAAAAGGTGCTAGGAACACATCAATATCGTTTCCTGGTGTTCCCGAAATCAATAACGAAAGCATGATGAACTTTCTCTTCGTACACAACCATGGTGGAAGGTTGTAAATGACAATTAAAACAGGCCAAACACTATGACTCCTATTTCCTCTGTTCACATCAACCCCGTCAGCCGAAATTCCTAGTCGCAAATTTCTTGGTTCGCTAGCAAAATCAAGATATTTGTCATCAATGGCAGCCTATGCCGGTGAATCAGCTGGGTGACTTAAAACTCCAACATCCACCATTCTTTCTGTTGCGTGCCATGTTAAATCTTTTGCGGTTGTCTTAGACTGAAAAAGACGCTTGAAGTGCGGAATAATTGGAAAGTACCACAAACATTTTGCAGGAATATTGTTGTAAATTTTATTTTTTCATCAACCTTCCATCTTGATTTACCACAAGTAGGACATGTTGCCAAGTCTGTGTATTCATTTTTGTAAAGTATACAATTGTTGACACATGCATGTATCTTAGTATACCCTGAACCCATTGCCTTAAATGCTTTTTTCGCCTCATATGTACTACTGTACATTTCGTTTCCTTCTGGTAATATATTTTTTTATCAAAACTAATAATTCTGTAAAGCACTTATCTTATACTCCATTCTTACTCTTCAAGTTGAGTAGTTGAATGATTGCAGATAAATTTGTGAAATTATGACACCCTGTGTATAGGGGCTTCTCGGCATCACCTATCAGTTCTCTAAACTTATCAGGGTTCCCAATAAAATTTTCTTCTATAGCTTCAACCATCTCTACAGTTTCTGCAGCATCTGTTGGCATTTCTGTGTTCATGTTCATGGAATCTACATCGTTTGACGTATCCATGTCAAAATTATGTTCATATACATAACTTCTTGGTGGTTCTTCTGTTTCTCCATGCTTATTCCAATTTGTGTATGTTTGATCAATTCCATTCCTGAACAGATGATCATCTACCACATCCACCGAATGACATATGTGGTTTACACACTTAACACATGGACACGAAATTCTTATCTTTTTTTGGTATCTGCAGGATCCATATGTTTAGAAATCTTGTAATTGTGCACTGCATATTTGATAAATTCTGCAACACCTTTTACATAGGTTTCTAATGTTCTGTATGCTCCCATCCAAGACTTATCCATATTCAGCTTACAACAGCGTCAACAAGCAATATACGTTTCCTGTTTAGCGACCCATCTTAACAAACAGTTGGTGTGCATAAACAAAATAGATCACATTACTAATAAATCCAATATCTTGAAAGAAAAATACTTGTAATTTCCTGTATGAATTAAATGTAGAATTTGTACCTGTATGAATTTGATTTTGACGCATCAATTTCTGGTTGAAGAATAAATGTAGTTGCAGTGCCTTTGTAGTTATCAGAGATTGAATCGATAGGAATTCATATTGTCTAATTTGGGATATTTATGCAATGAGTCTGGATGATCAGGGGCATGTGGAGAAGTGATAAAAAAGTGGATGATCAGGGACATATCGAGACATTAAAAAAAAAGAAAAAAAAGTGTTGGTAATTGGTTTCGAACCCATAACACTCCAAAATATACCAATAACTACATTGACACTTACCAAGTGGGGTATCTGGTTGTTTGCAAATAATAGTTTTACCAAAAAAACAAAAACATTAACCAAAAGAGAAAGGAATCCAGTAAAACTGATCTAATACAAACATAGTTAGCAGGAAATTATATAATTTTGTTTGTTTTATCATAATAACAATTAATGGATAGATATACCCTTGCTATAACAATCTTAATTAACATATAAAACATATAATATGTAAATGACCGTTATACCCCTGTGTTAGCATAAATACAAGTTACAACTAAGTTTACAAGTAAATTGCCATCTTAATTAAAAATTAACTAAATCAGGGACAAATATGCAAGACATGGACATAATTAACATATAAAATATAGAATGATAAGTAATTACCATTTTGCCCATAAGACAACTACATTAAAAACAACATCAAATCTGGACATATAATATATAAATGACTTTTATACCCCTGTTTTAGCATAAATACAGGTTACAACTAATTTTGAAAGTAAATTGCCATCTTCATAAAAAATGAACTAAATCAGGGACAAATATGTAAGACATGGACATAATTAACATATAAAATATAGAATGATAAGTAATTACCATTTTGCCCATAAGACAATTACATGAAAAACAACATCAAATCTGGACATATAATATATAAATGACTGTTATACCCCTGTGTTAGCATAAATACAGGTTACAACTAAGTTTACAAGTAAACTGCCATCTTAATTAAAAATTAACTAAATCAGGGACAAATATGCAATACATGGACATAATTAACATATAAAATATAGAATGATAAATAATTACCATTTTGCCCATAAGACAACTACATTAGAAACAACATCAAATCTGGACATATAATATATAAATGACTGTTATACCCCTGTTTTAGCATAAATACAGGTTACAACTAATTTTGAAAGTACATTGCCATCTTAATAAAATATTATCTAAAACAGGGATAAATATGCAAGACATGGACATAATTAACATATAAAATATAGAATGATAAGTAATGACCATTTTGCCCATAAGACAATTATATTAAAAACAACATCAAATCTGGACATATAATATATAAATGATTGTTATACCCCTGTGTTAGCATAAATACAGGTTACAACTAAGTTTCAAAGTACATTGCCATCTTAATAAAATATTAACTAAAACAGGGACAAATATGACTCAGTTACAAGTTATGCAAAACATGGATATAATTAACATATAAAATTATTATGATAACTAATTCCGATTTTGCCCCTAAGACATTTATATTGCAAACACCATCAAATTTGGGCATATAACATGTAATAGACTGTTATACCCCTGTGTTAGCAAACAACATTGCCTTTTTCACAACATAATATATCAAAACAGGGACATAATGTAAAACATCAAATGTAGACTTACTATATAATCAAAACAATATGACCTATAGACATAATATATAACAATTCATTAAATAAAAGAGTTTCATATTAAGTACAAAAGTAGAGTATCATATTCACTCTATATTAATCACAAAAAAGATTACAACATAGTTCACCTAGGCTATGTTTTTCCATGCTACGACATTTTCTTTCGCCATGTCCATAGCATCTTCCATTTTTTCTCTTGGAATTGTCATGTTTAGCATATGTTGGATGTATGTTATTCCATCATCAACCCAAGCCATTGGATGTTCTGTTACAAACATATGAATAAGCTTCTCAACATGTTTGGCTGGAAAGTTCATCAAAAAGTGTGGGAAATTGTTTGGAACAAACACAGGCCTGTGTTCAGCATAGAGATGTTCAATCTCTTTGAATTTATGGGCCCTAACTAACGTCTTGAATGGTTCCAAACATTTATCATTTAGTATTGGAACCATTGACAACCCACTGTGTTCTCCGATGGACATATGATACCAGTTCCCCAAACTGGTATACCCAAGGCTTCTAGAAAAATGCCCAAGCAACTCCATGTCTAACAAATCGATGTTCACATAAGAAATGAAGTGAACCTTGGTCTGTTGATACGCCTTGCCTAGGTAGTCTGTAAAGAACCCACCATGGACAACGCGAATGGTGAACGTTTGTCATTTGGCTTCCCGTATTCAACCATCGGTGTGTTTTTTGGTGGTTTTACGCTTACACTCCAGAGATTGAAGTTCGGACGGGCCCACGGATCAGCATTTATCTTCTTTTCTGAAAATCGACGTATTTTTTTCAAAGAGGAAGAAGGAGTAATCGAAGTTATCGTAACGTAATGAATATGTGAGAATGACGAAATTGACATAAGCGAACGTTTTATAAGGATCATCAGTCGGAGGTGAAGGGATGTCGACTGAGTCCATCACTTCTCCGATTAATTGCAGTCTACAGAGGTGGATTTTGAACGACGGCTATTCGGCTATGATAATGATTACACATTTTTGTATTACACATTAATATATCTAGTATTTACATTATTATGTATTATATTCATGTAAAAAACTATCTACAATATTAATTAAATATAATATCCATACTAGCATTGTTTTTTTTATCAAACAAAAAAATAAATTTATATATAAATTTTTAATTAATATGTAAAATTAATTTTTTAATTCAATTGATCATGTATGGGTGTTGGTTGTGGGTTTGGACCTTATTAGGTCATGTCCATAGTGTTGGTTGTGGGTTTGGACCTCATTTGGACATGTATGGGTGTTGGTTGTGGGTTTGGACCTCATTTGGTCATGTACGGGTGTTGGTTGTGGGTTTGGACCTCATTTGGTCATGTCCATAGTGTTGGTTGTGGGTTTGGACCTCATTAGGTCATGTATGGGTGTTGGTTGTGGGTTTTGACCTCTTTAGGTAATGTATGGGTGTTGGTTGTGGGTTTGGACCTCATTTGGTCATGTATGGGTGTTGGTTGTGGGTTTGGACCTCATTTGGTCATGTCCATAGTGTTGGTTGTGGGTTTGGACCTTATTTGGTCATGTATGGGTGTTGGTTGTGGGTTTGGACCTCATTTGGTCATGTCCATAGTGTTGGTTGTGGGTTTGGACCTCATTAGGTCATGTACGGGTGTTGGTTGTGGGTTTGGACCTCTTTAGGTAATGTATAGGTGTTGGTTGTGGGTTTGGACCTCATTTGGTCATGTATGGGTGTTGGTTGTTGGTTTGGACCTCATTTGGTCAAGTCCATAGTGTTGGTTGTGGGTTTGGACCTCATTTGGTCATGTATGGGTGTTGGTTGTGGGTTTGGACCTCATTTGGTCATGTCCATAGTGTTGGTTGTGGGCTTGGACCTCATTTGGTCGTGTATGGGTGTTGGTTGTGGGTTTGGACCTCTTTAGGTCATGTATGGGTCTTGGTTGTGGGTTTGGACCTCATTATGTCATGTACGGGTTGTAAGTGTGTAATACCATAGGATAGCCATTGGTTTATGGAGTTATGGCATATAAATCATTATTATAAATAATTACGCCTACTAGACCATATTATTATTTTTGCTATATAATAATATTTTTCCCTTATATATATAATTTTTTAACTTTATATATTTTTTATTTCAAATAGTCATAAATGTTTTTCCAAAAAATAAATTGTTAACTTAGAAGGACCAAATATGTAATATTTATATTCTTACCAAATAAATCATACTAATTTTTGAAAAGGCATGACATGTTTCCAAACCATGATTTTTTCTTCTAATCGTGTGGGATTACTATGAGATCAAAATTTGAAACACATTTGAATTTGTCAAACGAATTTAAACAAAAACTAATGAGAGACAAATATTTTTGTATGGTTTTTGGGCTCCAAATCAAAGCGGGAAATCTTCATCTATTGCACCGCCAAAACTATGAAGATCAATCCATCGGATGAAGGAAATCCCGGTAATTTTTAGGTAACCTCCATCAATTTAGGACCTGTTAAATCATTTTAATATTTAATAGACTGTCATTTATTTCACCATTGTTTTGTTTAGCGTTTGGTTATATCCCAGAAGGATCATACTTCAGTTCATCATTCATCAAGCTTTCTAGTGTAAGTATATTGTTTGTGTACATATAGTTTCAATGTTATTGATTGTATTGATCACGGATCATGCATAACACAAAGAATTTTGATTCTTCATATTGGTGTGCTTCTTGCACACCAACTGTTCGATGAAATGTTTATGTGAGCAATTGTCTGTAATATTATTTGTTCATACATTATCATTAAACTTATAAAAAATCAAACTTATTTTCAATCTGTTTGTCAACAGAAGAATCATGGAGGTTGACAAGGAACAACATGAGGATATCCCTGACTATAATATAGAATATGAGCTAGATGATGGAAACCAAGAATATGATTCACATATAGAGGATGATGAAAATAAAGACATTCACTACAATAACCAATCAGATTTAGAAGAAGAAATCCATAAAACAGTTCCTACAAAATCAGATAGGAAGAGGGGCATGACTCGATTGCCAAAACTGAAGATTGAATATGTCGATTCTGGTGGAAAAAAAATGTGTCAGGTTTGATGAATTTGGTAAGTTTACAGGGAAGAATAATGCAGTCTTTGTTAGCTATTTGGGTGATCTTGTCCGCGAGAAGGTGGGATTAAGTGCTCTGGAAAAAAGTTAAACCGAAAATGAAGGACAAACTATGGGAAGAGATAACAATAAATATTTTCTTCAATTTTTTAATTTGTATAACATAATATATGTAAAAATCAAGTTTTAAATACTAACATTCTCATTGTTTTTTTTAGTGCTATTTTGAGGTTCATGAAAGTGGAAAACAATTTGTGATGAATAGACTTGGTATTCTTCTACAAAATTTCAAAAGAAAGTTGTATGCAGATTACATCAAACCACATCTAGGCGATACCGATATGCTTGAAAAAATCCCAGTTCGTTATCATGCACTAATCACTGAACAAGATGATTGGAACAAATTTGTGACTTATACACAATCTAAGAGTTTAATGTTAAAATCTTTTTTCAAAACTTATTCATTTATTTATCATAATCTGGGTTCTAAAAGTTCGTGACAAATATGTTACTTTTAATTCACAGAATGTGTCGCAAAGGACTATCAAAGCGAGAAAGATGTCAAAGTATGATCATCGGATGGGACGAGGGGGTATAAAACTCTTAGGAGGAAGTTGGTAAGCTACATTAACTTCATATCATTTTATTTAACATGCTTTTGTTTCATATTCTTTATAATTTAATTTTTTTTATCAAGATTGAAGAGAATGTGATTTCGAAGGAGGAAATTCCCCCAAGGTCAGTTATGTGGTGTAAAGGGCGTGAAAGTAAAGGAGAATTTAAGGATGAAGATGTTAAAATCATGGCTGATAAACTAGTAACTTCACTACACTTATCTTTTTCTTTTACTTTAAATATTCTAATCATTGATATTAAGACAATAATTATTAATTTTTTGTTTGGTAGATGGAACATGAGAAGCAGATAAAAGAAGGACAAGTAAATGTTGAACCACGAACGGATTCCATGACCTTAGTTTTTGGAAAGGAAAATGGTGGATTTTTAAAGGGTGTTGGCACGGGAGTCACTTACAACAGATATTTCAATGTTCCTCGCAGCAAAGGGTCATCTAAGGAAGAAATTAAAGATCTTAAAGTTGCACTGCATAATGGAAAACTTGAGCTTGAGAAAAAAGATGTTGAACTCAAGGCTTTGTCTACAAAGGTTAATGAACAAGATCAAACATTAAAACTAGTTTTGGCTCATCTTAATGCAAAAGGAGCTGACTTTCCAAATCTGTCTCATACAATTGTAAGTAATCTTATTGAAAATAAATGTTGCCAATGTTAGTTCTAAATTGCATTTCTTTTAAACATTTTTCCTGTTTCTTTATATTTTCTAGGGTATTTCAAGTGAGAAGATTGTACAGAGTAATGAAACGTCTCCTGTTTGTCTCAAAACCAATGAACCTTCAGAAACTGTAATACCAGTATGTTATTATCTTATTAAATCATCGTTGATATATATATATATATATATATATATATATATATATATATATATATATATATTTGTTTGATACTGATTTCAGATTTTTCATGTTGGACTTTATATTATGTAGGTTATTCCAAAACCCAACAAAAAACCTGTTCAAACGAAATCTGCAACTGCAGCACCCGATGCAAAATTGATTTCCATGAAATCTGCAACAGTAGTATATACTAACTTTACAGTTTTCAATACTTTTATTTAATATTTTTTATTAAAATATATGTTTAAATATTCTTAAATCTTGATATCAGGAAAATACAAAAACCACCAACAAAACTGTTGAGTCCAAGACTACCACTATCAATCATGACATACCAAAAGTTTCACCAAATAATCCCATTCACTAGGTCAATGTTTTTTTACATGATGAATATACATTTTTGTTTTTTTTTCAGATTATAACATTACTTATCATTGTAGCCAATCAAGTGTAGTCTATCATATCCGTATAAAAGTAACATCGTTGCCCGCGGTACCATTCACTTTTCATCAGAAAGACAATTCATTCATGGAGTTCCTCTACAAGATGATTGCTATAAAGTTTCCATTGATGAAGTGGTTGTAAAAACTGCATTTCTACCCCATCAAACTGGAGAATTCAAATTAGTTGAGGATGCATATAAAATTTTTGTTCCATGGCCAAAATACCTTGTGCAAACCGAGTCAGAGGTTTGTTTCAATATGTCCAATACTTTTTGCATTAAACTTTATTTTCTTCATAAAGTACTATACTAAGTGTATGATGAATTAATTTTATTGGTTTCAATGTTGTTGTTATAGGTACCAGAAATGATATCACATCAAAAATCAACAAAAAGGAAACCAACTTACATATCATCTGATGCCCTTCTGAAGAAGACAAGGAGCAATACAAACAAAAAGAATGCCTAGCTAGTTATGTTTAGGTTTTGGTTTATGATGTGTTTGATTTTTTAACCGTTATATAAATTCTTTAAATTACGCAAATTTTCCTTTCTTTGATATTTTAATTAGGAATGTAATGTATATATGGATTTCGATTTCAATTATTATTAATATAAAATTATGAATTTTGTTTGTGTTTCATATTGTTGTGTTTCATTACTTCAATTTAAAGTATTTTCATGTGTCTAAAATGTATATAAAGTAACAGTAAATAGTAAGTTATAGTGGCTGTAGTATGATTTTTGCCATGTTATATACGTTTTTAATGTCTCTAAAAATATACAATGGTTACTTTACATCAATTTGTAACGTGTGGCTAAATGGTTAACAATAGTCATAATATACAAGAATTATGAGACTACAATTGATTTAAAGTGATGTTTATTAAAAAAAAATTGTCACTAAGTTAAACATTAACAACATGTAAAACAATATATGTGGCAAATAAATACCATAATTGATTGTTGTTGAGACTAAATACTAGGAAACCGTCACATAGATCATTAACTATATGTGTCCATTTACCGAACATGGACATGTTTACCGTAAATTATATGTGTCTAAAATATACCCAATAGTCTTAATACGATACCGAATTGTCCTTAATTTTAACAAAATGTGTGACTTTATAATACTTATGATTTTAATTCACTTGTTCGTTTGTCTCTATACGTTAGGTTTTAGTCACAAACGTTGATTGTTTTTTGTGACTAATAATTAGCAATTTCTCACATATGAAAGTAAAGTACTTGTGGCCATTTAGCAAACATGGTCACACTCACCATAATTAAAAGTTTACAAAAGATACACAATAGTCTTAATAAAATTTAAATTGTGTGACCATATGTAAGAAACCAACTACACTAAAACATCATGAATGTCGCATTTTGGTCATATACAGTCACAACGTTAAATAAATATGTGTGACTAATAACTGTTTAACGCTACAATATTGGATATTTAAGGAACAAAATTTTGTACACATTTGCCACACTTTTATACTACGGCCACATGTTTTCATAGCATACATACACTACATTTTAAAGTGACCATAAGACCCATACGATGACGTCACCTTCCGTACCACTTTCAGTGAAAAAATAAAATGTCATTATACGCATATAGTCACACTTTTTTGGTGTGACTGTAAGTCATTTTTCTTGTAGTGTACTTATGTTCCTTAAACTATACCTATTATAGTTTAACATGTTTGTTTGTTAAGTACATTTATATAACCATTTATATAAATATATAGTAATTATCTTGTCTAGTTTTCAAAATGTAAGGTTAAAACATTATGTTTTGGGTTGTAACCCACAAAACAATAACTAACTAGGATGTACTCCCTTTGTTATGAAAGTTATATTTTAATAAAAGCTTCAAAAATCATGTAGTTTTACAAGTCATAAATTTCTTATGATTTTATAATCTAGATCATGCAAATAATATCTTATTTTTAACATAAAGATGAAAATATGTAAATATTTGTGTGATAAACAAAGTTTTACTTGTATCCCCCCCCCCCCCCCCCCCCCCCCCCGGCGTAAAAACATGAAAAAGCTTGAAAATGTGGGGGTATGAACTCACCTTGAGTGGATTTCTTAATGGATAAAGAGATGAAGATGAAGATTTTGAGCCTAAGTTCTTGTATGGAGTTTGATAAGCTTCCTTGGAGATGGGATTATCCTAAAGATAATAACACGTAATAATGTGTGTAAACATGGTGCTACTAAGATAAAATGCTTACAAACACTAAGGTATTTTGAAAACTCTTACCAAATTTCTAAGAACCACTTGATGAAAAATCAATCTTTGAAGAGCCTTGGTCGATTTTGAGAGAAGAACGAGAGGAGGAAATTTGGAAGAATGACTTTTTTTTGGGCGGGGGGGGGGGGGGGGGGGGGTGGTGGAGTAAGCCCTCTCGGCCGAGATATATATAGAGGGAGGAGATTCCTTCCTAGTTATTTGTTGGTTAATTACACGCCTTAGATGGAGACCTGGGGGTATTTGGATGTTCAACATGGAAGTATGGGGGTTAAAAAGATGTAAAGTTGTTTGTGGTTAATTGTGTGCTTCGCATGGGTGCTTTGTGGATAAAAGGGTGTAAAGTTGTTTGGGGTTAATTGGATGTTTTGCATGGGAATACGATGGGTATTTGCATGACCAACATGGAGGTATTTTGGGTAAAGGAGTGCAAAGGTGATTGGTCTTGTCATGCAATCAAATTCTCGAGCATTGCACCCAACCGAGATCCATAGACCGAGGAGGTGGTTCTAGGTTCTTCGTGCTACCGAGGCTTCGGTCTCTTATGGCCGAGAACTAGGTTCTCGGTTGCAAGGCTTCTAGTCCTAAGGGCTTCTGGGTTTACATTTGACACTTCTAAAGCATATTTGAGATTCCTAATTTCTTAATCAAAGCTTAAACATCTTTATACGAATTGAAATCTATAGAAACTTTGGTCGTTCTCATTAAATTCTCAAAATTTTATTATAACAATGATGTGATGTGGTTTTATACTATCTATAGATACACTTTGTTTAGATCAAAATTTCCTGGTTGTCACAGTGTATGCTTCAAGTAACGAAAAATTCTCTTTACAGCGTGAAGATGAGATTCCTTAGGATTGGCTTCATAACGAGCACACAATATGGTAACAAACATAGTGTCAGGATGACTGGAAGTAAGATAGAGCATTAAGCCTATCATTCCTTGATATAGAGTTGCATTCATATAAATGATAGTTGGATCAATGTCAATAGACGTTGATGAAGACATTGGAGTCTTAGTCGGTTTGTAGTCATAAAAACATACTTCTTCAACATAGCTACAATGTATTTTAGCTTGACAAACAAAAATACCATCAGTTAGTTGTTTAACCTTCAGACCTAAAAATAAAGTTAGTTTACCCATCATGCTGATCTCAAACTTCTTAGCCATGCTCTCAGTGAATTCTAAATTTAGTTTCTCATCAGTGGATCTGAAGATGATATCATCAACATATAATTGAGCAAAAATGATGTGATATCCTAAGTGTTTGATGAACAAGGTGTTGTCAATCTTTCCTCGTTTGTATCCGCTCACAAGAAGATAGCTCGCCAATGTGTCATACCATGCTCTTCTGTTCAACTTTATCAAAACGATATACATTATTTGGAAACTCTTCATTTTCAAACCCTGTATGAGCATTTTCATCATTTTGTTGACGTTGCTCTACTATCTTCTGTTCAACCTCTTGAATATCCTCTGATTCTAACACCGCATAAAAAAAACCTGACGATGAAGAAGATGAATATGACATTTCTAGAGAGATTTGAGAAAAAGGTTTGATGTGGTATCTAAAGGAATGTACAATTGTATTTATAGATAATTATATATATATATATATATATATATATATATATATATATATATATATATATATATATATATATATTAAAATTCTTTGGTCTTAGCTACAGTAAAAATGATGGTTTTTTGTCAACTTTGGTCCATATATTTGCTGAATATCTAAAATTGGTCCCATTCTTTATTGAAATTGTAGATTGGTCCTTACTCTGTTCCTATTGGTTGAACATTTAGACATTTTGATTTTTTTTTCAAAATCTAGCATGTCTACGTGTTATGTTCTTACATACTCAAATTCTTTTTCTTCCACATCTCCTTCACCAATTTCCTCACCCACTAATCTATTTTTCTTCTCTCCACCGCCTCATGTACTACTCATTTATCTCTTCTGATCGATTTCATCGTTTCATCATACAAGGTTATCGCTTCATCACAAAGATCATTCCTCACCACCAGTTGCTTCACTCTCCTTCTACAACATCCCTGCAGTTCATGGGTCTGACAAGGTTACTATTCATGGGTTAGTTAGTCCACCAGGGTCACCGCCTCCTTCAATTGCCCTTCTGTTCTCACTCTTCGTCTCCACCGTTTCTCGCTTCTTCTTCACCACCGATCCAGACCCGTTTTCTACTTCCTCCAGGTATGTTTTCACTTCTTGCGTTCTGACCTCCATCGCCTCCTCTCACTTCCGCTGTCGTGCTTTGGAAATCCAGAGGGTATTCTTATCGGCCTCCTCTATCCTTCATTCACACCCATCTCAACCACCCACAGTAGTTGGTTAGTCGAGGATGTAGTGAAGCTGAGGAGATGGCCCTGTCTGTAACACCGATGGCCATGTTGCCACCGCTCCCCTCTTCTACAATTCCTTATCGGCCCATTTGATTCAGAAAGAATGAAGGAGAGGTTTTATTTAACTTTTTTTTAGGTGATCGCCTCAAATTGAGTAATTTTGTTCTTCAAGATTGTGTGCATTTTCAACGACTGGAAAAGAACACCCAAGATGAGAGACTGGACATTGTCAACCAATGAGGTACCCTCGCTGCTCTCTCTGTAGCTTCATGTTCCTGCTATTTCCCTTAATTGCACCCTATAGGTATGATTTGATTGTTTCTAATGCTATCTATCTTCCAAACTCGATTTTTCTTTATGTAACGTCTTCCACAGATCCTCCAATTTCTTTCGACGACAACAACTCAGTCTGTCAAACTCCTTTGGCATATGAGTTCGAGTCAGGTGGGGAAGCAACGCATCAGGTATCTGAGGAGGTCCTCCAATCATTTCTATTTTTCTACATACGACACACTTAAATTGGAAGTCAATTTTTTTAAGTGTAGTTTAGGTTAAATCGGTTGTGCCCCCTAAAATTTCATGAAGACTAAGATTGATGAAATGAATCTTCTGATTACTTCAGTTCGAACCAAATTTCTTAAAATTTCAGAGTAATTTCAGACTTTTATTGAATGCACATCCTTTATATAATCTTTACTCAAATTTTTTAGGTTTTCTACAACAAGTTTTCTTACTGTCGATGGATTGAAATGGTTATCGAGGCTTTCTCATGAAGTTGAATATGATCATTCTTTTCCTATATAAAGAAAGGTAAAATACCATTCCTAACCCCAACCTTGCATAATAACTAAACTAACAGTTGAATCTTTGATGAAAAAAGGTTTTTAAATGTACTATGTACTATCCTTTGCGCAATGATTCCTTACAAGGTAAAGTGTTCAACTTTAGTTTGTTCTAAAATTTTATGGAGTTTGAATTCAAATACAGAAATGAACATGGATCATATAAAAACTAGACTTTAAATTTTATGAAAAATTGACGGAAATTCTTATAAGTAGCATGCAAATTGAGGAGAAAAAGAGGGGATTTGTTCTTTTTAGATTCAGAATTCAGTTTTTCTTTTAATCAGAACTCCATAAATGTTTCACATAGGCTATGAGTTCCACGCTCTTTTACCAATTTCACCTCATTAATTCTCCTATAACATCTACAGCTATCAGAAACAATCGCAGAAAGAGGCATGAACAAGACAACCACAGATCAAGCCGTCCATCTAGATCTAATCTCCAAAACCCGAGGAATAACAACCGCCGAATCTTATTTCATTAATCTCCCAGAACAATTAAAAAACCACTTCACATATGGCCCACTTCTAAACCACTACTGCAAACACCAAATGACAGAAAAAGCCGAATCCATGTTCCAAAAAATGAAAGAACTAAACCTAACTTTAACCTCCCTCCATTACAACAACATCCTAACCCTATACGAAAACATATGTGAGTTTTACTAAATATGTTCCATTTTTGTCTCACCATAGGTTCCACGGAACTGCTAAGTTTCTATTCGATTACATTATTCGTTTTCCAAAGGTTGCATCATCATGGATAAGGTTTGTCATACCTATCTGTCAAAATGTAATGAACAACAATCCATTATTTTTATTACTTTAATGATTTTATCCAAGCTTTATCAGGAAAAAGATAAGATGCTCATTTTTGTTGATTTTCTTTTTGCAGGATTTTGTTGAAGAGAGTGTTAAATGATACTATATTTGATTCTTCTTCTGATAATTAGGGTCGGGTGTGACAACCGTCAAATTCCAATCAAGTCAAAATCAACTAAAGTCAACAAGTCAAACCGGTCAACTCATCTAACCCTTGTATGCTAGGATTTTCATTATGTTCCTTATTAAAGAACTCGCACTCTTAATGCAAAGTATCACTTAGAATTTTCATGTGTTCGGAAACTCTAAACCCTAATCAGGGCAAGTGATGAAACTACTCGATAAAACATTATTCCTTAACCCCCGGGGGCATATGACAGTCATAACAAGACTTAACGAGGTCTACGAACCTTGCATTGCGAAGCCAAACACACAAAAAGGTCACAAAAGAAATCTCTCCAAGTATGTGAAATCTCTCTCTGAATGAGAAATCTCTCCAAGTATGTGAAATCTTTCCCAAATCTCTCCCAGTACGTCAAATCTCTCCCAAATCTCTCTCGAAATCTCTCTCGACTTCTTAAAATCACTCGGGGCATCCCAACCCTCGAATTTGACGAAAACAGCTCGAAAACGGAAGTCTATGCAAAAAACAGCCTTAAGGAGCCGAAACTCCTCTTAGGAGCCGAACCTCTTAGGAGTCGAACCTCTTAGAGCCGAACCTCCTGAGAACCGAAACCCTCTCAACCGAAATGGACCGAGCATTCGGTCTATTTCGGTTCCCTGATCATTTCGAACCGAGACTCTGCCCTTCCTACCTTCAACCCGAGAGGGCTTGACCTTCGGTCCGAGGACCTGACTCTCGGTCCCTTCTAATGAGCATGTCTGCGAGACCTCTCGGTTCCCATGCATCCGAGCCTCACCTTCTATCCGAGAGGCGACCCGCGCAGTCGAACCCTCCTCTCTCGGTTTCTTCTCCTGCTCTCGGTTCTAATCTCTTAAGGAACCGAACCTCGCATCCTCGGCCAGAACTTCAGATTTTCATAATTTTCACCCGGTTTTCAATATCTTTAGCGTTTTGAGCCCGTTTTTCATGATTTTAACGCGGAATTTTCACCCAAACTCGTATTTTAACATAATAAACCCCAAATATTCATATTTTAATTATATTTTGGGGAAAATCCTTTCCTAAGAATAAAATCTAGTAGGTAATATTTATGGGTGGAATGTTGACTTTGCCTTAGTGTATGACACAAGCAACCTCCCCACACCTTCATAGTACAACCCCTAGTCACTATTCACCCATACCTAGTCAATCATTGTCCTTTTCCCACTCTTTTTCAGCCATAATGTTGAACAAAAGCTGGAAAACCCTCCTCTCTCCTCACATCACTCCATTTTTCCACTAAGTGACAACTTCATTTTCTCTCACTCCCTCTCTCTAAGATTTCGAGATTCAAGGCTTGTTTCCAAGCTTTTCTTCTACATTTGGTAAGTATCTTTCTCCTACACTTATATATTCTACTATCTTTCATCCAAATCATAGATTGCTTACACAAACATCGTCATATTTGTGTTAGATCTTCAAATCTTCAAGCACCTCTCAAGTGTTCTTGAGTTGAACATTTCTTTTCTCCATCATCCATCTACTGAAATCACTCAAGGTGAGTATCTTTTCATGTTTTTCTTAAGTTTTAAAGGGGGGATACAAGTTAAAACATCAAGAACACAACTAAACTCATTTAACAGCCTTCATCAGAAAAGTTCAACTCCATTCACAGACTGTTTTGGTCAACTTGAACATTTTAGATTTCAAAATTGTATTAGGTGAAAATAGTTCAGGTTAATACCTTTAAAATGACTACTTGCACATCACCATACGATTTTTCTACGATTTATGGTGATTTTTACAAAACTGTCTATAATTTCATAAATGAATTCAGACCAGTCTGTGAATATGAACATTTTAACACAAGTTAAATACTTCTAAAAATCATAATAAAAATTATGGATAAACTAGACCCATTTTAGGAACTCTCAAAATTTACGGATTCAGTTTTCGACTTCGTATGATTTTTCTATGATTTTTCTAAAACAGTGCAGAACGGTTTAAAACTAGTTAACAGCTTATAACTTTCATAACACTTTGTATTATGTTGAGCAAAGTGTATAACGATAAGTTCTAAATATGGAATGTATTTGTTGTTAGTTTATCGTCATAAACTGAAATTGTAGTCATTCGTGATAAGATTTCTTCATTTATTTCGAACATATATATTAAACTACAATAAGCATAGTTAATGGATTTTTACCACATGAAAAAGGTTTCACTCTCAAACAAACGGGTTTTTCATATATTAAATGATAAACTATAATAGGTATAGTTTATGATTCCATTAACATAACAAACATAGTTCGGAAGGTTTTATTCCCACAGAAAAAAGTTTTACACTCACGCACACCACACGTAAACTTGTTAACTTAAATTGTGAGACATTCTTCTCAGTACTCCCAGAGTACGGGTTAAAATTCTTGGTAGTTATAACCAGAGTCTCTTGTAGGGAGAACGTGATAGTTGTGTATAGATCTATATTGGGTTTGACACCCCACACCTTGCTGCTAGCTACAGTGGGACCTGCAGGTCTACGGGTGACAAATGTCATAACAGTTTTCGACGCCTAAGAAACGTCGTGGCGGGTTCATTCAGTCATAGTATGGTTATAGCGCTCACATAGGGAGTTAACAACACATAAAGTTTACATGGATTCATAAATCAAAATGGGTTTTATGTCGATTTAAAATCACTTTTTGTATCAATAATTACAGATATTATTGTATACTTTCGGTCTTGGTATTTAAGACTACACATCATTCATTATGAGATTTTTCTCACATTAGAAAGGGTTTTATGCCAATTTAAAACCACTTTTATATCTTTAAGTATGATAAATACTTGTTCATTCTCGATCCTGGTATTTAGGACCACATAACTTTTATAAGGAAAATATTGGATTTTTCTTGGTAACATACCACTCATTACAAAGATCAATTTTCAAACTCTCTTACTATCAAAAGCTTATGAACTCACCAACTTAATTGTTGACACTTTTTCAAAACTACTTGTATTCTCAAGAATTCAGTGAAACAGGGAATCAACAGCGTTTTGAGGATGGGACGATAAATCGTCAAACAGTTCATTTTGTCATCATAATGTAATTGATTTGAATCATGTAAACATATGCTTTGGCGTAACCTTTTCAATTATATTTATGATTGGTTGTATTTACTTTGAGCACTATCATACTCGTGGTTGTGGTACTATACATGAAGTCCACCACCCCCGGACGTTTTCGCCATCCTTGGTTTGGGGGTGTGACATCAGGGGTTAAATCCCATAAGAACAGAAGTCCCAAACTTTGATTCCACTCCATTCAAAGGAGAGGAAAATAAGGTATACAAGTGAGTTGGAGAGAAAAGTACAAACCCCTCAAAGTGAGGCAACAACACTGTCCACCCAAGTCACAATGCTCCAGGCATGTACAAAAGACGTAAATACCCTCATCATCGAAATTAGTCTTGGAAAGAACTTGTCATGTCCACTATAACAACATAGCCTTAATAATAACTATAAAATTCTGATTACCGGCCAATTTTGACTTAATGGACTTAAATGTGGTACTTGATTGTAATAAAAAAGACACTAAATAATTTTGAACGAATAATAAAAATAGGAAAAAAAAAAAGACATGAAATTTGATATAATTTACTATATAGTTAATTATTTCATTTTGTGATACAGCGGAATACAATTGGCCTAACTTATGAGAACAAAGAGCTCAAGTTGCGATTACAAGCCATGGAACAACAAGCAAAACCCAGAGATGGTAATTATCATAATTAACATATGTTGATTTTCATTTTGTATATTTAATATATTGGATTAGTTAGTTAAAAAAAATAATCGAAATGAAATGAAAGTAAGATCCTATAGTAAACAAACAAATGAAAAAATGTTGCTATTTTTTTCATTCATCCTTATTAATCTTTATAAACTTATATTACTTTGTCTTTAAATGATTCCCTTCGTTCATGTAAGCAAATCAAACTTCCTAACCGCGTTTTATAGATTTGTAATGGCTGGAACAAAAAAAAACTATATACCCATGGTTTTTATAAAAATAATTTTTCCATATTACCTTTTTAGGTTTAAGCTTGATGATGTAATGTTTTTTGTGTTCTTTTCCCTTTTCTATCTTAAGTATTTTTGTTCCTAAGTGGTGTACTTCTTTTTTCTCTCTCAACAGGATATTGTTGTTGATGCTGATATGTTTCATGGAAATCCTGGCATAATATTATGTTTTAGAAGATCATTGATTGAATAACTTCTCTATGTAACATCCCAAAATTCAAGACCAAAAATTTCTTTTTAATAAAACATTACTTTAAGCAAAGACATCATTCCAAAACATAATCTGAGTATAAGTTTTCAAAACACATGTTTATTATCAGAGTAAACATTCCCAGGCTGACTAATCTATGGTGTGTGCCATGCGATCACCCCGAGCTCCTCCCTCCGCTACCGGAAGTACCTGAAAACAAAACTGAAAACCGTAAGCATGAAGCTTAGTGAGTTCCCCACCTTACCACATACCAAGCAAAACCACATACTGCACATACTGGGCCACGCCCGCTATCCTGGGCCTCGCCCCCTACCTTGGGCCTCGCCCGCTACAACGGCCCCGCCGCTCTAGGCCCCGCCTGGCTTCGAGCCCCGCTCGAATACAGATCTGTTTCACTTAGGCCTTGCCTGTCACAGGGCCTCGCCCACTAACATATAATAGCACATAAACATATCACATAACATCACATAAGCTAAACACATACTAACAGCTCTTGCTCTAAGGCCTCGCCTATCTCTGGGCCCCGCCCGTGTCCTGCTACTGATGAGTCATGGAACCTCGTCCATACTCCTGCTGATAGTGAGATACGGGCCCAACCCACCCTCACTCCTTTCCTAACTTGGGCCTCGCCCTTGGACTGCTGCTACTGAGATGTGGAACACCATCCACACTCTGCTATTGGTGAGATACGGGACCTCGTCCACCCTCACCTCCCTACCAGGCACATACAAGTATCACACAGACAACAAGTATAAACTATCGCATAAACCATTCCTTGGGAACCCCCCCTCTATCATTGGACCTTGTCCGAATATCATACTAGCATACTGTGCCTAGGGCTAACCCCCGGGTCTTCTACTCATAATTACATGTGCCGACATTGTGGTCGTAGACCCATTCATACAAAGGGAAACTCACCTGCACTGGCTGATGATCCCACTAGCTGCTGGCCGACCACCCACTGAACTCCTGCTCTACTGGCTCCCCGAGCTATCAATATCAATGCAATACTTAGTCTAACTGACCCCCGACAGCTAACCAAGTCAATTGTGGTCTAAGCCAAAGTCCTGGTCAAAGTCAACCTTTCCAGGTCAACCCTACTCGCCGAGTCACTTACCGACTCGCCGAGTTCATATACTCAGGGTCCTTCCATTCGCGACATGACTCGCCGAGTCAGTCCATGACTCGTCGAGCCCAACGATTACCGAGTCCTGACCTGTCCAACTCGCTGAGTCTCCAATCGACTCACTGATTCGAGTGTCAACTCAAAGGGTTTGGGGTTTCGCGACCTGACTCGCCGAGTCCAGACTCGCCGAGTACAAGACGATCTTCATCCAACTCGTCGAGTTCATGCCCAACTTCATCCGACTCGACGAGCTGTTCATCCCACTCGTCGAGTTCCTCCTCATCTTCATGGTACTCGCCGAGTCCACTCAAAGGACTCGCCGAGTCCATTCAGATCTCCAAACATGCAGAGGGATTTTGAGTCATGCAGGGTATCCAAATCATAGATCCATACATCCAAAGCTTAATCCCTACGTAAAGTTGCAAACTTTACGTATAACTAAAGAGATCTAGGCTCAAAACATACTAGGGTTTGGTTTAAGGACAAAAGGGCTTCACCAACTACTCATCTCCTGATGCTTTATGAAATATTGGACCATCCCAACAATAGATCTGAAGTGGCACAACACATCTAAGCCCCTAACCCGATTTGGGTCTCAAACAACCATAAAACCCCCAAATCTCATGAAAAAATAGGTCTAGATGCAAAGAAGGGAAAATGGCAGCTTAATACCTCCAAGATGAACACAAACTGAAGTAGATCTCGAGCACACACCTCTCCTTTGAAGCAGCCTTCTTGATCTTCAAGTTCCTTCCCAAAGTTCCTTCCTCTCAAAGCTATTTCTCTCAAAGATGGAAGCTCACACGAAAATAGGGTTTACAGGTCCTCTGGAATGATATAGGGGCTGAGGGAGGGACATAACACCCTTTATATAGGATACAACTCCCGAAATTAGGGTTTTCCTCGCACAGATCAGACTCGCCGAGTCACCTTGGCCGACTCGCCAAGTCGATCACTAACTCTTCAACCCGGATCCCGCTCTGACTCGCCGAGTTCCTCCTTGGACTCGCCGAGTCATCCCTTAACATTAAGGTTTTCTTTCCTTTCTTGGCCTTACAAACTTGGGTGTTACACTCTATATTCGATTCCATCAGCAACACAACTCCTCATGAGAACGAAATCGTAATCAACTCAACACTACTCCTTAAAGAAGATTTTAAGCCATAGATTGGAAGAAAATAGGATGTGGAAATAGACCACCCTATACTAAAAATAATGTAATGTATCACATTCTCTAATTCTTTTACTATTTATTCCATCATATACTGACACTCAATTAGCACCACCACATCCATCCATGTATAGATGTTTGTTGATCCTTCATCGATTTCAGTCCAATTGATGTTCCAAGGGCATGGATTTGGAATTTTACAGTGTCCAGAATTACAAAAAAATAGTTAGAATAGGACTTCCAATTGGGAAACCATATCGAAACCTTCTGACCCCCGCGTAGCGGGGTAAACCTTTCTAGTTATAGAAAAAAAAGTAGTTTTTTAAAAATTGAGTTGTTAGCTCATTGGGTGACGAGGACACATTCAACTCAAGTAAACATGTGTTGAGTTCCGTTGCCGAGCAGAACTTACTAGGTACCAGCACGATGTTTGCTAAATCCACCTCGGATGCGCCGAGTCCCAGACCTTAATGTTATATAAAACTGCGATCTTAAATCTCCTCTAATAAATGAAGGTTTTTTTTGCCATTTGTCAATCTCTCATGAGTTTTGACACTTGTCATTTTGTGGTATTTTTTAAGTAAATATTATCCACTTGTCAATTTCTGGTTTGTTTCAATTTTTAAAATGTGTGACAACCCAAAGTTATTCCGTTGCATTACCCCATTACCGTTAACGGAATATTCCACTGTTTAAAAGTTCCGTTAATAAGAGGTCGTCAAATAAATAAATGTTTTATTTATTTATGTTTTATGTCGTTATAGTCGTAATAAGGTAAATAAAAACACTTAAATTACATTTCCATATTATTTTGGAAAAAGGTTGAATTTTATTACGACCACTAAATCGGGTGCGACCAAAAGCCCCGTTTAACGACAATATCGGGTAGATTTCCACTGAGCTTCAACTCTAACCCCTATATAAGGGAGAGTAAACTCCATTTCCATCTTTTTACTCTCTCTCTAAACTCTCTCTCTACAAATTTTTCCTGAGCCAAAAATCGTCCGTTTCGAGCCCCAAACGAGTAGGTAAACTATCCTAACTTGTTACATAGCTTATCTAACCTGCAATTTCGAGTTTAAAACATAAATTAGGGACAAAATGAAGTGTTTACAGCCCAAGAACACTCTTGGACCGTAAACACCATTTAATGGGGTTTTTAAGCCCCAAAAACCTTCCAAATTGTCCCTAAGGCTTAGATATGACTTGTAGGCTTATGGAATCGGACTTAGAACGCCTTGAAACGAGTTTTTGAAGAGTAAACATGAGTTTACTGCCCAAGAACATGATTGGGCCGTAAACTCCTCTTCATGGGGAGTAAACTCAAGATTTTGTGCTAGAAATGCCCCAAACACCCCCTATGGCCTTGGAAAAATACCTTGAAGCAATACCAACATTGTAGAAGCCTTAAACTTCAATAAAACTAGGGGAGTAGGAGTTCACGGCCGTGAACTCCCATAGGGGTGGTTCATGGGCCGTAAACTCCTCAAAGGGTCCATTTGATGCTTTAAACCCATTCACACATTTGATATTTGAGTCTAGCAAAATTACACAATTGATATGAAACCTTTAAGCACCCTAGAACAACCTCACCATGAGTTTACGGCCGTAAACTCATGGGGAGTAGTCCTAGGGCCGTAAACACCCTATGGTGAGTTTACTCTTGGAGAGTAAACTCCATTCCTAAGTCATTCAAGCCCTTAAATGTTACCCGGGACACCCCAAACACTTAACCAAAGTGTTTTACGCTCCTTAGAGTGCGTATACTTGTTTAATTAGTATTAAATATACTAATTGTATGTGAACATATGTTATCATATGTTAAATAGGTCTCTAGTGTCCAATTCCTTACTTGACACCAAGCACCCAACCGGCGCCTTCGTCGGATCCACTTACACCAGGTGAGTTCATACCCTTGAATGAACCTTTTAAATGTTTTTACATGTTTTATAGGGGGGGGGATACAAGTTAAACATGTCGGTTATCATATCAATCACATGTGATTGATAACCCGCATGCACCAAGATTTACCACACTGTAAACTGTTTTACCAAGTAGGACACTATAAATGGTTTTCTAAAAGGTTTTCATTTGTTTCAAAACTCTTATTTATGCTGTTTTATCAAAGTTCACTGTAAACTGATTTATGAAAAGTTTCCAAAGGATTTCTAAAGGTTTTTCAAACTTATTTTACAACAGAATACCCTGTCGTGATTTTCTCAAAAATAAAGGTTTTCTTCCATGTTTTAATACTCCTTCTTAGTTAAAGTTCCTACTTGATAACACTTTCACTTTGTGATGCGTCTATACCTGTTATCACCTATATTTCACTTATACTTGTGATAGCTTATACCTGTTAGACACTCTTACTTCACTTGTTGTCGCTTCCACTTCGTGATACACTTATACCAGTTAACGCTTATACTTCACGATCCGGTTATTCCACACTGTACGGTTATAGATCACGATTTGGTTATTCCACACTGTTCGGTTATACATCACGAGTCGGTTATGCACACTGTACGCTTATACTTCACGATTCGGTTATTCCACACGATTCGGTTATACATCACGATTCGATTATACTTCACGATATGATTCCACTTGTTATACACACTCAAGCGTAGTTAGATGTATGTCTGTGCTTGTTTAGATGCATATAAATAATGATTGAAGGACTTAGGAAGGCTTGTTCGCCCTATTTCCTTTTCTTCGTTGAGATGTGGTCTGGTGGGATTGGATGTCCATCCGAAGGTCGTTTGATTCATTAGTTATATATTATGTACACAAGCATAGACATATAGGTTTACATTAGTCAGTTCAGTTAAGAGTCTCTACCACCAGTTCAACACTTACATTGGAAACCCTCTACCCACTATTTGGGATGCATCTTCGGGACACGGCCTTCTCCGTCGTCTAGTTGGTAACCAGAGTCTCCTGTAGGGAGAGCGGACATTGTGTGTATAGATCTATATGGGATTGACACCCCCGCACCCTGACTGCTAGCTACAGTCCACGACCTACCAAGCCAAGGGGTGACAAATGTCATATTCTCTAGACGCTTGTAGGGCGTCAGGTACTCTAGTGTCGGTTAGTATGGTTACGAGTCTCCCAGGTTACCTTATAATTCATGGCCTTAAGGTAATGGTTTTTCACCAACAATTTACACTGTATGCTGGAACCCACTCTCGGAGTCACACTGTTTTAGACCTTGCTAGACGTATCATTCATTTGATACTGTCTGGGGTCTGTATTCACTGTATTCATTGTTTTAGACCTTACTAGCTGTACCTTTCATTTGGTACCGTCTGGGGTCTGTGCCTTTTTCTGTTAGACTGAGCCAGGCATGTCGTTCATTCGATACCCTCCTGGAGTCTATGATTCCTTTTGCCTTAGTCAGCAGTCCTCACTGCTGAGGCATATGTTATTTTCCGTGATTCCTCTTGCTTTCTTTAATGATCAAATTCTGTATTTTGTTAATGATAGCGATTAAGGGAAAAACTACCTTTTTACCACATAACTCCGTCCAGTCTTGGTAGAAGACTGCTTTTATTAAAGAAAATATAAGATTTTCTGGAAAAGACACTAATGTAATAAATACACTGAAACTACCACTTTTATTAAAGTTATTTGAATAAAATGACACTAAATACTTATGAACTCACCAACATTTGTAAAAATGCTGATACTTGCTTTTCAAATAACTTGTATTCTCAGGTCAGCATTAGACAGGTACATCCTCGGAGCTGTTGATGAAGATAGCTTAGTACCATGCTGTACTTATTAGATTTTACTTGTATTACTTTGATGTATTGAAATGTAAACCATGTAAAACTATTACTATTAATGCAATGTTTTGTTGTACTTTGATTACTATAATGCATGTGTTGTGATATTTGACATGACGTCATCCACCCCAGAACGTTTCTACCGTTCCGATTTTGGGGTGTGACAAAATGAAACTCATATATTTATATATGTAAAGTATTAATTATAATATATATGAAATTAAATTGCAATGAATATGTTTCTTTCTTTCTTATTTTAAAATTTTACATAAAAAATATTTATTGCTTACATTTTTATGTTTAATTTTTTTTTTCCAAAATTAACCCGTGTAATATACTGGTTTGACACCCGTGTATATAAAAAAATTTCCTTTTCAAAAAACACATAATTAAAGATTCTAAAAGTTCAGGGTCCATATTTGTACTTCGGGGATGAAAATCACCGTGGAAGGATGGAATCGTCGTTAGGAATTGTGCCTTCCCATGGGCGCAGAAACAAGAACTTAAACCACCAAGACCAAACCAAGATTCACACGCCTCGGTTCATCCAACAGCGAATTCTCACGATGCTTTAAGAACGAAATTTTGTTCGACATCAAAACATCGAAACACCTAATTGGGTTTGTTTGTTTCCCTGAAATCCCCAATTATTCGCTTCATTAAATGGATGAAAATCAGGACGACTCCATCCGGGATCACAAGCTCTGTGGTTACTTGTGCGTTGTCCTCTCGTTTCCCCAAACCAGCACCCAGAATCAGACTATCGACAATGGCATTACCGAAACCCTAATTGTCAACACTTGCTGTGATATTTTTCGAGATGGAACTGATGTGGGTTTTCTGTCGTCAAACGGCATCGTACTATCGTTGATCAATTCAAACTCTATCAACTCTAATTCGATCGACGGCGAAGCTACGGAAACACCCCAGAAGTCTAAGAGCGAAAGTGGCGGTGGATCAATGTCGGTATCGAGGAAGAAGTTGAGCAAGATAGGGCTAGTGCATGGTAGCGTAAGTGTGATTCATCAACTTCACGCTTTGGTAAACAACAAGTGCTTGAAGATCACTTCAAGAGTGGCTCGAATTTCTCGGAAAATGGAAGAAGGGGAGGTCAGGGTTGTGGTGCTGGTTGATGTTTATCTGCCAATTGCTTTGTGGTCTGGTTGGCAGTTTCCAAAATCAAGATCCACGGCGGCAGCTCTCTTCCGCCATTTGAGGTTCGGATCTCTTCAGTTAATTGCTATCAAATTACTTGCTTATTAGTTTTAATTATCTCATCTCTCATGGTTAATTTACGTCTAGCAACCAGTCTATAAAACTTACATCTCAACTTCATTGAGAGTCTTCAATCACATACAACCCTGAATCTACTTTATTGTCAAATGATGTTTTCCTTCTATTTGGCATCAACCCTCATGGAACTTGTAAATTTCCTTTTAAGTATACTTACTTCCATCTAAAACCTATACACATATGTATACCATAAAATACTCATTCTAGCTCATGAAATGACACATTTACCTCACTATCCATGATCCTCGTGTTAAGGATTACACCTTGACCAATCATTAACATACATACTCAACGATTTCTCTTTAGGGCATTGTACTTTTCTAAAGAGTTAATTTAGGAAAATATTATCTTTTGGGTCCAACAACCCATTGTCTAAACACATATCTTACATCAAACTATGCTACTCTTATAGCTTTCAAATTTCAATACCATACATTCCTCTACTTTAGGGTTTCATCTTGTAAGTTGTAATCTCATATATGCCAAGTTATTCATTTTGGGCATCATATATATTCAAATTTCAATGTGACAAAAGTTGCAACTTTTTTGTCCACCCAAAAAGATGGGACAAATATCTTGTCTTTTCAAAAGACATAAATGCCCTTCTCATCGTCAAAACCAAAACTAGCCCTAGAAAGCTTACACCAAGCCAGATTTGCATGCACATTTTTGTAATTATCATTTTAAAGTTCCAAACTTTTTCACCATAAAACCTAACTTATTTCAAATCATTTCCTTACAGCTGTGATTGGGAAACAAGGCACACAATACTAGATTACAAAAAACTCGATCCCAACATCGACACCCAAATTTGGAACATTTCAGATTGCCATGTTCTTGGATGCAACCAACACTGCAACTCACCCGATACTTCCCGAAACAAACTATTCGAGCTCCATGAAATCTTCAAAACTCTACCAAGCGTCTCAACGAAGGGCGATTTCGTCAATTCCAAAATAAACCCTGCAGACGATTTCCCCCCATCCGGTTTCCACCTCTTACCCGATGATGTTATGATCAATATTTTAACCTCCCTTAGCCCTCTCGAACTCCTCAAAATCTCCGCCACATGTCGCCACCTAAGACTACTCTCACAAACAATAATGCCATCAATGAAACTCAAACTTTTTCCACATCAGCAGTCAGCAGTTGACTGGATGCTAAAACGGGAACGTGACCCTGAAACATTCCCAAATCCATTGTACATGAAATTAGAAACAGAAGATGGGTTTGCTTTTAATGTCAATTTGGTTTCTGGAGAGCTTGTAACGGGGCCCACTCCCATGATTAAAGATTTTCGTGGGGGTATGTTTTGTGATGAACCCGGGTTAGGAAAGACCATAACTGCCCTTTCTTTAATCTTGAAAACCCTAGGTACCCTAGCGGACCCCCCAGATGGGGTGGATGTAATCTGGTGTAAACAAAATGGTGATCAGAAATGTGGGTATTATGAGTTAGGTGGAAAAAAGATTGCTGCCCGGAGCACCCGAAGAGGGCTGACCGGACTGACCGTATCAGAAACCATTACCCCTGATCCACCAAAGCTTATAAAATCCAACACACGAAGCTGGACAAAAGTTAAGAGGAATCTTTTTAACGAATACGAAGGACCATCTTACCCTTCTAGTGAGAGAAAGAGAAAACATGGTGGTGATGATGATGATGATGATGATGATCCACCGTATGTGATCTCAAGAAACATGAAGAAGAAACCGAAGAAGGAGAAGGAGAAGGGGAGAGGGGGTAGTTTTGAAGTAAATGAAACATGGGTCCAGTGTGATTCATGTAGAAAATGGAGGAAGCTTTTCCAATCAAATATTACGGATTCTGCCACTGCATGGTTTTGTAGTATGAACGAAGACCCGTATCACAGAAGTTGTAATGTCCCAGAACAGTCATGGGACAACGGGCAGTCGGTCACCTACCTGCCCGGATTTTACACAAAAGGAACACCACAAGGAAAAGAAGAAAACGTTTCCTTCTTCACTAGTGTCCTTAAAGAACACTACCACTTAATCAACTTCGAAACCAAAAAAGCTTTAATTTGGTTAACAAAACTAACCGAAACCCACCTCACAAAAATGGAAACCACCGGATTAGTCCACCCGCTCACCGGGACCCGCGTGTTAACCACCGGAGAGCCCCGTGGGTTCCACAAAATCTTTCAAGCTTTCGGTTTAGTCAAACGCGTTGACCAAGGCACAATGAGGTGGCACTACCCGAGAAATTTAATCGACTTATCTTTCGATTTATCCGCCCTAAAAGTCGCCCTCAACGAGCCGCTTGACTCGGTCAGATTCTATTTATCCCGGGCAACTCTAATCGTGGTCCCCGCAAACCTCGTCGACCATTGGAGGACACAGATCGAGAAACACGTGAAACCCGGGCAGCTACGCGTTTTCATTTGGGCAGATCATAAAAAGCCATCGGTTCACAACGTGGCGTGGGATTACGACATTGTGATTACAACTTTCAGTCGTTTAAGCGCCGAATGGAGCCCTAAAAAAAGAAGCGTGTTGATATCGGTTCATTGGGCTCGAGTCATGTTCGACGAGGGTCACACCCTGGGCTCGAGCCTCAACCTAACCAACAAACTACAGTTATCGATATCATTGACCGCTTCAACTCGGTGGTTGTTGACCGGGACCCCGACTCCCAACACACCGAATAGTCAACTCTCGAGTCTTCAACCGATGTTGAAGTTTCTAAAGGAAGAAGCGTATGGTCAAGATCAAATGTCGTGGGAGTCCGGGATAGTTAGACCGTTTGAGGCGAAAATGGAGGAGGGGCGAAATCGTCTTTTGGAGGTGCTCGGGAGGTGTATGATTAGTGCAAGGAAGAAGGATTTGAGGATGATTCCTGAGTGTGTTAAAAAAGTGGTGTTTTTGAATTTTAGTGAGGAACATGCGAGGAGTTATAATGAGTTGGTGGTTACAGTTAGGAGGAATATTTTAATGGCGGATTGGAATGATCCGAGTCATGTGGAAAGTTTGTTGAATCCGAAGCAATGGAAGTTTAGGAGTAATTTGATTAGGAATGTGAGATTGTCTTGTTGTGTAGCTGGACATATAAAAGTAACGGATGCGGGTCAAGATATCCAGGAAACCATGGATATTTTGGTGGAAAATGGGCTTGATCCGGTTTCCGAGGAATATGCTTTTATTAGATATAATATTTTATATGGTGGAAGCTGTATGAGGTATGATAAAACAGAACAGAACAGGTTGTATTGCGTTTGATTTGCATTGGATTGGGATTCTGTGTTAATCGGACAAAAGTTGTATTTTTTTTTTTGGAAAGCTTCAGAAAAGTCCCTTTATTTTGGGAAAAGTTACACTTTAGTCCCAAATATTTTTTTTTGAAAAGAAAAAAGGACTTTTTCGTTAATTTGAGCCAAAATGAAATAATCGGGACTTTTTATGTTCAAAAAAACAAATTTGGGACTTAACCATAACTTTTCCGAAAATATTGGGACTTTTTTGACAATTTCCCTTCTTTTTGGTCCTATACAGAAGGGTGGGGCAGGTTCTCGCTCCTGATCTCTCGTCTGTGTAAAAAGACATAAATACCCCCGTGATTGAGAGAATAGTCCTACAAAGCTTGTTCAGTCTGACTTACATGGAACGGGACTAGAACAAACTGTAGGGCTGTTTTCGATGATGAGGGCATTTATGCAACTTAGCTTTCGATTTGTAGGGCTGTTTTCGATGATGAGGGCATTTATGTCTTTTTGCATGGATAAGAAATCAAGAGCGAGTCCCGGTCCCATCTTTTTTGGATGGGACAAAAAAGTTACAATATTTGGTCCTATCCAAAAAGGTGGAACTAGGTGGGGAAGGGGACTGTGTAAAAAGACATAAATAGCCTCATTATCTAGAGAATAGTCCTATAAAGCTTGTTCAGTCTGATTTACATGGGACGGGACTAGATAAGGTTTGTAGGGCTATTTTCGATGATAAGGGCATTTATGTCTTTTTGCATGGTTAAGAGATCAAGAGCGAATCCCGGTCCCATCTTTTTAGGATGGGACAAAAAAGTTGCAGAGTTTATTGCATTAACACGAGTTCCAACTTGTAATAAAACGGGCCCACTTTTATGGAGGTTTCTGAAGGTGATTTTTTTTTTTTTTTTTTTTTTTTTTGATTTACAGATGTGAAGAGTGGTGTCGCCTACCTGTGATAACGCCATGTAGGCATCTTTTGTGTTTGGATTGTGTGGCTTTAAACAGTGAAAAGTGTACGTTTCCAGGGTGTGACAATTTATATGAGATGCAAAGTCCTGAAACATTAGCGCGTCCAGAAAATCCTAATCCAAAGTGGCCAGTTCCAAAAGATCTCATTGAATTACAACCATCGTATAAACAGGTTTCATTACATTATTTGAAATTATTATTTTCTGCTTTACAAATTTAAATTCAGGGTTCGATGCAAGAAATGTCACTGTACTTTCATTGACCTTTTTTTATTATTATAGCATCCTACTTCCATTTCATTACAAAATTGGATTTTGAAAAATCTACCCTTTTATTGTAATGTCATTCAAGTACAAGAGTATTGGGCGTGTTTGTTAAAGGGTTAATCTCATAAAAGACCTTATATTTTATGTGTTTTCCGGATTAAACCTTGTTTTTTTTATTTATTTTTTCCCAAAAAACACCTTATATTTTTTCATTTTTCTGAAAAAACCCTAAACTTTGTCTTTTTTTCTGAAAAAAGACACTCAACCTTCTAACTGTTTCCAAATAAGCCCTCAACTTTTTAAGTGTTTCTCACATTTTACAAGTTTTTCGGGGACTGAAAGTGCCAGATTGGAAAAAAATGAAACAATGCAAGGGCTTTTTCAGAAAATAAATTAAAATGGAAAAAACACAAAATATAAGGTCTTTTATGAGATTAACCCTTTATTAAACTATAATAAGGAAAAGATTGAAAGTGCAATGCTATAATTAGGTAGATTTTCAAAGTAAAAGTGCCTTAATAAGAAAAATGGTATAATAGAAAGAAATTAAAGTAAGATATAATAAACAAGTGAATGGAAGTCTGTTGCTATTTGTTACACTTAGTCCTAAGAATAAAATTTAAAAAAAATATAATTCTATAATTACATATATTTTCCTATGTACATTGCTTTAATAAGAAAAAGTTTGAAGGAGAAGGCTGCAATAGAGAGAAATGGAAATTGAATAGAAGTAGAAATGTGGAATGATATATAATGTAGAAATTAATAAAAAGTATGTTGCTATGTTTTTAATCTTTTTTATTTTGGGTTTAGGATGACTGGAATCCTGATTGGCAATCAACATCCAGCAGTAAAGTTTCATATCTTGTGAAAAGATTAAAAGATTTACAGGAATCTAATAATAAAACAACAGAAAGTTGCATCCACGATGGAAAAGACATTAATGCCCTTCTTTTGCCTTTTGGGAAAAGCATGACTTGTGCTAGATTTACCAACAGGTCTGTAGAGAAAGTGTTGATATTCTCTCAGTTTCTTGAGCATATACATGTAATCGAACAGCAGGTAATTAATTCTCTTAATTATTATTATTATTATTATTTTGAGCACAAATGATGAGATATTTATCAACTCCTTTTTCAGTTGACAATTGCTGGCATTAAATTTGTGGGGATGTATAGTCCAATGCATTCTGTTAACAAGGTAAGATTTTTGTATAGTTTATATAAACTGATGAATGGCAATTTTTTTTTTTTTTTTTTCATTTTATTGAAATTTGTAGTTTATAAAATGATGTAGGTGAAATCACTGGCTACTTTCCAGCATGATGAGGAATGTATGGCTCTTTTGATGGATGGAAGTGCAGCACTTGGTCTTGATCTTAGTTTTGTGACACATGTATTTTTAATGGAGCCCATTTGGGATAAAAGGTATAATTTATTTGTGATATATATAAATATAATTTATTATAAAATGGAATAATTTTTATCATTTTGACAATTGACAGCATGGAGGAACAAGTGATTAGTCGAGCTCATAGAATGGGTGCTACACGCCCAATCCATGTAGAGACTTTGGCTATGCATGGCACCATTGAAGAACAGATGTTAAAATTCCTTCAGGTATACTTTTACTTTTTAAATATTTTTAATATATTTATATAACAATTTTATTATATTTGGTTGCAGGATACTGATGAGTGTAGAAAGTTGTTGAAGGAAGAGAATGTGCATGAGGGCCCACGAGCTAGACGTACATTGCATGATTTTGCTGAAAGTAATTATTTGGCCCAATTAAGTTTTGTGCGAAAAAACCCCAAAAATTAATTAAGGTATTATGCTTTTATATCTCTCTCATGTTTCCATTCATAATAATGCTCAAAATCATTTATTTGTGTATTATTTTTATATATAACGTATAGATTAAAGTTAAAAATATTTATTGTGTTTATAAAAGTTCACATAATATTGCCTTTCACGTAATATCAAAATGGAAGCATAACTTCAAGATGTTATTTCAAAAAATATATTTGAACTTATTTAATAAAGGAAAAATTGAAAGTACAGTTCATACGTACTCTTTTGCAGGACAAGATCAGCTGTAGAAGTGTAGATACACCTACTTGTGGGCCCGATTGGCTAACCCTAATTTTTGTGGTGGGTCTAGATTCTAGAAATTATGGGTTTTTGCATAGCAAGCTTCTAAGGTAAATTACCTTTTTGCCCTTTTTCGTTTGTATTATTTTTTGGTTCATATGTTTGTCACTTTATCTTGTTACCAAAGGGCATTTTAGATAATACTTAATGGCTTGTAGAAGAGGATGTATGTGTAGGGTGAGGTGATACAATCTCAACATGTATTGTATTCATAAACAAAAGATTCCAATTTCTGAAAATTCTTTTTTTTATTTCAGAGAAGTCAAACTGGACTAAAGACTAAAGTTATGGTCTAAGTGTCTCAAATTAAGAGAATCAGAAATTAAAAATTGTTAATTAAACAAGGTATATCAAGATAATAATTAATTATACTTATCATCAATAGCTAAGCATATTTGGATTCTTTATAATAATTTCATTCTTTAATTGTACATGATGTACTTGTTTCATTCTTGTTAATTTAATAATACGAAATCGTTGGTACATCTGGGAAATATGTTTACGGTATTTTTGTAAAGATAAAAAAAAAAGTCACGTCCCAAAATTTTGATATATAAATTCACCAACTACAATTGATTTACAAAGATAAATACAAAATGGTACAACACCCAATTCCCAAAAAAGTTGTAAAAAAAAAACAAATAAATTCTTGGACGCAAAAATGTAAATGGTTAAGGGCAAGTGGAATAAACGTGATTTGGCTTTGCAAATTGCAATACCGGGATCGTAAGAGATCCATCCAGAAAATGACGTAATACTATGTTTTGGTTATAAAAAATACATCTTCTGTCAATGTAATTACTTTTTTTGGAAGTTATAAAATTTTTTAAATGTTATTCCACTAAATATAACTTACGAATAACTTCCGTATTAAAATTTGTTTATGAAAAATATGAATTATTGGTAACAATTTCATTTTTTTTTCTCAGTTTATCGGTTTCGTTGGTAACGTGGACGTCTAATCATTAAATAAAATTGAAAATCTTCATTAAAATCTTATTATTTTATGTTAATTTACAAATAAATTCCAAATTAAAATTTGTTTATGATTTGGCAATTTTCTTCTAGACCGTTCTCTCTCAGCATAAAGCATACAGTTGACTCACACCTAGCCTACAACGTACCATTGGCTTGCCCAGGTATCTTGACCAACAACACAAAGCAGGACCGTCTAAACCCACCATCTAATATGTCGACATATGTAACACACAAGCAATTAAGTAAACACATAAACACAGGTAGTTGTCTACAATAGTCTACCTGTCTAACAACTCACTACCGCATACCAGGCCTCATACAGTATACTACGCCACTACGAACAGATCTCCAAGGAATGCATAGATATATGTAACCAGAGGTGAGATAGACATTCTAACATGTGATCCCACTCTAGAGCCACAACCAAATAAGGAACATGCAAGAAAGCCTAAATCAAGAGTTTTCAGGCTATCCTGCATGACCATATACAACCCCTAGGGCACTCCGCTAGACGATCACCAACATATTAGTACTCTAACCAACATACAACTACTCCTATATCCTAACTAACATACAAGGATATACATCGTAATACATAGTATAGTGAGGAGACTCCCTCACAATCTAGCAAATAACAACGTAGCTCTCGCAAATATGAAAACTAGTTACTACCAGTCACCTAAAAAACAATCAGGGATCAATCCTTAAACTGCAGCCTAGGACCCTCAAATTGACCTAAAGTCAAACTTGGTCAAAAAGTCAACGGTCAAATTCAAAGTCAACAACCAAAAGTCTCACAATCGGCCACCACATCGTAGCCAAGCTTCTGCAATTTCGTTATTGCCTCAAGACAAAACAGTCACAGAGACTGACTTTTCTCACGTCGTGAAGGCCAATTCTTCACGTCGTGGGGACTGTTTTGGCCTTCTTAATGCATTAATCTCTTAATCACCAAGGCAACTCATCCCTACTCTCTAGAAGGATTTCTCGCACCTAAAGCATCATAAAAGTCGGTGCTTTATGGACATGCATGTCCAATGTATGTCTCTTCTAATATAGGTAAAAAAAAACATGGAGGAAATGAACCCAAACTTGTGCATGAGACCAAAAACGGCATAAAACTCTAGATCTGGAACAGATAACCCCAAAGGACCTTAAGGATCCTTAAAGTTGCTAACTTTATGCAATCCACTCATCCAAACTAACAAGAACATGAAGAACAAGCCTTTAACCTACATCTAAAATATTTGAACACTAAAGATAGCAACTTGAGGACTTACAAAGGTCTAGGAGGTGTGCAACAAGATGATGAGGATGTTTTCTTGTTAGATAATACTACAAGAACACCTTCTTCTTATCCTTCAAAGTCACAACACACCTAAAAGCTTCAAAAAGGGCTTAATAGAAGCTAGGGTTTCTTGGAGGGTGAAATGGAGGTGATGGAGGATGAGGGTATGCAAACCATAGCCTTCACTTCCCTTAAATGGGGCTCAAGGCCTAGAAAAATTAGGATTTTACATACAAGAGGTTGTTGCATCGTGACCAATCTATTGTTACATCATCACACTCAAATGAGATGTGCATACATGTAGTTGGCATGTCACGTCGTGGTTCTCCATTCACTATGCAGTAGCATAAGGTTTTTCCCAAAAACCTTACCTTTGACCCTGTTAAGCCCTCAACCGATCTATTCTGGAAAACGGGTGTTACACTTTCCCACCATTTTCCATGGTTGTAGTGATCCTATCTATGATGATGAATGCGGAATATGAAATGATTTAGTGAATCATGTAAGAATTATGAACAGGAAGAACACAAGAGTAAATAAATTCGGGTTTAGCTCTCATTAGTCTAGAAAGAGTACAAGTGGGTTTGCAATATTTCTCTCTCTAAACTAACTCTCACAAAGTTCTTACATAAAATGAGTGGCACTCACTTCCTTATAAAGGAAAGACAACTCATTACACACATACAAAGGAGTAAGCACATATGACATCCAAGAGTGACTTTGCACCCTAACATTCTCCCCCTCAAAGTTAGGATTGGATGTCCCGGCTTCAATATCCAATGAGCCCACGCGATCAAAACCAACTCCCACTCGAAGTAATACCGGTATTCAAATCCGCAAATGAATACCCCAGAAGCTTTGAATACCCACTCTACATTCCCCCCCTTGTTATAATCAACAAGTGATTATAAACCCACTAAGGTTGAGAAGCGCCCGATGAATAAACTTCACAAATCTCCCCCTCGATGTGTGCCAAAAATGAAACCGCGAAAAACTTGCATGAAAAAACAATCACGAAAAAGTCATGAGAAATTTCCAATTTTTGTGAAAATTTTCAACCTTTGGGTGAGAGTTGCAAGAATTTTGAAAATCCGGGTGAAAACTGCCAATATCATAATTATGTAGGACCCGTTGCGTCCAAAACAACCTAAGATGCCAAACTTTACCCCAATTACGAAACTGGGCATAAAGTGTCAATTCGCATTAACTGCAAGGACCTGATACATAAATTTCTCCAGTTTTTCAGAATTTTCAACCCAATTGCAAAACTGGGTAAATTCTGCCAAGTTTTCGAAACTTCAGGGATTCAAAATTAAACTCCTTCATTCTTCACAAAATTTATCCACATTTCGAATGTGGGTATGTTTTGCCACTTCTTACAAAGTTCAGGGATTCGAATCAACACAACTTGTTTCTTCTTCACTGTATTTGTCCAGTATCATCTCAAGACCTTCGAACATACCATGTCGATACCCACAACCAGACTTTGAAATCAACACTTCTCTGTCATTATTTCTATTTCGAATCGTCAAAATCAACCATTTGAACCTCAATACTCGACTCCAATGTATTCCATCTGTCCAGATCATTCGACCAAGACTAAGTCCAGACCATTCGACCTTATGACTCCAAGCGATTGACCCCAAATCGAAATTGCATTGTCAACTCGATGTCGACTTCCCTTCCATTTGCTATCAAACAAACCAGTCGACCCAATTGAAGTCCTTCGCTTCCCAGATTAGCAACACTCGATATCGACCTCCAACACAAATTCACAATGTCGACTCCAACCTATAAATTGAAATTGACTCCTATCGATTCGAACATCTCAATCCAAAATTGAACCAATTGAAATAAAATTCGACCCAGAGAAATCATATTCAACCCAAATTAAGTTCGACCTGATTTCCAAGGCATTCCCAAATTGATTTCGATTTTGACTTTAACAAACCAAAGCGACTCCTTTTTACTCCAATACTCCATCAGTTGAATTCGATTTTAATCCAAGCAAACACATTCGTTTTCAGAGAATTCGAGCCCAATGAGTAATCAACAACATCATCGAAATCAACTCTACTCAAAACACATGTACCTTCGAAATCGATATACTCGACTCAAACCAAATACAACTCCAGTCAAAATTGAAATCATTTCTAGATTCATCAAGAACCGAATTTTGACTTTCGACATTGACTTTTCATTCGTCCGCGATTATAGAAACCTTCTTTAATAGATTTTCAAATCACATCAAACTTTGACAACAAATCGACTTCTTAATTCCAAATCAAACCAGTCAAAATCGACATTAACTCCAAGTCGACTCCAACTCCAAAATACTTTCGATTTCAATCCATCTATAACTTGTTCGACTTCCAAACATAAGCATTTGACTTGATACAACATAATGTCAATTTCGATTTGAACTCAAATGATTAAATCGACCCTTATGTGAACAGAAATATAACAATCAAACAAAATTTGACTCCAAATAAGGTCGTTCGACTCTTCATAGACTCAGACACAAGAACACCTATCAATAATTGAAGTCGATTTCGAATTCAAAACACTTGCCATCAAATTGAATCAAATTCGTGTTTCAGCCGCGATCATCCAACACAGGTATCGAATTGGAAAACAAGAACAATAGATCACGAATGTCGAACGGACGATGAAGAAGTATCAAACTGAATAGATGAACAATATTTGACATGTAATTTGGGCTAAGAAACATAGACTTGAATTCGAAATGGGCTCAGATAAATAGTAAAACAATCGTAAATGGTTTTTGGGCTCAAAAGAGATTAGATGAACAATTATGAATAAGAAATGTTGATTTAGAATACTGGATGGAAAGAAAAAAATTGAAATTTTAATTTTGATTTTAGTGTTTGATCTTTCAAAAAAAATTATTGGATCAACATTGGGGTTGAAACGGATATAAATAGTAAGTGAGTTTTCAAAGGAGAAAACATACATGAATGAAAATCTTTTTAGATTTAAGCTAACATCTCAAAGTAAGATTCTTATTGCTTATAAGATAATTACGTAGTGTAATTTAATGATAAATTAACATGACTCTAATGTTTTCTATAAACCTAGTAGGAGCTCTATAACATTCTAGTCTTATATGTAGTCAACATATGAATTCTTGGAATAAAGACCTATATAGATAGATCATGGAAACTTAAAATATTAAGTAAAATTGCATTAATTGTTAAGGATCTTAAATAGATTAAGATAAAATACTCCAAGAGAGTTTATCTTGTCAATACCACATGACATGATTTTGAGCAACCCTCAAAATCCTAGTAAAATGTTTTGAATTAGATAAGATGATTGTATTCCATATGCTGCTGCAATTGGTTTAATCATATATTTCATGATTATACATGAAGGCCAAAAAATTGTATTCCTAGAGCATGAAAAATTAAATACCAGAAGATTGAGATGATTCTCAATCACAATCGGGTGTTTCCTCAATATAAATGAAGAGAAAGTTACATGGATAGTAGTGTCATGTAGATTTTAACTACAGTTACACATCAGAGTTAGAATAAATTTTTTTGTTCGGGGAACCACACATGAAGATGCTTAATATTTAGTTCATTTATGAATATAAGTAAACCCATTATGCAAGTACTGATATCTAAGTCATATTTAAGCATCTAATACATTCTCAATAATTTCTCTCTCTCTCTCTCTCTCTCTATATATATATATATATATATATATATATATATATATATGTGTGTGTGTGTGTATATATATATATATATATATATATATATATATATATATATATATATAACCGAAACTGTATTTATTCGCATAGTTTATACGAATCAAGTTTGTCGAATCTACTTAACAATATTCCTTCATTGGCTAAAGCATGAAAGTCACATTGCTGCTATAGGATCTTGTTGACCTAAGTGGTTGTATTTGATTGAAATTTAGTATTTAGATATTGGAATGGTACAAGAAATATATATTGTAATGAGTTGATATATTGAATATAGTCTTCATTAAATAATTATTGTGTTTTATATTAGTATGTTTATTCCTTGAATAAATTTGGTTATTCCAAGATGTCCATAGTCATTTATAGATGTGGGAGCATCTATGAGGTAAGACTAATATGAATAGATTTGTTGATTTTCATGGAGATGAAAATAGAAAGAGTTGTTTCCAACTTCATGGGTATTTAATTAGAAAAAAAATATTGGACCTGACTCGCATCAAAATGACTTTTTAGATCATATCATAAGTGATGTTTGATAAAAGGTAGCATCTTTGTATTCTTCGACCTGAAATGCATATTTGGGACTTGAGTGTGGGAATTGTTGTGATTTGACATGGTTTAACATTATTCCATAAAAGACAGTTATAAGGGCCATCGTTGGGCATACCATGAACTACATGATAGGCATATGTAGTCAATATGAGATTTTTTCCTCTTATTTTTTGTGAGTTAGATATCTAAGGCGTTACTAAAATTTGAACACCAAATATGATTGATCGCGATCCATATATCATGTTCAACATGATGTCTGAGATAAAGAAATAACTGATACCACCCCTTTCCCTTAATTGGCATAATTAACCGTGACCCAAAGCTTAAAACACTCGAAGCAAAAAATGGACCAAATCCATAAAAGCCCAAGGCCTAATAATGGCCTGACTCAATAATACTTTTGGCCTAACAAGAGCCAAAAACCTAGAGGCCAAAAGTGCCCCAAAATCAAAAGCCCGAAATGACCCCTCCTGATGAGTACGCTTAGCGCACTACCTGGGTACACCCATGGTACAACTCCATGACCAAGGACTTATAAGGCCTCAGATGCGTACGCTCAGCGTACACTCGAGTATGCCAGCTCGAGTATGCCAGACGTATGCCCCTACTAGCCAAAACTTCATTAAGCACTTAATTCTTTAAGTACAAACGTCCATTTTGCAGATCTAGACCTTGGGGAATGTATTAAACAACAAAGTTACCAACTTGATGCCTTCGCATGGCTTAAAGAGACTTAAACCCTAGATTTAGCATTCTAGTTTCACCAAATGAGCATTAACCCATGCATGGTTGATCTACAACCATCAAGATGCAAACTTTATAGACTATGGACCTCAGAAACATCAAGATGAGAAAATCTAAACTTCTGGAGTGACATTTACTCACTAGAAATCATTCATGGGACCAAAATATATGCAGAACTCCATTAGATCTAGATCTAAGCATAGAATAACCACAGTCAAGACTAAAAATCATTCATGGGACCAAAATATGTCCAAAACTTATGGAGTGACATTTACACACTCTATTGGGGTATTTAGCATGCACAAAACCCTCTGGCTGACACATGTAAACATCTTCAGCTAACTTCCCATTAAGGAAAGCAGTTTTGACATCCATCTGCCAAATTTCATAATCATGAAGCACAACGATAGCTAATATAACCCTAATATACTTGATTTTGGCCACTAGTGAGAAGGTCTCATCATAGTCAACCACCGGGGTTTGAGTAAAGCCCTTTGCAACCAGCGGTGCCTTGAATGTATGCCCCTTTCCATCCATATCGGTCTTCTTCTTGAAGATCTATTTGCACCCAACTGTCTTTCAACCTAGTACATTTTCAACCAAGTTCCAAACTTGATTGTCATACATGGACCAGATCTCGCTGTCCATTTCCTCTTTCCATTTTGCAGACTCCGAGCCCGCTATGGCTTCCTTGTAGCTAGATGGCTCATCCAAATTTACCAGTGTACTATCACTGATAAATGTATCACTGTCTGTAGTAATATGAAAACCATAAAACTCTGGTGCCATTCTAACTCGATAGGAATGTCTAAGAGGTAATGACTCGTCAATTGGTTCAACAGGAATCTCTTCCTTAGGTTGAGCGCTAGTGTTAGAGGTTCCTTCACCGCTTGATTCTTGAATCTGTTCAAGATCAATTATCCTCCCACTTTCCTCTTCGCTTATGAGTTCCCTTTCACGGAAAACCCCTCTCATTGCTACAAAGACCACGTCATCACTAGGTTTGTAGAAAAGATATCGAAAAGATTTCTGTGGATAACCAATGAAAATACTGAAGGGTTTTGAGCATTTTAACACTCATAAGGTGTACATGCAACCCTAAATACTTGGATCTATGTTTTCTCTATTTTACATGCAAACTTGAACTTTCCAAGGTATTACCCTAACTAGCATACAATCATTGATACTTAGGTAATATAAACAAGTTGGAAGACATACCTTTTTGTTGTAGCTTGATTCCATGGAGCTTAAGAGCCTAGTGCCTCAAGTGTGACACCTCAAATGTTTCACACAATATCACAATCAATCCCCATATATTTAATTAGTCTCCTTTTGATCACAAAATTAATTCCAAATTAATTCTTGATTAATACTAATTATATAATATGATTTCATATTAATATATTAGAACTTATAATATATTAACAAATCATAATTATCCTTTTCTCACAAAAGTCTATCCAAATTGTTCTGATGCCATTCAACCCAAATGGATCATGCCAATCGAGTCAAGTACATACCAATTATAGTTATGGACTTAGAAACTAATCCAACAGTATCCCACTTGGATAAGTCTAAAAACAATTATTGTGTATGACTTCAAAACCCGACTAGCAATCATAGCTCTTAAAAGCTGCTGTCGGACTCTGAACAAATCAATGACGCGCCCATTAGACAAGGGATCAAATATTCCTTCATTCTAGATATCATATGGACTGAGACATGGATTATAATCATTCTCTCTGTCCATTTGTTGTTTCTCGATTTCCGATTTATGACGACCGACTAAATGAACAAATCAAATCAGTCCAGGCTTGGCTAAGCACTTCGGGGTGTCATCACCAAATCATCGAGGGGCCCACATATATCACTTTTATCCCTTTAAGGGTAAAAGGAATGGATAAACTTCAACTTATATGCTTGTTCTACTACTTGTTGAATCATACACAAAGACATGTTTTATAACATCGAGTTATCAATGTGTTTTCGTACAATCAATGTATAACCAACTCATAGGCAACAACTCATATCTCTAGGTTTGAAGAATATAAGATATTATCTTCTCATGATAACTCGTGATAAAATCCATGAAGTGAGTCAAATGAGCATGGGTTTAATCCAATACTTAGAACTTATGAGCACTCATGAATGTTGCATCAACTCTTGCAATGTCCACTACCTTGGACATCTACAAACCAGCTTCATGACAGTCTTGATTCGTATCTACTTCTGAGATATGACCGACAGTGGATGGTTTGAATAACTTAGTCATTCAGAAAGAACGACCTAGTTATTCTGGAAGTCAAAACATGAAAAGTGAAACACAAGAATAATCGAATCCAATATGGTCTTAGAACTTATGAATATAAATAGAATACCTTTTATTTATCACCATATTGATTACACATTATTCATTGCATACTGATTCAAACTATCAACTTTATACTTGAATTAAAACAATACATGTCCCATGCTCCGAGCATGTACACTATGTTTTCTAAACACTAGTCATGCCATACACCAAGTATGCACACTATGTTTTTCCAAACATTAGTTATGTCATACACCAAATATGTACACTAAGTTTGTCTGTGATCTTTACTTTGTGAAATAGATCGAGTAAACATAATTACAATGATTCTCATTTCATAATCCCAAATCCTTACTACAAATGCAAGAATTCCAAATTCCTGCCATTTACCTAAATCTGTTAGATTCTAAACTTATATGCATTGATCCTCTTGTAATGATTATGCACAAAGCCACAAAGACTTGTCAATAGACATTACAGAGTATTCTAATGGAGATCATTCCATGGAAACAAAGTCTCAAATTCAAAATACATTGCTTTGAACATCCTTCTTGCATTAAGTTTCCTAATCTTACACAAATTTAATGAATAATTTCCACCTATGGGAACATTTCCATATTCCCATTTTGACTATCACTCCTGAACAAAAGTTGCCTCTTTTTAGAATATGTCAATATGATCCTTCCAAAAGTAACACTATACTTCCAATTGTCCCTGAGAAACCAATCTTTGGTAAACCTTAGATTGTCCTTGAAAATTGCTTAATAAAATTAGTCATATCCAGTTCTAGTACTTTTTCCCTCTTAAGGCTCTAGGCATTTGAAAAAAATTAGAACAGATGAATATTATAGCACATGCAATCGATCCTATATCTGAAGCATATGAGACACGATTCATGATGTCTCACATAAAGTCATGATACTAGACCAGTCTTTTTGCTATAATATTTTTATTTCTATTTGCCAAGATCTCATAATTCAGATTATGAAAAATGATGCCGTAATCATAATCGAATTTTAGAACGCAAATAATGGACCCATATATAGAATTTCCTTATGTTGAGCCATTCCAACATGAAATTCATATATATATATATATATATATATATATATATACACACACTTGACTAAAGATGATTAAAGCCTCAATCTAAGCTTTTAGAATTGAAATGAGGTATAATTTCCTCTCTCTTAATTATAGCAAAACAACTTTTTCCCAATTGAAACTTTTTTTTTCTATAATTAACATTGCTAACTTGCAAAACTTATCATAATTATCATGCTCCCACTAACATGAGAATTATCAGCATAACACTTATGCTCCCACTAGCTTTGAGATGTACTCAGAAATTAACTGGACTTCTAGAAATCAATAATTTATTGACTTGCTTACTAAAGTTCAAACTTTTGATATGAGATGCTTTGATAAAAACTTTATCAAAATCATACACCTTTCCTTAGATAACACACATGTGTGTCTAAACAGTTTTAGAACTATGAAAAAGGATGTCGTAATCATAGTCTCAATTGTTTAGACCTTTGCCATTCCTCACAAGTCCATGTTAGTGTGCCGGTTAACCAGACACGCTCCACTAACGACTTTGAGAATACAAATATCACAATTTCTATCTACTTAAAATCTTCTTAGTGAAAGCGTTTCCTCACCATCATTTTCATTAATTGGAGAGAAACCTTATGACACTTAGATTTTATGGTGTATGTGTTCCTATCCATGTGAATTTGTCAATACCATAATGTCAAGACAAGGTTAGTGACAAATCCAAACTCATATGGATTGAACTTGTGCAGTCTTAACTTCTTGCTACCTGGCAGCACAAGGGCTTGCCATTGCTTCTAAGTTGTTATGCAACCAATTGAGAACTCTCAAAACTCATATGAAAAGCCAACTTTAACTGGAATGGGCACAAAAATAGGAAAAATGTCAACACGATAGGTTATAAACCTCAAGTCGTGAGCTAGTGAGAAACTACATGTTTTATTCTTGATTAGATCTTGAAGCTTTTTCAAGATCTTTAAGACTCCCACTGTCCTCTTGACATATAAGACTCACTTGCCAAATATTCAAGAGATAGTGTAGATTCTTTATCAAGACAAACACTTCACACAATTGGTCTTAGCTGGTCTTTGTTTTATCCAAAAACATCACAACTTACCAATTTCAAAAGTAAAAGACTAGGGCACACTTTACTCTTACATTGGACCAGTGTTAATAAACATTCTTCAAAATATGTCACTCAAATTACAATCTTGGAGTATGACTCTAAGACTTGTTTTTGGAACGAAGTATGACTCATCTTCTTGATTTAACCACTTCAACAATTCATTACTTCTCTTCTTAGCCATAAGAATGCACTAAGATGTCCTTAGAGGACTAATTTTGATATGGTTTCTAAATCATTAAGATGATCACAAAACATGATACTAAAGTGCTCTCCCATCTTTTCAGATTTGAGAAACTTTTATCTATCTGCCTAATTTGATTCTTCTCATTCGTTCTTCCATACATCGAAACTTTTCCAATGTTTCAGAATTATACTTAAACTTGTAAGTATAACCATATTTACTAAACTTTAGTAAATCATGACGAATAGTCTTATCGATATTTGTGGTGGACTTGACCAGTGCACAAGAATGTGTAGTCGATCCCTTAGTCCTTCACTTGACTCACATATACATGTGAACAAGGAATTAGTCTTAATTTTCCAAAGTTGAAAGTTCTCATTCATCATACTATACAACTTGCATGATTCCAAGTTTCGGTCCAATTGAAAACTTGGGTGATGAGAATCTTTCCTTGTTTGGTAAATTTTAGACACTACCACAAAAGAAATAATCAAATTCATATTTCCATTATTGCTAGAAACATACAAACATAAATTCTTCATAAATGCCATTGCAAGGAGATATAATAAAATAAAACAAAATTTTATTTATTTATAAAATGCGGATTTTTTTTCCTTACAATGCAACTTTAGATGAAAAGCTATGCTATTACATATTTTCTAGCAATCTATCATAACTCCTAAGTAGTAGCTCAAGAATCCGATCTTTAAACCATGCGATTGAAATCTATCTTCGCGATTAGATTCAACATACTCTTCTTTAAGTTTCCTTCCCTTTGCTTGATCCTGCCACACATCAAAATGTATTAAGAATCTCCAAATAAGAACTTAATTGAGTTAGATAGTGGACTTACCTGAAGCAGAGTCAAACTTTTTAACTAGACCTTCTCTCAGATCTTTCAGGTAGTTAGAGCAGCTTCGCAACCAATGCCCCTTCCTTTGGCAATAGAACCATATGGACCCTTTGGGAATGGTACGCTGGACTATCTCAGAATTGCCTTTCTCTTTACCATTTGGTCAACCGAGTTGACTACGGCCGATCCCTTTCCATTGGGAAGAGAAGGCTTTTGTAGATATCCAATGTTACCATTGTCAATGTCCATGATAGTTTGGGAAGTTGATCTTCTAATCAAATTTGCTTTACCAGTGCTCCAGATCATTGCTGATTCAGCAGCACCAAGCAAATAGATAAGATCATAAAGGGTCATGTCATAGTCTTTTACATAGTAGTCCCAAAGAAACTCACTATGTGACTTAGAAAGTGATTGAACAACCAAATTTCTCAAGACTTTGACACCCAACTCTCTCGGCTTGTCACTATGTGACTTCATCTCCAAGATGTGAGCACACATAGACCTTGCTTGCCAAGAGGGCTTGAGTGACCTTGAACTTGTGGGTTAGAGAGAATAAATGGAGGAGGTGGAGGAAGAGAAGAATGATTTCTGGGACATCATCTTCATTAGGAAACCTTGTTCCAAGATTTTTGGGAAGATCATAATTGTCTGAACCAGATATCTTTTGGGAGATATTCAAGATAGTTGATTTAAAGTCCTTAATATAACACCCAATATGAAATATTAAGGCTAGGACCCAACACAATATTTTATAACTTGGAAGAGGGATGCCGTAATCCAAGCTATATAATATTTGAAGGTAGGCGAATGACGATTCACCAATTTCCACCATGAAAAAACAAAATAATTTATTAGGATTTAATTGGATTTGAAACTCCTAGATCTTTTGAGATTCATTGAACTTTTCAATAAATGTTTCAATCTCGATTGTGCGCTCTCAAGTTTTGTGCCTGGGATGCCGAGGATCACAAAACAAGGTGTGAATAACCATGTAAATATACTTGGTACCCTTTACCTACCTTGTTAAATCAAGCTAGTGTGTCAGTTAACCACACGTGCTCCACTAACCGACTTAAGTAAAGTGCAAAGTGTAATTTCATGGGTTAGCACTAAATTCACATTTTTCTAAGTAACTAAGATTGGGAATTCATAATAGTTTAGTTACTTAGTATTTATCATTAATACTTTTAATGAAGGGAGAATTCTAGTCCTTGTCCTACCCGTTCGGCTAACAACCCTCCACCAGTCAAGGAAGCGGTGGGTGAGAGTGGACACCCATTAAACTGTCATTTTATAGGCAGTAACCTTATACCCCCTTATAGACCGGCTTCGTGAATGAAGCCTACTAACGGTAAGACTGACTTGCTCTTATACACAAACACACATACACACACACACACACACACACATATATATATATATATATATATTATTAACTTATAATACTATAAAGTATAAGGGTTGAATTATAACTTTTAAAATTCTAAGGGCTTAACTTGGAATTAAAGTATTCATGAGGGGAAACTTTACAAATTTCAAAACTTGAGGGCAAGTTTTGAACTATTCAAAAACTTTTCAATTCCATAACTTATGTGTTTAAAGTAGTTTTAATGAAAAACTCTTCAGGTTCCATAACTTGAGGACAAGTTATGGAAGACTTTCAAACATTTAAAAAATGAGACTCTCCATTTTTCGTAACTTATGGAAATCTTATGAGTTTTAATAATCATAAATATGACTTTTCATATAACTTGAGGACAAGTTACAAAAACACAAATTATGAACAACTTTTAGATTAATTTGGATTAAAAACATATTATCACAAAACTTTTCTATTAATCTAAATCAACTTATAAGAACAAGATAATTCAAATCAAACACTTTTCATGTAATTAGCCTAACCATTAAACTAATATAAAACATGAATCTATTGACAATTATCTATGAAATTGGATTAGCATGAACATTACCACATCAAAAACAAGTTTACAAGTTCAAAAAACTGCTTAGGGTAATGTTCCTAGTCCAATTCCAGCTAAAAAACTCGAAAATATGTTATCTGGGGCTCCTACTCGTCGAGTGTATGAACATACTTGACGAGTAGGATGATTTTCTTCATGGAATCGGCGAGTCCATCAGTGGACTCGGCGAGTCCAGTGCCCAGAAAGCCAAATCTTTTGATTTTTAATCTATTTCAGCAAGTTGCATCATATATAAAAGAAAACAAGCCTTGGCTCTGATACCACTGAAGGGTTTTGAGCATTTTAACACTCCTAAGGTGTATATACAACCCTAAATACCTTGGATCTATTTTTTCTCTATTTTACATGCAAACTTGAACTTTCCAAGGTATTACCCTAACTAGCATACAATCGTTGATACTTGGGTAATATAAACAAGTTGGAAGACATACCTTTTTTTTGTAGCTTGATTCCATGGAGCTTAAGAGCCTAGTGCCTCAAGTGTGACACCTCAAATGGTTCACACAACATCACCAACAACTTGGAATAAATTGAGAGAAAAGGTTCATATGCTCAAATCGGCTAGCTCTCATGCGTACACACACTAGTGCCAATTTCTTGAGCTATGGGGTCCTTATATATGGTGGCTATTAGGGTTACACGATGTAACTCATGTCTTTCCATATTCTTCATGCTCCATGGGTTAAAACCTCCATGGAGTATCCATGGGTTACTCCATGGGTTCAGCCCAACATGAAGAACTATGGATCATAAGCCCACATATATAAGAATAAATGATTTACACAATCAATCCCCATATATTTAATTAGTCTCCTTTTGATCACTAAAATAATTCCAAATTAATTCTTGATCAATACTAATTAAATAATATGATTTCATATTAATATATTAGAAGTTATAATATATTAACAAATCATAATTATCCTTTTCTCACAAAAGTCTATCCAAATTGTTCCGATGCCATGCAACCCAAATGGACCATGCCAATCGGGTCAAGTACATACCAATTATAGTTATGGACTTAGACACTAATCCAACAAATACACCGCTCACTACAAGGTTCAAGCTTATCGTGAGTCTCTCGTCTTACGAAAGCTTCACAAGCCCAAACCTTGATATGTGCCAACGAGGGAACCTTTCCTGTCCACATCTCATGAGGTGTTTTGGCAACCTTCTTAGTTGGGACTAGATTAAGGATATGAGAGGGGGGGAGTATCTAAGGCATACCCCCAGAATGAGATTGGTAGCGAAGCTCGACTGATTATGGAATGAACCATGTCTAACAATGTTCGATTGCGCCTCTCAGCCACACCATTAAGCTTTGGTGTCCTAGGTGGCGTCAATTGTGAAACAATTCCACATTCCTTAAGATAGTCATGGAACTCGATACTAAGATACTCACCACCCCTATCGGATCTAAGCATATTTATCTTACCCAATTGATTCTCCACTTCTTGCTTAAACTCTTTGAACTTTTCAAAGGTTTCCGACATGTGCTTGATTAAGTAGATATATCCATATTTTCTATAATCTTCGATAAAAGTCACATGGAAGCGATTAGCATCCCTTGTGGTGGATCTGAAGGGCCCCCACACATATGTGTGTATGAGATCCAATAATACATCACCTCTTTCACAAGTACCAGTGAAAGGTGATTTAGTCATCTTTCTAAGTAAACAACATTCGCACGTTTCATCTGATTTTAGGTCAAATGACTCCAAGACTCTATCCTTTTGGAGTTGGGCTATGCACTTCTTGTTGACATGTCCAAGACGACAATGCCACAAGCATGCCTTATCTATACCATTAGACGAATCGATATGCAACACATTATTTCCTAAGTTATCAACAACCATCACAGTTTCATATACACCATTACAAGGCAATGCTTCAAAATAAAATAAACCATTATAATAAGCATTTATAGAACCAGTGTCATTATTAAACGAAAATATAAAGCCATGTCTGTACAAACCATGAAAAGAAATAGTATTCCTCGTCATCTCTGATGAGTAGCAATATTCATTCAAATCTAACCCTAACCCGCTATTAAGCACTAAAGAGTAAACTCCGATCTTGGTAACAGGAGACGACTTCCTATTGCCCATAATCAAGTTCATTTTCCCATGCTCTACATCCCTACTTCTTTTTAGCCCCTGCAAATCAGAACAAATATGAAAACCACATCTTGTATCAAGGACCCAAGAACTAGCATGTGATGAGTTATTACATAGAATAGTATAAATACCTGCAAAGGAGGGCTTTATCTTCCCATCCTTGATGTCCTGCAAGTACATCGGGCAGCCTCTCTTCCAATGCCTCTTATCATGGTAGTAGAAGCACGTTGCTTCTTCAGGATCGGAGGAGGGAGTGGCAGAACCAGGTTTTGATTTGAATCCACTTGAAGAAGATCCATCATGGGACTTTCCTTCTAGCTCTTCGAGGGAACTTTCCTCTTCTTCCCTTTACCATTTACAATTTCTAGGACAGAAGCAACAACAGGAGTGGGAGTGGATTCAACACTTTTCCCCTTCAATCCATTGTCAGCAGTTCTTAGCTGGAACTGTAGCTTGCTTAATGTGACTTCCTCATTGCTCATGTGATAAGTCATCTTGAACTGATCATAGTAAGGAGGTAAAGAGTGTAAGAGTATCTCAATAGACAACTCTTCGTCGAAGATCACATTCAACCTCAAGAGACGATCCACATATCTTTGCATTTTTTGCAAGGGGCTCGTGATGAACTCTCCATCCCCCATTTTGGTGGTGATGAATAAGGTGACTATCTCGTACCTTTCTTGACGTGCTCTTTGATGATACTTTTCCATCAAGTCCTTGCACATCTCGTAGGGGCGGTAGTCCTTGTAGAACCACTGTAGCTCAGGAGTCATAGTGGCTACCATAATACAGGACAATTTAGTAGCATCCTTATAGTGAACCCCATACTCAACTATTTCTTCGGGAGTAGCTTTTGATTCATCAATCGCATTCAACGGTTTATCGAGGATATATTCTTTTTCCTGGTAATGCAAGGCCATACGAATGTTCCGAATCCAATCATTGAAGTTGGAACCATCAAACGTAATCCTCACACATATGTTCAAGAGCGAGAAAGAGTTGTTGGAGTTGTTTTTGGAGGGAGCGGGAGCGTTGTTTGCTATAGACATTTGCAAAAGAAAAAGGACAAAGTTCTGATTAGATAAGGAATCCTTAATATAACACCCAAATGTAATATTAAGGCTAGGACCCAACACAATAATTCACAATTCGGAAGAGGGATGTTGTAATCTAATTGTAAATTATTTGAAGGTAGGTAAATGACGATTTACCAATTCCACCACGAAAAACGAAATAAAGGATGAGGTTTTAAATGAAATGAAATTCCTAGATTCTTTTGAGATTCATTGAACTTTTTAATGGCATGTTTAATCTCGATTATGCCCTTCAAGTTTGTGACTGGGATACCAAGGATCACAAACAAATTGTGAATAACCATGCAAAAGCTTGGTACTCTCGATGTCATTTACCACCTAATCAATGTGTCGGTTAACCACACACGCTCCATTGATCTATGATAATTTACAAGCTACCAATTGCCACCCTTGTTAGTCCAAGTTAGTGTGCCGGTTAACCACACACACACACCACTAACGACTTGGCAATGTGCAAAGTGTAACTTTATGGACTAGCATCATTTTCACATTTTTCTTAGAGTAACTAAGATTCGGAATTTATGAAAAACATTTAGTTACTTTATATTTATCATTATAATTATTAATGAGGATTTAATTTACTATCCAACCCGTTCGGCTAACGATCCTCCACCAATCAAGGAAACGGTTGGTGAGAGTGGACATCCATTCAACCTCTATTTTATAGGCAGTTTCCTTATACCACCTTATAGATCAGCTTCGTGAATGAGGCCTACTAATGGTAAGACTGACTCATATTATACTTATATATATATATATATATATATATATATATATATATATATATATATATATATATATATATATATATATATATATATATATATATATATATATATATATATATATATATATTGTAACACCTAGGTTCTGAAAGTATCCGTTTATGGATTTCAGAGGCAAGGGATCGGGGCGTTTTGGTGTTTTATGGGTTTTAAGTTTTTATTCGAGAGGTTTTGGGCCGGGGTGTGTCGCTAGAAGCGTAGGGCTTCTCGCCACCTTTTCGTGGATATAAAGTTCGTCGGAAGCGGACTTGGAATGAAGGAGTTACGACACTTTGAAGTTATTAACGTTATTGGCCCTTAATGCAAATAGATGACAAAGAAGGACCATGCATGCAAGGTGGTAAGCGCGCGAGTACGCCCAATGTATAAGGTCATAAGGTTGCGGGTGTTTTTGGCATACACCCAACGTATGTCCAGTGTCCAGAAACCCTAACTTTTAGGGTGAGCCACTATATAAAGAACATAATGGCTCAAACCCTAGCCTCCTTATCTGTCCCCCAACCTCAGAGAAACCCTCAAACGCCTCATCTCTTCATCCTTGGGTGATTTTGACTTCAAGAAGCTCATTTTGGTGGTGTAAGCTTGAAAGAAGAAAAGAGGAAGTTAGCAAGGAAGAACTTGGGAAGTTGGAGCTCATATATCTGGAAACATCATCATTTGGAACTCTTTTGAGGTATAAAGTTCATAACTTTACTTAAGAAATGCTTGGATCTAGTGTAGTGTGGTTTTGGAGTCATTTTGATCCCAAGAATGGACCTTTATGACGAAATCTCGTTTGTAAGCTTAGGGTTGCCACCCTCAGAGCTAAAAGGGTCCCATAAGTAGTACAGTCTCTAAATTGAATGTCTTAATGGGTTCATGCATAAGATCTAGCCCTCTTTATGGAAGCGGAATATCATTTTGGGAGTTTGGGCTTGTTAGGGCCAAGTAAAGTCACCAAGTTAGTGACTTTATGGATTAAGACACGGAAAAGGACTTGGATCTGTGTTTGTAGCTTCTGGAGTAGAGTATTAAGCACCTAATGGGTAAATGACTTAACAGGGGGACTACGCTGAGCATACATGCAGGTACACCCAACGTACACACCATTGGCTAGTACGCTTGACGCACGTGAATGTATGCCCCGCGTACTCTATCAATTTGGGCTTTGCATTTTGGGCCATGCTGTGGGTTCTTGGGCCTTAGTGGGCCATCAGAAGTCAGATTATGGGCTAAGGAAATGTTTGGGCTTAGGGTAAGGACCATTAAAGGGACTGGGCCAATTTAGCAAATTGGGCCATTAGTGGGCCACTAGTGGGCTTGGGAAGCTCACCTAGTGTTGGGCCTTTTTTTTATTATGGTTTGGGTCTTAGTTATGGACCAAGTTGGACGAGGGGTAGAATGGTCATTTTACCCTAAGAATGATTATTGTAATGGACTAAGTGATGTTTGGTATTGGTAGTTCGGGAAGCCGAAGGGTTAGCAGTTCTGGAATTGCCAGTCAGCAGCCAAAGGAGTATCAGCAGGGTTTAGGAGTACGAGGTGAGTCTCCTCACTGTATGCATGGGTCTGCAGCCACAATGCTGGCCCATTATGTTTGTGTATAGTAGGAAGACCCAAGGGTTATCCCTAGGCATTATTATGATATATGTTTCGGATTACAATCCGATACCGGGCGAAGCCCGAGGAATGTTTGTATGCTAGTTATACTTGTTGTCTGTGTGATACTTGTATGCGCCTGGTAGGGAGGTGAGTATTGGCGAGGTCCCGTATCTCATCATTAGTCAAGTATGGACGGGGTCCCGTATCTCATTAGTAGTAGAGGAGGGGCGAGGCCCGAGTCAGGAGGGAGGCGAGTGTGGGCGGAGGCCCGTATCTCACTATCAGCAGGAGCACGGATGAGGTTCCATGACTCATCGGTAGCAGGACGGGGGCGAGGCCTTAGATTAGAAGTATAGTAGAGTATGTTTAGCTATTTGTTATGTGTTATGTTATATGTTTGTATATGTTTAGCGGGCGAGGCCCAGAGACAGGCGGGGCCTAAGAGAAATAGATCTGTATACCGAGCGGGGCTTGATGCCAGGCGGTGCCTGATGCCAGAGCTAGTCCGATGTTGGGCAAGTCCTGATGTAGCGGGTGGGGGCCCAGTATGTCGTATGTGGTAGGTTGGGGAACTCACTATGCTTCATGCTTACAGTGTTCAGTTTTGGTTTCAGGTACTTCCGGTAGCAGAGGGAAGAGCTTGGGATGATCGTATGGCACACACCAAGAAGTTTTTAGTCTGGGATGTTTACTCTGATAAAATAAATATGTTTGAAATGATACTTGATTTCATATAAGGATTTATGTATGACTGGATTATGGTTGATTAATGATTTAAAACGAAATTTTTGGTCATGATTTTTGGGATGTTACATATATATATATATATATATATATATATATATATATATATATATATATATATATATATATATATAGACACACACACACACACACACACACACATATATATATATATATATATATATATATATATATATATTAATATTATAATAGTATAAGGGTTGTATTTTAAACTTTTAAAACACTAGGGTTTTTAGAATTTAATATTTCAAAATTCAACTTTTAATTAAATTTTCAATTGAAAATTTTGAGGGTGTAATTTGAAAATTTTCAAAATTCTTAGATCAAACTTTAAATAATTAAATAGATCTCATAATTTTGTCATTATCTTAAAATTTAACCTAATCCATCTTACTTGGTAAGGAAATCAGATTACCATTCAAAAAAAAATTAATTTATGGTGATAAAAACGATTTATGGTAATTATCTCAAACCAACCAAGATAAGGAAATTGAAAAATCAGCTGCCAGATGAGTCAACTCATCGAGTCAGGGCTTGGTTTCGTCGAGTTCCCCTAACTTGTCGAGTTCATTAGACAGAAAGCAAAATCGTTTTGTTTCAGCTTTAGACAATTCACTATTGCATCAAATATAATAGAAAAACGACCTAGGCTTTGATACCACTGATGGGTTTTGGGCATATCTACACTCCTATGTGTACATGCAACCCTAATTGCTTTGGATCTAGGTTTTTCTCAAGTTATACATGCAAATGAAATTTCCAAAGCAATAACCTTAGATCTAGTATATATAACATCGAAATCTATATATTATTAGGGTTAGAAGAATATCGTTCTTGTGATCTAGTTTAACAAGTATTCCTTGCATGATATTGATTTCTAAGATCTTAGTGCCCCAAGCGTTGCACCTTTAATGGATTCACAAACACCACTAGCAAAGGATGAAGGAGAAAGCTAATGAAGGCTCTTCAACTTAGAATGCATAGGGCCGAAAATTGTATACCAAGGGGTTCCTTATATAGCTGAGGTTGTTAGGGTTTTCAGGTGGATACCCTAATCTGATTGCTTAGGCCTTAAGCAGTCCATGGATACCTTTTGGAAGGCCTTGGACGAAATCTCTATGGGTTTCCCATAGATTTCATCCACTCCTTCCTTAAGGAGTCTATCAGCCCTAATTGCAACTATCAATGATTTGCAATATCAGTCCCCTTACTTTTAATCAGTTCCTTTAATCCCAAAATTAATTTCAAATTAATTTATGATTAATACTAATTAAATAATATGATATCTATATTAATATATTATTCTTATAATATATTAATAAATCAATTATTTACCTCTTTCTCCAAAAGTCATCCTGTGAAGTTGCTATGGTGAAGGCAACCCAAAAGGACCACGCTTCTATCAGATCAAGTACATACCAATTACAGTTATGGGCTTAGATACCTAATCCAACAAAGACCTGTGATGTAAATCGGTTTTACATTTATTCTGTTCAAAGAATTAAACATAAAGACAACTTTCGAACTCTAATTATCTAAATACAAAGCCAATTTAGATTTTTTCACCTGATATGATTTTCGAGCACCTTGTAAATAATTTTTTGATATGTATTTTACCAACAGTAATTGGACACGTCATCCTATTTATTTTGAAAAAGTCAAATGCCTTGATCAGATATGTTAGAGTTGAACAATATCAAGAACACCATAAATAACTACAACATGAAAAACAAAGGAATTATGAACTAAATCATTATATATATATATATATATATATATATATATATATATATATATATATATAAATATATATATATATATATATATATATATATATATATATATATATATATATATATATATATATATGTTCTGTTGAGATTCCAAATAAAAAAAAATAGAGATCTTGAGATTCAACATTTGCCTTAGCCACATATTTCTCATTTGCCGTTCTAGCGTTCCGACATACTGACACGGAAGGAGAGTTATAATCATAAATGATTATTCAGCGTCGTCCATTCCCTTTTACCCCGCCACCTTCTCCACCACCACAACTGCCACCACCACCATGACTACCACCACCTCTGCCACCAACCGACCTCACCACCTATACCACTACCACCTCTGTCACCACTACCTCCTCTACCACTAAGCACCATAATCATATATGATTACTCAATCTGTGAACAACATATATCTATAATCATTTATGATTATACATATATGATAAACATGTATAATCATATATGATTATACCTCCCTATCATATATTCATTTATGATTTGGCATACTCCGCTGTTGCCAGTACGTTGGATCGTTAGAGCGAAATGAGAAATATGTGGTTAAGGTTGAATCTTAATATCACTATTTTCTTAAAATCTCAAGTGAACCATCCCCAATACATACATACATACTGTGACAACCCGAAATTTCTATTCTGAACAAACCATATCAAGCCAATAGATGTAGAACAGTTCAATGTAAACTCAGATTTCGAGTATAAGTTTGGCAGTTTTCAGGATTTTACACTTAAGGAGATATTAGGAGAGTGGATGCACTAGGGTTTTGTGCAACACTGTTATTCCAAGACTCTAGGACATTAGAGTTCGTTCCAGGAATAAAAATATTTTTCTACCAAAAATATTTCAGGACTATAAATAGATTTCTGAACTAAATTCATTCATTATTCACATTTCCAACTAGAGAAAAGCCGTTTTCCCTCTCACAGATCTTCGGGTTTTCATCCCAAATCGTGAGTATACTTCTCTAGTTGTTTTATAATACTTGTTATAAGCTTAATAACATAGATTACATGCCAAATATGTGAGATCCGGGAGTTTACCGCCCAAGAACGTTCTTGGGGAGTAAACTCCATTTTAAGGTCCTAAAGGGTTCCAATTACCCTCAAAGCTTTAGAACTCGAACTAGGAGCCTCCAATTCATGCTTTATACCAAAAAACAATTAGGAATCATGGATAGAAGGGATTTTACGGCCAAGGAGCTTCTTAGGCCGTAAACTCCATGTTTTAGGTGCCAAAATGCTTTGAAACACTTCCTAAGGCTTAAGATTAAATTAGGACAAGTACCCTAAAGTGTTTATAGCCTAGCAAACATAAAAAATCACAAGGAAAAAGGAGTTTACAGCCAAGACAAACTCTTGGGCCGTAAACACCTATAAAGGGGTCAAATGACACCCTAACTCCTTCCTTAAGCCAAGAGACCAATTTGGGCATGTACCTAAATGAGTTTTGGACTAGTTAACACACTTAGAACACCAAGAGTAAGGGAGTTTACGGCCCAAAAGGTTCTAAGGCCGTAAACTCCATAAAATGGTGCCAAATGTGCCATAAACTCTTCTAAATACAAGTACAAAAGCCTAGTTTGTTCCTAGTTAATTTAGAGGTTAAAAAACACCATAATCACCCTCCCAAGGGAGTTTACGGCCATAAACTCCAAGGGAATATGGTCTATGGGCCGTAAACTCCCCAAAGGAGTTCATATGGTACCCAAACACTTGTATAGCCTTGAAACAATTCCCCACTAGAGTTGTAGTAATTCTAAGCTTCAATTAGGGACCCTAAGGAGAGTTTATAGCCAGGAGTTTACTCCCCTGGGCCGTAAACTCCAAAACATATGGTCATTTGACCATAAACTTCCATTAGGGGCATTGCACTCCTTTGTTGCAACCCATTAGCCTCCAAGCACTTGACAAAAAGTGTTTTCCTCGCGTTTAAATGTTTATACTCGTATAATTAGTGTTTTAATCACTAATTATTTATATACATATGTCTTCATATGTAATTAGGATCATTGTGTGTGTCTAAGTCTTCACTTGACACCAAGCACTTGTCCGATCCTTCCGTACGATAACAGTCCGTTCAATTCTAGTCACTTACTGCAGGTGAGTTCATACCCATTAACTAATGTTTTAAACTATTTTTAAATGTTTTATGGGGAGGGGATACAAGTAGAATCATGCTACTTATTATGTCAATCACATGTGATTAGTAAGTAGAATTACGCTACTTATACATCAATCACATGTGATTAATATACAACATTCAAATGATTTGGCTACTCATTAGCCGTTTTACCAAACAGTTTCCTTCAAATGATTTTTATAAACATTTTATATGTTTTAAACTCCTTATTACACTGTACATCTTACTCTGTACATTACCTTTCAAACTTATTTACAACTGTGTTTCAAACAAATGTTTCCTTATACTTAAACTGTTTTATCAAACTTATGCATTCAAATTGTTTTATAGATTGACATCAAGTCGATATTTTCTTAAAATAATATTTACGTTCAAATGTTTTACAAAACTTATTTTTGCTTTTATATTATAAATTGCATGCCTCTATATGTATAGTTATATAAGAAATGTTTAAAAGACTTAGGAAGGCTATCCACCCTATTTCCTTTTTCTCGATTTGGATGTGGTCTGGTGGGATATCGGGTATTCGTCCGAAGGTCGTTTAAATATTAGTTATATATCATGTGTACATATATAGTCATAAAAGGTCCTTCCAGTTCATCCCATGCCCTTGGGTAGCAAGGGTATACATCCTTGTCCATACGTACCAGCTAGATTACTAGTAAACTACCATATGGGTAGTTTAGGAAGATACTAGAACAATTACTAGAACACGATATCATACAACGAGTCAGTTCATTCATGAGTCAATACTTTCTAGAACATTACAGTACATTACATATACAAATATACTAGAAAGAGAACATATACAACTATACTAGAAAGAGAACATATACAACTATACTAGAAAGAGAACATATACAACTATACTAGAAAGAGGACATATACAACTATACTAGGAGGAGAACGTATACAACTATACTAGGAGGAGAACATATACAACTATACTAGAACAAGAAACATTACATTACATATACAAGAATACGATAATTATTGTGATTTAAATCGGAGCATGACTTAAATGTCATGACTCGAGTTATAGCCAGAGTCTCTTATAGGGAGAGCGTGAGTTTGCGTATAGATCTATACTGGATTGACAATCCTACACCTTGCTGCTAGCTACAGCCGGACCTGCAGGTCTGCGGGTGCCAAACGTCCTTCCGTTATTACGACCATTTGTATGTCGTTGTTATCAGTCGATAGTATGGTGCAATTTATCACATAATGCCTTAATATAAATCCGGTTTAAGGTAATTAGTATAGCAGTAGTTCTTATAGCGCTACGTTTTAGTACTACATTAATTTTTCCCTGTACATATAGTTAGTGATCTTTTCACTTAAACTATAAATGTAAAAACTATATTTTGTTAATAATAGTTACACTTGGGAAAATTACACACTCTTACAAGAAATGAACATTGAGAACAGTTAGGTCTTGGTAGAAGACTACCTTCAGAACAGTTAGGTCTTGGTAGAAGACACCTTCTTATACTAGTAGGAATCATAGGGATTTCTAGGGTTTTTCAAACACTTACAGTTCATATACACTTTCAAAACTTACAATACATATACTTAAAAATTCTTACATACAAATACTTACATACAAATTAAGACACTAAATACTTATGATCTCACCAGCTTCCAAGCTGATACTCGCTTTCAAAATTACTTGTATCCTCAGGTCATCATAGACAGGTACCGATGCAAGGAGAAAGGAAGATGGAGCTTGTTCAAGACTTATCTTTCATTTTGACTTATGCTTTAGTGTTTATCAAAATTTGACAGAACACATTTGTATAATAATTATATTATTAATGCAATGGATGATGTTGTTGCTTGTTTACTACTTTACATTGTTGTTGATATTATACATGACGTCCTCCGACCCAGAACGTTTCCGCCGTTCTTGGTTTTGGGGTGTGACACATACATACATACATACATACATACATACATACATACATACATACATACATATATATATATATATATATATATATATATATATATATATATATATATATATATATAGAGAGAGAGAGAGAGAGAGAGAGAGAGAAAGCCAAGTTCTTTTGAGAACCAAAAGATTTGTGACAACTTGAAAAGTCATAATCAGATCATCATTTTTCAAAACCAAAAACACCAATATTCTCTAAATGATGCATCTAAGCCATATATAGGCTAAAAAAAGATTGAGTAACTTACACGAATGGTACCTATGGTTTGGGGTAATTTGCATGCTTGCTTCTGAACTTATTTTTTTTAACTTGGAAGGTCGCTACTATTTGTTTTTGTTATGCGCTTGGCCCCTGTCTTACCTAAAAAGACTATTTTGCCATTGATTTTTTCATTTATTTAAATAAACACACACCCAACCCCACCCCCTCACCTTATTTTACCTACCCCACCATTTTTCCCTATTCAAATAATAGTCTTTTTAGATAAGACAAGGACCAAGCGCGTAACAAAAACAAACAGTAGGGACCAAGCACGTAACAAAAACAAACAGTATGGATCTTCCGATTTAAAAAAAAATAAGTTAAGGACCAAGCATGCAAATTACCCAAACCATAAGGACCATTCATGTAATTTACTCAAAAAGATTTGATGATTTTTTTTGTTTTTTTTGGAATTGTTGATTTATGCACAATCAACAGTTATATGGACTGCTGATGAGTACAAATAGCAGTCATACTCATCAGCAGTCCATATAACTGTTGATTGTGCATACATGCAAATTTCCAAAATAAATAAAAAAAAAGTCTCAAATCTTTTGTTTTCAGCCTAGATATGGCTTAAACGTATCATTTGCAGAAGATTGGTGTTTTTGTTTTGAAAAATAATGAGCTGATTTTGAGTTCTCCAGTTCTTACAAATCTTTTAGTTCTCACGATAACCTAACGTGTATATATATATATATATATATATATATATATATATATATATATATATATATATGTGTGTGTGTGTGTGTGTGTGTGTGTGTGTGTGTGTGTGTGTGATATGTAAGGGTCTTTTTGGGAAAAAGTTGAAGTTTTTTTTGGGAAAAAAGTTGAGGTTTTTTTTTTGAAACAATTTGTGTAAAACCGAAAGTTTTAGACAAGCCTACTAGCAAATAAAAAAATAAAAAATAAAGTAAATTACACAAATGATCCCTATGGTTTGGGATAATTTACACGTTTGGTCTCTAACTTTTTTTTTTTTTTTAACTCGGAAGGCCCCTACTGTTTGTTTTTGTTGCGTGTTTGGTCCATGTATTCCCTAAAAAGACTATTTTGCCATTGATTTTTTAACTTATTTAAATAAACGCACCCTTAATCCCGCTTCCACCTCATCTTACCTTACCTTACCTTATCTACCCTACCTTATTTAAATAATTTTTAAAATCAAGGGCAAAATAGTCTTTTTAGATAAGACAATGACCAAACGCGCAACAGAAACAAACTGTAGGGACATTCCGAATTGAAAAAATAAGTTAGGGACCAAACGTACAAATTATGCCAAACCATAAGGACCATTCGTGTAATTTACTCTAAAAATTAATTTTGTAGAATAAAATAAAATTAATGTTTAATAAAAAAAATCCACTATATAAAGCTTTCTACATAATTAAAGTTTATTCAACTTTTGACAATTGCTTCCATTTGAAACCAACCAGAATCCAAACTTCCACATTTGTTACTTACGTCACAGATTCTATTATATTAGGGGTATTCGTCTGGATGAATTTGATTCGATCCAATTAGTTAATCCAAATTGATTTTGGTTTTTAAAATATGGATCCGAATAGTTCAAAAGAAATTCAAATCCGATCCAATCCAATCCGATCCCATTACAATTCAATTAGGTCGGCTTTCAACAACCAACATTTTAAAATGATTTATAATTATAGTATTATCCAGTTTTTTATATAAAAAGAAAAGACAAATTAATTAGTTGTGATTTAAAATTTATAAACAACCACTAAGAAGGTATATTATAGTTTAATATTTAATAGATAAATTTTTTTTTTGAAAGAAAGTACATGTTAATGTTTTTTATTAGGTAAAACTTTTTGAATTTATTTGAAAAAACAAATCTTAAACTTAATAAATAATTATAGATATATTTAAAATAAATACAAATAATATATTGTTATTCGGTTTTTTTGGACTATACGATTCTTATTTTATAAACCAAAACGAATCCAAAATCTAAAATAATAATTCGGTTTTGATGAAAACCAATCTAAAAATCTGAATATCCGAACCAAATAGTCTAATCTAAATTGTATAATTGGACAATTTGGTTTTATGTAATAAATAGGGAAAAACCTTATCTTCTACGCTATAGTTTCCATATGTATTGGTATACTAAAGATAAAGATATAAATAAATGTTTTTTTCTTTCACGAATCATGTATATCTCCTTATTGATTTTACTGTACTTTTCTTCTTAAGCAATATATTCCATATGTTCTAAAAAAATTATTCATTTAGCAAACCATTGGTGTTAATGTGAATTTGGATCCAATTCCTTAAAATTCATTATTTAAGAAAAGTCAACTTCACTAAAGTTATGGTCTAAGTGTTCTAAATTAGAGAATCCAAAGTAGAAAAATGTTTAATTTAATGAAACATTTCAAGGTAATTTATTAGACTTATCATCAATAGTCAACAATATATATTGTTTTTTAAATTTATTCAAATTGAGTTTGGTAACAAAAGTGTTTTGGGTTTATGTATTTTAATCGTGTTAATTTAATATGATACATAGTGAGTGTCTTAATCTCATTAGTTTTGTGGGTATAGTCATGGAGTCATGGACTCATGGTTGTAGTCTTCGTGTGATAAAAGAATTCATACATTTAAACAAACTATAATAATAATTAATAAATCATATTATAATAAGGATGATCATGTCAACTATACCCTCGGTAATCCATTTAATATAAAAAGTTAAAAACACTACAAAAGCACAATATTATTATTGGATATTTTATAAACATATATTTTTTTTTGTTAATTATTCTGTTAATTCAAGCGGCTGAAAAAACAATTATAATGATTTTTTTATTGTTATATTACCATAAACTATGAGATAAATTAGCGTTTATATAACAATTATATTCAGTTTAATAGTTGTTCCATTTTGAAACCATTACGAGTCCAATTATACGCAAATGATGCAATATTCATATTTTATGAGCACAACTTGAAACCATTAAGAGGATTGAAGCATAATCCCTTTGCACAATTGTAATTTCCTTTTGCATATCCTATTTCCTTTTGCATATCCTGACAAAGCTCCTGAATTTTCAAATTCACATCCTCCCTAAATTTCTTGACATCCTGAATGAATAACACATGTCATTCCTTTACCACATGCTTGAATTCTTTCACCTCCCCTTTAAACATCGAAGTTAGAGAATTCACTCTTAACTCAACATTCTGATCATTGTGATCAACCTTCTCCAAGAGTCTACTCTCCGAGTCTCGAATAATTCTGGAAACTTTACTCACCACTTTTTCTTTGAAAGTTTTTAACAAATTATCAACTTCCATACTGGACACAGACTAACTACTCCCCAAATCTGCTTGAGATTGAAGAATAGAATTCAATTTCTTGTTGAGAATCTTGATTGTTCCATCGTCATCACCATATAATCAGGAAAATTATCTTCTTCATCATCAAACTGCAAATCTTCAAACATGCCTCCAAAACCTTCGTTGTCAGTATCAGTTGCAACAATAGGTGGACTATGAACAGATGAATCTATTTTGGGTGAATCAGTGGATTGAGATGGAAAAAGAGTTGTAAAAGGTTGTTGAAGAATGTTTTCAAAGGTAGGGGAATGAGAAGAATTCGGAACAATACAAGGAGGTAAGGACACAAAAGTATCCGTTATTGAAGATATAGGAATACCTTGAGTTCTAGCACCAACTTATTTGTTAGACCTTCCCTCACCCATATTGACATTTACAACCGTATCAGATACGTGTGTAGAAATGCCTGAAGTTCAAACCTCCTCAGTATGTGATTCAGTTAACGAAACTTCGGGTTGTATGACAATCAACTTCTCAGGGATAATTGTTTTTGGTGTTTCAGGAACCACCTCTTCTTCAGATGACTCCTCTTGTATAACCATTTTTTGTTGCCTTTTCTTCTTCTTTGAAATGCGTTTAGCCACATCTTCAGCTCTACATTTCTTTGACAAAGGTGAAACAGGAGCTGGAACCTCATGAAAAATAACCCCTTGATGAGAAAGTTGTGCTTTACGAACATTTAAAGAAGATTTTGATAAACCATCTAAAGATTTCCGTAAACCCCTAGACCTTTGCTTTATTCTTCGAAAAACACCAGATTTGGAAGGAATTTTCTTTGTTACTATTGTATTATCAATAGGTTCCACTAGTTTTATGACAACAGTAGAAACATTCACTTTTGTCGTCTCAGGCTTCTTTGGGGACTTCTTGGATTCATGCACAATCTTCTCAGAAGACTTCTTAGTTTCGTGCACTGTCTTCTCAGGTGTAGCCTTTGCATCCATCTTAGAACGTTTTGATTTCTTGGAAGGACAAGCCTCTTCTTTCGACAATAACTTTCCAGTGTCAACATTAGGATTGATGGTTTTCAAGTACTCAATCAACACCGAATTTGTTGGCTCAACCCTTTTTAGCATTGCATCAGGAATCCTGACAATGTGAGTGAATATCTCCATATCATCCGAAACTTCCTTTGGGAAGTGATACTTCAAAAACTCAGCTTTTTCTTCATCAGCAGGTACATAAATTCCTTCTTTTTCATAGAAATAGCCAAGTATCAAACTCCAATACCTAGCACACAAAATGCCTTGAACCACATTTGTGTTTTCGACACTCTTTTGGAATTCCTTCCACATTTGTGTCGAGTAATCGACAGAAATATCATAGTATAAACTTGCCACCATCGCATAAGCCTCCACGCGACCTTTGTCTAATCCAACACTTCGACCACTCAAACATCGAAGAAAAATTCCAAACAAAAAATTCCAAACAGTTGGAAGAGATGACTTCTTGAAATCACTAATCTTCATGAGTGGGGGTTGATGACCCATCTCATTAAACATACCAACTACTTGTGCATAAGTAAGATTAGTAACAAGTGGAGAATTGGGAATATCCGAATATGACAAAAAAAAATCTTAGACAAACAAATTTTCTTGTCATTCACCAATTGAAAGGTAATGATATCCTTTGCTTTTCTATACGTAGCAGTGGATCCTGCCTGTGAAAGTCATGATAGAGACCTGTGAACGTGTTGAACATCGCCTTTGAAAGAACAGAACTCTTCAATGCGACAATTAACATCTTCAATTCTTCAGGATAGAGAGACACATCCCCTTCCACTTGATAATTGGTGCTTTGAATCTTCATTATTGGTTGAGAAGAGATGTCTTCAGTTGTGCGAGAAGCAGATCAACGCCGGCCGTGATTAGGGTTTTGAAGCTTTGAAGAACAAAGATAATTTGGGTAATTGTTTTCTTTTGTGAGCTTAAAGAGATAAAGAACCGATAAATGCCATTTTTATATGTAACCCTGAATTTGAATGTAATGCGGGATAAGCATTAATTGAGATCTGACGTGGCATCTTGAAAATCGTACCAGTCTGTCAATAAAGTAGCCATACGTCAAAAAGTAACAGTCACATCCTTGAAACCAGGACTAAATACAAAACGTCTCATCATACAGTCTGTTCGTGTCACCTCAAGGAATAGTAACCGTCATCAACCTTCAAATGGAGGTTAAGCTCTTTCGTCTTTGGGTTTAGAGACGAAGTCATTTGCTAGACTTGTCAAAATCATAAGCCTGAGTTGGTAGTACTCAAAACCTCAAGGATTTCGTGTGTGCAATGTGCCAAAGAAAAGATAAGAAACAAATTTAATAAAAATTTGGATCTGTGATGTCAAATTGTTTTTGACACAAAAGCAGATAAACCCCAGGCAAAGGTTGCTTTGTTAATTATCAAGAGAGATAATCAACTGCTTGTGTATGTTCCCGTGAATTACAATCAAATACTTATAGAGAAGTATCGAAGGGCTTCTTTTTCAGGGTTTCAAAGGGTGGCTTACGAATTTCATTACATATCATCCTAAATATAAGGTGAGTAATTGTAATCGAAATTACTTGTTTGACCAGTGTAGTCAGTGACAAGTTGCTTTGTAATAGTATGTAAAAGTGTCTAAGAAAAAGAATTGATACTCAGATGGAAATCACATCGAAAGAAAAATATTTAAGCTGGATCTTGTTGGGAAACAAATGTCGTGGGCTTCGAACATTTGATCAAGACCTATCATACGAAAGAATGTGATTTGGAGTATATGAAATTTTTTGTACTAAAACAAGTGTTTCGTAAGAATCTGGAACAAAGTTCCCCGTCAAATTCTTATTAAGATAGAAAGTTGGGTTTCACTTTCATCACGGTCTCATGATTTAAGATCATTAACACAAATTTTTGACATGTTTAAGTCATGACTGGTTTGATCAATGACCTCTTGAACATGTGTCTTTGTGTGTGAAAAGTGTTAAGAAATTTGTGATGAAAAAGACGATGAAAGATTCGAATGTACCTCTGTTAAACATGGACGAAACAGTAAACTCTTAACTCATTTGAGAAGAGTATGGTAGCTTAGTGACTAATGTGAATGTAAGATGATTGGGAAGAAACTTTCGTATGAAAATTTTCATTAAGGCTATCGAAAATACACATTGAGTCTTTGGAGGCTTAGGTCGACATGCAGCAGCATGCTTCTAGGTACAGTCTAACTAGTACATAGATGTCGAAAATTTACCATTTACCTTCCCATAGAAACATAAGCATGACTCTTGAAAAATTCTTCGTGTAAACATCCTTGATACCTAAAAAATAAAAAAAATAAAAAAATAAAGTAACAAAAATCTTTTTGGATTTTATATTTTTCTAACAGAAAGAAAATATTTTTCGAAAAATAAAACAATTAACAAAAGAAAATCTTTTTGGAGTTTTTGATTTTTCAAAAAGTAAACAAGAAAACGAAAATAAAATCTTTTTGGAGTTTTTAATTTTTTCGAAAAGAAAACAAGAAAGCGAAAATAAAATCTTTTTGGAGTTTTTGATTTTTCAAAAAGAAAACTAAGATACAAACTTACGCAAAATATTTTTACAAACAAACGAAAATTTTTTAAACAGACTACAATTTGCCATTCTTACGAAAATTTGACAAACTAACGAAAATTTTGTACAACACAACCATCATGCAAATTGTCGAATTTGAAGCGTGTCGAAGCATTGACTATGAACAGTAACCGCTGAATGACATCTTATTGCCTCTGAATCGATACATTTGTATAGTCCTCCTTTGCTATACATTCGAAATCCTTCCTGGAACGGAACTCGCTTCAATCATTCCCAAACCAGTTAAAATTCTAACAAATGATTTTTCATCCAAAGCTTTTGTAAAAATATCAGCAAGCTGATAAGTTGTTTTTACAAAATGAACTTCAATGTTTCCATCTTCCACATGATCTTTAATAAAGTGATAACAAAGAGCTATATGTTTTGTTTTCGTATGTTGTACTGGATTATGACAAATGCATATAGCACTTTGAGAATCACAGTACAATGGAATCTGTTTCATATTTACAGCGTAATCTCTCAACAAACTTTGAATCCAAATGATTTGTGATGTACAAGTAGCAGTTGCCAACTAACCAACTTTCCATCCAACAATTGACAACCACCACTTGTACTTTTTCAATCCAAAGTACACGCTCCTAGATATGCATCTGAAAATGCCTGAATGAAAAATCTTGTTTTCGAAGGATAGCATAATCCTAACGAAATTGTTCCCTTGAGATAACGAAATATATTCTTCACAGCTCTTAAATGTTGTTCACGCGGATTTGTTTGATACCTAGCACAATTGCATACAGAAAACATGATATCAGGTCTACTTGCAGTAAGATAAAGCAATGAACCTATCATGCTCCTGTATACAGTAAGATCAACCTCAGACTTTTCTAACGAAGGTGTGAGCCTTGTACCAACAACCATTGGTACTCTTAACTTCGTGCTATTTGTCAGTCCAAACTTTTCGAGCAAATTCCTTGTATATTTTTCTTGATTGATGAATATGCCTTCTCTGTTTTGACATATGTTTAATCCAAGAAAATTATTGATTTTACCCATCATGCTCACTTCAAATTGGCTTTTCATCAAATTTTCAAATTCATTAGATAAAACAGGGTCAGCAGAGCCAAAAATAATATCATCAACATAAATTTGAACAAGCATCAGATGATTCCCAACTTTCATTCGAAATAATGTGGGGTCAACTGATCCTTGCTTAAATTTCGATTGTTTTAAGAAACCAGTAAGAGTTGCGTACCATGCTCTTGGTGCTTGTTTTAACCCATAGATAGCTTTATCTAAAATATATACATGATCAGGATGCATTTCATTTACGAAACCTGTAGGTTGTTCTACGTAAATAGTTTCTTCGAGTTCACCATTGAGAAAAGCACATTTCATATCCATTTGAAAGACATCAAAATCCTTATGAGCTGCATATGCCAAGTATATTCAAACAGACTCAAGTCTTGCAACAAGAGCAAAAGTTTCTTCATAATCAATCCCTTCTTGTTACGAATATCCCTTTACAACTAAACGTGCTTTATTTCGTACGACATTTCTATCTTTTTCGGTTTTGTTTTTGAAAATCCATTTTAACCCGACAATTGAAACATTTTCAGGTTTACGAATTAATCTCCAAACCTTGTTTCTTTAGAATTCAGCCATTTCAGATTGCATTGCAACAACTCAATCTGAGTGTTCCATTGCCATCTTGACTGTCTTTGGTTCAATTTTAGATATGAAAACATTAAACATGCAAAATTCTTGATGAGTATTTAATACCTCATTCTTCGCACGAATCTGAGCTCTTGTTAATACTCCATCTTGAGGATTTCCAATCACTTGATCTATAGGATGAGTCTTTGTCCATTTCTCTAACGGTGGATATGCCGGATCGAATTCCAAAGGTGCATCTTCTTACATCTCTTCATTTTCAGATCCTACAACAGAAACATTATCATTTAGATCATGAAAATTATCAATTTGATTAATATTTATTCTATTGTTTTCCTCCTCAACACGATTATCACGATTATCATTTTGATGCTCCCTCTCAACTAGATGCTCCCCCTCAACAACATCATCCATTCTCCCAATCTCCCCCTCGAAAGAATGCTCCCCCTCAACCAAAGTATTCGAATCCAAATGTACTCTTACCACCTGATTATTAAGCATACTTTTGCCAACTCTAGGAAAATATGTTGTTGAATTAACATCTACTATGCTTTGAGGAATTTCCAAGTCATCGTTATGTTTCGAAGATTCAGAGTGAGAATTATCATTCGCATGAACTTCGGCATCCACAACCCTGTCAGGAATACCAAAAATTAAATCATAATCAAAGTCAGATGAATTTGATTCGTCAGTTTCATCAGATGATTCATTAATAATTGGTTTTTGTTCAAATTGATTTTCAACTTGTTTGACATAATAATCACCGAAAGTAAGATTGAAGGTCTCTTCGACTTTTCTTTTGCGCTTATTTAATGTTGAGAGAAAAACTTGAGACACACTTGAACAAACGTTAGAACAAGTATAGTTGCGGAATTAGTTAATCTCAAAGGATCTAAAAGCTCAACAATAATAAGTTAATGAGTTAGATAGTTAGATAGTTCGTTGCGGAAATGTAAGGAAACATAAAATATAGCAGGATATATATCAAGTAAACACATAAGTTGATTCATAACTTGGAATGCATTCAAACCAAGTTAGTGAGTGAGATCAAGCTTAGTGATAAAGTCACGAATGACTTGCTCCGAAGAGAAATATTTATCAGTTGTGTTCGAGAGGATTTAGAGAGTAAGAATGATATGAGATGCATAAAGAATACTTGAAGATAATTCAGATTTATAGATGAGTAAAGAGAGATCTGTATTGATTAAGTAAGAGTGAGCTCTATTTATAGAGACTCATGAAATACACTTGATTTACTCTCTAAGAGTAGCCATGCAAGGCATACTGGACAATAGAGAGTATTACAGAAAGATAAATAAAATAAACTAAGTAAGGTAACCAGACTACGGTTGATTAGATGACTTCGGATGAGGTTGCCGATGGATGCTTGACTATGGATGCTTGTAGGTTGCGGTAGGCTAAGTTAAGAGGGTCACTTCATGTATCAACAATTTCACCCTAAGTGACCTCTAACTTCTTCACTTATCAAGTTTAAGAAACTTGATCAAGATCCACCAAAACTTCCTGATGTTTTCCAACCAAGTGATCCTCCTTAAAATCTCGAATTTGACTTCGGCAGTCGTGTGTTTTGATTTTTCAACTGCGGTTTGACAGATTTCAAGTTGTTTCTTTGTGAGTCGGTTCATGGAGGCCATTGAAATGAAGTAATTGACTTGATCGGTCTTTCTTTTGAAGATGACTCCAAGTTCAGGGAAGTTTTTTGCACCTAAGGATCTTTCTTCATAACCTTTGGTTGGCATCGGTGCGGGATCAAGTGGTGGTAAGTCAAATTTCTTGGCAATGGTTAGGTAGATATCCGCATCGATTTTTGCAAAGTCGCAGACAGTTTCCTTCAGAAAAGTACTCTCTCTTTTAAGAGCTATCTACATTTTCGGATATTTTTCACACTTGTTTTAGAACGCCTTTTCTATGAGGAAAGCTTCTTCTGGGTTCCTACAGGGGAAGTCAGCTTGGGTGCGGACATAGTCCTGATTCCTTCTTGTGAGTGTGTATTGCACAAAGTCAGCCTTCATGAATTTGCGAGGTTTGAAGTTCTTGACTGTTGATGGCCTGTCGTTGGACAAGATCTTCCCAATGGGAGAGGCATGCTTTGCATAGAATCGGTTAAGTCTCTCGAACTCCATTAGCAGTCTTTTGTGATCAGGAAGGCTACGGTCAAACTGCTCAAATACTATGAAGTATTTAGCATTTGGAGAGACAGGAACATCCCAGTAGCCATCTGAAGGGGGTTCAACATACGTGAGGTATGGTTTGTAGTCGTCATCCAGTAGTCTGCGGTGGGGATTGATCCAGGAATTTATCAATGATTCATCCATCACAGTGTCAAAATTGCATTCTCTCCATATGAGCTCTGCAAGTTTAGTTGCTTTCCAGTCAGCTTTCTTTTGTTTAGTTATAGGGGAGTCATTTGATCTTGGAGAAGACATGTGATCCACCAGATTTTTAAAGTGTGGGGGAGTTTCATGTCGTTTAGGGGAAGGAACTATTTTATGTTGCGGTGGTGGAGATTGATGTGGAGGAGATTTATGTGGAGGAGATTGATGTGGAGGATATTGATGATCATATTCATAGTATTCTTCTTCTCGATGGTCTTCTCCACTTCCCCCTCTTGAGGAGTTCAGACCCGGAGCCTCCTCAAGCCATTGTTTGAGACCATCAACTTTGGCACACACCTCCTGGAAATGGGCTTTGAGAACATCAGCCAGTTGCTGATTGTCGGGAATGGTGGTGTTAAAGAGTAGCCGATGAAACTCCTTTGTCAGTTGGAGAATTTTGGGGCCATGGAAGTTTGAGGATAAAGATCATTGGAGTCTGTTGAAGGTTGCATGGAGGACTAAAATAGTGGATTCATAAGCAGTGTGAGTCTCAGCTATCATTTTCTGGGAGAGAGAAGATTGATCCGTAATGGCTGTCTGCAAGTTGTCTTTGATTGCGGATACCTCAAAGATGAGGCGTTCCGCAGCAGCCATGAATTCTTTGTGATCCGCTTGACGATTGTTATAAAGGGACCGAATTCCCATTTCCACCTTGAGAGAGATTCTCTCAGCAGCCATACGTTCCCTTGTCTCCAACCTTTCAATCCTTTCAATCAAGGACTGTGGTACATGATGATCATCTGATTGCGGTTGAGTAGACTTAACTTCGGCCAGAATTTCATCTACCTTGGATTGTAGACTTAGAAATTCTTTTCTTGAAATGGCCATCGTCTTCTTTTTCTTTATATTTTTTTGGCTTAGAGGTCGAGTGTTGAGAACCACTCGATTCCTCTTCTTCAACGAACATCATGAGGTCATCATCCGATGGAATGGGCTGATTGACCTCCTGTAGATCAACATCATCAAAACCAAAGGTGGGAGCAGAGCTGACTTCGATTTCGGTGTCTGCATCTTGAGAGTCTTTGGTAGTTAGAGATGGAAGGGGATTTGAAAGATTCTGATCAGCAGTCACTTCTTGAGCCTTGCGGATGGTATCAGCCATGTTGTCCATCAGAGCATGGACCTTGTAGAAAGTAGCTACGGTATTGGCATTGTTGATTGCGCCTGCCCAATACTTAGCTAGATATTAGATCTCTTGTTGTGTCTGGTGAAGCTGCTTTGTTTGTCTTGCTTTTCTTGCTTGGAATGCCCTATAGAAAGTGGCATATTTCTTGGCTTCGGCTTCATTGGATGGTTGATACTTACTCCATGAGTCATTCAGATCAATATTGTCAATTCCTTCGTAACGCACCGAGGTGTCCCTCGGGTTCACGGATCCTTGCACATTTGTGATCGCCATGCCTAAACCACCTGTTACTGATGTAAGCAGAGTAGGATTTCCTAAGCTTCCTCGGTCTCCTTGACCTCGGGTCAAGTCTGGCCTCGGCTTAGTTCTGGCAAAGGCTGAAGAGTCGCCTTGCGGTTGGGATGGTGTTTGGAGTGTTTGGGTAACAGAAAAAAGTATGGAGCGCAGCTCCTCTGCGGAAAAGAAATGAAGACCGGAAGCCCTAGAGATTTTAGGGCAGGAGCCATATCCATCCTCTTGGGATTGACCTAGGGGGAGTCTCCATGTTGCGATGAAGCAGATTCACTTTCTGAGTCTGAGTGGAATTCGATTGCGGTATTGAATGGGTGTGCGACCACCCCAAGGACTACCAGAGCCTATTGAGAGGCTGAGGTATCAATCCGGTCACGCATTTGGCTTGTGGGATCGGTTTTTCTTTTCTTAAGGAGTGTGATGGGTTGATTACCCTCAATAGAATCATTGCTAAAGGAAGGAGATGGATGTTTGCTTGGTTCAACAGTTGTTAACACTGGTGGATTGATTTTTATTTTCTTTGAAGGATTGGCTTGTTTGAGAGCATCCTTTTTCTTAGGGGTGACTTGTTTCTTGGTGTTGTGGAGGCCTTGAAGAGTTGAGGCTAACTATTTGCGTCTTAGAGATAGAGACAGGTTGGAAAGAGTTGTGGAAGATGGGACTGCGGTACTACTAAGGGCAATGACTGCGGATGGGGTTTGAAGAGGCGGGGTAGAAAGGTATGGGGCAATACCTTCCGTAGCCTCAATATGATCTGAGACATTAGCAATCTTAAGACCAAGTGAAGAGAGAATATGGGTTGGTAGTCTTCTAATGGGACCAAAAACAGACTGATCAAAAGAGGGATTGTACCTTTTGAGATCTTTGGTGACAAAGAGGTTGATGTCGTTGCCCATGCTGGTTCCTGCATCCACATGGAGGTCTGAGATGCATAGTGAGCAGAACCTTGCAAATGTGAGTTCGTAGTGTTCTCTCTTGGGCTTTCTTTTGGAATGTATTATAGGAAATCGTCCCATAGAATCTGACCGTAGTTGACGTCATGGCCTGTGAAGATGCTCCATACGAGTTCTAGGAGCTTGAGTCCCATGTTATCCGTGCCTCCGGTTCTACCGGATAGACTGCGGATGACAAAGTGACAAACGAATTGCCAGACCGTGGGCAGTTGGTTTTTCTTGAATTCCCCAATACCTTTGATTTTCTTTTGATATCCCATCTTCTAAAGCGCAGAAAGGATATCAGCCATTGATGGAGTAAAGATCTTGATTGAGGGATGAACAAGAAGGTTAATGGCAGTGAGAAATTTATCTTTGGTCATAATGACCAAAGAATCATTGACTAGGTTAAGATGCACTCGTATGGAGTATCTTCACAGGGTGATTTGTCAGAAATTTGATCATCAGCTTTGTGGGAGCATTGTAGAATGCATGCTCTTCGAACAAAGCTCTGAAGTTGCTTGAGGCAATCATCGGTGTGGGATGTCTTGAGGCAGAGTCTGAACCAGTAGGTTTTACTGATCCAGATGCTTTGGAGTGTTTCTTGGACACACCTGATTTCACCATTGTTGAATTTCGAAGAAGCTTTGAAGGAACGAAAACAGAGTGTAAGAGAAGGGTTTATGGCTCAAAGAGCGTAAACTTTTCTTTGGGAAGAAGAAAGGGGTTTTATAGTGGCTTAAGGGAGCGGGAAACAATTTTACCCTAAGTGAATTTGGGTAAAACGTTTGGGTGTTTATTTCGAATTAAGAGCTCTAATCTCAGCCACAAATGAATTAAATCTATATTTTGAGATTTACCAAAAATAGGCTTGCATTTAATGAAATGTCAGGTTGAAAACCCACGTCTAGAGAACGTGTGGTGAGGATGAGATCAATGATGGGTTTGAGCCGTAAGAACTTTCCTATGTGCATATCCAAACCCTAATGCTTGGATCTAGATTTCTCTAATTGAACATGCAATGTATCCAAGGCTTACAATTCTAGATCTAGTGTAAACAATTGAAACATATCATATGAAATCGTATCTAGAAGAATACCTTAAGTTGCTTGCTTGAAACTTCTTGTTCTTGGAGCTTAGAGTCACAATTGTCACTCCTCTAATGGCTTACAAACACCAACTAGCAAGAGGATGATCTTAAGAGAGAGAGGAGGTGAGAAATCGGCTCTAGGGTTCTTCCTTGCAAGAGTATGGCCGATTTCCCTCACCCAAGGGGTCTATTTATACTATGAGATACTAGGGTTACCCCCTTAACCCTAATTGAATAACTTAGGCCCTAAGCAATCCAAAGATCCTCCTAGATATGAGGCTTGGACGGTTTTAAGGTATCGTAACCCTAAAATCCATCCACCCTAATATCCATAAGGATACATAGCCCAAAACACAGCTATCACACATTTGACAGTTTATGCCCCTTTATTCAATTAACCTCTTTAAGTCACCAAAATAATTCTCAATTAATATATAACTTATATCAATCAAATAATATTATTATTCCGTTAATATATTACTCTCATAATATATTAACAATAATATCTCTTCTCTCTTTTCAAATCATCCTATCAAGTTGCAAAGGTGAAGGCAACCCAGAAGGACCATGCACAACCGGGTCAAGTACTTACCAAATATAGATACAACCTTAGACACTAATCCAACAGTCTCCCACTTGGATATGTCTAGTAACTATATATGCAAACACAATCCGATTAGCAATCGTAGTTCTCAAAGACGCTGTCAAACTCTGATCTTATCAGTATCCTGTTCTTCAGATAAGGGATCGTACAGTCCTCTGTTTAGATATTGTGTGGACAATCTCATGGAACTTATTGTCGAGCATTTGGTTTCTTGATCTCATATTCATTTGACATAGAACTTAATTGAACACATCAATTCAGTCCTGACCGGGCCCGACACATAAGTCAAATCAAATCATTGAGTGGCCCTGATATCGCTTTTACCCTCTTAGAATAAAAGTAACAGATAAACTTCGACTTATATGCATTTACTACTTACTAATCAACTATACACAACAATGTGTTTTATGAAATCAATTTACCGATGCGGTTTCGCATTGTCAATGCACAACCAATTAATAAAAAATAAACCATATATCTTGGTTTTAAGACCATATGATATTATCGTCTTGCGATCACTTGCGTTACGTTCCATAAAGTGATTCCAGCAAGCGCGGGTTTATTCCAATGTTCAAAACTTGTTCATAAGCACTCATGAACGTTGCAACAAACCTTTTCTATGTCTAATACCTCTTAGAAAATCTACACACCCATTCACGAAAATCTTCATTCATAACTACTTCCAACATATGAACGATTGTGGACCATTTGAATAATTCGATTATTCTTAATAACTCAATTATTCAGGAAGTCAAAACATGCAAAGTGAAACAATAGTTACACAATTAACACAAGACAATAGCTTTACTTATAAATAATACTCCTTTATTTAATCATCAAATTTCAATTACATTTATCTATTACATGTTTCTAAAACAATCTAATCTAAACTAATATCGTCTTTCAACCCAATTCTCCTAGCGTGCTGCAAATGCTTAACCTTACTCAGTCCCTTCGTAAGCGGATCTGCTGGGTTATCCTCTGACGATACCCTTTTTACTACGAGGTGTCCTTCTTCTACTCGATGTCTAATAAAGTGATATTTTATGTCGATATGCCGAGATCTACCATGATCCCTCGGTTCCTTGGTCAAGGGAACCGCTCCTTCATTATCACAGAAAATTTCCATAGGCTCCTTTATGGCCGGCAAAACTCCAAGGTCACCAATGAAGTTCTTCAACCACATCTCCACCTTTGACGCTTCACTCGCTACAATGTACTCTGATTTGCATGTTGAATCAGCTACGGTCTGTTGCTTGGAACTTTTCCAAGTCACTGCTCCTCCATTAAGGGTAAAGACCCAGCCCGACTGCGAACGATAGTTGTCCCTGTCAGGCTGGAAGCTTGCATCACTATACCCTTGCACCTTTAAGTCATCACTCCCTCCGAGTACTAAAAAACATTCCTTGGTCCTCCGAAGGTACTTAAGTATATTCTTGACCGCAATCCAATGAGCTTTGCTAGGGTTCCCTTGATATCTACTGACCATGCTCAAATCAAATGCCACATCAGGGTGAGTACAAGTCATAACATACATGATTGAGCCAACTGCGGAAGCATAAGGTACTCAGCTCATCTCATCTATCTCGGCTTCTGTACTCGGACTTTGAGTCTTACTCAATTTGGCATTACTCTGTATTGGTAGTTCTCCCTTCTTCGAGTTTTCCATACTAAAACGTTTTAGTACCTTATCCAAGTAAGTATTCTGACTAAGTCCTATTAGTCTCTTACTTCGTTCTCTCACTATCCTTATTCCCAAAATACAGGAAGCCTCTCCGAGGTCCTTCATAGCGAAGCACTTCCCGAGCCAGGACTTAACCTCTTGCAGAGTCGGGATGTCGTTTCCTATGAGCAGTATGTCATCGACATACAAAACGAGGAAGCTAACTATACTCCCACTGGCCTTGATGTATACACATGATTCATCTTCACTTCGTATAAATCCAAACTCTTTGACTTTCTCATCGAAGAAAAGATTCCATCTACGAGATGCTTGCTTAAGTTCATAAATGGACTTCTCAAGCTTGCACACTCTATTGGGATGCTTTGGATTGACAAAACCCTCTGGTTGATCCATGTAAACATCCTCAGCCAACTTCCCATTAAGGAAAGCGGTCTTGACATCCATCTGCCATGTCTCATAATCATGAAATGCAGCAATGGCTAGCATCACCCTAATAGACTTTATCTTAGCAACTGGCGAGAAGGTCTCATCATAGTCAACTCCGGGAGTTTGATTAAATCCCTTCGCAACCAGTCGTGATTTATATGTGTGTACATTCCCATCCACATCGGTCTTCTTCTTGAAGATCCATTTGCACCCAACCGTCTTACGTCTGGGCACATTGTCAACCAAATTCCAAACCTGGTTGTCATACATGGACTGAATCTCGCTGTCCATTGCCTCTTTCCATTTTGCAGACTCTGGGCCTGCCATGGCTTCCTTATAGCTATTAGGTTCATCTAGATTTATTAGTGTACCATCAATAATATACGTGTCCCCTTCGGTAGTAATATGAAAGCCATAAAACTGGGGTTGAACTCTAACTCTTTCGGAACGTCTAAGAGGTAAGGACTCGTTAATTGGTTCAATCGGAGTTTCCTCCTCGGGTTTCGCGCCAGCGCTAGAGGTTCCTTCATCGCTCGACTCTTCAATCTCTTCAAGATCGATTTGCCTCCCACTGTCCCCTTGGCTTATGAGTTCTCGCTCTCGGAAAACCCCTCTCCTCGCAACGAAGACAACATTATCACTCGGTCTATAGAAGAGATATCCAAAGGATTTCTGCGGGTAGCCGTTGAAAATACACCGCTCACTACGAGGTTCGAGCTTGTCATGAGTTTCTCGTCTTACGTAAACATCACAACCCCAAACCGTGATATGTGCCAACGAGGGAGCTTTCCCTGTCCACATCTTGTGAGGTGTTTTGGCAACCTTCTTTGTAGGGACTCGGTTAAGGATATGGGTGGCATTCTCTAAGGCATACCCCCAGAAAGAGATAGGTAGTGAAGCACGACTCATCATAGAACGGACCATCTCCAACAGGGTTCGATTACGCCTTTCTGCCACACCATTCAACTGTGGTGTCCTAGGTGGCGTCAATTGCGAAACTATTCCGCATTCCTTGAGATAGTTGTGGAATTCATGACTTAGGTACTCTCCTCCTCGATCGGATCGAAGCATCTTGATTTTCCTGCCCAATAGATTCTCCACTTCATGTTTGAACTCTTTGAACTTTTCAAACGTTTCTGACTTGTGCTTGATTAAGTAAATATACCCATATCTACTATAATCATCGGTGAAAGTCACGTAGAAGCGGTTCCCATTCTTTGTGGTGGATCTAAAGCGCCCACACACGTCGGTGTGTATGAGATCCAATAAACCCTCACCCCTCTCACAAGTGCCAGTGAAGGGTGACTTGGTCATCTTTCCAAGTAAACAAGATTCGCACGTGTCATCTTCCTTAAGGTCGAATGACTCCAACACTCCATCCTTTTGGAGTTGGTCTATGCGCTTCTTGTTGACGTGTCCAAGACAACAATGCCACAAGGATGCTTTATCCATACTATTGGAAGAATCCATACACAACACATCATTTCCTAGGTTATCTACAACCATAACAGTATCATAAATTCCATTACAAGGCATTGCTTCAAAATATAAAACACCATTTAGATAAGCATAAATTGAACCATTCTGATTATTAAACGAATATCTAAATCCTTGTCTAAATAAACCATGAAAAGAAATGATGTTTCTTGCCATATCTGGCGAGTAGCAACAATTGTTTAAATCTAAATTCAATCAATTACTAAGCACTAAAGAATACACTCCAATCTTGGTCACAGGCGACGATCTTCTGTTCCCCATGATTAGATTTATTCTTCCATGCTCCACCTCCCTATTTCTTCCTAGTCACTGCAAATCAGAACAAATGTGATAACCACATCCTGTATCAAGAACCCAAGAAATAGCATGAGATGAATCATTATATTTAATTGTGTAAATACCTACGAAAGATGGATTGATCTTCCCATCCTTGATGGCTTGCAAATATTTCGGGCAACTTCTCTTCCAATGCACTATTTTGTGGCAATGATGGCACTCTGTCTACTTTGGGTTTGGGTTGGGCTTATCAAGATCAACCTTGGTCCCACTAGAAGAGGAATCATCTTGGGACTTTCCTTTGTGGTGGTTCTTTGAAGAAGCCTTCCTCTTCTTGCCCCTTCCCTGCCCAATAGCCAAAATAGGAGCAGCGGGTGGATTGAGAGTTAGTGTGACAGACTTGTCCTTGTGGTTGCTCTCAGCAGTCCTTAGGAGCCCTTGGAGTTTGCTTAGGGTGACCTCTTCCTTGTTCATATGGTAGGTCATCATAAACTGGTTGTAGCATGAGGGCAAGGAGTGAAGAACAATGTCGATAGCCAAATCTTCCCCAAAGTTGACATTCAACTTGCGAAGACGATCAACCTACCTTTGCATCTTTTGCAAGTGCACGGTTAGAGACTCTCCACTTCCCATTTTAGCAGTGATCATATTCATTATGATCTCATAGTGCTCTTGCCTCGCGCTTTGGTGGTATCTCTCCATTAAGTCTAGATGCATCTCATAAGGATACATGTCCTCATAGGACTTTTGGAATTCAGAGTTCATTGTGGCTAGCATGATGCAATGGACTTTCGTTGCATCACGCTCATGGGTATCAAAGACAGCCATTTCTTCGGGAGTAGCAATTTCTGGATTGATCTTCTCGAGATTCTCATCGAGAACATACTCTTTGTCCTCGTAACGCGAAATCATGTGAATGTATCTTATCCATTCGCTAAAGTTCGATCCGTCAAAAGTCACTTTTTGACAAAGGCTCATTAGCGTGAATGAGCTAGCAGCAGCGTTGTTCGCGTTAGACATCTACAAATAGAAAGGAACAAAGTTTGATTAGAGTTAAGTCCCTAATTATCACCCAAAATGAAAAATTAGGACTATGTCACACCCCCAAACCAAGGATGGCGGAAACGTCCGGGGTGGAGGACTTCATGTGTAGTATCATAACAACAATGGCAATAGTGATGAAAGTAAACACAACCAACATATATATAATTGAAAGAGTTACATCATTGTATGAGTTACATGTTTCAAAATCAATTACAATATGTTGACAAAATATGATACGTTTGACGCCTCAACGTCCCATCCTCAAAAGTACTTTGATACCTGTTTAGCGATTTCCTGAGAATACAAGTAGTTTGAAAAAGTGTCAACACAATGGTTGGTGAGTTCATAAGCTTTTGATAGTAAGAGTTGGAAAATCGATCTTTATAATGAGTTGTATGCTACCAAGAAAATCCATTATTTCCTTATAAAAGTTATGTGATCCTAAATACCAGGACCGAGAATGAACAAGTGATTTCCAGAGTTAATGATATGAACGTGGTTTTAAATCAGCATAAATCCCCTTTTTGACATGAAAGCGCACAAGTATTATTCCATACTTAAAGTAATTTCTGAGAGCTAAATCGACATAACTCACTAATTTAAAGTTAGAACCCATAAATCTTATGATTGTTAATACCACATGTGAGCTATCATAACCATACTTGACATAGACGACCTCGTAATACGACGTTCTTCAGGCGTCACCGTTAAATGACACTTGTCACCACAGACCTGCCGGTCTAGCTGTTGCAAGCAACTCTGGTGTAGGTTTGTCAAACCCAATATAGATCTATACACAACTATCACGTTCTCCCTACAAGAGACTCTGGTTACAATTTACAGGACTTTTTGACTTTGTTACTTTGGAAGTAACCCGAAGGGAATGACTCACAAATTTATTCATTAACAGATTTACGTGAACTAAACTGAAAACCTTTGGTAAATAAGTTTGAGAAGTAAATGATACATAAACTATACCTATTATAGTTTATCCAAAACGTTTGTAATGTATACGAATTCTTTTATGAATGCCTTAATGCTATGAATCCCTAAACTATGCTCATTATAGTTTAATATACGTTTTCTAAATGAATGAATAATCTTATCATGAATGACTATGTTTTAGTTTATGATGATAAACTATCAAGGAAACACATTCAATATTTAGAACTTATCGTTATACACTTTGCTCAACATAATACAAAGTGTTATGAAAGTTATAAGTTGTTAACAAATTTTCAACCTTTATACACTGTTTTTGAAAAGTCATAGAAAAATCATACGAAGTTGAAAACTAAATCCGTAAATTCTGAGAGTTCCCAAAATGTGTCTAGTTTGCTCATAATTTTTATCATGATTTTTAATGACCTCCAACTTAGGTGAAAAAGTCCATAATCACAGACTGGTCCGGATTGGTGTTTGAAATGATAGGCAGTTTTGTAAAAATCACCATAAATTGTAGAAAAATCATATGGAGATGTGCAAGTAGTCATTTTAAAGCTAAGAACTTGAACTACTTACACCTAAAACAATTTTTCAAACAAAAATGTTCAAGCTATCCAAAACAGTCCGTGAATGGAGTCCAACTTTTCTGATGAAAAATCATATGGAGATGTGCAAGTAGTCATTATATTCTTGGTGTTTTAACTTGTATTCCTCCCCCCCCCCCCCTAAAAACTTAAGAAAACATAAAAATGTAGGGGTATGAACTCACCTTGAGTGATTTCAGTAGGTAAGTGTTGAAGAAGAGAAGTGTTCAACCCAAGAACACTTGAAGAATCACTTGAAGATTCGAAGATCTAACAAGAATGTGATGATGTTTGTGTAAGCAATCTATGATTTTGAGTAGGAGGATGTGTAATAATCATAAGAAAGATGATGATACTTACTAATTGTAGGAGAAGAGTCTTGGAGTATGCCTTGAAATTCTTGAATTAGAGAGAAAAAGATGAGAGAGTTTGGAGTGTGATTCTTGGTAAAAATGAGAGAATGATTAAAGTGTGAGGAGAGAGCATGGATGTTCCAGCCCTAAGAACGTGGGAATAGTTGTAAATAGTGAGAAAGGACCTATGAAGTGACTAGGGATAGGCTGGTGGTGAATAGTGACATGGAGTGGGTATGAGAGTGGTTGCTTGTGTCATAGACATAAGTAAAGTCAACACTCTGCCTTTGTACTTCACCCACTCTCTTTTGGATAAGGTTTTTTCCTTAAAAATGTGATTAATTAATAGTTAAGGGTCCTTATATGTTAAAATAAAGTTTTGGGTGAAAATTTCATGTTAAAACAATTAAAAACGGGCCTAAAATGCGAATTTAGTCGAAAACCGGGAGAAAAAGCATTCCCAGCGAGACCTCTCGGTCCTAGGCCGAGGTTCGGTCCTTGCTGGTGCTGAATCGGAAGCGAAAGGCGCGAGCCAGAAGCGAGAAGCGAAGGGCGAGGGGTCTGTCCGAAGGTTCGGTTCGGTTTTTCTTCATCAGGAGGGTTCGGTTCGGTTCTTCTTCATCAGAGGGTTCGGTTCGGTTCTTCTTCATTAGGAGGGTTCGGTTCGGCAGCCTTCTTCATCAGGAGGGTTCGGTTCCTAAGGGAACTTTCGGTTCCTAAGAGGGGTTTCGGTTCCTTAAGTCCGTTTTTCGCTTAGACTTCCGTTTTTGGGCTGTTTTTGCTAAATTCGAGGGTCGGGATGCCCCAAGTGATTATAGAAAGTTGAGAGAGATTTTGAGAGAGATTTGAGAGAGATTCCACATACTTAGAGAGATTTGGGAGAGATTTGACATTCTTGGAGAGATTTCACATATAGAGAGATATTTGGGAGAGATTTCATATTCTTAGAGAGATTTGGGAGAGATTTGACATTCTTGGAGAGATTTCACATACAAAGCGATATTTGGGAGAGATTTTGTAACACCGTAAATTTCATGATAAAATTTTCATTTAAAATAATCATTTTAATGTTAAAACACTTGTTTAAAATCTCATTCATAATTGAATTACAAAACATAGCTTCATTTTCACTTGCATAGAAAACCAGGATCCTCCAAAATATGACTCTTTCTCTGATGTGTACAATCAAGCCGGTGCCGTCCCGTGATACCGAAAGAAACCTGAAAACAACATAACACAAAACACTGTAAGCACGAAGCTTAGTGAGTTCCCCAAAATACCACACACATAACACATATAAGCCACTCGAGGCTATAACTCTATGGGTCCGTGCACCCAAACTCTGTGAACCCTCAGGTTCTAACTCTGTGAACCTTCCGGTTCTAACTCTAGGAACCCTTCGGTTCCAACTCTGCAAACATGTACAACATAAATCACATAGAAATAATGCAGTACAACACATAACATACATAGCATACAAATACTCTGTCACATAACTCTGGTTACCTACTCAAGGTAAAGTATAGTGAGAAGACTCACCTGGCAAGCAGAAAGCAGATATCTCCATACTTGAATCTCGAACTCGCCACCGCCTAACACGTAAGGCAAAACTCTCATGACTGAAACTCTCGAGACTAGAATCAATCCTCTCAATGCACCTTCTTAAGGGTAAAAGAATATTTTACCCCTCTCTTGGCCCAAAGGCCACATCGCTGACCAAACCCTAAAAGTCAACGGTCAACCCTTGGTCAAAATCAAAGTCCTCAGTCAAAGTCAACCCCTGACTGACCCTACTCGCCGAGTCAACCCTATGACTCGCCGAGTTCCTATAATCAGAACTTCACTCAATCCGCGACCTAACTCGCCGAGTCACTCCGAGACTCGCCGAGTCCAACAACTCTGAGTCCACTCGCACACAACTCACCGAGTCATCCCTTGACTCACCGATTCTCGACTCAACCAGGGAATATCGGGACTCTTCGACAAGACTCGCCGAGTCCAAGAACAGACTCGCCGAGTCTAAGACTATCATCAACTTACTCGCCGAGTTGTTCATACAACTCGCCGAGTTCCAGGCCATCTTCATCCAACTCGTCGAGTTGTTCTTCCAACTCGCCGAGCTCCAGCTCATCTTCAAGCAACTCGTCGAGTCCACTCATGTGACTCGCCGAGTACCACCGGTCTGAATCCACTCAGAAGCATTCCAGGCCATGCAAATGATCCAAAACATAGGTCTAGCCTCATACAACTCATCCATCACGTAAAGTGGCCAACTTTACGTGAATCCAAAGAGATCTAGGCCTTATTCACTTATAACTAGGGTTTGGGACATGCAAGCTTCACTAAACAGTCCAACACAGGGACTTTCATGCTCTCTGATTCTTCTCCATTTCAGATCTGAGGTAGCAACCTCAGATCTAACCTCTAGACTTCCAATTTTACCCATATACTAGATCCCACAAACCCCAAAATGAAGAAACAACATACAATCAATCCAAGAACGAGATGTTACCTCCAATGGACGCCCCAACTGCAATGAAATTCGAATCCAAGCAAAGCCCCTTGCCCCAAGCCTTCAATCTCACAAGATTCCTTCCACAAACTCCTCCAATGCTCCAAATACACTCCAATCTTCTTCAATCACACTTTCTAGGGTTTCTGGACTTCAAGAGGGAATAAAGAGGCTGGGGGAAGGATATAATGTTCTTTAAATAGGGCTCAACCCCGAGAATTAGGGCTTTCTCCACTCAGCGCCTACTCGCCGAGTCCATCTCATCGACTCGCCGAGTCGGCTACTTAACACGCGACCAAGCCGCGACTCTACTCGCCGAGTCCATCCATGGACTCGCCGAGTCGCTCTTTCCCAAATAACACTTTTAGCCCTTCAACTCTACTCTTGCTATTCCGGGATGTTACAATTCTCCCCCACTTATATTAGGCTTCGCCCTCGAAGCCTACAGCAACTCAACTCCAAGGGTATTCCCACAACTCTCCACCGGGCCTTAATCGGCCCAGGTCTCTTAAGGCATAAATATCGAAACTCGAACATACTTTCTCCCTCCTTCACGGTGTCCTGATCACCAGCTCGAACCGAGCATCGACTGTACCCCTGATCATCACTCTCAATAACCGAGAATTACCCAAGATGCAACTCTGCTCTAAATCTCAACGATCACTCGACCCATAAGGGTTAGGAAACCATGAACCACCGGATCCCCGATGCAAAACCCACTCTATCCATTCCGGAACGACTGAGAGACTCATTCTCACTCTCAGAGAAACTCTCACGAGTTCTCCTCTTGCAATCACATACACATGCTGAACTAGCCCCAACACCCACAGGTTGGAAGACCCGATACACTGATGATATCCTCAAACATCCCCCCCCCCAGGATGAACCACTGATACATACCCAATACCCTGATCAGAATCACACTGAGAGTCCAGAATTCTCTCCCTGGATCCCTTCCGAGCCTCCTGGCTCTACACCCGTGGAATCCCTTCCGCGTCCTCAGCAGACATCTCATCACGATGTCATTCCATACCACTGTAACGGACACCACGTTCAACCCTCATACTCTAAATCATCCATTCGCACTACTACCTTCACTTCCGTGAACCAACACTTCCCCCCCCCCCCTCTGGGGTTACATACCTTTCTCTTCCCTTACCTAGAGAAATCCACTTGACAACCTTGTCACTACTCCATGTATCGCACATGCTCTGGATCTGCTCGCAAGGACTCTCGGGTCCATGCATTACCTCTCCTCAGCAAATGAGGGTCCGACACCACCTCCTACCAAGGATAATTACGTGCCGCAGCTTCCTCCGAAATCTAATACACATGCCCGAAGCATGACTTCGAGCGTCTGAATCGCTCACTCGCTCTGGGGTGTCCTTAGACAACCTCATGATAAGCTCTAGCTCATTTCTCATATCCCTCTTCGAGACTAAGCACCAGGTCAGCTTTTGACTCCACAGCTGGGCCTCCAAAGGTCTCCCATAACATGATCCAAACATCTCACTAACCTTTTCCTCGTGACCACTCTCCTTGCCCAGTGACACGCAAGTCACGAAATCCTCGTTTCCTCATGCGAGAAGAATACGATCCAATCGAGGATCGTCTCAGCCCTGATCTCTGGTTTCTGCTGCGCATATCCCTTGCGCATCTCACCGCATCACCCGACAGAGACGGAGACCCCAGTCTCGCCCCCGATTCAACATCCAGGCTCCAAAGACTCAATACTAGGGCTACTCAAACCCAAAAATCTTCCACTTCATACACTGCTCGGAAAACATTCCAACATCACATTCTCTTGCCATCTAGTGAGTACTGCGACTCCACGCAGTATCACAACACCCTCTGAATAGTGAGTACTACGGCTCCCCGCAGTATCACAACACCCTCTGACTAGTGAGTACTACGGCTCCCCACAGTATCACAACACCCTCTGAATAGTGAGTACTACGGCTCCCCGTAGTATCACAACACCCTCTGAATAGTGAGTACTACGGCTCCCCGTAGTATCACAACACCCTCTGAATAGTGAGTACTACGGCTCCCCGTAGTATCACAACACCCTCTGAATAGTGAGTACTACGGCTCGAATATCCATCACAGACTCTGGAGGCAATCAACATAACAATTGCCCACCCTTGCGAAAATCCACTCTCTCAAATAATCTCCCTGGATGCCCATACTCGAAGGGCTCCCACTAGATCCATAGATACCTGATATACCACAAGTCGATTCAATTCAAGATTCACGAGTAACTCCTGAAATAAAGATATCATACCCGGATATCTCAGAATACCCCAACAGAACATCACAAGATCCTGCCACAACCACTGATCTCCTGCCCCAAGCATCATATAGACATAATAATACATTTCCTCTGAATCCCAAAATTAGATCTGCATTTTCCAAATTGCAATCTCGGTGTATCCAATTTCTCAATTGGAATACAAGAAAACGCTAACGCTACTAAATACGCTGATAATTCTCCGTACTCATTTCCACCGCTCAAAATTCAAACAAGGATACACATACCGAACCGGGAGTTGGCTGCCCAATCATTCTCTATCTACTTGCAACAACACCAAACACCTGCCGTGGAGACATTCATCCTTCTCATCAAGTACTTCCCGCATTAACTCACTCTGACCCCTTTCCTCGATCACCGACATCTCTGGTCTCATGATTTCTTACAGAAGATCACTATACTCCACTTATAACTACTCTTGACAAATCTCTGCTTTCTTACATACTGTACCCGGTTCTCCCCCACTTAGGGTTCAAACCATCACCAATTAGCACACAACCAACCCACAACTATTTTTCACCAGCGAAATCCCACCTGCCCCAGGAAAGTACTACACAACGCCCGATATTTCCCCCTTAAGGAAATCAATCAACCTTATATACTCTGAACCTCTGATGAACTACTCAAGAACTTCTCATCACGACTGCCTCTAGTCGTTCCAAATCTCATACCAATCTAGCACTAACCATCTCAACTGCTCAATAACATCCCTGGCTCATAGACTGAACCGCAAAATCATCGCACCTATCACCTCAACTCATCAACCAACGCTCCAACACCGGAATCGTCCCAAGGACAGGGACCCACTCCCAACATAGATGAAAACTCTCTGCACTGCAAAACTCGACTGAACTCCCCACTGATACCACTACAACACATCCTACTATTCTCAAATAGGTGTGGTGTGGTCCTCGACTACCTCAGTCCCAACTGACTGTCTGCTCATGATAAGTCACTGCCTCGTGGCACACATGTTGCCTGATACTCTGGGAGAAATCATCACCAATAACGACCTGCAGGGTTTACCCCCAAATCCAAAACTAAAACATCAGGCCTCTCATGTCTTGCACACAACATAAATAGCACCACCCACATAGAAGGTGACCTCTCCTCTATCGACTGATTGCTCAACTCAGACCGAAATTCTCCTCTCCCTCTAATTCCTTACCAAAATACTCTGATAGGCACTCGACTTCCCTCTCGAGGGACGCCTCTCTAAACTCAATCATGGCCTACAGGCCTAAAACCCATAGCGTCCAATCTCTACCTCATCAATCGAGACCGGATAACAAGATAATCACAAGCATCATTCACTACGAACCATGGTACTCATCCCATGACATCCCTTCTCAATATGCTCCGGTGTATGGTACCCGAACCATAGCATCACTCCTCCATCTGCTCCGATGTATGGTACTCAACCATAACATCACTCCTCAATCTGCTCCGATGTATGGTACTCAACCATAACATCACTCCTCAATACGCTCATTAGAATCTTCAGAATACTCCCTGTATCAAGTATGGGTCCTCTGCTTTCAGTAGTACGGGCCCATACTACCTGCCACATCTACCCATACTTTCCACACGGACTATCCCGGAGCTCCTAAGTAGCTGCTCGACCTTCTAGTTCACCAACTCCGTCGCGCACTCGCTCCCTAGCGAAATTCTCTACCCTGCCAGTGCACTCATCTGGCTAAGGTTACTCCCTAGGCTCTTCCCAGATTCCCACACTTCTCTGCCATCAGCTGCTGAAGAGCTCCTAATGATGCCAGCCATCTACCTCCTGAATATCGTCATATTCGCTTGGTAGCTGACTCCCATCATCGAGAGTTCCACAAAGCACGAAGCAAACAGCATTCGAGCATCGAAGAATATATATAACTCACTCTGGGTGATAACTCCGCTTGCTCTGCTCCTCCTCGGAAGTACCGCCGAACTCTGCAACTCTTCCCCTCGCGGGCTCTGACTATTCTTTCTCCAAGTACCACAGTACTCATCTAGGTATCTCCCCTAGATTACTCCTCTACTCAAATCCCTTAAAGGATTCCAATCAAATATTCTCACACATCACATACTCAAAAGCACATCGCATATCACAGAAATTCCTAGGCTAAGGCATCACAAATCAGGCCACTCTAGTCCTAATATATGGAATACCTAGCCTTTCTCTAGCATGCAATAATATCTCATAAAGTGCATCATAAATATCTCATAACACAGAAGTAAGGGTATTTTGGGAAATCACCGTTTGGGCTCTGGCTGATTGTACACACTGCTCTTTCTCGTTTTCTCTTTGAACTCTTATTCGCTTTAGAAAATTATTTCTTTGAAAACCTTTCTCACTTCCTCAGTTTGAGTTCAGAATTACCCGAAGGCGCATCCGAATCCCTCAAACCAAGGCTCTGATACCAACTTGTAACACCGTAAATTTCATGATAAAATTTTCATTTAAAATAATCATTTTAATGTTAAAACACTTGTTTAAAATCTCATTCATAATTGAATTACAAAACATAGCTTCATTTTCACTTGCATAGAAAACCAGGATCCTCCAAAATATGACTCTTTCTCTGATGTGTACAATCAAGCCGGTGCCGTCCCGTGATACCGAAAGAAACCTGAAAACAACATAACACAAAACACTGTAAGCACGAAGCTTAGTGAGTTCCCCAAAATACCACACACATAACACATATAAGCCACTCGAGGCTATAACTCTATGGGTCCGTGCACCCAAACTCTGTGAACCCTCAGGTTCTAACTCTGTGAACCTTCCGGTTCTAACTCTAGGAACCCTTCGGTTCCAACTCTGCAAACATGTACAACATAAATCACATAGAAATAATGCAGTACAACACATAACATACATAGCATACAAATACTCTGTCACATAACTCTGGTTACCTACTCAAGGTAAAGTATAGTGAGAAGACTCACCTGGCAAGCAGAAAGCAGATATCTCCATACTTGAATCTCGAACTCGCCACCGCCTAACACGTAAGGCAAAACTCTCATGACTGAAACTCTCGAGACTAGAATCAATCCTCTCAATGCACCTTCTTAAGGGTAAAAGAATATTTTACCCCTCTCTTGGCCCAAAGGCCACATCGCTGACCAAACCCTAAAAGTCAACGGTCAACCCTTGGTCAAAATCAAAGTCCTCAGTCAAAGTCAACCCCTGACTGACCCTACTCGCCGAGTCAACCCTATGACTCGCCGAGTTCCTATAATCAGAACTTCACTCAATCCGCGACCTAACTCGCCGAGTCACTCCGAGACTCGCCGAGTCCAACAACTCTGAGTCCACTCGCACACAACTCACCGAGTCATCCCTTGACTCACCGATTCTCGACTCAACCAGGGAATATCGGGACTCTTCGACAAGACTCGCCGAGTCCAAGAACAGACTCGCCGAGTCTAAGACTATCATCAACTTACTCGCCGAGTTGTTCATACAACTCGCCGAGTTCCAGGCCATCTTCATCCAACTCGTCGAGTTGTTCTTCCAACTCGCCGAGCTCCAGCTCATCTTCAAGCAACTCGTCGAGTCCACTCATGTGACTCGCCGAGTACCACCGGTCTGAATCCACTCAGAAGCATTCCAGGCCATGCAAATGATCCAAAACATAGGTCTAGCCTCATACAACTCATCCATCACGTAAAGTGGCCAACTTTACGTGAATCCAAAGAGATCTAGGCCTTATTCACTTATAACTAGGGTTTGGGACATGCAAGCTTCACTAAACAGTCCAACACAGGGACTTTCATGCTCTCTGATTCTTCTCCATTTCAGATCTGAGGTAGCAACCTCAGATCTAACCTCTAGACTTCCAATTTTACCCATATACTAGATCCCACAAACCCCAAAATGAAGAAACAACATACAATCAATCCAAGAACGAGATGTTACCTCCAATGGACGCCCCAACTGCAATGAAATTCGAATCCAAGCAAAGCCCCTTGCCCCAAGCCTTCAATCTCACAAGATTCCTTCCACAAACTCCTCCAATGCTCCAAATACACTCCAATCTTCTTCAATCACACTTTCTAGGGTTTCTGGACTTCAAGAGGGAATAAAGAGGCTGGGGGAAGGATATAATGTTCTTTAAATAGGGCTCAACCCCGAGAATTAGGGCTTTCTCCACTCAGCGCCTACTCGCCGAGTCCATCTCATCGACTCGCCGAGTCGGCTACTTAACACGCGACCAAGCCGCGACTCTACTCGCCGAGTCCATCCATGGACTCGCCGAGTCGCTCTTTCCCAAATAACACTTTTAGCCCTTCAACTCTACTCTTACTATTCCGGGATGTTACAGATTTCATATTCTTAGAGAGATTTGGGAGAGATTTGACATACTTGGAGAGATTTCACATACAGAGAGATATTTGGGAGAGATTTCACTTTCTTAGAGAGATTTGGGAGAGATTTGACATTCTTGGAGAGATTTCACATACAAAGAGATATTTGGGAGAGATTTCATATTCTTAGAGAGATTTGGGAGAAATTTGACATTCTTGGAGAGATTTCACATACAAAGAGATATTTGGGAGAGATTTCATATTCTTAGAGAGATTTGGGAGAGATTTGACATACTTGGAGAGATTTCACATACAGAGAGATGTTTGGGAGAGATTTCACATACTTAGAGAGATTTTGGAGAGATTCTCGATAAGAAGAGATAGAGTGAAAACTATTGAGAGCGGTTTCGTGTGTGACGAATGTGAGTGTCCGGCTTCGCAATGCAAGGTCCGTAAACCCCGTTATGCCATGTTTTAGGATCTTACACACTCCCTATGAGTATGCAACATTGTTTTATTGTTCTTGTTCATTGTTTAGCACTAAGGTTAAAGAAATTTAAACACACGAACTTTCCAAGTGATGTTTTCTCATTAAGATAGTGAGTTATACAGAAATTACATAACACAAACCCTATTATACAAGGTTTAATTGAGTTGACCGGTTTGACTCGTTGACTTTGTCCGGCTTTGACTTGACCCAAATTTGACTATTGTCATAGACTAGGACCAAACAACATTATTTACACATTAGAAAAGGGATGTCGTGATCCAACATGCAAACAATTTGGAGGTAAGTGAATGACGATTCACTAATTCTTCACCATGAAAAACACAAGCTTAAGTTTTAAATGTATTAAGAATTCCTAGATTTCTTTGAGATTCATTGAACTTTTCAATGGCATGTTTAAATCTCGATATGCCCCTCTAGTTTGTGACTGGGATGCCGATGATCATAAAGCGGGTGTGAATAACCATGCAAATCTACATGGTGCCTTCATTGTTACAGTCATCTATTCGATGTGCTGGTATACCACACACGCTCCATCGAACTATGACAAACAATGAATCACCCTTTGCCACCTAACCAATTAGTGTGCCAGTTAACCACACACGCTCCACTAATATCTTAACAAGGGTGCGAAGTGTAATTTCATGGGATTGCATCAATTCACTTTTCCTAAAGTAACTAATATTGAGAATTTTATGAAATAAATTTAGTTACTTTATATAGATTCGTTATACTTATTAATGAGGAGATGATTGTTGTATCCTACCCGTTCGGCTAACGACCCTCCACCGGTCAAGCAAGCGGTGGGTGTAAGTGTACACCCATTAAGCGCCATTTTATAGGCAACAACCTTATACCCACCTTATAGACTGACTTTGTGAATGAGGCCTACTAACGGTAAGAGTAGCATTTATATATATATATATATATATATATATATATATATATATATATATATATATATATATATATATATATATATATATATAAAGATTGTAATAATATATTAGTATAGTGTTGAATTTTAAACTTGTAAAATTCTAGGGTTTGAAATTGAAATTTAATCACAAAACTTAAATTTCAAAACTTGAGGACAAGTTTTAAACTTTTCAAAACATAAGGATCAAATAGCAAATAATACAAATCAACTAATTAGATTATTTAAATTTGATCTAATCAATATTACTTGCAAGACAATTCACCAATTTAATTCAAATAATCAATTATTATCATATAAGGAAATTATTACTCAATTAAATGGTAATTATCTTTTGTTTGGTCAAGAATATACTCCAATATATCATAAAATTCAGATTTTAATGACCCAAAACAATTAAGGCAAGTATCCTCAAGCAAAATAGCAAGAAATCCCGAAATTGACTCTTTCTAGCGCTAGAACTCACCGAGTTCCTCTGTGAACTCGCCGAGTTGGAGCTACTCGCCGAGTTCACCAGTCAGAAGCATAAAAATTGAATTTTTTTAAGCAACAAGCAATTAACCAAAGCATCAATTCAATAGAAATCAATCAAAGCTCTGATACCACTGATGGGTTTGAGCCATAAGAACTTTCCTATGTGCACATGCAAACCCTAATGCTTGGATCTAGGTTTCTCTAATTGAACATGAAATGTATCCAAGGCTTACAATTCTTGATCTAGTGTAAACAACTGAATCATATCATATGAAATCGTATCTAGAAGAATACCTTAAGTTGCTTGCTTGAAACTTCTTGTTCTTGGAGCTTAGAGTCACAATTGTCACTCCTCTAATGGCTTACAAACACCAACTAGCAAGAGGATGATCTTGAGAGAGAGAGAGAGGAGGTGAGAAATTGGCTCTAGGGTTCTTCCTTGCAAGAGTATGGCCGATTTCCCTCACCCAAGGGGTCTATTTATACTATGAGATACTAGGGTTACACCCTTAACCCTAATTGAATAACTTAGGCCCTAAGCAATCCAAAGATCCTCCTAGATATGAGGCTTGGACGATTTTACGGTATCCTAACCCTAAAATCCGTCCACCCTAATATCCATAAGGACACATAGCTCAAAACACAACTATCACACATTTGACAGTTTATGCCTCTTTATTCAATTAACCTCTTTAAGTCACCAAATTAATTTTCAATTAATATATAACTTATATCAATCAAATAATATTATTATTCCTTTAATATACTACTCTCATAATATATTAACAATAATATCTCTTCTCTCTTTACAAATCATCCTGTCAAGTTGCTAAGGTGAAGGTAACCCAAAAGGACCATGCACAACCGGGTCAAGTACTTACCAAATATAGATACAACCTTAGACACAAATCCAACAATGAATCCGTTGACTAAATGGAAGTTGTAACGCTCCATTCCTGGTATGTTGCTTCTGTGGCATTTATTTAGAAGTTTTTGAGAGGGACTCGGCGAGTCTATGGCCCGACTCGTCGAGTGGGGACGAGATTTTGTGCACGTGTTAGTCGGCGAATCGGCGAGTCCATATTCGGGACTTGGCGAGTCTGCCTGTCTGGAAGAAACCCTAAATCCCCGGATTGCTCACTATTTAAGCAATGCTTTGTGCCCCAAACTCGCCTCCTTCACCCTCAGAGAGCTGTGAGAAAACCCTAATCCATCCCTTATTTGTTTTAAGTGCTTTTATGTGGATTTTGAAGGCTTGAAGAAGAAGAAGAAGAAAGGAGCAAGGAGAAGAGGTGTTGAGCAAAGATCCAAGGGCAAAATCAGAATTCATTGAGGTATTTCTCGGATTCCTTCTGTTTTATGCTTTAGATTTCCATTAGAACTCTTCTAAGGCTAGTTTGATGCATTCTCCAAGCCTTAAAGTTGTTTGGATGCCTTAATAGGTCGAGATATCCCTAGATCTGTTCATTTAGGAGTTGTAGAGCCCGGGTCTATTGCCTTTTTGAAGATGCTTTGCATAAGAACCCTAGATCTACTCTCCTAAGTGCCTTTTTAGCCTTTATCTCCTTTTTCATGTGTATGTACACGTAAAGTTGGAAACTTTACGTGGTGGATCAGCTTATTGGACTCAGATCTATCATTTGTATGCGATGGATTCAAGCAGAATCGAGTTTAGAGTAGTTGCATGGATGTGACTCGGCGAGTCAGGTCGCGAGTCCCGTTTTCCCCCTTTTTGAGTGTTGTCGAGTGGAAGCCATGAGTAGTAGAGTGGACTCGATGAGTTGGAGGGCAGACTCAGTAATGGAGGGACTCGACGAGTTGTTCATACAACTCGGCGAGTCCAAGGCAATCTTCTTAAGCTCAAGAACAACTCGTCGAGTTGTTCATATGACTCGGCGAGTCGGATGCAGATTGTCTGAGTTCTTGGATCGAGAGAGTACTCGTCGAGTCGATGCCATACTCGACGAGTAGCCACGAGTGGGGTTGTGAAATGAGACTAGAGACTCGGCGAGTTGGCGGCCCAACTCGGCAAGTCAGGTCAACTGTGGGTTGACTTTGACCGAGAGAGTTGACATTGACCAAGGGTAAAAGAGTCATTTTACCCCAGTACAGTGATTATCATTTGATTGAGTGTGCTTATGGATTTGTAGCCGGGGAGGTACCGGAGCAGCAGCAGTTAGTTTCCAGAGCCATTCGCACAGCAGCCAGTTCACGAGGTGAGTTTCCTTCCATTAGGAACGGGTCTATGGCCACAATGCCGGCCCGTTTAGCTAGCAGTCAGCTTCGGACCTCGATCCGATGTAGTAGTTAGTATGTTTGATGTCTTCGTGGTTCAGACAGGATTTATGTGTTTATGCCAGTTGATATGTTTATGCTATGTGCAGTCAGCTTCGGACTCCGGTCCGATGTAGGGGACGTTGGTCCCAGTCAGCTTCGGACTTCGATCCGATGTCTCAGTCAGCTTCGGACTTCGGTCTGATGTCCTAGTCAGCTTCGGACTCGGTTCAATGTAGGGGACGAAGGTCCCAGTCAGCTTCGGACTTCGGTCCGATGTTCCAGTCAGCTTCGGACTTCGGTCCGATGTAGGGGGCAAGGCCCCGGTTAGCCGGACTTCGGTCCGATGCAATGGGCAAGGCCCAGTATGTGCTTTATATGTTATTGTGTGGCATGTGGTAGTTTGGGGGAGCTCACTAAGCTTCATGCTTACAGTTTCAGTTTTGGTTTCAGGTACTTCCGCAAGCAAAGGGAAGAGCTCGGGATGATGGCATCGCACACACCACAGCTACAGTTTTTATCCTGGGAGTTGATTAGCTATCTTAGATATGTTTTGATACAGTTGTGACACCGTTTTCTCATTTGTACTTTAGTATGGTTTTGAGATTCGCAACGCATGGTTTTATTATGATATACTCCGTTTTATGATTTTTGGTTATATTAAAAATGAAATTTTCAGGTCGTATTTTTGGGTCGTTTCAAGTTGGTATCAGAGCCTTGGTTTGAGGGATTCGGATACACCTCCGGGTGCATCTGAACTCAAACTAAGGGAAAGATAAAAAGATTTTCAAAAGGAAAATGTTTTCGAAAGAAATTTTGAAAAACACTTGGAAAGAAAAGAATTTTTTTTAAACAAGATAAGGGTGTGGTGCTTGCGATCAGCCGAGCTCAAGTAAGTACTCCCAAATTACCCATACAAGTTTCAGTTTCAGTCCGGTTTCAGTAGAATAGCATGCTAGTATAGGACTAAGGATCTAGGAGGATGCCTTATGTGCCTGCTATATGTGTTTCAGCTTATTGAGAATTGCATGCTAGTATTGAGTAGACATCAGTAGGATAGCCTGTTTAGGTTATGCCTGATAGTATGAGTTTAGCATTGTATGCTAGTACGGTTTTCTCGTTATGAGGATAGAATTGCTTGAATAGTTTCTTGTGTCCAAATGCTGCTTGCTTTGTGCTTCGTGGGACTCTGAGTGATGGGAGTTAGCCATTAGGTGAATACGTCACGTCACATGTGATCAGGGTTGAATAATCTCAGAGTGTTGAGTTTGGCCCTATTGCGCAGATCTTGTTTGAGTCCAACCATTGTAGGGACGAGCCTTTTACTCGAAGGATTATCTGAGCCTCATCACATGTGATGGTATTCAGGTGGTGGCTAATTGGCATTACAAGGAGGCCTTCAGCAGCTGAGGACTGGTTTGAGTGGAGTCAGAGATTTCCATAGGGCAAGCCTAGGATGAGAGTAGCAGAGATCAGTAGTAGTAGAAGTGACTTGGTGGAGTCAAGGCAGTTCTTGAGGAAAGTACGGATAGATGTGGAAGGTAGTATGGGCCCGTACTACTGAAAGCAGAGGATCCGTATTCGAATCAAGGAAGGCCGAGACAACACCAGGAAGCTAGTAGTAGTATCAATGATCCCTTGAGATATTTCAGTTTTCTGATATTGCTATGATGTGTTTCAGAATGGTGGTTTTGCATCCGAGGATAGCAGCCGACAATGGAGGTGCCAGGGAGGGGTCAGGATCAGGCTCGGGGAACGAGCACATGGATGAGCAGACCAGAGAGTTTCTTTCTTCAGAGATTACTCGTATCATTTTAGAGCAGACTCCTGTGATCTTTGGTTCGATCAAGGAGGGTATCCTAGAGCTGATGGATGAGAGATTAGGCACCTTCCGTGCCGAGGTGGCGGCCATGATGGGGTCGCGCACACTCACATTCAGGGAGTTCAGGGCATGTGGAGCTCCAGACTATCATGGGGCGCGGGACCCCATAGCGAGTACTAGATGGTTGGCGGATGTGGCCAACGCGTTCCGCACTAGCAGGTGTCCTGAGGGGGACAAGGTCAGATTGGCGTCCTGTCTTCTGAAGGAAAGGGCACAGGATTGGTGGGAGGAGGTCAGACATACCATTGGAGATGATGCAGCATTGGATGCCATGACCTGGGCTGATTTCTCTACCAGGTTCAGGGCGGAGTTTGCACCAGTTATTTAGGTGCAGCAGTTAGCCAGAGAGTTTCAGGACCTCACCCAGACTACAGAGATTGTGGCGGAGATCACCGCCAAGTTCAGGGAGAGGGCTCTTCTTGTTCCTCGGTATGCAGCCGATGAGGAGATAAAGAAGGCCCGATATCATGAGATGTTGCGAAGTGATATTCGCCAGTTTGTGAGCCGGTCCAACTGTAAAACGTTGGACGACATGATTGCTAGGGCTCGAGAGAGGGAGATTGATCTCGAGATGGAGAAGAAAAGGAAACCGGAGGTGGTTTCGGGTTCAGGAGGTTCGGGCAAAAAGCCCAAGGTTTCAGATCACAGATCCAGGATTCAGCCGAGCCACAGCCGATGTGGCAGGTGTGGGAAGATGCACGATGGGGTGTGCAAGGCAGGGAGTTCCGGTTGTTTCAAGTGCGGTCGGACTGGGCATTTGAGCAGGGATTGTACGGCCCCTACTACTGCCGTTGCAGCATCATATCTGATTTGCTTTCGGTGCAATCAGAGGGGACATATGTAACGCCCGTGTTTCTGGGATTGCCATTTTTAGCAATGTAATAGTCTAGGTTAACCTTTGTAACCCCAATTTGAAATAATAAAAATGTAATATTTGTGAATTATGTGAATTATGTGATTTATGTGTTTATTTTCTTAATTATTATAACTTAATGAATTAAGAATAAAATAAGCGTCAAAATTAAAGTGTGAGATAAGCCCGATATCTTTGCATAAAGTTGTAGTGGTTGAAACAAGGATTCCGGAGATATAAGGAATGCCAAAATCCGAGTTATAACGAAGAAGTTATGACATGTCGAAGTTTCGCGACAGAACCGGCACGACGTCGAGTGACGTAAAATATGAATTTAAGATAGAGCGATATTTAGCCTTAGCGATCTAAACGAAAGTCGTAGATTTCGTTAAACTGAGAGCGTGCATAAAAGGAACGCCCAAATCTGACTTCGTATGAGGAAGTTATGATTTTTCTAAGTTTCGACTTAGCAGTATGCAGCCCAAATACTCGATTTGAGATCGAGCGGTTTTTAGCCGAAACAATCTGAATGAGAATCGAAGATCTCGTTGTTAGTAGCGAAACGATGAAAAGTTAGGCGAGAACGGACGTCAGACGAAGAAGTTATGAATTTATAACGAAGTTTTTCTGTCCCGGCCTTCTAAAAATAAATAATAAAAATAAAAGTCAAAATTAGCCGACGGAGTCTAAATGAAAGTTGTAGAGTATGGTCTGACCTTCGCGTGGATATAAAGAACGTCGAAAACGGAGCTCGTATGCGAAAGTTACGCAATTTAGAAGTTCGACGAGTCAATTACGCCCCGCGTAATTGAGTACGCCCCGCGTACTCAGTCGGATGCAACTTGTCTGACCAATACTCGAGTGCCACTAGTCGACGCATGCAGTGACGTCAAAGTACGCCCCGCGTAACCGAGTACGCCCCGCGATTTTCTCTTGTTCAAACTCTTCCCTCTCTCTAAGTTTTGCCTCGATTTGCATGCCAATCATATCCCAAAGCCCCGGTATCATTCCCGAGCCCCGAAGCAAGATCCGAAGCCCCGAGGATCCCGAAGAGCGTTATTCCCGAGCCGAAGCCCTGCCCGCGAGGAGCCCGGTTTTTGTGAAGATCTTCCAGATCTACGGAGAGACACTACTTCTATAAACCGTAGTGCTGTCGGATCATCTTCTGATCAAGTGAGTGTATAGTCCCTTTTCAATACGCGATATTATACAAGTAATTTTTAAACGTATTTAAGAATACGGGATGTGAATGTGTAGTTATTTTCTTTCCAACGCAATATTATGAAGTATTTAATATAAAATACGTGCTACGTGTATATATTTTGTGGTTATATGTGTGAATGTATATTCACTCTCTTCTATCTCATAGATCTGATATATTCTCTATGAAATACGTGTTATGTGTGTATGCCTCATCTGTTATGTGGAATATGTATTGATTAAAGCATGCTATACAGTTTTTTTAAACAGTGTGTAAAAATGTATATTTTTATCTACTAATATGTTGGGTAGAACATGGGTAGATAATTGGTGTGTAATAAACAGATGAGAGGCCTCGGTGTTATTGGTGTTATTCTAGTCATTCAGCAGAGTATGGATGACGACCACAGACTATTCTAGACTGTCCTGTTGAACACTAGCAGGCTCATTACCTGTAGGTGTTGTGAACGACGTGTTCACCGGTGTACTCTATCCCCCACATGGTTGCCTTTAGTACACTTATTGTTGAGGAAGCCCCTCTGCAGTAATGTCCGTCCCGATGAAAATCCTGAAATAAGTTCCTTATAATAGACGTTATTTTTAGGAACGTAAGGTGAGGATAACGGGAATGGGTAATCGGGTTTATTGTTGATTGTTGTAATTAAATATAATGATTGTGGGTTTGAAAACCCTATATGCTCACCAGGCTTCCAAGCCTGACCCACTCAGTTGATTTGTATTACAGGAAGTGGCGCAAGAGCTTAAGATGGGCGAATCATCAAGTTGTTTTGTTTACAAGTCTGTATATGTATATATTTGTTGAACGACTTGTGATGTTATCGTTTATGCTTTATGATCTATATCGGAACATGACATCCCGACTTTTGATTATGAAATGAAATCATATTTCTATATGAAATGTTTTGATAAATATCTATTTTATCATGTTTTGTTTTTGGGAACAAATTCCGCATCTCTTTTTAAAATCAAACGGATTTACTCTGAAAATGTTTAAAAAGCATAAATGAAATCGGTCTTTTCTGGCCGAGATTTTTGGGGATGTCACAGTTGGTATCAGAGCATTAGTTTAAGCGAACTAGGAATTTGTAGGATTTCTAGACTTAAACTTAGTACGCTAAGTGGAGATTATGAGATGTGTGTCTGATAAATTTTAGACACGAGCACTAGTTTATTTTAGGAAAGTTGCCTAAAATGCCTTTATGTGCTAAATGTTATATGTTGCCATATATGATATTATTTGTTAGGATCTACGGTTTGTTGCCAACCGAATCTGAAGGTTTATGTGTTTAGGATTCTAAGCGTATGTATACGATATTAGAACTAGCATGTAATCGTTTGGAGTAATAAGGTGAAATTATTCGGTGTGTAGATCAAAAATGGTGAGAACAAGAAGCGGAGTTGGAAATGCTGATGAAAACAGAACCGTCTGTAATTCAACAAGTACCTGTTGTAGCTGATGCACCTGAGCCGATAACAATGGCTGGTGTACAAATGATGATTCAAATGATGTTGGATCGTCAGATGGAAGAAACAAGATGCCTGCTTAGGCAGAATCATGAAGAACCGTCAATTCAAGCGGAAGAGCCCGAGGAGAATGGAGGGCAGTCTGAACGAGAAAACTTTAGTGGGATCATTGGTTAAGACGAACGACCAGTGGTTAGACGCAATAACCAGTATGGAGGAAATGGTGGTCGTGGGTGCAAGTATAAGGATTTCATGGCATCCAAACCACCATGTCTATCCGGAAGCCCGACGCCGGTGCAAGTTATGGACTGGGTCTCCGAAATGGAGACTATGTTTGAAAGTTGCGAATGCAGCAACAGGCAGAAGACCGCTCTTGTGATCCCTCTGCTAAAATCTGGCGTGTTGAGTTGGTGGAAGCTGTTAGCTGACTCTATGCCCAAGGGAGAAGCAAGCAAAATGTCTTGGGAAGACTTTGTGGAACAACTAAAACTGCAATACTGCTCCGAGCAGGACCTTCTGGAAATCAGTAATGAGTTTCATAATTTGAAGAAAGGGAAATTGAGCGTTACTGAATACGCTGCAAGTTTCACAGAAAAGATGAAGTTTATCCCATATTTGGTGCCTACAGAACTCTCTAAGGTCAACAACTTTGCCCTTGGACTACCAGCGGACTATGGTCCAATGGTTAAGCAAGCAACCACATTGAAAGCCGCCATCTGGGCTGCTAGAAATGTTGAGACCCAGATCAGGGAAAAAGGTCTGGAAAGGTCAGAGGTTGGCGAGAAAAGGAAAATCGATGGATTTTCAGGGTCCAACAAGAAAAGTAAATTCTCGAAGTCTAGTTCGAGAGGAAGTGGAGGAAAGGTAGAGGCGAAATGGTGCGACAAGTGCAAGAAGAAGCATCATGGGAAGTGTGGCGGGGAAACCACATGCTTCAAATGTGGAAAGCTAGGGCATTATGCCAATGACTGCACCTTCACCAAGAATGTTTGTTATGGTTGTGGTGAGGAGGGGCACATCTCAAGGGATTGTCCGAAAAAGAAGGAAGCAGCAAGACCCAACATTCCGCCAAAGCCAAAGGCGAGAGCATTCCAGATGACACTGGAAGCTGCTAAAGATGAAGCTGATGTCGCTTCAGGTACCTTTCTCGTAAACAAATTGCCTGCCCAAATTTTATTTGATTCTGGAGCCAACTACTCCTTTATATCGCATGAATTTGGTAGAAAACTAGCTTTGCCTGTTGATAGACTAGATAATGCTTTATTAGTTGAAGTTGCTAGTGGCAAGTTTGTACCTGTTAGCTATCGCATGAAAAACATCTTAATTGACTTGAATGGAAATAAGTTCCACGAGGAATTATTGCCTATCGAACTTAACGGTTTCGACATCGTTTTGGGAATGGATTGGCTTAGCGCCAATGATGCCAAAATTTTATGCAAGAAGAAAATAGTGAAAGTGAACCCGCCTGGGAAGGAATCGTTTATGGTGTATGGAGATAAACGCAGAGTAAATTCTGGGATCATTTCTCTAATGAAAGCCAGAAAATGTTTGACCAAGGGGTGTACATCATACTTAGCATTCGTGATCGACGCTAAGAAGGAAAAGAAGGTGATGCAAAATATTCCTGTTGTGTGTGATTATCCGGAAGTATTTCCCGAAGATCTTCCTGGATTACCGCCCGATCGACAAGTAGAATTTCGTATCGACTTGTTGCCCGGAACAACGCCAATTGCAAAAGCACCTTATCGATTAGCACCGACGGAGATGAAGGAGCAAATGATGCAACTTCAGGAGTTATTGGACAAAGGTTTCATTAGACCTAGTTCATCACCCTGGGGAGCTCCGGTGTTATTCGTAAAGAAGAAAGATGGAAGCATGAGGATGTGCATTGATTACCGAGAGCTGAATAAGGCAACAATAAAGAATAGATATCCATTTCCAAGGATTGATGACCTATTCGATCAACTACAAGGTTCCAGTTATTTTTCAAAGATCGACCTGAGGTCAGGATATCATCAGCTAAAGGTAAGAGAGCAGGATATAGAGAAGACTGCATTCAGAACGCGATATGGACACTACGAGTTTTTGGTTATGTCGTTTGGACTAACCAATGCTCCAGCAGCATTCATGGATTTAATGAACAGGGTTTGTAACCCGTTCCTTGATAAATCTGTGATAGTGTTCATAGATGACATTCTGATTTATTCAAAAAGCCAAGAAAAGCATGGCAGACACTTGCGAGAAGTGTTAGAAGTCTTGAAGAAGGAGAAGTTGTATGCGAAATTCTCCAAATGTGATTTCTGGATTTGTGAAGTCCAATTTTTGGGTCACATGGTCAACCAAGAAGGGATAATGGTTGATCCAGCGAAGATCGAAGCTGTGATGAAGTGGGAACAACCGAAAAGTCCCACGGAGATCCGAAGCTTTTTGGGATTAGCCGGATATTACCGAAGGTTTATCCAAGGCTTTTCTTCGATCACTAGTCCATTAACAGCTTTGACCCACAAAGGAGCTACTTATGCTTGGAGTGATAAGCATAAAGAAGCATTCGAGAGACTAAAGAAGAAACTATGCGAGGCACCGATACTTTCTCTACCCGATGGGGTTGAAGACTTCGCTGTTTATAGCGATGCGTCTGGGGGTTGGATTGGGTTGCGTTTTGACCCAAAGGGATAAGGTGATCGCATATGCGTCTCGACAGCTGAAAGAGCACGAAAAGAACTACCCGACTCATGATTTGGAGTTGGCAGCGGTAGTTTTCGCACTGAAAATATGGAGGCATTACCTCTATGGCACGAAGTGCAAACTTTTCACTGATCATAAGAGTCTCCAATATCTCTTTAGTCAGAAAGAATTGAATATGAGGCAACGACGCTGGCTGGAATTACTTAAGGACTACGACTGTGAGATACTTTACCACCCCGGTAAGGCCAATATTGTTGCTGATGCTCTCAGTCGGAAGGTCAATCTTGAAAAGAAAAGGCCAAGAGCATTGAGAATTGAAGTTGTCTCGACTATTTTGGAAAGTATAAAGAAAGCTCAAAGCGAAGCTTCTGAGAAAAATGACCGAAAGGAGGAACGTTTGGGCAAAACGTTGGTGTTCGGTGTAAACAGTCACGGACTGAAGGTGTTCCAAGATCGGATTTGGATACCTAAGACAGGAGGAGTCAGAGATCTTCTGATGGAAGAAGCTCACAAAACCATGTACTCGATTCATCCCGGTAGCACAAAAATGTATAGGGACCTGAAACCCTATTATTGGTGGCCGACGATGAAGCTCGACATCGCGAAGTATGTGGCCGAGTGTGTGACTTGTGCAAGAGTCAAGGCACAACATCAGAAACCATACGGGAGTTTGGAACCATTACCTGTGCCTATGGGTAAGTGGGAAGACATTGCTATGGATTTTGTCACTAAACTGCCCAGAACATAAAGTGGTCACGACATGATTTGGGTGGTCGTCGATCAATTCACTAAGAGTGCGCATTTCATAGCAGCAAAGGAGAAATGGACTATGGAAAAGCTTGCGAATTCTTACGTGAAGGAAATTGTGAGGCTTCACGGTGTTCCGTTAACAATTGTGTCGGATCGTGATAGTCGTTTCACCTCACGATTTTGGAAAAGTCTACAAGAGGAATTGGGTACCAAGTTGTGTTTAAGTACAGCTTACCATCCGCAGACTGATGGCCAGAGTGAAAGAACGATACAAACACTTGAAGATATGCTGAGAGCGTGTACCTTGGAATTCCTAGGTAATTGGGATGAACATTTACCTTTGGTATAATTTTCCTATAATAATAGTTTTCACTCGAGCATAAAGATGGCACCTTATCAAGCATTGTATGGACAGAAGTGTCGTACGCCGTCTTGTTGGCTTGAGGCTGGGGAAAAGCAGTTTATGGGACCGGAGATAGTCCATCAAACGACTGAAAAGTTGAGGAAAATTAGGGAAAGAATGTTAGCAGCTCAGGACCGTCAAAAGAGCTATGCTGACAAAAAGCAAAGACCGATGACTTTTGAAGTTGGAGATTCGGTTTTGCTTAAAGTCTCGCCGTGGAAGGGACTTATAAGATTTGGTAAAAGGGGAAAGTTAAGTCCAAGGTTTATTGGACCGTTTAAAGTTCTTCAGAGGATTGGGAACCAAGCTTACAAGCTCAAACTACCAGAAGAACTGAATGGAATTCATAACACTTTCCATGTGTGTTATTTGAGGAAGTTCACGGGAGAAGTTCCCGACAAAATTCCACTTTCGGAGTTGAGGATCGATGAGAACAAAAGGTTGATTGAGGAACCGGAGGCAATCGTTGACCGAAAGACTAAGAAATTGCGACGTAAGATGGTTGAGTTAGTGCTTGTCCAATGGAAACACACGAATGGGCCGAATCTCACTTGGGAGATGGAGAGTGACATGATGAGTCGCTATCCGCATTTGTTTGCTGGTGTGTGATTCCGGGGACGGAATCATTCTAAGGTGGAGAGAATTGTAACGCCCGTGTTTCTGGGATTGCCATTTTTAGCAATGTAATAGTCTAGGTTAACCTTTGTAACCCCAATTTGAAATAATAAAAATGTAATATTTGTGAATTATGTGAATTATGTGATTTATGTGTTTATTTTCTTAATTATTATAACTTAATGAATTAAGAATAAAATAAGCGTCAAAATTAAAGTGTGAGATAAGCCCGATATCTTTGCATAAAGTTGTAGTGGTTGAAACAAGGATTCCGGAGATATAAGGAATGCCAAAATCCGAGTTATAACGAAGAAGTTATGACCTGTCGAAGTTTCGCGACAGAACCGGCACGACGTCGAGTGACGTAAAATATGAATTTAAGATAGAACGATATTTAGCCTTAGCGATCTAAACGAAAGTCGTAGATTTCGTTAAACCGAGAGCGTGCATAAAAGGAACGCCCAAATCTGACTTCGTATGAGGAAGTTATGATTTTTCTAAGTTTCGACTTAGCAGTATGCAGCCCAAATACTCGATTTGAGATCGAGCGGTTTTTAGTCGAAACAATCTGAATGAGAATCGAAGATCTCGTTGTTAGTAGCGAAACGATGAAAAGTTAGGCGAGAACGGACGTCAGACGAAGAAGTTATGAATTTATAACGAAGTTTTTCTGTCCCGGCCTTCTAAAAATAAATAATAAAAATAAAAGTCAAAATTAGCCGACGCAGTCTAAATGAAAGTTGTAGAGTATGGTCTGACCTTCGCGTGGATATAAAGAACGTCGAAAACGGAGCTCGTATGCGAAAGTTACGCAATTTAGAAGTTCGACGAGTCAATTACGCCCCGCATAATTGAGTACGCCCCGCGTACTCAGTCGGATGCAACTTGTCTGACCAATACTCGAGTGCCACTAGTCGACGCATGCAGTGACGTCAAAGTACGCCCCACGTAACCGAGTACGCCCCGCGTACTGAGTACGCACTGCGTAATTTGAGATTACGCCCCGCGTAATCCCAGACCCTCAGCCTATAAATAGAACTCGAAATCAGCCATTTTCTCTTGTTCAAACTCTTCCCTCTCTCTAAGTTTTGCCTCGATTTGTGTGCCAATCATATCCCAAAGCCTCGGTATCATTCCCGAGCCCCGAAGCAAGATCCGAAGCCCCGAGGATCCCGAAGAGCGTTATTCCCGAGCCGAAGCCCTGCCCGCGAGGAGCCCGGTTTTTGTGAAGATCTTCCAGATCTACGGAGAAATACTACTTCTATAAGCCGTAGTGTTGTCGGATCATCTTCTGATCAAGTGAGTGTATAGTCCCTTTTCAATACGCGATATTATACAAGTAATTTTTAAACGTATTTAAGAATACGGGATGTGAATGTGTAGTTATTTTCTTTCCAACGCAATATTATGAAGTATTTAATATAAAATACGTGCTACGTGTATATATTTTGTGGTTATATGTGTGAATGTATATTCACTCTCTTCTATCTCATAGATCTGATATATTCTCTATGAAATACGTGTTATGTGTGTATGCCTCATCTGTTATGTGGAATATGTATTGATTAAAGCATGCTATATAGTTTTTTTAAACAGTGAGTAAAAATGTATATTTTTATCTACTAATATGTTGGGTAGAACATGGGTAGATAATTGGTGTGTAATAAACAGATGAGAGGCCTCGGTGTTATTGGTGTTATTCTAGTCATTCAGCAGAGTATGGATGACGACCACAAACTATTCTAGACTGTCCTGTGGAACACTAGCAGACTCATTACCTGTAGGTGTTGTGAACGACGTGTTCACCGGTGTACTCTATCCCCCACATGGTTGCCTTTAGGACACTTATTGTTGAGGAAGCCCCTCTGCAGTAATGTCCGTCCCGATGAAAATCCTGAAATAAGTTCCTTATAATAGACGTTATTTTTAGGAACGTAAGGTGAGGATAACGGGAATGGGTAATCGGGTTTATTGTTGATTGTTGTAATTAAATATAATTATTGTGGGTTTGAAAACCCTATATGCTCACCAGGCTTCCAAGCCTGACCCACTCAGTTGATTTGTATTACAGGAAGTGGCGCAAGAGCTTAAGATGGGCGAATCATCAAGTTGTTTTGTTTACAAGTCTGTATATGTATATATTTGTTGAACGACTTGTGATGTTATCGTTTATGCTTTATGATCTATATCGGAACATGACATCCCGACTTTTGATTATGAAATGAAATCATATTTCTATATGAAATGTTTTGATAAATATCTATTTTATCATGTTTTGTTTTTGGGAACAAATTCCGCATCTCTTTTTAAAATCAAAAAGATTTACTCTGAAAATGTTTAAAAAGCATAAATGAAATCGGTCTTTTCTGGCCGAGATTTTTGGGGATGTCACAACATAAAAAGTCCCAGTGTCTGAGTTTAGCTACAGTAGGGAAGGTGGTTGCACCTGCCCCTGCTACTTTGAGGATTACAGATGGCCGTCAGGGCCGAGCCGAGGCGCCAGTGGCGAAGAGTAGGGCGTTTCAGATGACAGCAGAGGAGGCGCGAGCGACTCCTGATATGGTGACGGGTATGTATCTTCCCTCCATCTTTATTTTATTATTGATTGATTATTGCTTATGATTGTATGTTTTATATAGGGGCGTTCTCAGTGAACGGCATTTCTGCTATGGTATTATTCGATTCGGGGGCTACCCAATCATTTGTATCGCTTGCGCTTAGCAAGAGATTTAGCAGAGCTCCAAGGGAGCTGGAATGTCCACCAGAGGTTGAGATAGCAGATGACAGGACCGTGAGGGTCGCCAGAGTGCATAGAGGGTGTTCTCTTCAGTTGTTTGACGAGCAGTTTTCGGTGGACCTGGTTCCTATTCCCCTGCGAGGGAATAAGGTTATTATAGGCATAGATTGGCTAAGCCCCAATGGGGCGGTGATTGATTGTGAGCTTCAGCTAGTGAGCGTTCGCACTCCCAGTGGGGGAGAGTTAGTGATTCAGGGCGAGAGGCCACAGCGCGGACCGACCTTTTGTTCCGCCGCAAGGGCGAGGCGCTATTTTCAGCAGGGTTGTGCTGGTTATGTAGCTTATGTCTTGGATGCCCGGGAGAAGGGCAAGACGACAGTTGATGATGTTCCGATAGTGCGAGACTTTCCGGATGTATTTCCCAAGGATTTACCGGGAATACCTCCTGAGAGGCAGGTTGAGTTTGGGATCGACCTGATTCCTGGTGCGGCTCCGATAGCCAAGGCACCGTATTGCCTAACTCCCCCTGAGATGCAGGAGTTGTCTATGCAGCTGCAGGAGCTGCTAGACAAGGGTTTCATTTGGCCGAGCAGTTCGCCTTGGGGAGCGTCGATTCTGTTTGTGAGGAAGAAGGATGGGTCGTATCGTATGTGTATAGATTACCGGGAGTTGAATAAGGTAACGGTGAAGAACCGTTACCCACTCCCGAGGATAGATGACTTGTTTGACCAGCTTCAGGGAGCGTCTTGGTTCTCCAAGATTGATCTACGCTCCGGGTATCATCAGATGCGGGTTAGGGATGAGTATGTGCAGAAGACTGCTTTCAGGACCAGGTATGGTCATTATGAGTTTGTGGTGATGCCATTTGGGCTCACCAATGCCCCAGCCGCGTTCATGGATCTCATGAATCGCGTGTGCAGGCCGATGTTGGATCGGTCAGTGATAGTATTCATAGATGATATCTTGGTGTATTCCAAGACGCAAGAGCAGCACGAGGAGCACCTGAGGGAGGTGCTGGAAGTTTTGAGGAGGGAGAGACTTTTCGCAAAGTTCTCCAAGTGTGAGTTCTGGTTGCGCGAGGTGCAGTTCCTTGGTCACCTCGTCAACCAGAAGGGTATTTTGGTGGACCCGACCAAGATAGAGGCCGTGATGCAGTGGGAGGTCCTGAAGTCTCCATCTGAGATTCGGAGCTTCCTAGGGTTGGCAGGGTATTACCGGAGGTTCATTCAGGATTTCTCCAAGATAGCAGTGCCGCTCACCCGACTGACCAAGAAGTCGGTGGTATTTCGTTGGGGGCCTGAGCAGCAGGCAGCGTTCGAGACCCTTAGACAGAGATTGTGCGAGGCTCCGATCCTTACCTTGCCAGAGGGAGTAGAGGACTTCGTAGTCTACTGTGATGCCTCAATCACAGGTATGGGAGAAGTATTGATGCAGCGAGGCCATGTGATAGCTTACGCCTCGAGGCAGTTGAAGCCTCACGAGGCTAACTATCCTACCCATGATTTAGAGCTGGGGGCGGTTGTGTTTGCCCTCAATATTTGGAGGCATTATCTTTATGGGGTCCGTTGTACTATCTACACGGATCACAAGAGTTTGAGGTACCTTATGGATCATCCGAGTCTGAACATGAGGCAGAGGAGGTGGTTGGATGTGCTGAAGGATTATGATTGTGAGATCCTTTACCATCCAGGGAAGGCCAACGTGGTGACCGACGCCCTAAGCCGCAAAGTGTCGGCAGCATCTATCAGAGATTTGTGTTTGAGGATGACAGTGATTACTCCGTTGTTGGAGCGGATCAAGAAGGCTCAAGGTGAGGGCCTCAAGGAGGAGAGGAAAAGGTGTGAGAGGATAGTGGGCCGAGTAGCTTCGTTTGATTATGACAGTCGGGGATTGCTGACACTTCATGGGAGAGTGTGGGTACCGTACTGGGGAGGAGTACGACAGGTGTTGCTGGACGAGGCTCATAAGTCTCGATTTTCTATCCATCCAGGGGCGACGAAGATGTATAGAGATCTTCGACCCGATTATTGGTGGCCCTGCATGAAGCGGGATGTCGCTTGGTATGTTGAGAGATGCCTGACCTGCAGGAAGGTCAAGGCGGAGCACCAGAGGCCTCACGGCAAGATGCAGCCGTTAGACATTCCCGTGTGGAAATGGGAGGACATCACCATGGATTTTATCACCAAGCTTCCCAGGACCGCACAAGGGGTAGATTCGATATGGGTAGTAGTGGATCGGTTGACGAAGAGTGCTCATTTTATCTCGATTCAGGAGAGTATATCGGCAGAAAAGTTAGCCGATATCTATGTGCGTGAGATCGTGGCACGTCATGGAGTGCCGGTATCGGTGGTGTCAGACCGAGATGTCCGTTTTACATCCAGATTCTGGAAGCGGTTTCACGACGAGATGGGTACTCGTCTTCATTTTAGCACCGCTTCCCACCCTCAGACGGACGGGTAGAGCGAGAGGACGATTCAGAATCTCGAGGACATGCTCAGGGTATGTGTTCTAGACTTCGGTGGCAGTTGGGATACGTATCTTCCGTTAGCGGAATTTTCGTATAACAACAGTTATCATGCGAGCATTGATCGACCTCCCTTTGAGATGCTTTATGGGAGGAAGTGTAGGACCCCGATTTGTTGGGGCGAGGTCGGTCAGCGAGTCGTTGGGGGCACAGAGGTGGTGCTCAAGACGACCGAGTTGATTCAGCAGGTCCGTAGTAGACTGCAGACTGCGCAGAGCCGGCAGAAGAGCTACGCCGACAGGAGGCGTTCAGACTTGGAGTTCTGGGTGGGTGATATGGTCCTCCTGAAGGTCTCACCCTGGAAGGGTGTCATCAGGTTTCGGAAGAGGGGCAAGTTGGGCCCCAGGTTCATTGGTCCCTTCAGGGTTTTGGCCCTGGTGGGTCGGGTTGCTTATCGGTTGGATCTTCCTGTAGAGCTTAGCCAGATCCACAACACTTTCCATGTGTCTCAGTTGAGGAAGTGTTTGGTGGATGAGTCAGCAGTTGTTCCCTTAGAGGATATTCAGGTTGATAGCAACCTGAATTATATTGGGAGGCCGATCGCGATTCTGGACCGGAAGACAAAGACCTTGAGGAACAAGACAATTCAGTTAGTGAAGGTACAGTGGCAACACCGGAAGGGGTCTGAGTGAACATGGGAGGCTGAGGAAGAAATGAGAGAGCACTACCCGGAGTTATTTGTAGATTCAGCCGTAGCAGACTTCGAGGACGAAGTCTGAGACAAGTGGGGGAGAATTGTAACGCCCGATTCTTGGTACTTTGCTTCTGTGGTATTTATTTAGAAGTTTTTGAGAGGGACTCGGCGAGTCTGTGGCCCGACTCGTCGAGTGGGGACGAGATTTCGTGCACGTGTTAGTCGGCGACTCGGCGAGTCCATATTCGGGACTCGGCGAGTCTGCCTGTCTGGAAGAAACCCTAAATCCCCGGGTTGCTCACTATTTAAGCAATGCTTTGTGCCCCAAACTCGCCTCCTTCACCCTCAGAGAGCTGTGAGAAAACCCTAATCCATCCCTTATTTGTTTTAACTGCTTTTGTGTGGATTTTGAAGGCTTGAAGAAGAAGAAGAAGAAAGGAGCAAGGAGAAGAGGTGTTGAGCAAAGATCCAAGGGCAAAATCAGAATTCATTGAGGTATTTCTCGGATTCCTTCTGTTTTATGCTTTAGATTTCCATTAGAACTCTTCTAGGGCTAGTTTGATGCATTCTCCAAGCCTTATAGTTGTTTAGATGCCTTAATAGGTCGAGATATCCCTAGATCTGTTCATTTAGGAGTTGTAGAGCCCGGGTCTATTGCCTTTTTGAAGATGCTTTGCATAAGAACCCTAGATCTACTCTCCTAAGTGCCTTTTTAGCCTTTATCTCCTTTTTCATGTGTATGTACACGTAAAGTTGGAAACTTTACGTGGTGGATCAGCTTATTGGACTCATATCTATCATTTTTATGCGCTGGATTCAAGCAGAATCGAGTTTAGAGTAGTTGCATGGATGTGACTCGGCGAGTCGGAAGAACGACTCGGCGAGTTAGGTCGCGAGTCCCGTTTTTCCCCTTTTTGAGTGTTGTCGAGTGGAAGCCGTGAGTAGTAGAGTGGACTCGGTGAGTTGGAGGGTAGACTCAGTAATGGAGGGACTCGATGAGTTGTTCATACAACTCGGCGAGTCCAAGGCAATCTTCTTAAGCTCAAGAACAACTCGTCGAGTTATTCATATGACTCGGTGAGTCGGATGCAGATTGTCTGAGTTCGTGGATCGAGAGAGTACTCGTCGAGTCGATGCCATACTCGACGAGTAGCCACGAGTGGGGTTGTGAAATGAGACTAGAGACTCGGCGAGTTGGCGGCCCAACTCGGCGAGTCAGGTCAACTGTGGGTTGACTTTGACCGGGAGAGTTGACATTGACCAAGGGTAAAAGAGTCATTTTACCCCAGTACAGTGATTATCATTTGATTAAGTGTGCTTATGGATTTGTAGCCGGGGAGGTACCGGAGCAGCAGCAGTTAGTTTCCAGAGCCAGTTCACGAGGTGAGTTTCCTTCCATTAGGAACGGGTCTAAGGCCACAATGCCGGCCCGTTTAGCTAGCAGTCAGCTTCGGACCTCGATCCGATGTAGTAGTTAGTATGTTTGATGCCTTCGTGGTTCAGACAGGATTTATGTGTTTATGCCAGTTGATATGTTTATGCTATGTTCAGTCAGCTTCGGACTCCAGTCCGATGTAGGGGACGTAGGTCCCAGTCAGCTTCGGACTTCGGTCCGATGTCTCAGTCAGCTTCGGACTTCGGTCCGATGTCCTAGTCAGCTTTGGACTCGGTTCGATGTAGGGGACGAAGGTCCCAGTCAGCTTCGGACTTCGGTCCGATGTTCCAGTCAGCTTCGGACTTCGGTCCGATGTAGGGGGCAAGGCCCCGGTTAGCCGGACTTCGGTCCGATGCAGTGGGCAAGGCCCAGTATGTGCTTTATATGTTATTGTGTGGCATGTGGTAGTTTGGGGGAGCTCACTAAGCTTCGTGCTTACAGTTTCAGTTTTGGTTTCGGGTACTTCCGCAAGCAAAGGGAAGAGCTCGGGATGATGGCATTGCACACACCACAGCTACAGTTTTTATCCTGGGAGTTGATCAGCTATCTTAGATATGTTTTGATACAGTTGTGACACCGTTTTCTCATTTGTACTTTAGTATGGTTTTAAGATTCGCAACGCATGGTTTTATTATGATATACTCCGTTTTATGATTTTTGGTTATATTAAAAATGAAATTTTCGGGTCGTATTTTTGGGTCGTTTCAGAAGTTGTAACGGATTTGATGTTTTAGGGTAATAGGAAGAGACAGATTGAAAGGATTTGGTTTTGGAAAATCTTTTTTTTTTTGTCATCATATCTAAAATTGGTCTGACACGAGGTTTATTCAAAAAAATGAGACAGATGCACAAAGAATGCTTTTTTTAATGTTTACTCTATTTAATGAAGGATCATTAAATAGCACACGATGTTTTTTTCATAAGAATGTAACAGTCTGAAAATCAATTAAAGTGACTGCGGAATGAAACTTCATTGCGGATGGATGATATGTCTTCGGATGGATGACTGCGGTATAAGAGCTAAGAGGGGCACTTGAACAAAGATTAGTAAAAAAAACAATAATGACCATTGAAGTATAAGTATGATATATGGTTGCGGTATATAGAATATATCAAAACCATCTATCATAATTAACTTCAACTAGGACCGCAACAAAGACCAAGGATGGTCTGTGGTACCTATCAATTCAAAAAGAATTGTGGGTCCGGGTTCATCATTCCTAACATTTGTAAGAAACTGTTGAGTTTTTTTCGAGTCAAGAGCCTTTTTGAAAACATCAACAATCTCTTCATGAGTAGAGACAAAAATTAGTTGAATGTTACCTTTCAGGATGTGGTCTTTGATGACGTGATACCGTAGTTCAATATGCTTGGTCTTGGAGTGTTGAATAGGATTGTGAGAAATCGCTATGGCACTTTTAGAATCACAATAGATTGGTATCTGCAGCATTCTGTAACCATAGTCTAATAGTTGTGTTTTCATCCATAAGACTTGTGAACAACAACTGGCTGCGGCCACATATTTAGCTTCTGCGGTAGACAATGACACATAATTATGTTTCCTTGAACACCAGCTGACGAGTCTTCCAACTAGAAATTGACATCCACCTGAGGTACTTTTGCAATCAAGTTTGCATCTGGCATGATCCGCATTGGTAAATGCTTGAAGACTGAAATCGTTTCCTGCTGGGTACCATAAGCTAAGAGTTTTGCTACCCTTTAAGTACCGTAGAATTTGCTTGGCTGCGGTCATGTGTGACATTTTTGGGTCAGCCTGGTACCTTGCGCATACACCCGTTGCAAAGACTATATCAGGTCGGTTGGCAGTGAGATACATAAATGAGCCAATAATACCTCTATAAGTCTTGTGATCAACTGATTCACCTGACGGATCTGCAGATATCTTGTATCCGAAGGCCATGGGGACCTTAGCCGAAGAGCAGTTGTCCATAGAATATTTCTTTAACAATTCTGAGGTGTATTTTGCTTGATGAATGAATATCCCTTGAGGGACTTGTTTCACTTGAAGTCCTAGAAAGAAGTTAATCTCTCTATTCATGCTCATTTGAAACTTGTTGGTCATGAGCTTAGCAAATTCATCCACCATCTTTTGATCAGTTGAGCTGAAGATGATATTGTCCACATATATTTGTACAAGCATAAGGTCATCACCATTTTCTTTTTTAAATAAAGTGGGGTCAATCACTCCTCGTTTGTAACCAGACGAGACAATAAATCCAGAAAGGGTCTCGTATTATGCTCTTGGGGCTTGTTTTAGACCGTAGACTGCTTTTTCATGTTTGTAGCAGTGGTCTGGAAATTCGACGCTTTCAAAGTCTGGAGGTTGCTGAATATAAACCTCTTCCTTTAATTCGCCGTTGAGAAAAGCACTTTTGACATCCATTTGATGAACCTTGATGTTTTTGTGTGCCGCATATGCTTAGAAGATTCGGATGGCTTCCATTCGTGCTACCGGAGCATACATTTCATCATAGTCAATACCTTCAAGTTGACTATAGCCTTTGGCAACTAGTCTTGCCTTGTTCCTGACAACCGCACCAGATTCATCCAACTTATTCTTGTACACCCATCTAGTGCCAACTATGGTGTGGCCTTGCGGATATGGAACGAGCTGCCATACCTTATTTCTTTTGAATTCTTCTAGCTCTACTTGCATTGCGAAAATCTAGTCTGGTTCGAGTAGAGCTTCTTTGATCATTCGTAGCTCGACCGAGGACAAAAATGTTGTGTAGTGAAAATGGTCGGATAAGTCCTTGGACGATTGAGTATGGATTCCTGAGGATGGGTTGCCAATAATTTGACCTGGTGGGTGGTCTCTTGCCCATATGTGTAGACGGGTTTTAGGATGATTAGCAGCTACGGTGGAGGGAATGTCTTCAATGTCAGAAGAGTCTACGGTTGGAGAAGGCAGTTCCCCCTACACTTGAGCACATCCTGCTGAATTATCTTGAACTGGGAAGGCGGGATCAGAGTTATCTTGGGCAGATAACGAAGGTTCCCCCTGGAGTGCGGATGGGAGAGTAAAAAATCCTTGAGTCTGTTCTTGTATCAATGTTCTCTATGTTTTCGTCATCCGAATCCAAAGAAAAGTTTGATGGTTGAAACTCTCTGCGGATTGGAGCTGCATCTTCTAGTGTTGCAACCTCGATGGTTGTTGTTTGTGTTGGATTAATGTCTAAGTCCATAACTATAATTGGTAAGACTTGACCCGACCCGGAATGGTCCATTTGGGTTGCATGGCATCATGCACTTGGATAGACTATAATGAGAGAAATAAGACACTTATGGTTATTAATATATTATAAGTTCTAGTATATTAATAATAAGAATAATAAGATTATTTAATTAGTATTGATCAAGAATTAATCTAGGATTAATTAAGTGATCAAAAGAAGACTAATTAAATATATGGATTGATTCTGTAAATCATCCATACTTATATAGTAGGCTAATGCTCCATGGGTTATCTTGTTGGGCTAAAACCCATATGATGCTCCATGGATGCTCCATGGTGTATTTGTACCCATGGTTCATGGAAATGAAAGGCCATGTCAATTAGGGTTTACATGGTGTAACCCTAACTATATAAGCATCATATTATTCACCAAAATCGGCCACTAGAGAGAGTAAGAAAGGGCTAGCCGATTTTCATGAGTGTAGAATTCTCTCAAGTTATTCCAAGTGTATTTGGTGTTGTGTGAACCATTTGAGGTGTCACACTTGGGGCACTTGGCACTCAAGCTTCATGAAGACTTTCTACATGAAAGAGGTATGTATTCTATCTTGTTATATTCATTATTTTATATGCTAGATTAGGATAATACCTTGGATGTTCATATTTGTATGTATAATAGAGAAAACATAGATCCAAGGTATTTAGGGTTGCATGTACACTTAGGAGTGTTAGAATGCTCAAAACCCAACAGTGGTATCAGAGCCTAGGCTTGTTTTCTTGTTATACTTGCAAAAGAAGCTGGAAAATCGAGTTTTGATGTTGTCTGCCCAGCAGACTCGCCGAGTCCAAGGCAAAAAGCATCCAACTCGCCGAGTTGGTTCGTGCACTCGACGAGTTGGACCCCCAGATAGCATAAATTCGACTTTTTTGGCTGGAATTGGACTAGGAACATTACCCTAAGATGTTTTTGGACTTATAAACTTGTTTTTGATGTGGTAATGTTCATGCTAATCCAATTTCAAAGATAATTGTCAATAGATTCATGTTTTGTATTAGTTTAAGGTTTAGACTAATTACATGAAAAAATTTGATTTGAATTATCTTGTTCTTATGAGTTGCTTAGATTAATAGAAAAGTTGAGTGAAATAGTTGTTTTCAATCCAAATTAATCTAAGAGTTGATTCTAAAATGTGTTTTTGTAACTTGTCCTCAAGTTATATGAAAAGTCACATTTAAGTTTAATAAAACTCATAAAAGTTGGCAAAGGTTACAAAAAATGAAGAGTCTAGTTCTAATTAAAATGGTTTTATGACTCCATAACTTGTCCTCAAGTTATGAAGGACCAAGAGTCTCTTCATTAAATAATAATAAAAAAAGTGTAATCTTAATTAATTCCATAAGTTATAAAATAAAGGAAAAAGTTAATTCTTTTATTAGTTTAAAGTCTTCCATAACTTGTCCTCAAGTTATGGAACTTGAAGAGTTTTTGGATTAAAACTACTTTAAACACATAAGTTATGGAATTAATTAGTTTTGAATAGTTTCAAAACTTGCCCTCAAGTTTTGGAATTTGTAAAGTTTTCACTTATGAATACTTTAATTCCAAGTTAGCCCTTAGAATTTTAAAGAGTTAAAATTCAACCCTTATACTTTATAATATTATAAGTTAATAATATATATATATGTATAAGAGTAACGTCAGTCTTACCGCTAATACGCCTCATTCACGAAGCCGTTCTATAAGGTGGGTATAAGGTTGTTGCCTATAAAATGGCAACTTAATGGGTGTCCACTCTCACCCACCGCTTGCTTGACTGGTGGAGGGCCGTTAGCTGAACGGATTTGACAGGACAATAATTCTCCCTTCATTAAAAGTATTAATGATAAATACTAAGTAACTAAACTCTTAATAATACCCAATCTTAGTTACTTAGGAAAATGTGAATAAGGTGCTAATCCATGAAATTACACTTTGCACTTTGTTTAAGTCGGTTAGTGGAGCGTGTGTGGTTAACCGGCACACTAACTCGTATTTAACAAGGTAGGCAAAGGGTAACTTAATGTTTATCATAGTATCGATGGAGCGTGTGTGGGTAACCGGCACATCGATTGAGGGGTATACACTTAAGGGTACCAAGTAATTTGCATGGTTACTTCACACCTTGTTTTGTGATCCTCGGCATCCTAGTCACAAAACCTGAAGGGCACACTCGAGATTGAAACATGCCATTGAACAGTTCAATGAATCTTAGAGATCTAGGAGTTTCAAAAACCAATTAAAACCTAATAATACATTTCGTTTATCTTGGTGGAAATTGGTGAATCGTCATTCACCTACCTTCAAATATTTTATAGCTTGGATTACGGCATACCTCTTATAAGTTATAAAATAGTTTGTTGGGTCCTAGCCTTAATATTTCATATTGGGTGTCATATTAAGGACTTAAGATCAACTATCTTGAATATCTCCCAAAAGATGTCTGGTTTAGACATTTATGATCTTCCCAAATCTCTTAAAACAAGCTTTCCTAAATGAAGATGTTGTCCCTTGGAAATCATACTTCATTCACCTCCTCTAATTATTCTCCCCAACCCACAAGTTCTTGAAAAGTTTAAGGTCACTCAATCCCAATTGGCAAGGCAAGGTCTAGGTGTGGTCACGTCTTGGAGATGTAGTCACATATTGACAAGCCGGGAGAGTTGGGTGTCAAAGTCTTGAGAGAGTTGGTGGTTCAATCACTTTCTAAGTCACATAGTGAGTTCTTTTGGAACACCTATGAAACAGACTATGACAAGACCCTTAATGATCTTATCTATTTGATAAGATCAACTTCCTAAAACTTTATGGACATTGACAATGAAGACATTGGATATCTAGTAAAGCTCTCTCTTCCCAGTGGAAAGGGATTGGCCATAGTCAATTGGGTTGACCAAATGGTAAAGAGAAAAGCTAAGTCTGTGATAGTCCTGTGTACCATTATCAAAGGGTCCATATGTTTATATTGCCAAAGAAAGGGGCATTGGTTGCGAAGCTGCCAAATTTACCTAAGGATGTTAAAGTCAATAAGTTTGACTCTACTTCAGGCAAAGTCCACTATCTAACTCTGTTAAGTTTCTATTATGATATTCTTGATACATGATGTGACTAGGTCAGATGGTGATGTTTTAAGAATCAAAGAAAAAGTGAAGAAACTTAAAGAAAGAATATGTTGAATCTGATCGCATAGATGGATTTCTATCGCGTAGTTTGAAGATCGGATTCTTGAGCTACTTCTTAGGAGTTATGAGATATTGCTTAGGAATAGATAACAACAAGTTTTCATATGGATAGTAAGGATAAGTTTTCCGCAAAGTTTAAAATAAAAGGAAAAATTTGATTTTATTTATTTTAAAATATCCTTACAATGGCATTTGAGGAAAAATTGTTGCTTATATGATTCCATTAATAGCAAGAGTGGAAATATGAAATTGATTCTTTCATTTGTGGTAATGTCTAAATTTACCAAATAAGGAAAGATTCTCATCACCCAAGTTTCAATTGGACCGGAACTTGGAATCATGCAAGTTGTATAGCATGATGAATGAGAACTTTCAAGTAGTGGAAAAAATTAAGACTAATTACTCAGTCACATGGATGTGTGAGTCAAGTAAAGGACTAAGGGATCGAGTACACATTCTTGTGCACTGATTAAGTCCACCACAAAAGATTGATAAGACTATTCGTCATAGTTTACAAAACCTCAGTAAATATGATTATACTTACAAGCTTAAGTGTAACTCTGAGACATTGGAAAAAGGTTCCAATGTATGACAGAGCGAATAAGAAGAATCAAATTAGGCAGAAAGATAAAAGTTTCTAAAATCTAAAAAGATGGGAGAGTACTTTAGTATCAGTTTTTATGATCATCTTAATGATTTAGAGACCTAATCACAATTCATCCTCTAAGTGCATTCTGATAGCTAAAAGAGGAGCTATGAATTGTTGAAGTGGTTAAATCAAGAAGATGAGTCATACTTCATTCCAATACAAGTCTTAGAGTCATACTCCAAGATTGTAACTTGAGTGACATGTCTCAAAGAAGGTTTAAAACACTTGTCAAATGTAAGAGTAAAAGTTTTCTACTCTTGTACATTTGAAATTGGTAAGTTGTGATGTTTTGGATAAATCAAAGACCAACTTAGGCCAATTGTGTGAAGTGTTTGTCTTGGTTAGAATCCACACTATCTCTTGGATGTTTGACAAGGGAGTCTTATAGGTCAAGAGGACAGTGGGAGTCTTAAAGGTCTTGAAAGTCTCAAGAACTAATCAAGAATAAAAACCTGAAATTCTTCACTAGCACACGACTTGAGGTTTATAACCTATCGTGTTGACATATTTTGTGCCCATTCTAGTTAAAGTTGGATTTGCATATGAGTTCTTAGAGTTCTCAATGTGTTGCACAACAACTTGGAAGCAATGGCAGACCCTTGAGCTGCCAGGTGGCAAGAAGTTAAGATTGAGTTCAATCTATATGAGTTTGGATTTGTCATTATCCTTGTCTTGTGACTATGGTTTTGACAATTCACATGGATAAGAACACATACACCATAAAAATCTAAGTATCATAAGGTTTCTCTTCGATTCATGAAAATGATGGTGAGGAAACACTTTCACTAAGTAGATTTTAGCTAGATAGCAATTGTGATATTTGCATTCTCAAAGTCGTTAGTGGAGCGTGTGTGGTTTACCGGCACACTAACCTGGACTTGTGATAAGTGGCAAAAAGGTCTAACCATTATGATTACAACATCCCTCTTCATAATTGTTTAGACACACAAGTGTGCTATCTAAGGGAAGGTGTATGATTTTGATAAAGTCTTATCAAAAAAATCTAGTATCAGAAATCTGAACTTTGGTAAGAAAGTCAGTTGATTTCTGAGTACATGTTAAAGCTAGTGGGAGCATAAGTGTTATGCTAATAATCATCATGTTAGTGGGAGCATGATAATTATGATAAGTATTGCAAGTTAGCAATGTTAATTATAGAAAACAAAAGTTTCAATTGGGAAAGAGTTGTTTTGCTATAATTAAGGGAGAGGAAATTATACTTCATCTCAAATCTATAAGCTTAGATCGTGAGGTTTTAATCATTTAGTCAAGGAAATATATATGAATTTCATGTTGGAATGGTTCAACATAAGGAAATTCTGTATATGGGTCCATTATTTGCTTTCTAAAATTCGATTATGATTACGGCATCCCTTTTCATAATCTGAATTATGAGAACTTGGCAAATAGAAATGGAAATGTTATAGCAAAAGACTGGTTTAGTCTTTATGTGAGACATCATGAATCGTGTCCCATATGCTTCGGATATAGGATCGATTACATGTGCTATATTCATCCTTTCTAAAATTTTCCAAATGCCTAGAGCATTCAGAAGGGAAAAGGTTTAGAAATGGATATGACTAAAAGGATTAAACAATTGTCGAGTGCAATCTAAGGTTTACCAAAGATTGGTTGCTCAAGGACAGTTAGAAGTATAGTGATAATTCTGGAAGGACCATATTGACATAATCTGTAAGGAGGCAACTCTTGTTCAGAAGTGATAGTCAAAATGGAATCTGGAAATGTTTCAAAGTTAGAATTTTCAATCTGTTTAAGATTAGGAAACTTAATGCAAGAAGGATGTTCCCAAGGAGTTGATCTCCTTTGGAATGGTTTGTAATGGTTGTTGTCAAGTCCTTCTGACTTTGTGCATAATCATTACAAGAGGTTCAATGCATATAAGTTTAGAATCTAACAGATTTCAGTAAATGGCATGAATTTGGAATTCTTGTATTTGCAGTAAGAATTTGGGAGTGTGAAAAGAGAATCTTTGAAGTTATGTTCAATGAATCTAGTTCACAAAGTAAAGATCATAGACAAACATAGTATGCATACTTGGTGTATGGCATGACTAGTGTTTAGAAAACATAGTGTACATGCTTGGAGCATGGGACAACTATTGTTTTAAATTCAAGAATAAAGTTGATAGCTGAAACAGTATACAATGAATAATGTGTAATGATATGGTGATAAATAAAAGGTGTTTTATTTATGTTCATAGGTTTTGATACCATATTGGATTCAATTATTATTGTGTTTCACTTTGCATGTTTTGACTTCCCGAATAAACTGGGTTATTCTTCCGCAATGACTAAGTTATTCAAACCATCCACAGTCGGTCATATGTTGGAAGTAGATATGAATTAAGACTGTCATGGGTTGGCTTGTAGAGGTCTAAGGTGTTGGACAAAGGGCTACAACACTCATGAGTGCTCATAAGTTCTGAGTATTGGATTCAACCCGCGCTCATTGGAATCACTTCATGGATTTTATCACGAGTGATCATGAGACGATAATATCTTATATTCTTCAAACCTAGAGATATGAGTTGTTACTATGAGTTGGTTGTACATTGATTGCACGAAAATGCATTTGGTAACTCGGTGCTATAAAACGTGTCTTTGTGTATGATTCAACAAGTAGTAGAACAAGCCATATGAGTCGAAGTTTATCCATTCCTTTTACCTTCGGGATAAAAGCGATATATGTGGGCCCCTCGATGATTTGATGATGACAAATGGAAGTGCTCGGCCGGGCCAGGACTAATTTGATTTGTTCAATTAGTCAGTCGTCATAAATCGGAAATCGGGAAACAACAAATGGACAGAGAGAATGATTATAATCCATGTCTCAGTCCATATGATATCTAGAATGGAGGAATATATGATCCCTTATCTAATGGACAAGTCATTGACAAAGGTCAGAGTTTATCGACAAGGTCAAAGTTCGACAGAAGCTTTTGAGAGCTACGATTGCCAGTCGGTTCCTGAAGTCATACGCAATAATAGTTTGAGACTTATCCAAGTGGGAGAGTGTTGGATTAATGTCTAAGTCCATAACTATAATTGGTAAGACTTGACCCGACCCGGCATGGTCCATTTGGGTTGCATGGCATCATGCACTTGGATAGACTATAATGAGAGAAATAAGACACTTATGGTTATTAATATATTATAAGTTCTAGTATATTAATAATAAGAATAATAAGATTATTTAATTAGTATTGATCAAGAATTAATCTAGGATTAATTAAGTGATCAAAAGAAGACTAATTAAATATATGGATTGATTGTGTAAATCATCCATACTTATATAGTGGGCTAATGCTCCATGGATTATCTAGTTGGGCTAAAACCCATATGATGCTCCATGGATGCTCCGTGGTGTATTTGTACCCATGGATCATGGAAATTGTAACAATTGGTAAAAATAGGAACAATCGTACGATGCTATGTTTTGATTATTAAGCAATATGAGTATTTTATCAAGAATGGTTGAAGGAATTTAACCGCTTTTATTTAAATAAGTTATTGTGAAATATAAAACAAGTAGCTATTGATAAATTTCGTTATGATGTATGGCTACGAACCATCACCGGTTTGTGAAATTAGCATATAACATCATTTGAACGCAACAAACTTAATTTTTGTATCAAAATGTATCTAGTTGATAATTAAGTTAGGTTCTATGTAAAACGTGTGCTTAATAGTTGTGTAGGATCTAAATTCGAGAAATATACGAACCAAAGTGACAAAACGTGTTTAACGATATGGGTAACCGGTTAAATGTCACAAAATTATACATTGGTCAATAAATTTTATATTTAAATAAATTAAAATATAAAATGAATTATTATAAGGTATAATTAAAATGTATCTAAGTGTTTTGGAATAAAAAGAATAAAACATAAACATTAAAGTTCAAATACACAAAAACTACATTGTTATTTTATACTAAGTATACATGTATGTATTTGTACATATGTATTATTATCTAGTGAATGACTAGTTATGGGTCATTACATAAAGTGATTTCATGTAAGGAATATGATTTCTAAATCAATTAAGATAAGAGAATTGGTGGAGATAAGTGCCAACTTAACTAATAAGTGCTTAATCACTTAAGACATTTTACTAAGAATGCTTCTTAATCCCTCTTCTAATTTTCAAGATTAAGACCTTCCCTCTCCTTACCTAGAACTCCTAACTAACTAAATAACTAGTAGTTAGTTAGTTAACTAACCCCATCTCTAAGAAACCACCCAAGCAAGTGGCTAGACAAGATCACATCACTTAAACTCACATCCCATCACAAGCTAGTCTAGGTTTTGTCCCCTTATCCTCTTCCACTCTTTCCTCCTTCATATCCACGAAATTTCCTCTTCATTTTACCCTCATTTGACCAGCCAATACTTCAGGGAATTACTCTCAACCTTCATCTCATTTTCAAGCACAAGAACTTCCTTCCAAAGCCATCAAAACCATGAACTAAAGGGCTGCTGTCCCTTTTGTGTTTCAGCCACCATTTCACCCATCTACACCTTCCTTTTTGCTTGATATTTTTACCACAAAATACCCCTGGAAGTTACTTGTTATGATACTCAAAATTATTGATTCAAAACAGTGAGTAAACTACCCTTTTTCTTGCTCTTTTGCTGTGAAATTTTCGTGACAGCAACATAGCCAAAAGAGTGGCTGTTTTGGAGCATCAAACCAACAACCAAAAGTTCATCTTCAACCTTCCATTCTTCAAGTATTCACATAAGGTGAGTTCATACCCCTACATTTTCATGTTTTCTTCAAGTTTTAAGGGGGGGGGGGGGGGGGGGGGAATACAAGTTAGAACACTAAACATAACTTAAATTTAAATGACAGCTTTCTACAGAAAAGTTGAGTCCTGTTCACGGACTGTTTTGACCATCTTAAACTTAATATATTTCAAAACTGTACAATATGCAAATAGTTCAACTTTATACCTTTCTAAGGACTACTCGCACGCATTCATACGATTTTTCTACAATTTATGGCGATTTTTATAAAACTGTCTGTCATTTCATAAGTGATTTCGAACCAGTCTGTGAAGATGTTCATTTTCAAACTAGTTTGAGACCACTAAAAATCATAATAAAAATTGGGAACAAAGTAGACTCATTTTATAAACACTCAGAGGTGACGGATTCAGTTTTTGACTTACGATGATTTTTCTATGAGTTTTCTAAAACAGGGACAGTAAAGGGTAAAACTGTCAAAAGTGGTTTATAGATTTATTAACACCTTCTAACATTTTTGAGCAATGTGTATACATTAAGGAAGTTAAAACACAATCATTTAAATATGTTTAATTACCATTTTTACAAAAGTGATAAGTACAAAAAGATCTTTAGTATCAAACTTAAGGATTATTTCATGCAAAGTTTCTAATAAAAATGTAAGAATATGAACAACAATTACGAAACATAACAAATCATCTTTTAAAACCTATACATATATATAACCATATACATATATATGTTTTGTTTACAAACTTGTCTTTTACATCAAAATTTTCACTTTACTCGTTTTTATCAAATGAATCACTTGTGATTTATTACTACTATGTGAAAACTCTTGTCATACTTTGCATGCACTAGATTTATACAAAGTATTTAGAAATTCCAAAGTATCCTTCGTTGTTAAACCGTTTTAATACATTTTAAAAACTTATGATTTATGCATTGTCAAAACTTTGTGAGAAAGGATGATCTTTGCATACAAAACTATTACTTTAATACAGACTTAGTTGAGAATCCGTGAGACAAGTACATCTTCAAACACTGCCTTTTTGCTAGAAGGTATCGCTACAAGTCCTGTCTATAACCAGAGTCTCCCGTTCAGAGAACGTGTCAAATGTGTATAGATCTATACGGGAAGTCTTGATCCCGCGCCCTGACTGTTAGCTACAGTCCGTCCTTTGGGGTGACAGTTTGTCATAACGCCACGACGCCTGAAGAACGTCGCTACAGGCATATTATGTTTAGTATGGTTATAAAACTCATCGGATATACAATTAGCATAGTACTTCTGATTGATGAATGAGTAGTTATTAAAACTATTCTTCATCTAACAAACTGAAATCTTCTAATAGGTTTCATTATATAAATCTATGCTTCAACCTTCTAAAGCATGTCTTTTGCTTTCGGTTTTTAGTCTGGGACATTAGGCTAACTATTACTTTAGGAAAATATGGGATTTTCCATGTATACAAAACAAACAACTAATAGGAAAATAAGGAATTTTCTTGATTTAACTATCTATATTATTCAATACATATATTCTCATGCATTTCACACTTTTATAAGGAAATAAGGTATTTTCTTGGAAAACATACACTCAATTTGGAATGGCATACAAATTTTCTACACCACTTATGAACTCACCAACTTAATTGTTGACACTTTCTCTTTGAAATAACTTGTATTCTCAGGGAACCGCTAAGCAGGTTTGGAAATCAACTTTTGGGGATTAACGCGCTGGCGTTAATTACTTCTTTTGAAAGATGTTTATGCATTTATCTTTTGAGCATGTAATGAATACAATGATGTAAACATTTTTAAAACCTTTATATATGTATGGTGGTGTGTACTTTCCTTTCTATGAACTGTTATGATACTGAATATGACGTCCTCCGCCCCGGAACGTTTCCGCCGTTCTGGTTTGGGGGTGTGACGGAAATGAAAGGCCATGTCAATTAGGGTTTACATGGTGTAACCCTAACTATATAAGCATCATATTATTCACCAAAATCGGCCACTAGAGGGAGTAAGAAAGGGCTAGCCGATTTTCATGAGTGTAGAATTCTCTCAAGTTATTCCAATTGTATTTGGTGTTGTGTGAACCATTTAAGGTGTCACACTTGGGGCACTTGGCACTCAAGCTTCATGAAGACTTTCTACATAAAAGAGGTATGTATTCTATCTTGTTATATTCATTATTTTATATGCTAGATTAGGATAATACCTTGGATGTTCATATTTGTATGTATAATAGAGAAAACATAGATCCAAGGTATTTAGGGTTGCATGTACACTTAGGAGTGTTAGAATGCTCAAAACCCAACAGTTTGGTCCGAAGTTGAGTTTTCCCCCTCAACCGGCGAGGTGGAAGTATTTAGAGATACTTCATCGGACATTGTTGGACCAGATACGTCTGCATGTTGCTGCTGAGCTTCCAAAGACACAAGAACTTCGGATAACTTGACTGTATCTACTGAATCAAAGAGATTATCATAGTTTACTTCAACTAGATTTAATGAACCCGAAGAGGCAGGAATATCGCTTTCTAGAATTGTTGTGGTTTCGGTTGATGGAGCGGCATTGCGGATGTGATAGTCATCGAATTTCACATCGAAGCTTTCAATTATCAGCCTTGTGCGTCTAATGAGAACTCGATAAGCAACCTTGTTAGTGGAGTAGCCAAGGAATATGCCTTCATCAAACTTTGGTGCGAATTTGTTGAGGTGATCTCGGTTGTTGATCACAAAGCATCTACATCCAAATATATGAAAGAATCGGACATTTGGATTGCGGTTGTTAAGGCCCTCATATGGTGTTTTGTTGAGACGTTTGCACACAATGCTTCGATTTTGTACAAAACAAGTTGTGGCCACTGCTTCGGCCCATAAGTAAAGAGGAGGGTGTGCGAAATTGAGCATAGATCTGGCAGCTTCTACTAGAGTGTGGCTCCTTTGTTCTACTACCCCATTTTTTTGTGGTGTGTAGGAGCTGAGCAATTGTGAGTAATCCCTTTGGAAACCAAGAAACTATTTAGAAGGCGGTTAGCAAACTCGGTTCCATTGTCACTTCGGATACGTCTAATTGGTAGCTTGATCTGAAGTTCGATTTCCTTCATGAAGTTGATTAACACCTACGACATTTCTGACTTGGGTCGAAGGAAGAAGACCCATGTGAAATGTGTGAAGTCATCCACTCTAACCAGTATGTATTTTTTGTGATGAAGACTGGCTACAGTAGATGGACCGCAGAGATCAATGTGTAAGAGTTCCAATGGTTCAGAAATTAAGGAGTCAATCACCGTGGGGTGACTTGCCTTGAATTTCTTTCCACACTCATATGCAGGACAGAGAGTATCATTGCTGAACTTGAGAATTGGAAGACCTCTGACTAGTTCTCCGATGACCAAATTGTTGATCTATCTGAAGTTAAGATGAGCGAGCTTGCGGTGCCATAGCCAGCTGACTTCGGATACGGCTTTGGATAGGAAACATAACTGCGATTTTCCTATGATCAGAGATACATCCAGAGGGTACATAGTACCTTCGGATCTAGACTTGATCAGACAATTGCTCCAATCGCTTGTCATTACATAGCAAAATTGGTCATCAAATTTAACATGATGGCCTGCTTTACATAGTTGACCAACACTGATGAGATTATGTTTAAGGCCTTCTACATAAGCAACCTTTTGAATAGAGAAATTTCCCGTAGTGAGAACACCATAACCTCAAATGATTCCATTAGCATTGTTCCCAAATGTAACATTACCACCATTGCAAATTGGCCTGAAGTCTCGAAGGTATTCTAACCTTCCCGTCATGTGCAAGGAGCAGGCACTATCGATTAACCATTCTTCTTCTTGTTCCTCCTTGCACAAGGCTTGAATATTACATGGTCAGTTTAGGCATCCAAACTAGTTTGGAGCCTGGGACAATAGATGAGTTTTTGATTGATGCATGAATCGAGGTTGCAGGGACTGGTTTCGTGTCAACTTTCAATCCTAGTCCTGGTGTTTGTGAGTTATTGAAGTGTTGTGCCTTTTTGAAAAGTTACGAGGTTTTTGAAAAGGATCAGTTTTGACATGAGATAACCTTTTCTGACAACTACATTAACATTGACAAGCTGAAATTTTGTCTTTTGTTTGGGCACTTTTTTGGTCAGCGGTTGGAAGGATGTGGTTGATTTGTGACTGGTCCGAGGTTGGTAAGATCTGACATGTGTGTTGTTGGATTTCGAAAAAGTTTGTCTCGAAGAAGATTTTGCACGTGTTGATACCTTGGACCTTTTCTTGGGATTTGGTAAAATGCCCTTCCACTTGTTGAAATTCGGATGTGATTTTAAAAGTGTCGGAGTGGGTAAGATACCCTTCCATTTTGGATCATCTGAGGAATAGATTTGAAAACCATTGTTTCGAAAAGACTTTTCTTTATTTTGGGTTTTGTCATATGAGTTAGGAATGGATGTTGAAACTACACATTCCTTTTTGCATGTTTTCTTGATAGGAGAGTTTTTTGAAAAATAGTGAGCAAAAACAAACTTTTCTGGACTCTTAGATTTTGAAAATCTGGTATGTCTCTTGTTTTTAGAAAAAGTTTGTCGATTTGTGTCTCGAGATCGAATATCCTCTTTGAAAGCCTTTTTTGCTAAAGTTTTTGGAGATCCGCAGTCATTAGTGTTCAACTGCAGTTTCTTGGAAGCCTTTGAAAATTTTGTGTTTAACTACAGTTTCTTGGAAGCCTTTGAAAATTTTTGACAACACGGGCTTGACTCATCAGAACTTGAAGATTCAGGGTTTTGAGAACATTGATCTACTTCAAAGTTTTCTATGGGTAGTTCATGGTGAATTGGTTGAAAAGTCACGGAACATTTGATTGTGGACTTTGGTAAGGAAGACTTAGCTACCGTAGCATAAGTCTGAGTTGTGACTGGAATGAGTTTTTTCTGAGAATCATGACTGTAGTGAGAGGCACTACGGTCTGAGGACAAAGGTAGAAAGTCCTGAGAGACTTCGGGACTTTCTATGACAATTTATTTATCAACAACAGATGAGGTCTGAGAATTTAGGTTGATCGTGCTACATATAAGAGGTTGATCACATGTGTGATCCGAAACCTCTGGCACAATTTCTCAATGACACAATTATTACTTAGATTATGAAGTCTACCGAAGTGTGTTCTGATATCTTCGGGAAAAGTCTTGTCATTTATTGGGAAATGAAATTCTCGGTCCGGAGGGACATAGAGTCGATCTTTGTTGAACCGGGGTGAGGAATCCTCTGCGGTAGGATTCCATTGGACCAACCCCAATTGTATGTATTGTCCACAGTTCCATTATTAACCAAATTTTCAATAGCTTCACTTTCATTGAACAATTTTTCTATTAAAAGATTTAAACGTACAATCTCTCTCTGAGCTAGATCTCTATGGTTCAAAGCTATCTCTAGTTGTGTTTCACTCAACATTCTTGCATCTTTTTCTAACTCTAAATCTCTTTCTAACATGGCCATTTTGAGTCTCTTGTTTTCCAGTCGTCCTCTCACATGAAACATCTCTTGGGACGCTATGTTCTTCTCATCTAAGGCTTTGTTGTAGTCTGAAAGGATGGCAGCACATGTGTCATTAAGATTGTCTATGAAAGGTTGACAGTCATGCATGTTGTAATTTAGAGTTTGGATCATAAGTTTTACCTGTTCGACGATGCTTAGAGTTCCATCCTTTTCCATGTAGCAGTAGTTCCTTTCCAGCTTGGTAGACCCATCATTATCAACAGTGGCTAGCATGCAGATCTTGCCTTTTCCATGGGTATTGCTGATGGTTTCTTCTTCTTCTCCGGATGACCAAACTTGATGGTCTATTTTGACATGAGCCACATATGCCCTTGCCTTTTCCTTTTCCTCCAGTTCTTGAGCCATTCTAAGGTAGAATGCTCTATCTTTCACCACGTTAGCTTTTCAATCCTTTGCAAAATGATTCTCTTTGTTGCACTTGTGACATATTACAACATCACTTTTGTCTTCTGAAGGGGTACTGGAGTCAGAGGTTTGAATGGACTGCGGTGCCTCCTTTGGTTGAGTGTTTTGATATTGCGGTTGTGGGTGTGAACTTTTAGGATAATGAGAGTGATTGTTTTGTGGGTTGAAGTTACAGTTGAAAGGAGGTTTGTTGAAATGTTGATTCTTACGAAAGGAGGGAGGTGGTAGCCGGTTTAACTGTTTACTAACCAAAGCAATAGCCTATTGAAATTCGTCTTCATCATTATACTCTGATTCAGCTTCGTACGACTACGGTGTAGTGTCATACGAGGGAGAGTAAGATTGGTTGTGAGGAGTTTGTGCTACAAGTGCAAGTGGTCCTCCGAAGTCAGCACAGTCTTTGAGTACGGTGGATTCTTGTGCTTGCAATTCTCCATATAACTTGTAGAGAGACAGAGAATGAATCTTTCTATCTCCTTGAACTATCATCTTAGCAGTAGTCCAATGTCTTCCTAAACCGTTGAGAACTTGAAGGTTTGTTTCGTGGTTACTGCGGATGGTGCTAGCATTTGATAACTTGGTGACTATCAGATTAACCCTTTTGAAAGAGTCTTCTAAACTTTCGCCAGTATGAGTTTTGAAGTTGTTGAATTCATTGAGTGCAGTTGTGAGCTTCTTATCTTGACTTTGTTCTAAGTCTTCATACAAGTTTTTGAGAACATCCCAGATCTCTTTTGCTTATTTGCAGTTTATGATAATGTCGAAGTTGTCAGGAGCAACTCCATAAAAAATTTCATAAAAAGCAACATCATTTTCCATTTTATCAAGATCATCTTTGGTGGGACGATTCATGACTGGTTGTCCTCCTCCTAGTCTAGTTGTGGCACCATCAGTTTGAAGAGGTGTAAGAACAGGGACATGTGGTCCTTCTTCAACAGATCGCCATACATCTCTACCAAGTCTCCTTAAGTATTTTTCCATTCTTTGAGACCAGTGATGGTATTCATTTGCAACAAATATTGGAGCTCGATTTGAACCACCAACACTATTGGAAACATTTAGAGAAAGTGATTGTGCCATTTTCCTTGTTTTTTTTGTTTTAAGAAATGAGCTTCAGTGGTATAGAAGGCCCTTTGAAAATCAGAGTTCCGTTTTTCAAAAAGCAACCACTATGGCTCTAATACCAATTGTTGAGAGAAAAACTTGAGACACACTTGAACAAACGTTAGAACAAGTATAGTTGTGGAATTAGTTAATCTCAAAGGATCTAAAAGCTCAACAATAATAAGTTAATGAGTTATATAGTTAGATAGTTAGTTACGGAAATGTAAGGAAACATAAATGACAGCAGGATATATATCAAGTAAAGACATAAGTTGATTCATAACTTGGAATGCATTCAAACCAAGTTAATGAGTGAGATCAAGCTTAGTGATAAAGTCACGAATGACTTGCTCCGAAGAGAAATATTTATCAGTTTTGTTCGAGAGGATTTAGAGAGTAAGAATGATATGAGATGCATAAGGAATACTTGAAGATAATTCAGATTTATAGATGAGTAAAGAGAGATCTGTATTTATTGAGTAAGAGTGAGCTCTATTTATAGAGACTCATGAAATACACTTGATTCACTCTCTAAGAGTAGCCATGCAAGGTATACTGGACAACAGAGAGTATTACAAAAAGGTAAATAAAATAAACTAAGTAAGGTAAGAAGACTACAATTGATTAGATGACTTCGGATGTGGCTGCTGATGGAAGCTTGACTGCGGATGCTTGTAGGCTGCGGTAGGCTATGTTAAGAGGGTCACTTCATGTATAAACATTTAACTCTTTGTATGCAACCGAATTGTGCGAATATCCCAAAAATATGCCTTCGTCAGCTTTAGCTTGAAATTTGGAAAGGCTATCTTTAAGATTCATTATAAAACACCTGCAGCCAAAACATGAAAGAATTTGACATTAGGTTTTCGGTTATTGATAATTTCATACGGAGTGATATTGAATCGACGATGAATGAAAGATCTATTTTGAATGAAACAAGTTGTCGAAACTGCTTCAGCCCAAAGATATTGAGGAAGATTCGCATATGTCAACATAGTTCTCGCTGCTTCACAAAGTGACCTATTTCGTCTTTCAACCACACCATTTTTCTACGGTGTATATGGAGAAGAAAAGTTATGCGAAATTCCTTTTTCTGTTAAGTACGAATCTGAAAATTTGTTCTTAACATCAGAGCCATTATCACTTTTAATTTTTCGAAAATTTTTCTTCAGACTTATCTCAATCTTCTTAATAAACTCTATCATTGTTTGAGCAACTTCAGATTTTAATCTGAGAAAATATACCCAATTAAATCGTGAAAAATCATCAACAATTACCAAAATCTACTATTTCTTGTTGAGAGTTGTAACAGTCGATGGTCCACAAAGGTCAATGTGTAGAAGTTCCAACGGTTCCACAATTTTCGAATCTATCACAATTGGATGTCCTTTCCTGTGTTGTTTCCCTTGTTCACAAGCTGCACATAATGTATCATTATCAAATTTTAGTACAGGTAAACCACAAACAAGATCATCAACAACGAATTTATTCAAATTTCGAAAGTTTAAATGTGATAAACGTCGATGCCATAACAAGCTGATGTCAGAGGAAGATTTCGAAAGTAAGCATACTGAGGGTTTGCCAATGATTGGTTTGATATCAAGAGTAAACATGTCACCATGTCGTTTAGATTTGAGCAAGACTTCGTTAGTTTCAACATTTGAAATGATGCTGCCTTCATCGTTAAACACCACTTGATTGCCAGTGCCCACAACAAGTTGAGAAACACTTATCAAGTTATGTTGAAGACCTTCAACATAAGCAACACAATTAATAGTAAATTTTCCATTTGTTACTTTGCCATAACCTTTCACTTGGCATTTATGATTATTGCCAAACTTCACAACTCCTGCACTTTCCAAGAATCGAAAATCTCTCAGATTTTCCTTTCGTCCAGTCATGTGACGTGAGCAACCACTATCAATATACCATTTCTCATCATATTTCTCGTCACATAGTACATGCGATCAATGAAAGAATTTAGGTACCCAAGGTTGTTTGGGTCCTTGGAAATTAGTTCTAAAAACAGAATGAAATGAAGGTCTTTTAACCCAATCATAAACTTTAGTTTTGAGACTATCAATTAAGTCCACTTCATTATTTAAAGAAACATAAACATAAGTTTTTGTTAGTTCGGGATTGTCATTGACACATGCCTTCATCTTTTTAGATTGAGTATGATGAAGCTTTTCTTTCGAAACCGGTTGCCAAGTTTTTACCGAAACATTCGAATCTTTTGAAGATAAGCTTTCAGTTGAAGAAGAATTCACATAATTCTCATAGACTTCGTGAATTTGTTGTTGAGAATACTTTCTTGATTGATATTTTCGTCCTTTTTCCGTCAAGCCAATGATCGAAGTTTTTGCCACCAGACAACCCTTTTGTGTACGAAACTTTTAAGGTTTGTTTTCCTGTAGGATTTGGAAAATTCGGTTTTTGAGGAAAGAAATCAACATTTAATTTAGGTTGAAATGCCATAGCGTATCGACTTCCATCATTGTTTCTACACCTCGATTTTGAGAAAAACGATTTGAAATTTTTTGTTTTTGAGAAAACCTTATTTGTTGATTAGAAGAAAATCGTTGTTGTGAAGGTTGATTTTGAACAGTCTTTGATGTATTTTTTTAGCTTTCGAAAACGATGATGTCACACCCCAAAACCACGAACGGCGGAAACGTTCAGGGGTGGAGGACGTCATGTACAGTATCACAACAGTGTAATATAATAAGCAAGCAACAACATCATCCATTTCATTATAAGTAAAGTTTAATACATGTGTGTTCTTTCATTGTAATAAGACACCAAAAATATACAATCAAAATAAAAGACGAAACTTGTCTGCTCCGTCTTCTCAAAACCTGGCCTCCGTACCTGTCTACTGATGACCTGAGAATACAAGTTATTTTGAAAGCGAGTATCAGCTTTAAAGCTGGTGAATTCATAAGTATATAAGTGCCATTGCCTTGTTTGTGAAAATCTGTTATGAAAGCCATGTAAACCTTTAAATGAAAATGTTGAGGTAAGTATGAAATCCCAAGAAAAACCCTTATTTTCTATAAGTATGAAATGTAGTCTTCTACCAAGACCCGAATGTTCTGTATGTATGAAGTGTAGTCTTCTACTAAGACCCGAATGTTTTGTAAGTATGAAGTGTAGTTTTTCCTTTGTATTGACTAGTACTAAAATTGCTTAGTCTAACTCATCGTTTATGTGAAAGGTATCACAAAATAAAGTAATAGGAAATACGTAATAAAGTAAATGTTAGCCGGAGGTACTGGTGCTAACATGTACTTATATAACCTAATGAACATCCGAAGATTGTCCAATTGTCCTCTGTAGCAGCAGCAGGGCGAGGGAAGGGTTAGTCCCCGTAAAGGTACTCCTAGTATAAGTAATAACCATAGGCATCCGTAGATGTTCATCACCCACTGTTGCTAACAGATGAGTTCCGGAATGGTTAGTCCCGTACGTATATCCCGAGGTACTGTGGGATAGAGGCCCATCTAGGTATCCCGAGGTACTTTGGGATAGGGTCCTGTCTTAGATATCCCGAGGTATTGTGGGATAGGCAGGAAGATTTACACAGAAGGTACTAATAAATCATCCTCGCAATTTGAGATACAAATATTCACTATAAACAAGTATACACAGGTAAAGGTATCTACGTAAAGGTACTCTTGTAATGTGTTCATGTATCATGTAAGCATATGTGAAGGTACTCTTGTAATGTGTTCATGTATCATGTAAGTATATGTAAAGGTACTCTTGTAATGTGTTCATGTATCATGTAAGCATATGTAAAGGTACTCTTGTAATGTGTTCATGTATCATGTAAGCATATGTAAAGGTACTCATGTATCAGGTAAGATTCTATTAAGAACTCATGAATGAACTGACTCTTGTGTGATTCCTTGTAATAGAAGTAATGTTTGATATCTTCAAATTATCCCTATGATAATCTACTGTAATATAATTGGATGATCATGTAGGTTTGTACACTCTTACTACTCAAGAGTGTGGGAAACTAAACGAAAGATGTACGCTATAACATCAATACGTATATAAGAATATAAGTGTATATGCATAGTTTAGTTTAAGAATGAAAAATGGTTTTTGTAAGACATCTTATGGGTTTGAACAATAATTAAAAATGACTTGATGTCATTTTAATAAACATTTCAAAGGTAAAACATTTGGTAACAATGTGTTTTTAAGATGTAAAACCATTTCATGCATCACATTTTGTAGCATGTGAAATATGTTAAATGACAAACACAGTTTATAAAATACATATCAATGATTAAATAACATGTTTGTTTCTACTTGTATTCCCCCCCCCCCCATTAAAGCATTTAAAATCATTTAAAATATTGATTAGGGGTATGAACTCACTTGAAAGTTTGAAGATAGCGAGATGGGAAACTGGGCAGAGTTTCGTCTCGGGAAACGGATTTTTCTCGGGATTCTCGGGAATCTCAGGAGTAAAATCGACCTTCGGGACTTGAGCAAAAAGACCAGAGCTTCGGGGTAGTGCGGGCACGGAAAACGAGGCAAGATCGTGAGAGAAATGAGAGAAAAGGGGTGATTTTTCCGGAACCCTTGCATTTCTATTTATAGGGGGTCTGAGAAGCCTCGGTACGCGGGGCGTACGCTCGTACGCAGCGCGTACGCGTACGTCATGCATGAGCGAGTCCTCGACTGCCTCGGCTTCAGATGGGACGGATCGGATGGGACGGGTCGGATGGGGAGGGTCGGATAGGACGGGTCGGTAGCTTCGCATAGAGGCGACGTGGACGGACCGAGACCAAGGCCCTCGGGTACGCGGGGCGTACGAGGTTACGCAGCGCGTAATTCGGATGAGGACGCCGACTCTTCCTTCGGATATTACCAGATTTTTGGTTTAAATATATATATATAAATTATTTAATAAACTTCAAAAAATCATATCTCCTTCATACGAACTCCGTTTTCGATAGTCTTTATATCCACGCGAAGGTGAGACTACGCTCTACAACTTTCGTTTAGACTCCGTTGGAAAATTCCGAAATTATTTTTATTATTTAATTATAAAATGACGTGATTAAGGAATTTCTTTAAAAATTCATAACTTCTTTATCTGACGTCGGTTTTTGCCAGACTTTTCACCGTTGAAATACCATTGTCGAGACCTTCGATTCTCGTTTAGGTCATTCCGGCCAAAAGTCGCTTGATCTCCGATTCGAGTTTTTAGTTGTCTGTTGCTAAGCCGAACTTGGAAAAATCTTAACTTCAATATACGAAGTCGGATTTGGGCGTTCTTTTTACGTACGATCCTGGTTTAATGACATTTAAACATAGAGGGAATTTAAATAGAACTTTTTGGACATTTTATTATCAAAGTTAATTTTTATTAATTCAAAAATGGTTACAATACTTGATTTTTTAGGTCATTACAAAGATTTGAAATATCGGGTTGTCACATCATCCCCCCGTTAGAGGGAATTTCGTCCCGAAATTTAAAGTAAGAAAACACTTGTGGATTAGGGAAACAGATGTGGGTACTTGTTTTTCATCTGATCTTCGCGTTCCCAGGTGTATTCAGGTCCTCGCTTTGCATTCCAGCGGACCTTCACGATGGGGATGCGACTTTGCTTGGTTTGCTTGACCTCTCGGTCCATGATTTCTACTGGTTCCTTCACGAAGGCGAGGATCTCGACGAGTGGACTTGCAAGAGTCCTAACGGAAAGGTATGGTTTCACGATCAAGATGCGAAGAGTAGAAAGTACGTTACTGAGTTCGCGGAGTAGGTCTACTTTGTGTGAGGCACAGGACCGATTCTGATAAAAATCTCGGAGGTCCTGTCTAACTTGGATTTAGCTTTCCACGCTTTACGAAGCGTATTAAGCCATTCCAAGAGTGAGTTATCCTAAAGAACTTGGTTACTCACTTGGAATCTCAAAGGTTCCTTTTCTTGCATAACTTCCCAGTCAAAGGCCACCCCTTGCTGGGTCAAAGTCGTACGAGTTTCTGTAGCTTGCGAGGAGTTCTGAATGAACTAAGGCGGTAGGTCGGTAAGACTTAGAATCTGGCGAAAAATTGTCGGCGTCTCTGGTGTCGATAAATGCTCAACGGTTTTGACAAATTGAAAGAGTACTCATAATTTCTCACATTACTAACAGTGTGTCATAGAAATTTGACTCTTCAATTTCAAAACTTGTGCCTAGAGATCTTTGCTAAAAGTTCCTCTGTAGGAATGTTACCATGGGCTTTCTTCTTACTACGAGGGTAGATAAGTAAGTCATTACATGGAGAAATGATGACTGATCCCAGTAAGAAAGACGTAACTCTATTCATTTAGCTCATGAAAACTATGGGCGTATTGGTCCTATCCGAAGGGTATCACTACGAACTCGAAGTGTCCGCATCGAGTTCAGGAGATAGTCTTCCGGACATCCTCCCCTAACACTCGAATTGGTGATATTCGGGTTTCAGATCCATTCCTGGAAGTAATTTCTTTCCTTGCGTTTGCTCAACCATTTTGTCTATGCGAGGCAGAGATAACGATTTCTATGAAAATCCTTGACGGAGTCCTCGATATTCGAGGCACATACGTTGCAATCCGTCGATCTCCGCGAGAATATGACCGGGGTTCTCTAGGGTGAGAAGCCTAGTCTTCTAATTCTCTTTCTGTGTAGTTCGTCAAGTGGTTTGTACTGTTCTGGTATCACCGAGGGTGTTTAAACTATAGGGCGATCTGTTTTCGGGAGTCGTACTGGGTTCTAAGTTTGTTCATATGACGATGTGATTACTCGTATACTTAGGCAGCTCTCCGTCCTGAAGTCCATTTTAGAATTTATACAGGGCTTCACGATCACAATCTCATGTGTACAAGTCGTATGTAATTAAGATTGAAAAGGTAGTCGAATAACTGATTCTTCCTTACCCTCACATCCCATCCGGGAAAAAGAAGTTAAAGTGGAATCATCAATTCTAAACCTGTAGAACCTTGATTATATATCACTCTTATGCATACATTTCTCAGTGATAGATCAATCGTATAAATCCTTGGATTGAACTTGACGTACTGCACGAGTGGTACTTCAGGGATTTCTTCGGAAAGAAAATAACTAAGTGGTACTCCTGGCATGAGTACTACGGTGTTCTGATATGACGGCTTCGCTGGAAAAGCGATCTAGAAGAAAGAGATGTACGTATGAAGCTGTTTTGGCATCGATCAAATTGAATCTGATTGTATGATAATGTCGGAATCATACAGAAACTTTAAAGACATTAGAATTAAACATAAGACGATTACAGACAAAACACAACTGTGCAACCATGAACAGAGTTACAGTACTTTAGATTTACCACAAGACTATTGCTGCGAATAAAATATACTACAAAAGACAAGTATACGCAGCACGAGAATTCCTATACAGACAGGATCTCGCAAAAGGTAAGACTCTAGTTGCACTAGTTCTAGATAGTTTATAAGTCTGTTACAACGAAACGCCCAAATTACATTTAACGTGGTTCCGGAGTAGGCTCTCCTGCAGCTGTGATCCTGAGAATTTTCCCATCTGCGCCAGAGTTCTTTGTTATCGGGCAATCTTTCTTGAAGTGCCCTACCTCACCGCATTGGTGGCATGACTGGCTAGTACTAGCTTTGGTGACGGGATTCCGGTGTTTAGCCAAGGTTATGTGGACACAAGTGCCTTCCTCGTTACTCCACTTTGAAAATTTCTTCTTAAATCTTTCGGTGCTATAACTAATCTTATGTGCAGGGTTAGTCCCGATGAAAGGGACTTGAGGTCGCGTCGGTGCTCCACAGTTACGAGCATGGTGCCCTATGTTTAGGCAATTGCAACATTGCATCTCATGGCAAGCCCCATGATGATGGAAACTACACCTATCACACTTCGGGAGTTTTCCCTCGTATGGCCTGCTCGGTACGGGAACGGCAGGGGTTTCCACTTGCTGCTGTTGTATAGTCAGCTTTTGGGATCTCTTGCGTTCCTTCCGGGCTTGACGCTTTCGTTTCTTGTTCTTTGCTTTCTGGCTTTGCGAGCCTGTGACTGTTACTGTTTGGCGACTTCCTGACTGGATATTGCGATTGGAAACTTCATTCCCATCAGTAGTATTGACTGTGCTGTTAGTGCTACGGTGCGCAAGGACCGCGGTTACGGCAGCCACTACGGCAGCTGTAACTGCTGTTTGAAAGGTAGCGGTGTCCATAGTAAAAGCGGAGGCTTCCCTGTTCGATTGGTTGCTTCCGGATGACGACATGATTCTGTAACACGAAAAGATAAGGGTTTTGTGAGCGGTTCTGGTTGACCCTGATGTACTTAGATTGTTCTTGCAAAGAGTAAGAGTATGATCTCGAAAGTTTGACCTACATCCCTATGATGCAGTCCTAGTAAAGAATGAAAGTATGTTCGTAGAATGGTCTCAAAACGTTTGTTGTTCGAGCTGAGGTATCGTGGGTTGGTGAATAACAAGATCCAACCACTGAAAGAGACTTGGAAATGTCCCCGGAGCTAAATTACTGTAGTCCAAATGACTTGACTAAAGCATGTTTTAGATAGACTCCAAATGAAAGTATGATAAGAGTACTTGAATGAAGAATGACACAAGAGTTAGCCGGCTGTCAATATCTTTGATATTCACGATGTAAAGGTTCAGGAAAAATGACCTTGTAAAGGTCTTACATCATATCCACAGAAGATAGTTCCTGACAGCATAAAGACCTAACTAAAGTACTTACGGTACAAGATAATTTCATAGAAAATGCCACATCAGGCATAGACAGAAAAATACGATTCCTCTTTATAAGGAAATAAAGTAAAGCGTCTACTACTGGCGACGGTCATCCCTCTGGTGAACTCTCAGTTCAGCCAATTGACGTTCCATGTCAAGTAGGTGTCTTTCGCACACCATCTGGCGTACTCGGAGCCCTATGACTTCGGCTCGTGATTCAGCCAGTGCTTGCAGCAGGGTTTCACGGTTTCTCTCTGATCTCTCGCGAGCATATTCTAGATGAATGGTGTGGAGGGTATGTATTCTAGCATAGGCGACTATTTCTGAAATCTGATGTAGGGTTGTCCTGCCTTGAATCTCATTTCGGGCCCCTCTGCGGACCAAGATTGGCAAGACTATATCTGCTAAGCCCTCATTGCTCAAGTCGTAAAAGCTTCGGTCGCCATCCAATAGCATAGACTGATCTTGTCCCTGGCTCCATATTTCTAAGCATTCCACTCACTCAGGGTCGGGCCATGAAAAGTCGGACGAGGGTTAAGAGTTGGAACGGGAGTTGCTCGGGGTAGGTTCTCAACTTCTGGTTCGGAGTTAGCATCATACGAAAGGTCTTCATCATGGTGATCATCCAAGGGGATAGGATGATCATTTTCTGGTTCTTCTCCAAACCAACCAGCTATGACTTCATTCGGAAGATACTGGTTGTCAAGGGGATGGAGTCCAGCTATGATTTCTATGCGAGAATTTAGGGTAAGAGGATAATTATTAGACGAACTATCTAGATAATTACTTAGAAAACCTTCATTAGTTACATCGCTATTTGTGAAGTGCATACCAGCTATGTGTAATCTAAACAGGATAGACCTTCGAATAAGTGACCTTAATTCCAAATTCACACAGAATAGGGATAAGGCAAAATTATCACAGATTTTAAGTCTATAACATCCTAATTACATATAGCCTCAGTGTATCCACTTAGCAACTATCAACTTAATAATGAAGATCCCGCTTTAGTTCTCAAGTATAAAGTACTTATAGTAACACCAAATACTCCTATAGTATTTTAAGTTTTAATGTTATGTTCTATTGTTCTCATTGTGGTAGGGTTGGTAAGATTTTAGCATTGTTGCAACCACACACTTAAACTTAGGCACATGCTAGTCAACCCTCGGATAATATAGGTGATCAGGCTATATCTTCCCAGTTTTGACCATATGTCTCTAAGCCCACTTGTGTTTCCCAACAATCGTAATTCTTTTGTATTGTCCTAGTGACACTGATTTTAGTATGAATGCAGCACGTATACTTACTTAAATATTTTACTATTTAAAGTATAAACTCTTGGTCAAAGTATTTTTAATCCCTTATGTATTTATAGTTAGTATATCTTTTATGGGTTGATATACTTAATTCACTATAAACAATGCTCTGATACCAATCTGTCACACCCCAAAACCACGAACGGCGGAAACGTTCAGGGGTGGAGGACGTCATGTACAGTATCACAACAGTGTAATATAATAAGCAAGCAACAACATCATCCATTTCATTATAAGTAAAGTTTAATACATGTGTGTTCTTTCATTGTAATAAGACACCAAAAATATACAATCAAAATAAAAGACGAAACTTGTCTGCTCCGTCTTCTCAAAACCTGGCCTCCGTACCTGTCTACTGATGACCTGAGAATACAAGTTATTTTGAAAGCGAGTATCAGCTTTAAAGCTGGTGAATTCATAAGTATATAAGTGCCATTGCCTTGTTTGTGAAAATCTGTTATGAAAGCCATGTAAACCTTTAAATGAAAATGTTGAGGTAAGTATGAAATCCCAAGAAAAACCCTTATTTTCTATAAGTATGAAATGTAGTCTTCTACCAAGACCCGAATGTTCTGTATGTATGAAGTGTAGTCTTCTACAAAGACCCGAATGTTTTGTAAGTATGAAGTGTAGTTTTTCCTTTGTATTGACTAGTACTAAAAGTGCTTAGTCTAACTCATCGTTTATGTGAAAGGTATCACAAAATAAAGTAATAGGAAATACGTAATAAAGTAAATGTTAGCCGGAGGTACTGGTGCTAACATGTACTTATATAACCTAATGAACATCCGAAGATTGTCCAATTGTCCTCTGTAGCAGCAGCAGGGCGAGGGAAGGGTTAGTCCCCGTAAAGGTACTCCTAGTATAAGTAATAACCATAGGCATCCGTAGATGTTCATCACCCACTGTTGCTAACAGATGAGTTCCGGAATGGTTAGTCCCGTACGTATATCCCGAGGTACTGTGGGATAGAGGCCCATCTAGGTATCCCGAGGTACTTTGGGATAGGGTCCTGTCTTAGATATCCCGAGGTATTGTGGGATAGGCAGGAAGATTTACACAGAAGGTACTAATAAATCATCCTCGCAATTTGAGATACAAATATTCACTATAAACAAGTATACACAGGTAAAGGTATCTACGTAAAGGTACTCTTGTAATGTGTTCATGTATCATGTAAGCATATGTGAAGGTACTCTTGTAATGTGTTCATGTATCATGTAAGTATATGTAAAGGTACTCTTGTAATGTGTTCATGTATCATGTAAGCATATGTAAAGGTACTCTTGTAATGTGTTCATGTATCATGTAAGCATATGTAAAGGTACTCATGTATCAGGTAAGGTTCTATTAAGAACTCATGAATGAACTGACTCTTGTGTGATTCCTTGTAATAGAAGTAATGTTTGATATCTTCAAATTATCCCTATGATAATCTACTGTAATATAACTAGATGATCATGTAGGTTTGTACACTCTTACTACTCAAGAGTGTGGGAAACTAAATGAAAGATGTACGCTATAACATCAATACGTATATAAGAATATAAGTGTATATGCATAGTTTAGTTCAAGAATGAAAAATGGTTTTTGTAAGACATCTTATGGGTTTTGAACAATAATTAAAAATGACTTGATGTCATTTTAATAAACATTTCAAAGGTAAAACATTTGGTAACAATGTGTTTTTAAGATGTAAAACCATTTCATGCATCACATTTTGTAGCATGTGAAATATGTTAAATGACAAACACAGTTTATAAAATACATATCAATGATTAAATAACATGTTTATTTCTACTTGTATTCCCCCCCTCCCCCCCATTAAAGCATTTAAAATCATTTAAAATATTGATTAGGGGTATGAACTCACTTGAAAGTTTGAAGATAGCGAGATGGGAAACCGGGCAGAGTTTCGTCTCGGGAAACGGATTTTTTTCGGGATTCTCGGGAGTAAAATCGACCTTCGGGACTTGAGCAAAAATACCAGAGCTTCGGGGTAGTGCGGGCACGGAAAACGAGGCAAGATCGTGAGAGAAATGAGAGAAAAGGGGTGATTTTTCCGGAACCCTTGCATTTCTATTTATAGGGGGTCTGAGAAGCCTCGGTACGCGGGGCGTACGCTCGTACGCAGCGCGTACGCGTACGTCATGCATGAGCGAGTCCTCGACTGCCTCGGCTTCGGATGGGACGGATCGGATGGGACGGGTCGGATGGGGCGGGTCGAATGGGGCAGGTCGGTAGCTTCGCATAGGGGCGACGTGGACGGACCGAGACCAAGGCCCTCGGGTACGCGGGGCATACGAGGTTACGCAGCGCGTAACTCGGATGAGGACGCTGACTCTTCCTTCGGATATTACCGGATTTTTGATTTAAATATATGTATAAATTATTTAATAAACTTCAAAAAATCATATCTCCTTCATACGAACTCCGTTTTCGATGGTCTTTATATCCACGCGAAGGTGAGACTACGCTCTACAACTTTCGTTTAGACTCCGTTGGCAAATTCCGAAATTATTTTTATTATTTAATTATAAAATGACGTGATTAAGGAATTTCTTTAAAAATTCATAACTTCTTTATCTGACGTCGGTTTTTGCCAGACTTTTCACCGCTGAAATACCATTGTCGAGACCTTCGATTCTCGTTTAGGTCATTCCGGCCAAAAGTCGTTCGATCTCCGATTCGAGTTTTTAGCTGTCTGTTGCTAAGCCGAACTTGGAAAAATCTTAACTTCAATATACGAAGTCGGATTTGGGCGTTCTTTTTATGTACGATCCCGGTTTAATGACATTTAAATATAGAGGGAATTTAAATAGAACTTTTTGGACATTTTATTATCAAAGTTAATTTTTATTAATTCAAAAATGGTTACAATACTTAACTTTTTAGGTCATTACAAAGATTTGAAATATCGGGTTGTCACAGATGAGTTCGAAACTTTCAAAGAATTCGTTTTTGGTTGAAATTCAGATGTAGATTTATTTATATGAGCGGGATTTTTCTTTTGATCTGAATGAATTGCGGTATGAGAAAACTTGTTCTTAACAGATTTAGTTTTTGTGTTTTCATTTGTTTGCAAACTCAAATCATTTTGTTGTTTTTGAAGTTCTATGGTTTGCCAAAAAATCTTCTTTTGTGCTTGTCTTTTTGAAATTGCATTTTCTTTTGAAAACTTGTCAACTTGTTCTTAAAATTCTTTGGAATTTAATTGGAAAACAGTTTCTTTTTCCACAACAACTTCTTTTGTAACTTCTTTCACGATTTTCGATTTTTCAACCCATTTGCGTTGTGGTTTTTGTTTTTGAAAAACATACGAATTCGTTGTCAAGGTATTTTCGACTGTGCTTTGATTTGAAAAGAATCCTTCGTCTGTTGTCTTCTTGTTGTCATCTTCGACCATTTTGGTAAATTCTGGTTTAATGTTCTCAACATTTCCACTAGTTACGAACACTTGATTGGGAAAAACAACATCATCAATACACTTGAAATTAGGATACACCACTTGATTTGTTTCCAAATAATGGGCTCCTTTTTCGGACAACACTTTGTCAAAAATTTCAGTATTCCCAAATACTTGATCAACAACAACACGAGGAATTTCTTTTTCTTTTGAATCTTTGTTGGATGAAACCTTTTTGTTCGATTCGATATTATCATTTTCATCATCACTGCTATCCGTTTGAGTATCTCGGATATCCACAAACTCATAATCATAACCTTTTGAAGTTGAAGGTTTTTCAATGTCAATCTTAACTTCCAAATCCTTAAGTTTTTCTTTTCCTTTAGATTTTGATGCAACATTAATGACAGACAACTAAGAACAATCAACATCCTCAATATCACTAATTTCGCTAATATTGTCAAAGTTATCTTCAATATCGGCAAAATTAGGTTGAGAATCAGATGTCGAATTCTTAGACTTTTTCAAAATTTTGATTTGTTCTGATTTTTTCAAAGTATCATTCACAATGCTAACTAATTCATTTGTATCAAGACACTCATCAATTTTGACAATTCCATAAGTATATCTATCATTAGGAATTTTGTCAAACTCAGCTATATTTTTCTCACAATCATATGAAATATTATCTACCTTCGCTCTTTCATATGCTAGAAAAGGTAATAATTTCCTATGTTGTTCTTTGCTAATATCACAAGAATGATGTAAAGCTGTAATTTTTCCATAGAGTCTTTTTGCAGAATTACAGTAGATATTTCTTTGTGCTAATAAGAGTTTTACATCGCTCGAAAGAGAGTCTCTATCACACATGATGTTTGTGATTTGAAATTCTAAACAATATGTCTTAGTTATTTTCAAATCAAGCTTCTTTTGTGTCTCTAACAATTGTAAGCTCGGTTTCTTAGCTTCGTTACTAGCAGACACAACAATTGAATCGAAATAAGCAGCAGTGTCATCAAAAGCAACAATTTCAGAGTTATATGCATTTATTATCAAAGTGCAACTGACTCGCAAGATACAACTCACACATCTCAGTTTCAAGAATATAAGATATTATCGTCTCACCAATCACTCGTGATAAAATCCATGAAGTGATCCAGGTGAGTGTGGGTTTAATCCAATGCTCAAACTCATATTCATAAGCACTCATGAACGTTGCAGCAAACAATTGCTTATGTCTAATACACTTTAGACAATCCATACACCAATTCACGACAGTCTTCATTCATACCTACTTCCAACATATGAACGACTGTGGTCCGTTTGAATAATATGACTGTTCTTAACCAATTAAATTATTCAGGAAGTCAAAACATGCAAGGTGAAACACAATGATAATACTAATCACATATGGCCTCAAACCTTTGAGTATAAATAAAACACCTTTTATTTATCACCATATTGATTACTCATTATTTGTCGTTTCAAATGATCAACTTCTTTACTTGAATTATTACATCACTTGTCCCATGCTCTTAGCATGCACACAATGTTTTCTTATGGTTCTAACTTTGTGAAATAGATCAAATGAACACATTACCAATCATACTCATTTCACAATTCCCAATTCCTAGCACAAGTGTAAGAATATCAAATTCTTACCACTTATAGAATATGTTAGATTCTAACATTCTATGCAATGATCCTTTTGTAATATCACTACACTAAAGTCACAATGACTATTCCCAATGAAATTACAAAACTCTCTATTGGAAGACAATTCCATAGACATGATGTCTCTCACTTAAAGTACGTTCCTTTGAACATCCTTCTTGCATAAAAGTTTCTAATCTAGATATAGATTCTTAATATCCAACTCCCAATATGAAAACCTTTCCATACTTACCATATGACAACTCATCCTTAATAGAATCTTATCTATTCATAATAATGTCGATATGCTCCATCCAATATCATACTTCCAACTACTCACAAGCGACCAATCCACGGCGAACCTTGGATTGTCCTTTGATAATTGTTTAATTATCTTAGTCAAAACCAATTCTAGTCCTTTTTCCCTCTAAATGCGCTAGACATTTGGAAAATTTTAGAATGGTCAAATATTATAGCATTCGCCATCAATCCTATACCCGAAGCGTATTGAACACGATGAACAATGTCTTACATGAAGATTTAATACTTTATCAATCTTCTGCCATAATATTTTACGTGCTACGTTCTCATAATTCGAAGTATGAAGAGGAATGTCGTAATCATAATCGAAATTTAAGAACGCACTATGTATCCTTTGACTAAATTTATTAAAATTTCTCAATCTAAGCTTTAGATTTTTGAAACAAAGTACAATATTCTCTCCCTTAATTATAGCAAAACAACTTTACATCCTTACTACTCTGCAAAGTATAAATCTTGTTTTCTATAATTAATATTGCTGACTTGCAATACTTGCCTTAATAATCATACAATCATAACATTTATGCTCCCACTATTATGATGATTATTATAAACATAACACTTATGCTCCCACTAGCTTTGACATGTATTTAGAAAATAGCTTAACTTATAGAAAAACAATACCTATTGAATTTCTTAAGTTCATGTTTCTAATACCTAATGCTTTGATAATCTTTTATCAAGGCTTCTTAATCTCATACACCTTTATCCAAGACAGCTCATATGTGTCTTAAACAATTAATACTAATTGCCAAATCTCACAATTCGAATCATGGAAAGGGATACCGTGACCATAATCAAATTTGAGATTGCAATTTTACAATTGCTATCTTCTTAAAATCTCTCTTAGTGAAAGCATTTTCTCACAGTCATTTTCATGAAGGAGAAAATCTTATGACACTTAGATTTTAATGGTGTATGTGTTCCTATCCATGTGAATTTGTCAAAAACAAAGTTTTACGACAAATTCAAACTCTTATGGACCGAACTTTCTTAATCTTGATCTCTTGCCTTATGGTAACACAGCTGCCCACCATGACTTGTAACAACCGAAAAATACAACCAATTTTAATTTTTTTTAAAAACATCTCGATTCCATTAATTCATTACAAAAAGGGTTTTCAATACAAAACATTTAACGCGTTCCCAGAATCACATCACTACAAAATCATGAGGAGCGGTACGATCACGCCTTCGCCTTGCCACGATCTCCTGAAGAACCTGAAAAACATGAAACCACAACTGTAAGCCCGAAAGCTTAGTGAGATATCCCCAAAATACCAACCATAAATACCATACACGCATTACATGCCACAACATATCCGATCATAGAATAGCCATGCACTTCGGGTCTACTGTGTGACTGGTCCGCCGCACCGGCCTACAGTCCACCTGGTCCACCCTCCGAGTCTATCCACATACATCGAGTCTGCAGTGTGATTGGTCCGCCTGTTCCCGGGCCTTCAATCCACCTGGTCCACTCTCTGAGTCTACAGTATGACTGGTCCGCCCGCACCGGGCCTTCAGTCTCTCTGGTCCACTCTCCGAGCCTTCGGCACGTCTGGTCCGCCCTTTCGGGGCCTACAGCCTATCCGGGCCGCTCACTGGGCCTTCGGGACAACCGATCCGCCCTGGGTATCTTGGCCTACCGCACACAGCAGGACCCGCCTCAACCCAACTCCAGTCCAAACAACCATGTGCACATATACATATAGTCATATAGCAATTCACAGTCAACAAGCAGATCAAACAGATCACATAGCGTAACACCCCCTAACCAGGATACCGACCTAACAGGTCACTAGCATAGCATCACCCTATCTCTCGGGATACCGATCTCAAACAGGTCTCTATATACCATCCTAGCTCTCAGGATGCAAACATAACCTAGCAACAACATAACAACAACTACCCAGATCTTAATCCGATAAGGGCCGGCCTTGGTGCCTTAGACCCTGTTGATATAGTGAGGATAACTCACCTCGAAACTGCCGACTGAACAGATAACCCGAACTGCTCCGATCACTGATACGATCTCTACCACTGGACAACCGTCAATGCACTGAACTCAAAACAACAAACATCAATTACCAAAATGCCCCTGGAAACCACTGGTCAACCCTTGGTCAAAGACAAGGTCAAAGTCAACCCCTGACTGACCCTACTCGCCGAGTCAACCCTATGACTCGCCGATTTCCCATAATCAGAACTTCCTTCAAACCGCGACCTAACTCGTCGAGTCACCCCGAGACTCGTCGAGTTCAACAACTCTGAGTCCACTCGCACACAACTCACTGAGTCATCCCTTGACTCACCGATTCTCGACTCGACCATAAAATATTGGGACTCTACGACAAGACTCGCCGAGCCCAAGAACAGACTCGCCGAGTCTAAGGTTATCTTCAACCTACTCGCCGAGTTGTTCATACAACTCGCCGAGTTCCAGGCCATCTTCAAGCAACTCGTCGAGTCCACCCATGTGACTCGCCGAGTACCATCGGTCTGAATCCATACCGAAGCACTCCAGGCCATGCAATTGCTCCAAAACATAGATCTAGCCTCCTACAACTCATCCATCACGTAAAGTGGCAAACTTTACGTGAATCCAAAGAGATCCAAGCCTTATTCACTTATAGCTAGGGTTTGGGACATGATGGCTTCACTAAGCACCCAACCACAGGAACTTTAATGCACTCTGGGCCCTCAATATTCCAGATCTGAGGTAGCAACCTCAGATCTAGCCTCCAAACTCTAAAACATACCAAGACATACTCTCCACAAACCCCAAAATGATGAATCCATGAGATTGATAGCTCAAGAACGAGATATTACCTCCAATGGACGCCCCAACTGCAATGAACTTCGAATCCAAGCAAAGCCCCTTGCTCCAAGCCTTCAATCCTCACAAAATTTCCTTCAACAAACTTCTCCAATGCTCCAATCCACTCAACAATGGAGCTCCTCCGTGATTTAGGGTTTTTGGAATTCAAGAGGGAAATAAAGAGGCTGGGGAAGGAACATAATGTTCTTTATATAGGGCTCAACCCCGAGAATTAGGGTTTTCTCCACTCAGCGCCTACTCGCCGAGTCCATCTCACTGACTCGCCGAGTCGGCTACTTAACACGCGACCCAGTCGTGACTCTACTTGCCGAGTCCACCCATGGACTCGCCGAGTCACTCTTTCCCAAATTACTCTTTTAGCCCTTCTACTCTACTCTTGGTATTTCGGGATGTTACAGTCTTCCAAGTAGTTAAGCAACTCACCCTATCTTATCAATGTACTTTTCATTGATTAAGGTGCTTGCCTCTTATGCGTTCAAATGTGAACTCATAGAACTCACATGCATAATTAACTCAATTGGCATGGCACAGAAAATAAGATAATGTCAACACGATAGGTTGTAAACCTCAAGTCGTGTGCTAGTGATGATCGATAAGGTTTATTCTTGATTAGTTCTTGAAACCTTTCAAGATCATTAAGACTCCCACTGACTCCTTGACATATAAGATTCTCTTGTCAACGAAACATTTCTTGACAAACAAATATTCAAGAGTTAGTGTAGTTTTTATCAAGACAAAACACTTCACAAAATTGGTCCTAGTTGATTTTTGTCTTATCCAAGACATCACAACTTTCCAATTTCAAATGTGCAAGAATAAGAAAACCTTTTTCCACATTCTACATTTGATGAGTGTTATAAACCTTCTTAAGACTCGTCACTCAATGTCACAATCTTAACTTTAAGACTTGTTTTGGAACGAATTATGATTGACTTCTTGATTTAACCATTTCTTCAATTCTTGATTCCTCTTCTTAGACATACAATTGCACTAAGACTCACTTAGAGGATCAAATGAGATATGGTTCTTAATCATTAAGACATATCATAATAAAATATGATAAAAGGTACTCTCCCTTCTTCTTAGAATAGAGAAATTTTTATCTTTCTGCCTACTTGATTCTTCTTATTCGTTCTGATATTGATATAAACTTTTTCAATCAACTAAGAATTACACTTAATCTCATAAGTGTAATCACATTTACTTAACCTTAGTAAATCATGACGAATATCTTTGTTACTCTTGTGGTGGACTTGATCAACACACAACCTTGTGTACTCGATCTTCTAGTCCTTCACTTGACACTTTATCAATGAATTAGTCTAATTTTCCCAAATATGAAAATTTTTCATTCATCATTCAATACTTGTTGCACGATTCCAAGTTTCTGTCCACTTGAAACTTGGTCGATGAGAAACTTTCCCCATTTGGTAAATTCTTGACATTTCCACAATTAACATAATTAAGAATCACATCCATTCGTTGTAAAAATATGCAAACATCAATTTTTCATTATGATTTCATTGCAAGGAAATAAATAAATGAGTCAAATCAAAATTTTATTTTATTCATAAAGCAGTGGAAAACATTTTTGTCCTTACAATGCAAAATCAACTGAAAGACTATGTAATTGAATATTCCTAACAACTCTATCTAAGCTCAAAATCTAATCTTCGAATCCATGCGATCGAGATCCATTTCTTCGTGATTAGACTCACTTTGCTCTTTCATCAAGATTCCTCTTCTTTTCATTGATCCTGCAAAACATTCAAATGCAATCTTATCACATTATATATCAATGAATAAGAACTTAATGGAGTTAGATAGTGCATTTTACCTGAAGCACAGCCATACTCTTTGACTCTCCCATCTTCTAGACTCTCCAGGCTCTTAGGGAAGACTCGTATCCAACGCCCTTTCTCTTGGCAGCAAACGCAGGTTGGTTCTCCTAGAACGTCCTCGGAAGCATGGTTGGTTGACTTTCCCAACAAATATGCTCCATTGCTTTGCCAAATCATTTCTGATTCAGCAGCAATGAGCATGTAAGTTAGGTCAATGAGGTTTGCGTCATGATCCATCATATAATACTTTCTTTTGAACTCATTATATGATTCAGGGAGTGACTGCAGGACCCAGCCTATAGCCAACTCATCAGGGAATGATGCACCCAACATTATCAACCTATCGATGTGTGATTTCATTCCTAGAACGTGGACACACATGGGTTTACCATCTTCATGTTTCATTTCCAATAGGGCTTTAGTGACATTGAACCTTTCAATTCTTCGATCTTGTGGGTTAGGGAGAACAACGGGAGGAGGAGGAGGAAGTGAAGCATGATCTCTTGTTCCTCGATCGAATCGTGGAATATCATCTTCGTGTGGAATGCTTGTTCCACGGGATTTAAGAAGACCATAGTTGTCGAACTTTGACATCTACAAAACGGGAGAAAATAAATTCAAGTTAGTTGATTGATTGAGTCCTTAATAAATCACCCAAATAAGATATTAAGGCTAGGATCCAACACAATATGCTACAACCTAGAAAAGGGATGTCGTAATCTAGTTGCAGAATATTTGAAGGTATGTGAATGACGATTCACTAATTTCCACCATGAAAAACGAAAAAAAAATTAAGTTTTAAATCTATGAAAACTCCTAGATCCTTTGAGATTCATTGAACCTTTTCAATGTCATGTTTAAATCTCGATATGCCCCTCTAGTTTGTGACTGGGATGCCGAGGATCACAAAGCGGGTGTGAATAACCATGCAAATCTACATGGTGCCCTCACATGTTACAGTCACCTATTCGATGTGCCGGTAAACCACACACGCTCCACCGAACTATGACAAACATTGAGTCACCCTTTGCTACCTTTGCTCAGAACCATTTAGTGTGTCGATTAACCACACGCGCTCCACTAACGTCTTCGCAAGGGCACAAAGTGTAATTTCATGGAATTGCATCAATTCACTTTTGCCTAAAGTAACTAAGATTGGGAATTTTATGAAAACATTTAGTTACTTTTATACTTCATTATACTTATAATGGAAGGTTTCTGTCCTATCCTACCCGTTCGGCTAACGACCTTCCACTAGTCAAGAGTGCGGTGGGTAAGAGTGGATACCCATTCAATCGCCATTTTATAGTCAATTTCCTTAAACACCCCTTATAGACCAGCTTCGTGAATGAGGCCTACTAACGGTAAAACTGACTTTTATGCATACATATATATAATGTTAGACCTTTAATGTTATATATAGTATAGGGTGCATTTTACACTTTTAAAATACTAGGTGTTCTAATTTAATAATATCTTTTAATTAAATTGTACACCAAAACTTTATGGATTTATTAAATCTTCTTTAATTATACACCTTAATTAATTAATAAAACCATAAGGGTGAGAGTTGAACTTTTCAAAACTATACTAGGCTTTTAGAATTTAACATTCCTAAATTAAACCTTTTAATCAACTTTTAAATTCCAAAACTTGAGGGCAAGTTTTGAAACTATTCAAAACATTAGGGTTTCAACTATTTAGATTTGAAAACAAAACTATTAAGTTCAAATTTAAACTATAAAACCTAAAGGGGAAAATTGAAACTTTTCATAACACAAGGATCAAATAACAAATAATATAAATTAAACAATTAATTTCATCATTTATCTTTATTTGACCTAATTTCAATTTCTTGCAAAATAAGTTACCCAATTAATACAAATAATCAAACTTAATCATATAACGAAGTAATTATCTAATTAATTGGTAAATATCTTTTGTTTAATCAAGGATATATCCAAAATATGATTAAAATCGAATTTTAATGATCCATAACAGTTAAGGTAAGTATCCAAGACCAAAACAGCAAGAAATCCCGAACATGCCTCTTTCTGACGCTCGAACTCGCCGAGTACCACACTGTACTCGCCGAGTTGAGGCCTACTCGCCGAGTACACTGTGGTACTCGCCGAGTTCATCAGGCAGGGAGGCCAAAATTCGATTTATGCAACACATAAAGCATCAATACAATAGAAACCAATCTAGGCTCTGATACCACTGATGGGTTTTAGCCAAAAGACATCCTATGTGCTCATGCAAACCCTAAAGCTTGGATCTAGGATTCTCTATTGTACATGCTTTTAATCCAAGACTTAAAACCCTAATTCTAGCATACAAGTAATCATATTAGCATAAGAAATAGGTTTAGATGTTACCTTGATTGTTATGTAGTAATAACAATCACAAATCCTTCTTGTATTGACTTTAGAAAGCTTAGAGTCACAAATGTTACTCCTGTAATGGCTCACAAACACCAAGAGCAAGAGGATGAAGAGGAGAAGAGAAGGAGATGCCCAAAACCGTGTGGAAACCCTAGAGGATTAGTTCACCACGTTTTTGAGGCTTAAGGGCACTATTTATACATGTAGGCTATTAGGGTTTTGAAGTAGGAAACCCTAATTTGGATGCTTAAGCCCTAAGCAACCCATGAACCCTTTCTTAAAGGCCCTTGGATGATTTCTAATGGGTTTCCCCATAGAATTCGTCCAACCTTAAATAATAAGGTAATCCATAGACCAATTGTAATTATCTTATAATTACAATTCCAGTCCCTTAAGTTTAATTAATCTCTTTTAGCCACAAACTTAATTCTTATTAATTTTTGACTAATATTAATTAAACAATGTGATTTCTCCTTTAATATATTATTCTCATAATATATTAATAAATCATATTTAATCCTTTCTCTCCATAATTCATCCTATCAAGTTGCTTTGGTGAAGGCAACCCAAAAGGACCATGCACCATCGGGTCAAGTACATACCAAAATAGTTATGGACTTAGACACTAATCCAACAGTATTGAGTGATGAATGAGAGCTTTATATTTGGGAAATTAAGACTTATTCCTTGTTCACATGTATATGTGAGTCAAGTGAAGAACTAGGGATCGGGTATACTTGGTTGTGCGCTGATCAGGTCCACCATAAAGAACGATAAGACTATTCGTTATGATTTACAAAAGTTTAGTAAATATGTTTATCCTTACAGATTAAGTGTAATTCTGAATCATTGAAAAAGTTTCAATGTATGGCAGAACGAATAAGAAGAATCAAATTAGAAAGAAAGATAAAAGTTTCTCCAATCTGAGAAGAAGGGAGAGTACTTGAGTATCGTGTTTTATGATTATGTTAGTGATTATGAAACCATATCACAATTGATTCTTTAAGGACATCTTAGTGCATTTGTATGGCTAAGAAGAGGAATCGTGAATTGTTGAAATGGTTAAATCAAGAAGATAAATCATACTTCGTTCCAAAATCAAATCTTAGAGTCATACTCCAAGATTGTAACTTGAGTGACATGGTCTTAAGAAAGATTGATAACACTCATCAAATGTAGAGTAAAATGTTTCTTACTCTTGTACATTTGAAATTCGTAAGTTGTGATGTTTTGGATAAGACAATGTAACAACGTAAATTTTCAAACAAATTTTTCATTTTAAAAAAAATCATATAATTCTCGTAGCACATTTCACAAAAATCTCATTGATTTAATTTACAAAACACAACTCCATAATTGTTTGATTCATACTCCAGGATCCTCAAAACATAACTCCTGCTCTAGTGTGTACAATCAAACCGGTGCCTTCCCACGATCTTGAGAAAACCTGAAACATATATCACATAACACGGTAAGCACGAAGCTTAGTGAGTTCCCCAAAATACCACACACATATAGTTAGCCACTCGAGCCTATATATCTATAAGACCCTCCAGTCAATGTGTCTCAGTAGGACCCTCCAGTCCCACAGCTCGTTAGACCCTCTGGTCTGGTCTAAGTGAGGACTCTCCGGTCTCACTGCTCATTGGACCCTCTGGTTCGGTCTATAAAGCTCCGCATAACATAAATCACAAAGACATAATGCTAGCACATAAGTACCACTCAAGGTAAAGTATAGTGAGAAGATTCACCTCGGGTGACGAACAGCTCCTATAGATGTTGCTCCTACGCACCGGCCACTAACTCTGTGCCAAACCCACAATTATCCTAATTAGGAACTAAGTCCAAACTCTCACTCATTAGGTCTAAAGGTAGTCCACTAACCAGCCCATCAATGACCTAAAAACCCATTGGGCCCACCAAGGTCTAATAATAGATGGGCTCTCCCAAGGCCCAATTCTAAATCTAAATGGCAAGCCCAACTCAAGGGCCCAAAGCACAATATAATATTTCTTTGCTCAAAGTCACTAATACACAAGCCCAAAAATCTCAGCCCAACTCTTAAGGCCCAATAATAGATTCAACCCAAAAGCCTACAAAGAGGTTACGCGGGGCGTACCTCCCTTGGTACGCTCAGCGTACACTAGCATGCACGAATCTAATTGGGGACACCAACCCAGTACACGGGGTGTATTGGAATTACACTGGGCGTACGTCCAGTTTTGCTTAGTCCATTATCTTGGTCTTAACCCGTTAAGACCTTAGCTCATTTCTCAGATTTGGACTCCCTATTAGCTCTTACTCCATAAAGTCGGTGACTTTAAGCCTTTGCATGGCTGATAAGGTCACAAACACACAAAACTCTTACTCTCTTAACTCAAAATGCTCATATCTCATGCATGGGCTGATTCTCACGTTCAATACCTCAATTTTATGGATCCTCTCCACTAGAAACACTTAAAAGGATAGATATTAAGCTATGGAGTGCAACAACTCATAAAAATTCAAGATTTGGGACCAAACCCTAATATGGACCATATCATGCACAAAACAAAAGGATGGGAAAGCTTTGAGCTTTATACCTTCAAATGATGCTCCAACAACAGAAAAGCTCAAATCCAAAGCCTAGACTCCAACTCTATTCTCTTCCATGCTCCTTCTTCGCTCCAATAATCCCACAAGAACACTTAAAAGCTCACCATGGTCACACATAAGCCCAAGAATGAGGATTAGGGTTTGATAGGGTTTATTAACTAAGGATGGTGGCCAGGAATGAGGCCATCTCATTCTTTATATAGGGACACTTCTCTGAATTAGCGTTTTCCTTTTGTGCCTAGTATGCCCAGCGTACCCTCTGGTACGCCCATCGTACTAGGTGGCTTCGCTTAAAAGTCATGCACATGAGTACACTAAGCGTACACACATGTACGCTCAGCGTACTCCACTGCCATCTTTTTCAATTAAAAGACTTATCCTGCCACAACTTCAAACTTCCATTGCTTCCTCGATATAACTCCATTTCCAATGAATCTCATATCCTTGGAAAAGTTTCGAGATTCCCTACGCTTCCATCAACTCTTCGCAACCCCGAGACTTCCTCATGCCCGAGTTGCAGCCCACAAACCGTAACCTCAGACGATCTGAAATAGGATGTTACAAACAAAGACAAGCTAAGACCAATTGTGTGAAGTGTTTGTCTTGATAAGAAACCGCACTAACTCTTGAATATTTATTTGTCAAGTAATGTTTCTTGACAAAGAGAATCTTATATGTCAAGCGGTCAGTGGGAGTCTTCAAGATCTTGAAGAGTTTCAAGAACTAATCAAGAGTAAACCAACTGTTTATCACTAGCACACGGGTTGAGGTTTATAACCTATCGTGTTGACATATTCTTGTTTCTGTGCCCATTCCAGTTAAATTTGACTATGCATGTGAGTTCTATGAGTTCTCAGTTGTTTGCATAACAACTTGGAAGCAATGGTAGGCCCTTGTGTTGCCAGGTGGCAAGAAATTAAGATTCAACAAGTTCAGTCCATATGAGTTTGGATTTGTCACTAACCATGTCTTGTGATTATAGTTATGACAAATTCACATGGATAAGAGCACATATACCATAAAATCTAAGTTTCATAAGGTTTCTCTCCAATTTCTGAAAATAATTGTGAAGAAACGCTTTCACTAAGTAGATTTTAAATAGTTATCACTTGTGATATTTGCATTCTCAAATTCGATTATGATTACAACATCCCTCTTCATAGTTCGAATTGTGAAAAATGGAAAAGGTCTAAACATTTGAGACTTATTGTTGTAAGTTCTAAAATTGTATAGACACACATGTGAGCTATCTAAGGAAAGGTGTATGAGTTTGAGAAGACTAGATAAAGTCTTATCAAAGCATCTTATATCAGAAATCTGAACTTTGCTAAGAAAGTTAATAAGTATTGATTTCTATAAATCCACCTGATTTCTGAATACATGTCAAAGCTAGTGGGAGCATAAGTGTTATGCTAATAAGAATGTAATTATTATGCTAGTAGGAGCACAATTATTACGTTAAGAGTTGCAAGTTAGCAATGTTAATTATAGAAAACAAAAGTTTTAATTTGCAAAGATGCAGGGTTTAAAAAGTTGTTTTGCTATAATTAAGGGAGAGGAATTCATACTTCATTTCGAATCTAAAAGCTTAGATTGAGATTTTAATCGAATTTAGTCATGGACATATGTGAATGTTATGTTGAAATGATTCAACATAAGGAAATTCTATATGTGGAAATATTATAGAGAGAGACTGGTAAAGTATCATGTCTTTATGTAAACCATTATGAATCATATTCCATATAGTTCGGATATAGGATCGATTACATATGCTATAATAATAATCAGTTCTAATTTTCCAAATGCCTAGGGCATTAAGAGGGAAAAGGGACTAGAACGAGATATGACTAAAATGGTTAAGAAATTGTCGAGGACAACCTGAGGTTTACCAAAGATTGGATACTTATGAATAGTTGGAAGTATATTCTAAATTTTGGAAGGACCATATTGATATACTCTGAGAAGAGGTAACTCTTGTTTAGAAGTAATAGTCAAAATGAGAATATAGAAATGTTTCCATAAGTGGAATTTATTCTTTAAATCTGTGTAAGATTAGAAAACTTAATACAAGAAGGATGTTCAAAGGAATGTACTTTGAATGTGAGACTTCCTTTCCATGGAATTGCTCTCCATTGGAATACTTTGAAATGTCTGTTGCCAAGTCTTTGTGACTTTGTGCGTAGCATAGTCATTACAAGAGGATCATTGCATATAAGTTTAAAATCTAACAGATTATAGCGAATGGCAAGAATTTGGTATTCTTACATTTATGATAAGGATTTGGAATTTTGAAATGAGTATCATTGAAATGCTTTCAATTGATCTATTTCACAAAGAAAGGACCATAGGCAAACATAATGTGCATCTTGGAGCATGGCATAACTGTTGTTTTAATTTAAGTATTAAGTTGATTAATCGAACATTATACAATGAATAATGTGTAATCAATATGGTGATTAAATAAAAGGTGTTTTATTTATATTCATAAGTTTTGAGACCATATTGGATTCAATTATTCTTGTATTTCACTTTGCATTTTTGACTTCCCGAATAACTAGGTTATTCAAACTATCCATAGTCGATCATACTTTGGAAGTAGGTATTGAGGCAAGACTGTCATGAATCTGATTGTAGATTGTCTAGGTATTTTAGACATAACACAAGTTTGCTGTAATGTTCAAGAATACTCCTGTAATAAGATTCGAGTATTAGATTAAACCCACGGTCATCTGAATCACTTCATGGGTTTTATCATGAGTGATTGTGAGACGATAATATCTTATATTCTTAAAACAGAGACATGTGAGTTATAGCTTACAAATCGGTTGCACATTGAAGATACGTAAATGCACCAGTAACTTGGTGTTATAAAACGCATTGTTGTGTGTGATTTGATGAGTAAATATAGCAAGCATATGAGTCGAAGTTTATCCATTCCTTTTACCCTTAGAGGGATAAAAGCGATATTTGTGGGCCCCTCGATGATTTAGTGATGACAAACCTAAGTGCTTGGCCAAGCCTGGACTGATTTGATTTGTTCAATTAGTCAGTCGTCATAAATCGGAAATCGGGAAACAACATATGGACAGAGAGAATGATTATACTCCATGTATCAGTCCATATGATATCTTGTAGAATGGAGGAATATATGATCCCTTATCTAATGGATGTGTCATTGACTAGGTCAGAGTTCGAAAACGGCTTTTAAGAGCTACAATTGCTAGTCGGGTTGTGGAGTCGTACTTGCAATAATAGTTATTAGACTTATCCAAGTGGGAGACTGCTGGATTAGGTGTCTAAAACCATAACTATAATTGGTATGTACTTGACCTGAGAGTAGCATGGTCCATTTGGGTTGCCTTCACCAAAGCAATTTGATAGGATGCACTTTTGAGAAGAGCTTATTTATGATTTATTAATACATTATAAGTCCTAATATATTAATATGAAATCATCTTATTTAATTAGTATTGATCAATAATTACTTTGGAATTAATTTAGTGATCAAAAGAGACTAATTAAATTAACGGGGAATGATTATGTAAATCAGTGATATATATATATATATATATATATATATATATATATATATATATATATATATATATATATTATTTGGGCTGTTGATCCATGATCAGCTAAGTTTATGTAAGTAGGAAGAGTTAGCCTACATAAAACATGGATCATAACCCAAGTGTATGGATTAGGTTTACCCATGACTCTTGGATTCCTACACTATATATATGACACCCCTTTGGCCTAAAATTGGTTGAACGTGTATTATTGGAAAAGCATACCCGAATTTTAGTGCTCCATACTATCTCTAAAAAAAAGTCCTCCTTTGTTTATGGTGTTTGTGAACCATTGGAGGCATCATGCTTAAGGAGCTAAGTTCTTAAAGGCCAAAACTACAAGCTACAACAAGAGGTAATTCCATAACTCAGTTCTATGTTGTTTATGTCAATTGTATGCTAGTTGTAGGCTTAATGCTTTGCAAACAATACTGCATGTATAATTATAGAAAACATAGATCCAAAGAATTTAGGGTTGTATGTGCACCATAGGATGTTGTAGTATACAAAACCCAACACTTACTGGGGCAGTGTACGCCAGGTTCTGATGGATGAGGCTCACAAGTCGAGATTCTCCATCCATCCTGGGGCAACGAAGATGTATTGGGCTCTACGCCCTGATTATTGGTGGACCTGCATGAAGCAGGACATAGCATGGTATGTGGAGCGATGCTTGACTTGCAGGAAAGTCAAGGCCGAGCACCATTGACCTCACGGCAAGATGCAGCCGTTGGATATTCCTGTGTGGAAATGGGAAGACATCACTATGGACTTCATCACGAAGCTTCCTAGGACTGCACGTGGAGTGGATTCAATTTGGGTCATCATGGATCAGTTGACCAAGAGTGCTCACTTCATCCCGATCTAGGAGAGTATATCAGCTAAGAAGCTAGCCGAGATCTACGTACGTGAGATGGTGGCACGACATGGAGTTCTAGTTTCAGTTGTGTCAAACCGAGATGTTCGTTTCACTTCCAGATTTTGGAAGTGGTTTCATGACGAGATGGGTACTCGTCTTCACTTCAGTACCGATTTTCACCCTCATATGGATGGGTGGAGTGAAAGGACGATTCAGACTCTAGAGAACATGTTGCATGCGTGTGTATTAGATTTTGGAGGGAGTTGGGATACGTATCTTCCATTAGCGGAATTTTTCATATAACAACAGTTATCACACTAGCATAGATCGACCTCCCTTCGAGATGCTCTACAGGAGGAAATGTAGGACCCCAATCTGTTCGGGCGAGGTCGGTCAGAGAGTTACGGGGAGTACTGAGGTGGTATTCAAGACCACGGAGAAGATCCAGCAGGTCCGGAGCAAGCTCCAGACTGCTCAGAGTCGGCATAAAAGATATGCCGACAAGTTTCATTCAGACTTGGAGTTTCAGGTGGGCGATATGGTCCTCCTGAAGGTTGCACCTTGGAACGGTGTCATCCGGTTCAGGAAGCAGGGCAAGCTGGGCCCCTTGTACATCGGTCCGTTCAGGGTTTTGGCTCGGGTAGGCTAGGTTGCTTATCATTTGGATCTTCCAGCAGTGCTCAGTCAGATCCACAACATTTTTCATATCTCCCAGCTGCAAAAGTGGTTAGTGGATGACTCCATAGTTGTGCCTTTAGAGGATATTCAAGTTGATGACAGCCTGAACTACATCGAGAGACCAGTAGCCATACTCGATAGGAAGACAAGGGAACTGAGGAACAAGTGGGTTGAGCTAGTAAAGGTACGGTGGTTGCACCGCAAGGGTTCAGAGTGGAGTTAGGAGCCTGAAGAGGAGATGATGGAGCACTATCCGGAGTTTTTCAAGGCAACGGACTTCAAGGACGAATTCTGATTCAAGTAGGGGAGAATTGTAACAACCGTGACTTGAGGTAATGATAATTATTTAATTTTTTATAATTAATTGTTGGACTATGAGATTAATATTGGATTATTGAGTTGGGCCTTTAGTGAGTGGGCTGTTATAATTGGGCTGACCGAAGGTGTACATTAGGCGTAAGTTTGGCATACGCGGGGCGTAGAGCAGCATTGGATGCGCGTACACGAGAAGACTCAAAACCCTAATTTTTTAGGTTTAAGCCACATAAATACCACATTATGTCCGAAACCCTAGCCTCCTTACCAATCACCTTGACTCAAACCCTAGAAACCTTTCATTCTTCACCATTGTGTGATTTTGGTCTTGTGAAGCTCATTGCGGTGTTTTGAATCTTGGAAGGAGGAAGAAGAACTTGAGTAGCTTGATCTAAAGGATCTGAGATAGCATCACCATTTAGCACTCATTTGAGGTAAAAAGCTCACAACTTGCCTCATGAATGCTTAGATCTATGATAATGGTGTTTTGGGACCTTTTTGGTCCCAAGAATTGATTTTTATGGTCTAAATTTGTTTCTAGGCTTAGGGTTGCCACCCTTAGTGATATATGAGTCCCAAGAACAAAAAAGTTTCAATCTTGAAGGTCTTTTGTGGCCATGCATGAGTTCTAGTCATTTCCATGGAAGTTAGTTGTCATATTTCAAGTTTGGGTCCATTTGGTGGGTTGCAAGCCACCAAGTAATCAACTTTATAGGTTAAGACACTTTAGTGGACTCAAATTTGTGTTTGGAGCTTAAGGTCTTAATGGATTAAGCCCTTTTGGAGTTTATGGCTTAACAGGGTAGTATGTTGGGCGTACAACCCATGCAGCCTATACGCTTAATGTACAGAGGAGTATGCCCCATGTACTCACTGGATTCAGATTCTTCGTCATTTGGGCCTCATTTTGGGCCAAGCTTTGGACTTCTTAGCTATTGGGCCTTAGTTGGCCATCAGGAGTCAGTTATTGGGCTAAGGACATGCTTGGGCTTAAGGGAAGGCCCATCAAGTTGGCCCCAATTTAGAAAATTGGGCCATAAGTGGGCCATTAGTGGGCTTGGAAAGGTTATATAGAACTAGACCATGGATGCTATGGAATTGGGCCTAGGTTATGGTCCAAATTAGATCAGGAGTAAAATGGTCATTTTACCCTAAGAATGATTATTGGATTTTGACTAAGTGTTATTGTGATAATGATATCTCGGGGAGTCGTTGGAGTAGTCATTAGAGATTCCTTACCGTGAGATTATGCATTCAACTTTGCGAGGTGAGTTTTATATGTATACCAAGCTTTGCTCGATGCTGGGCGTTGCTCGATGCTGGGCGGGGCCCGATGCCGGATTTCGGGCCGATGTCGGGAGGAGCCCGATGTCAGACATTTTCCGATGTCGGGCGGAGCCCGATGAAGCGAGCAAGGCCCATGATATGTTATTATGATTATGTGTACGGTATGTGGTAGTTTGGGGAGACATACTAAGCTTCGTGCTTACAGTTTTCAATTTGGGTTTCAAGTACTTTTGGTAGCAAGGGGAAGAGCTCATGATGACTGCATTGCACACACCACAATGTTTTAGTCTGGGATGTTTACTCTGATATTTTGACATATGTTTTTGGATATGATGTTTTGAGATACTATAATTTACACTGTGGATGAGATGATTGATAACTATGGTTTATTTAATAATTTAAAACGAAATTTTTTTGTCATGATTTTTGGGATGTTTCATGGAGACTGATAAGGTGAAGGGAAATGAGGCCATAAGGATGCTTAAATACTAGCCAAACCCTAAAAATTAAGGCTTCTTCATTAAGCAAGTACGCCCAGCGTAGTAGCGTACACTGATGTACGCTTGGCGTACTCCGAAGGCCCCAATATTACAACAATGCCCTTAAGGCCCTTTTTACATATGTTTCTTGAACCCTGGAACCAAATGCAATATAAATGAACTAAATGGTTTAATTTAGAAGTACCTCACATCGGAATGTTACGTTGCTCAAGTGTTGTAATTTTTGCATTTATAGGATAATTAGGGCTTTTTTGGTTGAAGAACAAACTATTGTGAAGAAGGTGTTGAATATCCAGAAGGCAAAAGAAAAGCTACTAGCAGGAGGTAGAGTGTAATCGGACCTATGCTTTCATTACTCTTTTAGATTTTTTTTAACTCCATTTTGGATTTTGTTTTTGTTGTTTTCATTTTAAAATTACTTTCTTATAAATTCATGTTTCAGATATTACTTGCATCCAAGTTTAGTGTTTTCATAGTCTTTGAGAATAATTTTAGAAAAAAAACAATATAATAAACTTAATAGATTTATCCATTTTGCTTAAAAATCAAAAAATAATTTCTTTGAAGATTCATATCCCATTATATTTTAAACTTGTAGGATAACATTGATTGATGCAAGTGATATCTATGGTTTATGTTGATTTCGTATACAAACAGGTAATTTACATTACCCCTGGACCTAAAATGGAAAAAATTACTCTATTTTATTAAAAAAAAGGCTTGATGAATGTTTACAAGTTGAGAGTTGTAAATATAAATAAGATATGGCGGTAGGAATCCACATAAGTACATGTGAAATTGAATAATAAAATCATGTAATTTAAAATTTTTTGTCATATTTAAGTCTATTTTATAACTAAAAATGAATATTATGATGTTATTTTCGAAAGGTGGCCATTTTACCCTTGGACCTAAGGTGGAAAAAAACCATAAATTTTGGTTTGTGTATTATGTTATGTGTGTGTTGAAAATACCTTTTTGCTTAAATGTTGGGAAGTTCATAAGTTATTTACATTTGTGAACTTTTTTGGGAATTTCATGAGTTACAAAGGAGTCAAAAAGGGTAAAAATGGTAGATTTTGGTTTAAAATACCAAAACTATCAACATTGACCAGAAGGATTAAATAACCAAAACTTCTGTTGTAGGAGCATGCATACACATTTATTTACATTTGAAAATGTTACTTGTTACTCTATATTATTTTCAAAACATGTTCTCCTAATGATCTACTCTTATCAGGTGGCTTAAAATATTCACATTTCTTAAATTAAAATGATTATTTGGGAATATTTTATAAGTATATATACATTTAAAGTTGTTTTGTATGTTATAGTGCTTCTGAAGGACACTTGATGGACACTGATGAGTTACCAACTGCATACATTACATGCTCCACACAAAAACACTGATGAGATATCGACTGCATACATTGAAGATGTAAGTTTTTTTCTTCAAATTTGACTTATGAGTTAATTTCGTTGTGTATTATTTCTCAATTTCTTTGTTATCTCCCTACATTCTAATTTTCATATGAGTTAATTTCGTTGTGTATTGAAGATTACTTCACCCCTACCGAAGCAGGTGGACAAGAAGGTCACCCATAGAAATGTACCCTTTATTTTGTAAAACAAAAGTAACACGTAAGTAAATTCTAATGATTATATTTATTTCATTCTGCAACTGAATTTGAATCATTTTTCTATTCTTGCAATTGATTTTTTTTTGTTTTGTTTTTTGATTCGTTTATCTAGATCTCTCTTAGGGCATAGTTTTTTTTGTTGCCGCTATATACCATCACAAACACACATATCTCCAAACAATTTTTTTTCTAGATCCCTATCAGTAGTTTTTGTTCTTTGTTTTGTTCTCATGTGTTACTTCGTTTTTTGGTTCTTTTTTCTTACTTAATCACTTATGAGTATGTTTTCTGCAAAATTTGAATATAAATCCAGATATTTACACATGCTAATCATTGAAATCGAATAATAAGTTTGATTCTTATGTAAATTAATTGCTTTGGCATGATTGATTGAAGATCTTTCTACTCTAACGATTATAGAAATGCAATAAACACACACACACACACACACACACATATATATATATATATATATATATATATATATATATATATATATATATAATATTTTTAGTAATTTTTAATTTATTTATCATCTTTCATAGATGGGGTTCCAATTTGCTAGAAAAACTATATACACAACAACATGGGTTGCTTTGCTGTTGTATCACTTTTAATGGAGTTGTTCGGTTTTTCCACTGCCTATCCAATTCATTTTTACCTCTTTAGAATTACCCGAATCTTTTTAGTATCCATGTAATTCTAATCATTAACTTCATTCATATGATTCTAATCCTTTTAGATAATAGCATTGTACTTATATTTTCTTACATTTTTATGGAATTGACCATTCCTAAATGAATGTGATTCTCACTATTTGTTTGTTTTCATTCTATGTTTTGTTTTTTATTCCATCATGGAATAATATTTTGGACTATTTGAAATTCAATTATACAATATACATTCCAAACAACCTGAAATATGTTTCTATATTCAACTTATTTAGTGATATATCTCATTTAATTAATCATTTTCATTTCTAAAAAACATGATTTTTGTCCTTTATATATAAATCAACTTATAACTTTTTTTATTGTTCTTAGAACTCTCTCTGCCCAAAAGGCACAAACTATTTTAATAAATGTTGTTGTCCAAAAAGAAGAGCATTTGATGCCACCATTTGCACTTAAACTGTATTGCGAGTCGCCTTTCCTTCATCTTCAGCTAGCGTTAAGGTCATATTTAAAAAAAGAATAAAAATATAAATATGTATTTATGTTATTTTAATTATTTAATCATGTAGGATCAAGGACGTGACACTTCCAGGTGAACCTGGAAACAAAGCCATGAAATAAGTTTCTCAACAAACCATAACCATTTCTTTGAAAGCTATTGGAGAAGGTACAAGAGTATTTTTGTCATTGTCAATTAATTTGATTCCTTTTAATTGCATTAGACGTATATTACTTAGAATGGTATGTTATATTTAACTAGACAAAACAAACAATTTTTTTTTAATTTATTTATGATTCCAATGAAATCAACCATTTCATTCCTTTCCCAAATTCCATCATACCAAACTATGTACTGATTTCTAATGGCATGACATGTATCTAAAGATTATGGCCATGCACATCTTCAAATTAGAACACAAATATGTATTTCTCTATCCATTGAACTACACAAAGCTTCATTTTTTGTTTTATTCCATTTTAGGTACCTTTTGTTAGTTTTTTTACAGGGACTATTGTTGATTTTTTTTATATAAAATAAAAGTTACTATTTCTATAATATTTGGCTCTAATTTTCCACATGAATGCTTTCGTTAGCTCAAAATATGTTTTAGCACACCAAGTACTTAAAACTATTTCTCCTAACATATTCAACACATTCATTTTCACCATCAATATAATCTAGTAACCTTGACATCTGATCACAAATTGTTGTTCAAAAAGGCAATCCAAAGTTGATTTTGCTGACTGCATTGATTCCTCACCCAAGCTGACTGCACCTAAATACTACCTTCGCATATGAATTCAATTTGATAAAACATGATGATTTGTTTGTTTATGAAAGTCTGATTTTAGTGAAACGTTTAACAGGTAAATGGGAAACTTTGGTGATGGATTGTTTGAAGATGGAAAACTTTAGTGGCGAATCTAGAACCAAAAACCACATGGTTCCTTATGTAAATAAAATTGAAATAGGTGGGTCTTTTCGCAAAAATAGGTAGGTCTTTTAGCAAAAATGAAATAGATCCTACATATTTTCTATATATATATATATATATATATATATATATATATATATATATATATATATATATATATATATATATATATATATTTGTTGTATTAAAAAAAAAGGTAGGTCCTAGGACCTACCTTCAACAAGCTTAGCTACACCTCTGAAAATTTATATCTTGGCAACTATGTCTTAAATGTCAGTTTTCATTGTCCAGTTCATGGTTAGCATTTTAGGTTCAGTTATACATGTAATAATTCTCTTATCTTTGATTATTTATATACATTACCAACTTTATCCTTTTGATGTTATATAGAATATGTTATTATATGGGTATAATGATCAGAACATTAATAGATGTATCTAATGCAAAGATCCATATCTGCACGTAGAAGCCGTTCGTCAAGATGCAAGTTCTATGAATAAGAAACCAGTAGTCTATCCACATTCTCATAAAAAGCTTTTATAAACATGCAGATGTTATAACTCTATTAATGTATCAATCTTCTGTTCAATGACTCTCAACTTGCAGATGTTATAACTCTATTAGGGGTATTTGGCTTATATTTTGAGAGGCCAAAAGTCCTTTTAGGAAAAGATAAAAGGAAAAGATGTTTGGTAAAAATACTTTTAAAAGTTACTTTTGGATTTTGGATATAAGGAAAATGAATTTTTTGAAAAGTCAGGAAAATTTTTTCCTGGTTTTTTGCAACTTTTTCTAAAAGGACTTTTGGTATCTCAAAAGATAAGCTAAACACCCCCTTAATGTACCAACCTTTTATTCGATACTCTAAAAGACGAAAAATCTCATGATCCAACCAAACTCGTGCCAATGGCACGGGTGACCTTCATCTAGTTGGAATAATTCCATATTCAATATAATCTTTTTACAAATTTGTTAAAAAATTTATAAATAGTATATTAGGCTATAATGTTCACATTAGTTCTAATATGAAATGGCATTTGGTCTGGTGTGTTTAATTTTCAAAGTGGTTAAAAGATCAAATATCATAATAAACAAAATATATAGATTTTGGAATATGATTAGTTGGGTCCGTGTTTGTTTTTAATTCTTTTTTTTTTTTAATAAGCTCATTGTCATATTTTAATCAAGTATGCAACATTAAGTACCAATAACAATTAAAATGATAAATTTTCTTTCGTAGTTTTTCATTGTCATATTTTAATCATGTAGTCATGTTAACCACACCCCTTGTGAATGTGATCCATTCGAAGTACAATCACTAAATAACAAAATTATATTTGGATTTATCTTCATGTTATAATTTATTATACACTAGCGATCGAAAAAAATCATTTGCTGATATTCCTGTTATGTTACGATACTTTTCATTATGTTTATTTGTTTTTTAATAATTAATTTATACTAAAAGTGTTGGAAGTGTAAACATTGGCAAATGACGTCTATATCACGATTTTATGCAATTTTTGGCAATTGCTTGATTTTGAAACCATCGGGAATCCAAACATTCGTAAAACTTATAATATACTTTCCATATTTATTGCTACTTTGAAATGCTAAAGATATGAGCATCGAAAAAACAAAAATATTTTCGCAAATCCAAAGTATCCACTTGATTGATCTTTCGCTATTCTTTTCTTATTTTCTAAAGATTGACAAGAAAAAGATAAAGATTTCCTCCATATGATATGCACATGCACATCACACGTATAGATTTTGAATTTTGGGGTCAAACTATAAAGAAATGTTGAAATTGGGGTAAATTTTTGAAAATTGACTAAAATTAGAAGAAAATAAAAAACAATTTGAAACTTCGGTGCTCGTTCACCATTGCTGAAAAATCAACTCAAAAAAGATCCTAAACGATTCGGAAAATCATATCTGGTCGGATCTTCTTTTCCAAACTGTCAAAATCTTCAAATCCCACCTCCACAAATCAAATGGGTCCTCTTAAAAAACCCCAATTCTTCTTCTTCCAATTCTTCATCCTCAAAACAATTTCAAAATGGGTGTTATCGCAGTCGCAAATGCCCCTCTTCATGTTCTTGCAGTTGATGACAGCAATCTTGATAGGAAATTGATCGAACGTCTGCTAAAGACCTTTTCATATCATGGTAAAACATCTTTTATTCACCTATTTCTAAAATAGGGTTTTATTCAAACCTTCTGTGCTCATTCGATTTACCATTTTTTGTGATTGTGATTGCAGTTACTGCTGTAGATTCTGGAAGTAAGGCCTTGGAGTTTTTGGGTCTGCAAGATGTTGAAAAGCTTCCGTCTTTTGCTGCTAACACTTGTCAACCAGTATGAATCTTCTTTCATTTCTGTTTTTGCATATCATTCTGTGAATCTTTAATCAATCAAATTCTATATTTGACTTTTCGTGATGAAGTAATAAACCAATCATACTTCATTTTGAAAATTTTCAAGAATTACTTCTTTGTGCTATACGAAAAAGCTGATAATTTGATTTCGGAATATCAATAATTTGATGAAGAAAACAAAATTCACTCATATAAATTCTTAATTTGAACGAGTCTATGGTTGACTTTCAAAAGTCAAAATGATATTTTGGTTCTGTAGATTGTAGATTGAAGAGGCGTGTTTGATATATGTGTTTCTTGTTGATCGTTATATTGATTTTTGCTTTGTTCTTCAATTAATTTCAGGAAGTGGAAGTGAATTTGATTATTACGGATTATTGTATGCCTGGGATGACTGGTTTTGAACTCTTGAGAAAGATTAAGGTGAGGTTTTTGATCTTATTTAGTTGCTATTTGTTCTAAAACACAAATTTATTTCCAAAATCTTTCGCATATGATCCAGATCATGTTTGTAAAAACTTCTTATTTCTAGTCATTAATGTATGATCTTGGGCTCGTTAAACACGACCTATGCCCAATATCTTGGTTATTATGATGGTTGACTTTATTCGATATTATCACTTATGTTTTAGATTTTCACTTTTCAATTAAAATGAGGGGGTATAAATGTCAATTTTTTTTTAAAGTAGATGAATTGTGTTGTGGACATTTTGATCTACCTTTCCTTTCGTTGGTGTAGGATCATTTATATAAAATGGGAAATAATTATATAATGTTGTGATATTTGCAGGAATCAACATCACTTAAAGACATACCGGTTGTAATCATGTCCTCCGAGAACGAGCCAGCTAGGATAAATAGGTGATTTAGATTTTACATGTCAAATTACCATTTTACCCTTGTCCATTTTCATTTTACAAACTATTTCGGTTTTAAGTGTCCCATACTTTCAAATTTTTTAGAGCAAATTACACGAATGTTCCCTGTGGTTTAAGGTAATTTACGAGTTTGGTCTTTAACTTATTTTTTTAACTCGGAAGGTCCTTAATGTTTGTTTTTGTTACGCATTTGATCCCTACTATTTGTTTTTGTTATGTGTTTTGTTGTTGTCTTAACTAAAAAGACAATTATTTAAATAGAGATAAATAATGGGGTAGGTAAGGTAAGGTGAGGGGGTTGGGTTGAGATGTATTTATTTAAATAAATTAAAAAATCAAAGGCGATATAGTCTTTTTAGGTAAAACAAGGACCAACCACGTAACAAAAACAAACAATAGTGACCTTCCGAGTTAAAAAAAATAAGTTAGGGACCAAACATGCAAATTACCCTAAACCATAGGGACCATTCGTGTACTTTACTCAATTTCTTTTATGTCCGTGAATGTTTGTCATAGCGGTAAGGAGGGGCACATGGATCCCTATATTCCTTCATATGGTCATGTTTGAAGGGTATTTTAGACATTTGATGCTTATGATAGTTTTTTTTTCTTTATCAGATGCTTGGAAGAAGGAGCTGAGGAGTTTTTCCTGAAACCCGTGCGGTTGTCCGATGTTGACAAGTTGAAACCCTACTTCTCAAAGAACAAGAGGAAGACCAACAATAATGAGGAAGAATGTGTTTCAAATGACAAATCTAGAGTGAAGTACGATGATGTTGAAGCATGGTCCGAGGAAGAAAGACAAATGTTTTCTGAGGATAAGTCTTGCTGACATCATCATCATAATCATCGTGAGAGGTTCAAGATTCATGTGGTTCCATCAAGGTCATGGAGAGGTGTTATTAAGTTGGGAAAAAACTAGGGTTTGTGATATAACCCATGATTGAATGTTATCTTTTTGAACATTTCGGGTTTTACAATTGATCATAAAATAAATTGGTAATCGTAAAACTTGTTGTTTGTATTGCAAATCTTTAATTTGTTATTTGTTTGTTTTATTTGGGGACGTTTGTGGTTCAATTCGGTATTAGGTATGAATCTTACATGATAATTCTTTATAGCCAGTAGTTTAGTTTAAAAAAAAAAAAAAAAAAAAAAAAAAAAAAACTCTTTATGGAGTTCCAAAATTGCAATGAGAAAGCACTACAACGAGTTTGAATATTATACGGATTTAAAAACTATGTTCACTATTTTTCTAGGATCTTTGGAATATAAGTGTGTTACCTTGTACTTCAGCTCTTTTATGATTCACGTAAATGTCATATTTTTTGTAACATCATAGGTGTTTTGAGTGGCTAAATGAAAAAAAAAAACATAAAACTAAGTGTTTATTTTATGAAAAAGGAGAATATAGCGACAAAAATTGAATAAGCAGAATTTATTTTCAGGGGTTAGATGGCTGAAGTGTTATGGATAGTGTGTTCTATAGGAATCAAAAGTTTAGTGAACGGTTTATAACCAACTAAACCTTTTTTTATTCTTCTAAATGTTTATAATTTATAATTATTTATAAATATTGTCTTTTACATTTAAATTTCCTGTTGTGTGACCCAAATAGGTTTAGAAGATGATATTGACATCGATATTATGATTATGTACATACACTGACGAGTTTCTTTTCTTTTTTGTTCTTCTTTCTTTCAACACTAGCAAATACATACCATGTTCCCCATTAACATGTAAGGATGTAGTCAGTTGTAACATTCGGTTTTGGGGGTAAATAAAGTGTGGATAAAAAAAACATAAAATTAAATAGAAAGTATTAAGAAAACGCTAGTTGAATGATTTCAAAGTTCAAAACACTTGAATGATCTATGGCGAGAAGATTTAAGATTTAAAATGCCAAAGGGCTAACGGGGACAAGGTGGGGAAACATGTCAAAGCATAAATGTAATTACTCAAACTAATGATAAAATGAGAAAATGTGATAAAATGATACTTAATAGCTTAAAAGGGAATTACATGGTGGAAATATGGATAGAAAGCACGAAAAGAAGGAATGTGACTAGGGGTGTGCAAAAAAACCGCAAAACCGCAAAACCGAGCCAAACCGGCCAATCCGAAACCGAAAAAACCGAAATCAAAAAAATCCGTAACCGAAAAAAACCGAAACCGAAAAAACCGGATATCAACGGGTCGGTTTTTGGTTTTCATATTTAGGTATCCGCGGATACCCGAACCGAACCGTTTGATTATATATATATATATATATATATATATATATATATATATATATATATATATATATATATATATATATAAAGTAAAAAAAAAAATATTATTTCATTAGTATTGTTTTGATTGATCTACCAGTTCAATAACCTGAACAAAAATCCATATCGACAACTTCAATTTTGTAATTCTAAATTCATTTGATTTTCTTGTTATTTTTATTATTGTATTTATTATACAAATTATAAGATATAATATTTAAACTTCATTATGTTTTTTTTTAAACTCTTTGACTTACTAATTTTAAGAAAGAGATAACTAAAATGGAGTTTGTAGTTTCAATTTAATTTAATTTTTTATATTTTACCGGGTACCCGTGAACCGAACCGTAGTTACCCGCTTTTATACGGATCGGTTCGGTTCGGTTTTTTTGTCAATACGGTTTGGTTTCGGTTAGTGCGCATGAGGTACCCGCCCCGTGGTCACGGTTAATAATTTTATTACTATCCGAACCGAACTGCCCCGTGAACACCCCTAAATGTGACATTTTAGACTAAAACCGTCAAAGTAATGTAACTCATGTCACCGTGACTTCATTATTTTGGGTCTGGGATGGTAATGAAACTTTTATATATATATATATATATATATATATATATATATATATATATATATATATATATATATATATATATATATATATATATATATATATATATATATATAAACTAGCCGTTTACCCGCGCCAAGCGACGAGTGTGTCAATGGTGGTTGAATGCTGAAAGATGAATTAAACCCTAGAAATGGAAACGTCAGCAATATATATCCAAGATTTGTGAACAGAAATTGCGAGATTTTGGGAAATATGAAGATAAGGAATGAACCGGGTCAAAATAGTCTAAGAATAGAGGATAAGAGATTTGATATTTTCAACTGTTGACCATATGTACTCTACTCTTTTTGTAATGCATAAATTGATTGTACAAATGCATTGTATGTTTGTACGACTTAAAATTCAGCATTTGATCAATATATATATATATATATATATATATATATATATATATATATATATATATATATATATATATATATATATATATATATATATATATATATATATATATATATATATATATATATATATTATTAAAATTTAGCATATTGTGACCAAAGTGTAACTTTTCTGAAAATACCGAGACTTTTCTAACAATTTTTTTTTTCTAGATGCAAAAAGTAGCAATATAATTTATTTATTTATTTACTACAAAATCATATTCTTTTTTTTCTTTACCGTGTAACTTAAATTTTTTCTTATTAAAAACATTGCGTTCTAGAAAACTGAATATTCGATATTTATTATGCCAGGAAAAGCTTCACTTCTCACTCATTTTCAGGTAAGGGTGTTCAAAACCATATTTTTGAAAATTTGGATATCTAAAATTTTATGATAATGGATATTGATATCCAAATCCGTATCTGACTTTTTGGATATCTAAAATTTCGGTTGCAGACTAATATGAACTAGGGAGGAATCCCGCGTTGCGGGTGTTGGAGTTGTGGGGGTTGGAGGGTATTTCATAGTCTTTTATTAAAAAACAGGAAATAGCAACAAACTTCACAATACTTTACATACATTGGCTCTAATTTGCTACAACATCCTGCAACGTACAACCATGCAATTAGTTTTCTTTTTCAAAACATAAAAAAGGGTAAAATAATATGAGACTGATAGTTCAATCCATTTGTTTAAAAATTAGTTATACTTCAGAACCTAAGATAATATTTGTTATAGCACCCTGCATATTAATTCTGACCAACTTTGTAAATAAACCAAGAAATTCTCAATTCAAAACTTCAAAAAACTGTGCAAAACAATCAACAAAAACAAACATCAACCTTGAAATCATACCCTGCATCGATCTTTTAACCTTCGATTCACCCCTTGAAGCCGATGGCCAGTCAACCACGAAATTGTACACATCTGGATTAGGATGTACAGAGTTGCATTTAACTGTGTACAAAAAAGCTTTGCAAAAGATTGGAAGTGATAAATTGATATAATGAGAACCTGCAAAAAAAATATCAAAGACATAGACAATATGCAAAAGATCAAACACCTGGTGTGCATGGTCGACATGATCGGGAATGCTTGCTTTAGGAACTGAAATTATAACATGATGAAGTAGAATGAAGCAAATTAATGAAGCAAAATTACAGGTTCATCGGAGATGATACAAAGTTCACCATGAGAGACACCTTTCTTTGTGAATTCGAGATCTGCATAACCGGCGGCGACACCTCCACCAATTATCACATAACGAAATGCTATTCCCATTTCTTTGTCGACTGTGTGTGACCAGAATGCGTTGGTGTCAGGAGGAGATGTGGCGATGATGTTTAAAATTGAATACAGAAAAAACGATTCGATTCAATTGTTTACTGAGGGTCCGCAGCTTCATTGCTCTCTAGTCTTTAATAGAAGGGAAGGAAAGTATTGAATTCTTATGCTTTTTCTGGCGCCAAGTTACACCCTATGAATGTAGAAACCTGCAAGGAAAAGAGCTTAAATGAGAACGTCAGCTGAAATCAGAAGTCGGCTTGTCGGATATCGATTGACCTAATATTCCGTCGTAGAATGAGAGGGAAACAATCGGTAGCGCAATCGGAGGAGAGGCGATTGGAATCTGTGAAGCAGTGGAAGAGGTAAAATGGACGACTAAAGGAGCACCGATGGCAAAAGAAAGAAAGACATAGGAAGCGGTGGGTTATTCATCTTCGAGTCCCCAGAGAAAAAAAATTATTGAAGAGAGAAGGTGGAGGAAGAAGCAAGCGGTGGAGACATCGATCAGAAGATGGAAGGATCGGGAACTAAAAGTGTTTACTCTAAGGCGGTGGAGGAATTAAGGAACGATGAAGCGGTGGAAAACAATCCAATTCCTATCGGCTTAGATGGCCGTTCTTAATCCTATCCTAATAAATAAGTAGAATCATGCCACGTGTCAGTCTCCCAGCCCCTAAAATAGAGTTTTCCCTCTTCTTTTCTTCAGCTCAATTTACGTAAATGCCCTTCACTTCAAATTGAATCGGCGCAATTCAGTTTGCCTATTTTTTCGTCCCTGTACTCTACTTTTTTCCTAAAATCTAGAATCAATCAACGATATACTCTTCTTGTAAATAGGTATTTGATATGCTGACTTCTTATAGGCAAACAATCTTCTCTCGACGAAAGTTTAGGGTTTTGGATGGTATTCATCGCTGCCAACAATCTTCTGTTAACTTTTTTCGATCAACAAAACCTTTTAATCTTCATGGAGATTTGGGTTATCTTCCCTGAGATCCAGTTAATAGTGGTTTGAGGGTATTGATTTTAACTTTGGGCATATATGAGGTATGAATCTGGATCTTCGACTCCATTTTGAGCTTTTTATGGGTAGAGTCTCCACGTTTTTGAAAAAAAAGGCCTATTCTTCTCTTGCGATTGCCGCTTCACTGTCATCCTTCTCTAATTCTCTTTCTTTGTAAACCAGGTTTCAGTTCGTTTCCTTTCTCCACTTCATGTGTGGCTCTGCGAATCTTCCTCCACTTCTTCACTTTGTAAGTGATTTTCTTCCACTCTTCAAAGTTCAATCTTATACACGATAGTTTCTATATATGATCTTTTATTGTTATGATAAGAGGAAATCACTCCTGGCACCAGAATTGAATCCCGTGTTCCTCTTAATTTTCTCTTATTTGCTTTTGTGGCTAAGGGTTAATAGGATTTCTTTATTTATCTATTTTTAGGGCTTATCGAAATTGAATTTGTGGTTTTTGTTGTGTAATTTGCCTTCAGATAAATCTTTGTTAATGTTTTCATTTACAGAAGTAAGCTGAATTGGATTGTAAAGCTATTTTTGCAAGCCTCACACGAAAAAGTTAACAATTGTTGATAGCAAGACGGGTGAGAGAAAAGATAGCAGGTATGTTGAAACACTTCTTAATCTCTCTAAAATTAGTATTACCTGCCGGTTCCACCGTTTGTTGGTATTAATTTGTTTTTCCTCTATGAATCCCACCTTCTGATCACATGTCTTTTGATTTGTTTGGCTTGTGCGACCACAGGAAAGAGGCAGAAAGGATTGCAATCGATTTTGTGTTTTCATTGACTGGAATAGAATAACCGATATATAGAGTGAAGGAAGATAGTATTTTGCATGTGGGTTTTCGTCTGGGTCACAACAATTGCGATTTGTAGGTCACAACAATCGTCATTTGGGTGTGAAAATAATTTGTCTTTCAGACATAAAATCTGACCCCTCCTCATTCTCTCTTCTGTTATCGTTGACTTTTACCAGGTTACTGATTTAGAATTTTGTTAGTTGTGCAGCTATTAGAAGGACAAGAAAATCAACAGTGTTGCTGCCACGAGTCTTGTGTGGCCTGTGTGCAATGGAGGTCCAGTCTTCGAGTTTTGCGGTGACAACTTTTGGTAAAGCCTTGACAACATGGGGAAGATGGGTTAATGCCAATATACACTCTAGCAAAACTTTGGTATTTTAATCTGGGTATTCTCTTCTTTTTTCAGGTCAATTAACATCAAAGTAAGTTACAGTTATGTTCAAATGCTATAAAATCACCAAAATCAATTTGAATTTAATGATTTATATATTTATGTAGAGGATGGTAGTGGAATTCAGGAGTTCAATGTGACAATGAAGTGGAGCCTACAAAGAAGAGAAGTTATCTAACATCAAAATCAATCTGAATCTTGGTAATTTATACATATTATATTTTTATTGTTGCAACTATTGACAATTTTGAATGTCCATAAAAGCATTTTTTTTTCGAAAACTAACCAATAGAAGCATTGCACTTTCATTTTTTTTTTTTCAAAACCTAACCAATTTTAGCATTGCACTTTGTATTTTCTTGAAAAACTAACCGGTAACAGTTTCTTTTTCCTTTTAAAAACTTACCAGTTTTAGCATTGCAATCTTAAATTTCTTTAAAAATTAACCGTTTTTATCATTGCATTTCCATTTTTTTTAAAACCGCTTTTCGCATTGCACCAATAAGCCATCAGGTACGAGTTGTCCAAAAAAAAGAAATTTTTTCATTAGTTGTTGTTGCTTAGCCTACTCAATTGGCCTCGACCTTACTGCTTTTTTTTCTTAATTGTTTTTTGTTATTGAAATCACTGCATTGATATTGCTAATAACACAATTTTTTTTCAAGTTGACAGCAAAGAACAGGTTCTAATAACACAATTTTTTTTCAAGTTATTGAAATCACTGCATTGATATTGCTAATAACACATTTTTTTTTCAAGTTGAGGGTATTAATTTTAACTTTGGGCATATATGAGGTATGAATCTGGATCTTCGACTCCATTTTGATTTTTATTATGAATCATGATTTTTATTTTCGTTTTTTTACTGATTTAGAAGCTATGTAAATTTATATATTCATTAGAAAGGTCTAAATGAAGGCAATGATTGAGATGTGAGCGTATCAGATTTAGAAATTATTCAACCGATTTCTTGGGTTCCAGCATCAATTATTTTGGTGATGAAGGTAATTGGGTTTTCAGGGTGTATAATCCTTAATCAATTAAAGCATGGGAAAAAAAGCTAACAATTCTTTGGAGTTTAAGGCTTTATAAAGCTTTTTTTTTATATCTAACAAATAAGTTATTGGTTTGACAATTGTATACATAGGTTATTGATAGTTGTATAGATATGGAGTTTATTGATTATCAATATGGTTATCAGGTTCTTATGTTTTTGCCAATTATTAGGTTGGTTCCTTCACTTATCTGTGTTCTTTTCTTTTGTTGCACATTATGTGGGTGCAACTACCAAGCACAACACTAACATTGTTATTGTTGTTATAGGATAACATCATGAAGGTATGTCACGCATAATGGATGGTAAGTATTAAGAATGATCTTCTTTACCTGATATATAATGGGTAAAAGCAACTCTATGTAATCTCTACGGTTTGATCATGAAACTGGTATTTTGAATTAACTATGTTTTGGTGAACACTAATGGGGTCAACAAGAATTTATAAACATTGAATGGGTATCCTTCATCACATTTTTTTTTCTGGTTAAAATGTGTATTTAAAATTACCATTTATTATTTTTTTGGTTTTCATGTATTTAAGCAGAAAGCTACGGTAAGTGCACACACACAAATAAGCTTGATGATTTTTGTAATGCTATTACATCCATTATAGCAATTCACTTTCAAAGAAGAATAAAATACTTTTTTGTTCCTTAGAGATTATCGTTTTAATCATTTTCGTCGAAGGGCAAAACTGTCACTTTTTTTGTATAAATAAGGTTGATGATTTTTATTATGTGATTACATCCATTTAGATCAAGTGCAATGTCATCAATCTTTTAAAACATTATTTATGAATTGTTAATGTGTTCTTTAGATTCAACACCAATTAAATGAAGAACACCTTTAAGGTGTCTAAAGGTATCATCATCTCTTCCTGTTCCTGATCACATACATATATGTAAGCTCAAAATTGTTACCAGAGATTTCAAGTGGTTGTTTCTTTTTGACTTATTGGGTTAAGCCAAAAAAATCCGGTTTAATGTATTTAGAGTTTTAAGATATTAATCATTTAGCTATTTTCCATTCTTCTTTTTTCCTCCCAACTCCTATCATTAAAATTGATGATTACTAGACTACAGATTTTGTGCATAACCAATTCTTACACTTGGAACAACAGATTTTGTTAAATGGGAAGATAACTAGACTACATTAACAAAGGATGGCGGTCATGCAACTCAATTTGAGCACACTATTTTGATCACAAAAACTGGTGTAGAAATTGACAAAATGTTGAAGCTTTTTACATAATTTTTGCACATAATAACATAAAAACTCAAAGAGAGGTTTCAATATTTGTTTATTTTAATGATTTTACGTTAATATAATGACTAATTACAAAAGTTATAGCATTGTACTTTGAAAATACATTGTTGTAATTGTTATCTTTTACTTTTGGTTATCCAAATTATAGCAATGTACTTTCAAAGTACAATGCTATAATTAGGAATCTATCATTTGGCAATGTACTTTCAAACAAGTCATCCGAAATTTAATGTTCTATAATTAGGTTTGTCACTAAAATGTTAGGGAAGATAAAACAATGTGAATATTATTTCTTAGTTTTTATAGATTTACATGTATTTGAATTTTGTTATTTATTTTTTATACTAAGTCATTTAGCATTTATTATTGTTAATTTAAGTAATCAACCCCGTGTATTACACGGGTTTTAACCTAGTTAGTATATATATATATATATATATATATATATATATATATATATATATATATATATATATATATATATATCTTATTTTTTTCGTTCTGATTAATCATTTTAAAAAATAAGCAACATATACGCATACAAAAAGGTCATTTTAGTTGTCCAAATGGTCATATTTGTTGTCAAAAAATCTTTTTCCGATGAAAATGATCACTTGCTATTAAAATATAATCTAGTAAAAATGGTCATTTTTTATGGTATAGTCTATGTATCTGATTAGTTAAAACTCCGTTACCCTTTAGCCTATCAATATCAACGGTATCAGGTTTTGCCCTTTGTTTTTGAAGTCCATGGTTCAAGTTATGTTGGAGACATAAGATGAAAATAGGAAAATTAAGAGTATATTATATTTACCGTTCCAACAACATAAGTTTGTTATGCTCCTCTTCATAAAGCTGCAAAATAGCTATTTAAATAAAATCATATTAACTGACGTAAAAGTTCTAGAAAATCTTGTGCTAATATAGGTTTTATATGGGTATGGTCCTCAAGTAGAATCATTGCCAATCGAAAATCCACAAGTTGAATTATGATGTTTTTTTATGTAATCCTAAAATATGTTCCTTGGTGAATTGTTAAATCATTCACATTGTTTTAATGAGATCGCTTAACATCACTAAGTGGTAACAACATATGACTAAATACTTTAAGTGCTTTCAAATTCCTATTAAACGCACCCTAAAATGATTTTAGTAAAAACAATGGCTAGTAAATATATAATTTGCAAATAAGTTGTTGCTTGCTTAGGATGGACGTAATACTAACAATGATGATATGAAAATAAACAGCCAAATGCAAGAAATAACATTGTATCATCCTATTTTCCTTTCTTCGTATGACAATATTATACCTTAGAAAATCTATTAGATGCAAAGAAATTCTAACACACTATAATTGGACAGATTTGTCAAAATCCATTGGCCTAATAATTAATAAAAGGTACGGTTCATTGCTATAAAGGATTCGATTCTTCAAAGTAAATTGACTTGATAAAAAATCAAAGCCTTTAAGCGTTGCATTCATTCTTCACTAATTACAGTGAATTTCTAGAAGGGAGTTTGAAGCTAATCGCTCAATTCACTAAGGATGAAACTTTAACTTCATTAGAAACTTACCCTCTCCAAGATTACAAGAGTCAAGATAATATAACCCTTCTATCAACCTATCCATTGACTTATGGACACTTTTTAGTTGGTTCATTCCTAATATCTTGGTATTGTGTACTCCCACATGCATCATTTATACCTTTTGAACCCCTGTATATTGTATATTCAAAACACGATTAGCTGATTAGAGGAAAGAGAAGAGTGCATTGCTAAAAAAATAAACAAATTTAGCTACAAATTTGATGCTACAATACAACAGGAAAAAAAAAAGATTGACATATTCATACCTCAAAGTGGCAGATGGTGTGAGTTTGTCTTAGGTGCTAGGGAGACCTGAAAAACTAATTAATATTGAAATGAAAATGGTACCCTTTTCCAATTTTATATGTTATACCTCAAAGGTCCATTAAGCAAAACATAATACATGTTTATTAATGGTTGTGTTTGAGGAAACTCCATTATCATAAAGCTTTGCTCATAATGAAAATTTTTTGTTTTTTATAGAATCATACTTTTTCTTTCTATAACATGATTATAATTTTAATTCTTTTCATTGTTCTTTCTTGGGCTAACGTAAGAAATGGCACGAGATAGATACTAATTTCTACCTAATCAACAAAAAAGGTTAACTTCGATGTCATGGTCTAGTTTAAAAAGTTGATATATCATAAGTGAGTAAGTACCACATCTGTAGGAAAGAGCATAAAGAAAATTGATAATGTCATAAAATCGAAACTAAAAAACAACCTGGGATAAATTTCTATAAAAAGATAGCATAAAGAAAGATTTCGTAATGATCATACTCACCTCTTGTTTTCTCTTAGGCATTTACAAACACTTTATGCGCACTTTCCTTGAGCACGTTAATACCTTTAAATTCTTAATTTTCAACGTTACTCCCATTAAATAACTCCTTTGAAACCTATGTAGTTCAATCCAAACACAACCATTTTAGAAGTAAAATGATATGAAAACACTGAGAAGAGTAAAGGAGGAATACAACTTAACGGATGTTAGAACCTTTACTAAATGTATAACGACACTATAAAATCAACCCAAGGGTACAAACACCTATTGCGAGCATCCATGTCAAGGTAGAATCATGGAAAGAAACACCCAGCAGATTGGTGTTCCATTTTGTCTCTTAAGAAATCTAAAACAAAATCACCCAAAAATATAAATAAAAAACAGTCATATCAGAGATGAAAATAAGTATCACATATTTCAATTTTCTATAAAAAACAATCATACTTTGTATAACATTGATGCTTAAAAAATGATTACAGTACTCACTATTTAGTGTTGAAGTCACCTAGTGATTGTGAGTTATATGATTTCATCAATTCATTCCACTGCTTCGATCAATTCTTCCTCCAAAGCTGCAACATTAGATCAAAGATTAAAAATGTATCAGACTCAACTTTATTTTGGAGACGAAAACTTATTATTTTGCATGTGTTGCAGGTTTAAATAAAAAATTTAGTTTTTTAGCACGATAGAAGAACCCAGAAAAAATAGACATAAATCAATCCAACATATTGAAAACCAAGAAATTGAAGTTTCCCAGCCATAAGAAATAGAAATCTCGACTTGAAAACTTTATCCAAACCATAAAAAAATACCCACACAAACATATTGCATTAGAATACTAAGAACATAGTGACAGAAGGAGGGGTTACCTGGACACACACACACACACACACACATATATATATATATATATATATATATATATATATATATAAAGAGAGAGAGAGAGAGAGTTCCATTGGTTGCCAAATCTTGTGTTGGATGAAGCCGGTATAGAAGAAGACTCTTTAAGAAGGGAAAAAAATTGAAGCAGCAAAATGAAACATACAGATCAAATCGAAGCGTCTTCCTCCAGGTCATATGCTTCGTTTGTCTTAAAATACTCAACTTGTTCATCGATCTGTATATTGACACAAAAAAAAAATGAAAAATAGACTTCAAATCAAAAATCAAAGCCACCCATAAATCAGCAAATAATAAAAACTAAGTTCAACGAACACGAAAAAGATGACAACACTATCCAGAGAGAAAAGGAGAGGGAGGACAGAGAATGGATATCATGGGAAAAAGGGAATGTGGGAATTTATCCTGGTTACGGATATTTAGAGAAAGGGCAAAAGTTGGGGGAAAACATCGGAGAGATATACGATGGTAAGGTGGGAGACGACGACGGTTTAGGGTTTGTAGAGAGAAGATGTGGGAGTGAATGGCTAAGTGAGTGAGCTCAGGATTTAATTTTGGGCCGTGAGGGAAAAGGAAAGTGATGGCATCTGTTCCTTTGTAAGACGAAGCATGAGATGTTTGTACATGTTGCAATAAAAACGATACCTCTTAAAATTCAAGAAAAATTGAATATTAGGCCTGACAATCGTGTCGTGTTCGGGTTGGCGTGTCGCGAGTTGGCAGGTTGGCGGGTCAAAATATGCCAACCCAAACACGACCTATTTAAATATACAGGTCACGGGTTGGCGGGTTTGGAACATAAACCCATATATGACCCACCAACCCATTTATTTATACGGGTTCGCAATTTGGCGGGTTCGTGGGTCCGAATTTTAGATATTTAAGTCTTAAACATCAAAATTAAAATTAAAAACATTCATGGAAACATGTTACAGACTTAGACTTATAGCTTACTACTTATGAGCTTAGACCATCCACCACGAGTCATAATGCCAAAACAGTCATGTAACATCCCAAAAATACAGGCCAAAAATTTTATTTTTAAATACGTCATTATAAAACGAACAGTGTAATAAAACATCTGTAATATCATGTCATGTCAAAAACAAGGAAGAAATAATCAAACATGTTATCATAAAACAATATCAGAGTGTAATCCCAAATATCTCATGTGCAGAAAACCATAGTGTGATGCGCTGCGATCAAGCCGACTCCTTTCCTTTGAAAACGAGTACTTGAAACCAAAACTGAAAACCGTAAGCACGAAGCTTAGTGAGTTCCCCCATCATACCACATACCATACAATCACATAGCATACATACTGTCTGTAACGCCCGCAAATCCGGGCTAGTCAAATTAGAGACAATAGGGGTCGAAAACGACTTTTCGACAAAAGCTAATTTAGCATAAATAATCTTAACCAAGTTGTAGATTATGTCACAAGGTTTCCGTACATATAAAGAACGCCGAAATCCGAGTTATAACGAAGAAGTTACGACCCGTCGAAGTTTCGCGACGGAACCGGCACGGCACCGGGAAGCGTAAATAGTGAATTTACGATAAAGCAAGATTTAGCCTTAGTGATCTAAACGAAAGTCGTAGAATATGTTAAACTAAGAACATCGATAAAAAGAACGCCCAAATCTGACTTCGTATGAAGAAGTTATGATTTTTCGAAGTTTCGGATTAGCAGTGTACAGCCCGAAATTCGAATAATAGATTGAGTGATTTTTAGCCGACACGACCTAAACGAGAATCGAATTTCTCGTTAAAAGTAGCATAACGAGAAAAAGATGGGCGAAAACGGATGTCGGATGAAGAAGTTATGAGGATTTAACGGACCAATCCTGTCCCGGCCCGTTAATAATATAAAATTTAAAATCGAGCCAAAATTAGCCGACAGATTCTAAACGAAAGTTGTAAAGTACGTTCCCACCTTCGCGTGGATATAAAGAACGTCGAAAACGGAGCTCGTACGTGAAAGTTACGAATTTTTAAAGTTTGTACTCAATTTTGCGAGATTTGATACGAATTCGCTGACGTGGCGCTTTCCCAGCCGTCCGATGATGATCGCTGAAGTCGCCTCGGATGAGTGACGCGTCGCCCCTCGCTACGCCCAGTGTTCGGTCTCGTACGCGCCGCGTTCGCTTAGCCGTTCTCGGTCCAGAAGAAGCCACGTCGCACCACCAAGCCTTCGCCACCTGGAGGTCTGATCCGAAGCTACGCCCCACGTAAGGTCCTCGGTACGCCCAGCGTACTCCGAGGCTGCGGTCTATAAAAGGGAGGTGAAGCCTCTCGGATTTCTCACACCTTCCACCATAAGTTTCTCTCTCTACTTTCTCTTACTAACCCCCAAACCCCCCTAAACCCTAGGAAAACCCCCTAGCACCTGAGGGAAGCCCCGAGGCTCCCGGAGTCCCGAGAAAAAGGAGTTTTTCGGTTTCGAAACGCTGCTCCAATTAAGTTCCGGTTTTCGATAAAATTTGTTGTAAGTGTGCTACGCTTACGCAATTTTTAATATAGCTTTCAAATAATTATAGAAATGTTATTAGGTCCTTAAAATAATTATTTGGGCTATTATTATGAGTTATATTGAGCGTTATTAACGCCTAATAATAGTCAGACTAATTAATTTGTTGCGGTTATCGTTAGACTAAACCCTAGTGGTATTGGTACTAGGTTTTATCGAAGGAATATCGTTTTGAGAGTATCGAAGCGCTGTCTGAGTGCTGAGTCACCACCTACTCAGGTGAGTGCATAGTCCCTTTCATCTTACACATAGATATAAAGTATTTTATATAAACTACGTGCTATGTTTGCATATTATCTGAATACTTGTTGTCCATGTTGGATGAACATTTTATACATGTTTTAAAAGATTTAAACTGTATACGTATTTTATATACACGAATATGTTGGGTAGAAGAATAATGAGAGATAGAAGATGACGTGAGTATACATTGGCAGCTATAGACTTAGTGCCTATGGGACAAACACCGGTAGCTATGGACTTAGTACCTGTTAGAGGTTGGTAGCTATGGATTTAGTACCTGTTAGAAATTGGTAGCTATGGACTTAGTACCTATTAGTCAGACGTTGGTAGCTATGGATTTAGTACCTGTTAGGAGTTGGTAGCTATGGACTTAGTACCTGTTGAACACTGGTAGCTATGGATTTAGTACCCGATGAGTAGGATATAGCAGCTATGGAATTAGTGCTTTACGAACGAATATCGGCAGCTACGGATTTAGTGCCAGTCCTATAACCCTGTAAGTAAGGGACTTCGGAATAAACGAATGCAGGATAGATGCCTCTTAGGTTAAATCCTTAAGAGTAAAGAAGATAACGGGGATGGGTAATTGGGTTAACTGTTTGATGATTGAATATAACAATTATATTATTGTGGGTTGAAAACCCTATGTACTCACCAGGTTTCCCAACCTGACCCACTCAGTTTATGTATATCACAGGTGACGAAGTGAAGTGACATTACACTGAGAGATTTAAAGAGATGTAGATCATTAGTGTAAATCATTGTAAGTTCTGTTTATGCTTATGTTTCGGTATTAACGATGACATCCCAAACGTTTTAAAATGAAATAAATACGTTTCTTCGAAAATGTTTTAATAACGTATTTACCATGTTTTTCTGGGAACAAATTCCGCAACCTTTTTATAAAATGAAGTACTCTGATTTTTATAAAGCATAAACAAAATCGGTCTTTTCTGGCCGTGATTTTGGAGATGTCACACTGTCAGGCAATTCTGGGGTGCCCGACCAACCTGGTACGGCCATTCTGGGGTGCCGTCCTACCCATGTCAAGCCATTTTGGGGTGCTGGCTACCCATGTCAAGCCATTCTGGGGTGCCGTCCTACCCATGTCAAGCCATTCTGGGGTGCTGACTACCCGTGTCAAGCCATTCTGGGGTATTGACTACCCTTCGGTCCTAACGACCGAACCTCGTGGACTATTCCACCCCGTACTACTACTACTACTATCACATACCATAGCATAACAGATTATCAGACATATCTGGGGTGTCTGAACTACCCTTCGGTCCTAACAACCGAACTTGGGGACTATTCCCCTCCTACTACCACTATCACATATAACATATCATGCCAGCATATAAACATATCATCACATACTGTCAGACATATCTGGGGTGTCTGACCTACCATTCGGTCCTAACAACTGAACTCTACTACTATCACATATACATATCATGCCAGCATATAACATATCAGGTAGTAGCAAACCTAGATGATATCACAAAGACAATCATCTAACATACAACTCCTACTGGTGGGCCGGCATTATGGCCGTAGACCCACCGTTACTGGAAGGTTACTCACCTCACACTGCTGAAGTCCCGAAGACACAATCCCACACTTGCTGAAGTCCCGCAGACTCGACCCTAGCTGCTGGCTGACAGATTCCCGAACTGTCAACACCAAAATAACACCCAATTAATAATTGGGTCCCAATACATAACCATAAGTACATTCTTTGGGTAATAACTACATTACCCCTAGCTTGGCTTATTTAAGCCCAAGGCCCAAGCCATAGGCCCAAATTCAATTAGAAATCAAAGCCCAACACATGGCCCAATTTTCCAAATTGGGCCTAGGCCTATACATGGTCTTATTCTGAGGCCCAACATCATATAATCATTAAGGCCCAAACTATGGCCCATCTATGGCCCAATTTTCCAAATTGGGCCCAAGCCCCTTACATGGGCCTTACCCAAGGTGTAACATCCAGATTTCCCAGGTATATTATTTATTTATTTATTTTGAAATTTGTGGAGGAACTCGGCGAGTTGGAGCCAAGACTCGCCGAGTAGGGTCGCGGATGTTTATCCGGGTTTACGTCCGGACTCGGCGAGTCCATTAGTGGACTCGGCGAGTCCATGTTGTTTAATGAAACCCTAATTCCCCGGGTTTGGAGCCTATTTAAGGGCACTTATAGCCTCCCATTGCGGCTACCAGTACCTTTGAGAGAACCCTAAGTGAGCTAAATCGTTGTGAGGCAGAAGAAGTCACTTTTTGATCCTTGAACCTTTGGTTTAGCAAGAAGAAGGTGACAAGAACAAAGAGGAGGTGCGATTCAAGCAGTTCTAGAGTTCATAGACTTCATTTTGAGGTAATAGTTCGAACCTCCTTCAGTTTTGGTGTTGGTCTTTAGAGTTAGGGTTTTCTAACCCCTTTGAAGAGTGATTATGTGGAGCAAATAGTCCCTCTTCAAGTTTGTGCCTTGGATCTGGACTCAAAGAGGTCCATAGACCTTAACCCTTGGAGCTTTATGGATCAGTTTGGGGTTATTGGACTTAGGTTGCCATTTTTGGGACTAAATCTCCTTTTGATGCCTTGTTGTGGTTGTACAAGCGTCAAGTTTCGAACTTTACATGACATTCATGCTTGGGGAGGCTAGATCTATGGTTTGGGGAAACAGATCTGACCTGAGGAGGTCAGTAGAGTTTGTACATGGCCTGAACTCGCCGAGTTGTTCTTAGGACTCGGCGAGTAGGGTTAGGGTTTCACGTAAATTGTTCAGCGAGTAGACTTGCTGAGTTGGCGGATGACTCAGTGAGTCAGGAGGGAATTAGAGGACTGGAGTTCAAGGCGGTACTCGCCGAGTTGTTCTTGAGACTCGGCGAGTTGAGTCGAGGTGGCCCTGCGATTCATGGCTGGTATGACTCGTCGAGCATAGGGAGGGACTTGGCGTGTCAAGCGGGACAAAGAGTTAAAGGACATGTGAGAACTCACCGAGTCACCTGGGTGCACTCGACGAGTAGGGTCAAAGTGGGACCGTTGAATTTTGTTGACTTTTAGGGTTTGGTCATCAATGGAGTCCTTGTGACAATAGGGGAGGGTAAAATAGTCTTTTACCTTTCTGAGGGTGCCAATGGCAGGTTGATTCTAGTCTCGAGAGTTATATTTATAAGAATATTTATTTATGTGAATAGGCGGAGGCTAGGCAATATTTTCCATCGAGTCAGAGATTTACCGGGACGCCTGAGGTGAGTCTTCTCACTATACTTTACCTAGTGTGGTAATAGAGTTATGTGACAGAGTACTATAGAGTTATATGCCAGTGTATTTGCATGTTATTTACGTGTTGTGATTTATTGTGATATGTTCTATGCATGATTCAGAGTTACAGAGTTGGGACTTTCGGGTCCCTAGAGTTAGGGCCAGAGGGCCCACAGAGAGTTGGGGCTGGAGGGCCCCAATGAGACACATTGACCAGAGGGTCGACAGAGTTTCAGCCTCGAGTGGCTATTATGTTCTAGAGTGGTATTTTGGGGGAACTCACTAAGCTTATGCTTACAGTGTTATGTGTTATGTGTTTCAGGTACCAGTGATGACCGCGGGAAGGCGCCGACTTGATTCGTACACTGTGACAACCCGAAAATTTCTAACTTGCATTCTTCATTTCTATCAATAATATACTCGTTTTTCTATCTAGTAGTACCATTTAGGGTCTATTGGAGCATTCTAAACGTGTTATAATCAAGGTTGGAGTGTGGAAAAGGGTTAACTCGAAGTGTAGGAATCAAAATCGGGCCAAACACTCCAACACATGGAGTGTGCGGCCATACACTTGAGTGTGCGGCCGCAGACTCTTGTTTGCGGCCTCACACCCTTCCCAACCGCACACTCCACCTATATATACCACACTTAGTCATTTTTAAACACTTCTTTCATTTCTTCAAACATAGAACTCGAAAATCCTCTCAAGTATCATCCATTCTCCTTGAAGATCTTCATAAAAGGTACCAAGAACACCAAGAACACCATCTGGCCGCACACATGGCAGCACACACCATCTGGCAGCACTCATGGCCGCGCACAGGGCCGCACACATGTGCTGGCAGCACACTAGGCCGCACACACACATATAGTGTGTATTTTGTCCATACACTCCTTTGTAAAGCCTTATACCCCTTCATACAATCATATATGGTTGTAACACTTCAATATAAGTGTTTACTAGTCCTTAAGGTGGTCCCAATTCATTAATTAGTTGTTCATAACACTAATTATATTCATATATGTGTCAATATATGATAAATAGGATTCGCGTGTGTACTCAAGTCACCACTTGATACTTAGCAACTGATCCAACATTTTCATCAGAACCACTCACAACAGGTGAGTTCATACCCCTTTAATTAACCTTTGAAATACTTTTAAATGTTTTAAATACTTTTATGGGGGGGGGGGGGGGGAATACAAGCTAAATACTTATAGTTATTACATCAATCACATCTGATTAATAACTAGAAAACCAATGATTTTATCACTGTTCAAACTGTTTATCAAACTGTTTTACTTCAAAATGTTTTACAAACTCTTTTACTTATCAAATACTTTTGTTTAAACTTTATTATACTTCTTATAAATTGCATGTCCATATATGCATAGATATATAAGAAATGTTTAAAAGACTTAGGAAGGCCATCTGCCCTATTTCTTTTTCCTCGATTTGGATGTGGTCTGGTGGGATGTCGGGTAGCCGTCCGAGGGTCATTTCAATATTAATTATATATCATATGTGCATATATAGACATAAAAGTACTTCTATATTCATGCGTATCAGTTACATCATCAGTAAGTTACCATCGGGGTAACACATGATCATACTTCTACAAATTCTAGATCAATGAGTCAGTTCATTCATGAGTCAATACTTATTAACTATGAGAACATATACATTGCATTACTATGAGAACATTTACAACCTATACTAGAAAGGGAACATACACAACTATACTAGTAAGAGAACATATACAATGATACTAGAACAAGTAACATTACATTACCTATACATGAATACGTTTACAATTGTGATCCACTGTATCGGGCATGCCTTAAATGTCATAGCCCGAGTTGTAACCAGAATCTCTTGGAGGGAGAGCATGAGTTTGCGTATAGATCTATAATGGATTGACTATCCTACACCTTGCTGCTAGCTACAGCCGGACCTGCAGGTCTGCGGGTGCCAAACGTCATTCCGTGTTACGACCATTCATTATGTCGTTGTTACCATTCGATAGTATGGTGCAATTAAATCACATAATACCTTAATATAAAACCGGTTTAAGGTAGTTAGTACAGCAGTAGTTCTTATAGCGCTACGTTTTAGTACTACATTAATTTTTCCCGTACATATATTTATTGATCTTTTCATTTAAACTATAAATGTAAAAAAACTATATTTTGATAATGATAGTTACACTTGGGGAAAAATTACACACTTTAACAAGAGACGAACATATATAACAGTTAAGTCTTGGTAGAAGACTACATTGAGAACAGTTAGGTCTTGGTAGAAGACACCCTTATATAATAGTAGGAATCGTAGGGATTTCTAGAGTTTTTCAAACGTTTACAGTTGTTTTACAAACATTTTCATACTTACAGTTCATATACATTTTTCAATACTTACAAATTCTTACATACAAATTAAGACACTAAAATACTTATGATCTCACCAGCTTCAAAGCTGATACTCGCTTTCAAAATTACTTGTATCCTCAGGTCATCATAGACAGGTACCGATGCAAGGAGAAAGGAAGATGGAGCTTGTTCAAGACTCATCTTTCATTTTGATTTATGCTTTAGTATTTATCAATATTTGATAGAACACTTGTATAATAATTATATTATTAATGCAATGGATGATGTTTTTGCTTGTTTACTACTTTTCATTGTTGTGATACTGTACATGACGTCCTCCGCCCTAGAACGTTTCCGTCGTTCTTAGTTTTGGGGTGTGACATACACACACATGGGATTCTATGTATTGTGATCTTGGGAGATATTTTATGAAACAAAGACATGATATTATGACATTTTATGAATGAATGAATTTGTAAAAATGTGATTGAAAATGCGAAAAATTGTTTTAAATTTTCACGGTGTTACAAGTTGGTATCAGAGCCTAGGTTTGAGGGATTCGGGTGCACCTTCGGGCGTATCTGAACTCAAACCGAGGGTTTGTGGAAATTTTAATAATAAAATAAGTTTTCAAAAGAAGAACTTACGAGACAAACAGAGCAGAGTCGTGTGTACGAACAGCCAGCGCCCGAACGGTGATTTCCCAAAATACCATTACTATAAGTGTTATAAGATATGATGTGATATGTTATATGATGAGCTATGCTATGCATACTAGAGTAGACTAGGTATTCTTATTAGGACTAGAGTGGCCTGATATGTGATGCCTGAGTCTAGGAGTCTTGCTGTTAGGAATACTTTAGAGTGTTTAGGTAGCAGCGAGGAGGTTGTGAGAGATCTGCTAGCGAGTATCATATGATCAGAGAGAGTATAGTACTTGGGACTTGGAACTCTGGGAGGAGGACTTGGGGTGAATGTTGATGCGGTGTGGACGGTAGTATTGGGCCCGTACTACTGAAGACACCGGGTCAGTACACAGTCCAAGTAAGAATCCTTGGAGTACCAAAGGGCAAGTAGGGTAGAGTATTCGAGTGTGAGCATACTCGAGCGAGTCCCTGATATTTATTCGTGTGTTGTATTTCAGAGAGAAAGATCATGGTTGGGACGCGCCACACATCAGGGACCAGCAGTACGAGTGATGAGGAGATCCGTAGGATCATCCAGGAGGAGGTGGCTGCGGCCATCAGGGCAGAGATACCAGAGATGTTCGGGTCTATCAAGACCACGTTGATAGAGACATTTGATGAGAAGTATGTTGCTCTTTCTGAGGCTACTGTTGCTGCGGCCACTGCAGCTATAGATGCGACTAGGCCGCAGGGTGGTGATGCGTTGCTGTTCCGAGAGTTCAACAACACAAAACCACCGGAGTTTGACGGGACCCAGGACCCGATTGCGGCGATGAGATGGATTTCAGACATAGAGGGGTGTTTCTTTACTTGCTCATCTCCAGAGCATTTAAGAGTCCGGTTCGTGCTGAACCAGCTTCGCTTGGGAGCGAAGGATTGGTGGAAGTTTGTGACGACGCACTACACGCCTGCTGAGCTTGCAACAGTGACCTGGGAGAGGTTCACTGCTATGTTCCGAGATGAGTACCTACCCCAGGTAGAAAGGGAGCATTTGGCCCAGGAGTTTCTAACCCTCAAGCAGGGTACTGAGTCTGTTACGGTGATTACAAGGATGTTTCATGAGCGGACGATGTTCTGCTCAGAGCACGTGTCCTCCGAGCAGGCACGTATGAGCCGATATCTGAGCATTTTGAGGAGGTATATACGAGAGTTTGTGGCGAACTCGACGTACCGGACATTTGCCAAGCTTCAGGCAATTGCCCGGAAGAGGGAGATAGAGCTGGAGACCCATGCTAGGGAAGAGGCTGAGTCTCAGGGGAGGGATCGGCGACCGGTACAGTCTCAGCCGGTAGCCAAGCGGGCCAAGCCCGCTGATTCGAGATCAGGGAACCAGAGGGAACGCACTTGTGGCAAGTGCGGAAAGAGCCACGATGGGGTATGCAGAGTAGGGTTGTAATAGCCGAAATTCAGGTACAACCGATTAGCCCTTCATCTTTATTTGTCATTTGGGCCCTTGTGTTGGGCGAGTACGCTGGGCGTACAAGAAGTACCCTGCGTGTACTCGCACGCCTCATTTAAACACGTCATCGTCGGGTACGCTGGGCGTACCCAAGGTTACGCCGGGCGTAATCGGTCCAGACCCAAAACCCGAATTTGAGTTGTTAGCTATAAAAGGAATGAGATGGCTTGGTTCCTCAGCCACCATCCTTCAGAAAGAAACCATAAGAGAGTTGTTCCTTCGTTCATAGCTTGTTTGTAAGTGTTCTAAGCTTTGAGGTGTCATTTCAAGCTAGCAAAAGGAAAGAGGAGTCCATTGTGGAGGCTAGAAGTTGGTGTGCAAGAGTAGATCCGTGAAAAGCAAAGGTTGGAGCTTCTTCCTAAGGTAAAAAGTTCAGATCTTGCCTTGTAGTTCTTATAGTGTGCTTTATGGACCAATTTCTAGGGTTTTGGTCCCAAAGATGGAGACTTTATGAGCAAGCAGTCTCCATTGGCTTAGATCTACCATATTCCAGGTCCATTTGAGTTGTATGTTCATAAAAATATGATCTTGGACGTATATATTTAGCCATGCATGAGATCTAGATCTTTGGAGTTGAAAAGGAAGGTATTAGAGAGTGTACGAGCCTTTACAGCCATGCCAAGGCTTAAAGGTTCCGACTTTATGGATTAGGAGGCTTAATGAGAGCCAGATCTAGAAGTTGAAGGAGTGTCTTAACCATTTAAGACAAGAAATATGGTATGGCTGAATCTGGGATTTACGCTGGGCGTAACTCCCAGTACGCGCAGCGTAAGGGGTTGCGACCCCCGATTGTGACTCATCGATGTACGCCCCGCGTACTGTGGTCAGTTGACTTTCGTTGACTTTTAGGGTTTGGTCAACATGAGTCAAGGAAGGGTAAAATGGTCTTTTAGCCCTCTGTGGGATAATGATAAGGGTGTAGCCTAGTCTTGAAAGTCTATATTAATTAGAATGATATTTCGTTATGATTAGGCGGGGTTGGGTCTTCGTTTCGAGATTCGGAGATAGCGAGCACGTGAGATTCTAGACTTCCTGCGAGGTGAGTCTTCTCACTATACTGTACCCAGAAGGGTATTTATGTGTGACCGAGAGGTCGGATATGTTATGAGTCGTATGCATTGAATATGATAAGTTAATCGTTTGTATGTGCTATGTATGCTATGCTTGATATGGGCCAGAAGGCATTATGTTATGGGTCGGAAGGCATTTTATGTATGGGCCGGAAGGCATTGTGATGTGGACCGGAAGGTTTACCGGGTCAGGACGAAAGTCCCCTGAGACACATGGACCGGAAGGTCATGGCCTGGAAAGGTGTATGTGCGTAAGTAGTATTCTGGGGAACTCACTAAGCATTTATGCTTACAGTTGTTGTGTTATGTGTTTCAGGTACTAGTGAGGACCATGGGAAGGCGCCGGCGTGATCTGTACACTGATGGAGGATTTATGATCTTGTGATTTATATGATTTGTATTATGATATGATACATTGGATCTTTATGACTTGTTTTGGATGAAAACATGTTTTTAAGATTTACGTTGTTACAAGTTGGTATCAGAGCCTTGGTTTGAGGGATTCGGGTGCACCTTCGGGCATAACTGAACTCAAACCGAGGATTTGAGAAAAAATTTCAAAAATAAAAGCATAAAATTTTATAAGGGATTTTGTGATAACCAAGGATGAAGCAGTGTGTACAGTCAGCCAACGCCCGAACGGTAAAATCCCCAAAATACCCTTACAATATGTGTTATAAGATATGTTGCGATATGTTATGCACGCTAAAGTAGACTAGGTATTCATATTAGGACTAGAGTGGCCTGATTTGTGATGCCTTAGTCTAAGGGAAATCTGCTGCTATGAGATGCTTTGAGAGCGAGTAGGTAACTAGTGCATAGAAAGAATATAGTACTCGTGATCCGGGGTCCAAGGAGGAGGACTTGGGGTGAACGCTGATGAGGTGTAGTCAGTAGTATAGGGCCCATACTACTGAAGACACCGGATCAGTGGGCAGTCCATGTAAGAATCCTTTGGGTATCGGAGGTCGAGTAGGTTTGCGTTATCGAGTGCGAGTATGCTCGATTGGGTCTCTGATATTTTTATGTTGTATTTCAGAGGCATCATGGTTGGGACACGCCACATACCTGAGACGAGCAGTGTGAGTGACGAGGAGCTTCGTCAGATGATCCACGATGAGGTGGCTGCGGCAATCCGGGCCGAGATTCCGAAGATGTTTGGGTCTATCAAGGCCACGCTGTTGGAGACTTTTGATGAGCGGTACGCCGCGGTGACTGAGGTTGCGGCCGCTGCAGCTACAGCAGCTGTGGCTGCTGCCAGACCTCAGGGAGGTGACTCGTTGTTGTTCCGGGAGTTCAGCAACACGAAGCCACCCGAGTTTGATGGGACGCAGGACCCAATCACTGCAATGCGATGGATTGCTGACATTGAGGGATGCTTCTACACGTGTTCATGTCCGGAGCATCTGAGGGTGCGGTTCGCTTTGAACCAGCTCTGCCTGGGAGCAAAGGATTGGTGGAAGTCCGTGACGGCGAACTTCACTCTTGAGGAGATTTCAGCGGTGACTTGGGAGAAATTCACCACCATGTTTAGAGATGAGTATGTTCCCCCGGTGGAGAGGGAACGATTGGTTCAGGAGTTCTTGACCCTCAAGCAGGGTAATGATTCAGTTGTTGTGGTCACCCGGAAGTTTCATGAGAGGGCGATGTTCTGACCTGAGCAGGTGTCTACTGAGCAGGCATGGATGAGCCGATATTTGGGTATACTGAGGAGGGACATTCGGGAGTTCGTATCGAACTCGACATACCAGACATTTGCTGAGCTCTAGGCAAATGCCTGGAAGAGGGAGATCGAGTTGGAGACCCAGGCCAGGGAGGAGGCCGAGTCTCAACGGGTGGATCGGCGGCCGGCTCAGTCCCAGCCGGCAGCCAAGCGGACCAAGTCCGCCGATTCGAGGACAGGAGGTCAGAAGGGCCGCACTTGTGGAAAGTGCGGCAAGGATCATGAGGGGGCCTGTCGATCAGGTGCTTGCTACAAATGTGGCAAGGAGGGGCACATCACTAGGGATTTCCCCAAGGGATTTATGGTTTGCTTCCATTACAACCAGACCGGCCATCAGAAGGCCGAGTGTCCTCAGCTTCTCCAGGGATCTGCGCTTGCTGCTAGGGCTACTGAGACTCAACCAGTGAAGGTCGAGGCCCAGAGGGCTCGTGGGAGAGCTTTTCAGTTGACTGCGGAGGAGGTCCGCACGGCACCCGATGTCGTGGCTGGTATGTATTCTTTCGTGTATTTTTTTATGCTGAGATGTTGTGCTTATTTTATGATATGCGTAGGTACTTTTCTTGTGAATTTTGTACCTGCCTTGGTATTATTTGACTCGGGTGCGAGTCGGTCTTTTGTATCTCTGGCTTTTAGTCAGCACCTCAGTATTGATCGAGCTGTGATGAGTCGACCTCTGAGGGTTTCCATAGCTGATGAGAAAGCGGTATATGCCACCGACGTGATTCGAGGATGTGTGCTCGAGATTTTGGTGTCAATTTCCTTATAGACCTAGTTCCTATCGCTATGGGAGATGTATGTGTCATCGTGGGCATGGACTGGTTGAGTAAGTTTGGAGCGGTCATTGACTGCGAGAGACAGCTGGTGACTATGCGAGACCCTAGTGGGGGAGTGCTTGCTGTGTATGGCGAGGGTACCCGGTGTGGGTCAGCATTTTTTTCGGCTGCCAGGGCGAGGCAGAGTTTGCAGCAGGGCTGCAGTGGATTCATAGCCTATGTGATGGACGCACGAGTGGCCACTGGGAGGCCAAGTTCAGTAGACGAGGTTCCGGTAGTGCGCGAGTTCCTGGATGTTTTTCCCAAGGAACTGTCGGGCGTGCCTCCGGAAAGACAAGTGGAGTTCCGTATTGATTTGATTCCGGGAGCAGCACCTATCGCCAAGGCGCCTTATCGCCTCGCGCCGCCGGAGATGCAGGAGTTATCCTCGCAGCTTCAGGAGCTGTTGGGGAAGGGGTTTATTTGACCGAGTAGCTCGCCTTGGGGAGCACCGATCCTTTTTGTCAAGAAGAAAGATGGTTCACACCAGATGTGTATCAATTACCGGGAGTTGAATAAGTTGACGTTCAAGAACCGGTATCCGTTACCTAGGATCGATGATCTGTTCGATCAGTTGCAGGGGGCATCTTGGTTCTCCAAGATAGACTTGAGGTCGGGTTATCAGTAAAACAATTATTCAGTAAAACAATTATTTCAGAAAGAAAGAGAATTGGGTGATCAGATGAGGGTTCGGGATGAAGATATCCAGAAGACTGCATTCAGAACTCATTATGGACATTACGAGTTTGTGGTGATGCCTTTTGGGCTCACCAATGCCCCATATGCGTTCATGGATCTCATGAACAGGGTGTGCAAGCCGATGCTGGATCGGTCGGTGATCGTATTCATTGATGATATTTTAGTATATTCGAGGTCTAGAGAGCAGCATGAGGAGCATTTGAGGGAGATCCTTGGAGTTCTGAGATCGGAGAGGCTGTATGCCAAATTCTCCAAGTGTGAGTTCTGGTTACGAGAGGTCCAATTCCTAGGACACCTTGTTAACCAGAAAGGGATATTGGTCGATCCGGCCAAAATTGAGGCAGTGATGAGATGGGAGGTGCCGAGATCACCTACTGAGATCAGGAGCTTTCTGGGATTGGCCGGCTATTATTGGAGGTTTATTAGGGATTTCTCCAAGATCGCCGTGCCACTTACCAAGATGACCCGGAAGGGTGTTGCATTTTCTTGGGGTCCGGAGCAGCAGTCCTCATTTGAGACCCTTCGTCAGAGGTTGTGCGAGGCCCCGGTGCTCGCACTCTCCGAAGGGATGGAGGCTTTTGTGGTATATTGTGATGCATCTATATCTGGGTTAGGGGCAGTGCTTATGCAGAGGGGGCACACTATAGCGTATGCATCGAGGCAGTTGAAGCCTTATGAGTCGAGATATCCCACCCACGATTTGGAGTTGGGGGCTGTGGTGTTTGCCCTCAAGATCTGGTGGCACTATCTATATGGGGTTCGGTGTACCATATACACAGACCACAAGAGTCTGAAGTACTTGATGGATCAGCCAAACCTGAATATGCGCCAGAGGAGATGGTTGGATGTGGTGAAGGATTATGATTGCGAGATCCTGTACCACCCGGGCAAGGCTAATGTCGTAGCCGATGCGTTGAGCCGTAGGTCGGAGAGCGCCCCGATCCGAGACATTTGTATGAGGTTGACGGTGATGACTCCGGTATTGGACACCATCCGAGGGGCCCAGGCTAAGGCTGCGAGACCAGAGAACCGAAAGTGGGAGCGGGTTGTTGGGCAGGTGTCGGAGTTCGTTACCTATAGTCGAGGACTTATGACATTTCAGGGTCGGATTTGGGTACCATTTGTGGGTGGAACACGTACCATTTTGATGGAGGAGGCACATTGATCGAAGTTCTCGATCCATCCCGGGGCTACTAAGATGTATTTGGACCTAAAGAAGGAGTATTGGTGGCCCTGTATGAAGAGGGATGTTGCATGGTTCGTCAAGAGGTGCCTAACTTGTCACCAAGTTAAGGCCGAGCACCAGCGTCCGCATGGTAAGTTGCAACCGCTGGAGATTCCCGAGTGGAAGTGGGAACACATTACCATGGATTTTATCACCAAATTGCCAAGGACTGTGAGAGGAGTCGACGCAATTTGGGTGATTGTGGACAGGTTTACGAAGAGCGCTCATTTTCTTGCTATCAGTGAGAGCTCTTCTGCTGAGAGGTTGGCAGAGTTGTATGTGAGGGAGGTGGTATCGCGGCATGGGGTTCCGATGTCGATTGTTTCAGATCGAGACGTGCAATTTACTTCCAGATTTTGGAAGAAGTTTCACGAGGAGTTGGGTACAAGGCTGCATATCAGTACCGCATACCACCCACAGATGGACGGGCAGAGTGAGCGGACGATTCAGACGCTCGAGGATATGCTCCGAGCGTGTGTTTTGGATTTTGGAGGGAGTTGGGACACCTATTTACCCTTGGCAGAGTTTTCGTACACCAACAGCCATCATTCGAGCATTGGTATGCCACCCTTTGAGCTGTTGTATGGGAGGAGGTGTCGGACCCCCATCTACTGGGGAGACGTGGGGCATCAGGTAATGGGTAGTGCAGAGATTGTGCTTCAGACGATAGAGCAGATACAACAGGTCAGGCAGAGATTGTTGACCGCTCAGAGTCGCCAGAAGAGCTATGCGGACAGGCGTCGGTCCGAGCTCGAGTTTCAAGTTGGTGACCTAGTACTCTTAAAAGTCTCACCTTGGAAATGAGTGATTCGATTCAGGAAGAGGGGCAAGTTGGGACCTCGATACATTGGACCTTTCAGGGTAATTGCGAGAGTAGGTAGGGTAGCCTACTGTTTGGATCTACATGCGGAACTGGGTCAGATTCACGACACCTTTCATGTGTCGCATTTAAGGAAGTGTATTTCCGACGAGTCGGCTGTGGTTCCATTAGAGGATATTCAGGTGGATGTGGGTCTGAACTATGTTGAGAGACCAGTGGCAATTAGGGATCGAAAGGTTAAGGTTATGAGGAACAAGGAAGTGCCCTTGGTGCAAGTGCAGTGGCAACATCGGAAGGGGTCCGAGCTGACGTGGGAGTCCGAGTCGGAGATGCGGGAGAAGCATCCAGAATTGTTTTCGGTATAAGACTTCGGGGACGAAGTCTAGTTCTAGTGGGGGAGAATTGTAACAGCCGAAATTCAGGTACAACCGATTAGCCCTTCATCTTTATTTGTCATTTTGGGCCCTTGTGTTGGGCGAGTACGTTGGGCATACAAGGAGTACGCTGTGCGTACTCGCGCGCCTCATTTAAACACGTCATCGTCGGGTATGCTGGGCGTACCCAAGGTTACGCCGGGCGTAATCGGTCCAGACCCAAAACCCTAATTTGAGTTGTTGGCTATTAAAGGAATGAGATGGCTTGGTTCCTCAGCCACCATCCTTCAGAAAGAAACCATAAGAGAGTTGTTCCTTCATTCATAGCTTGTTTGTAAGTGTTCTAAGCTTTGAGGTGTCATTTCAAGCTAGCAAAAGGAAAGAGGAGTCCATTGTGGAGGCTAGAAGTTGGTGTGCAAGAGTAGATCCGTGAAAAGCAAAGGTTGGAGCTTCTTCCTAAGGTAAAAAGTTCAGATCTTGCCTTGTAGTTCTTATGGTATGCTTCATGGACCAATTTCTAGGGTTTTGGTCCCAAAGATGGAGACTTTATGAGCAAGCAGTCTCCATTGGCTAGATCTACCATATTCTAGGTCTATTTGAGTTGTATGTTCATAAAAATGTGATCTTGGACGTATATATTTAGCCATGAATGAGATCTAGATCTTTGGAGTTGAAAAGGAAGGTATTAGAGAGTGTAGGAGCCTTTACAGCCATGCCAAGGCTTAAAGGTTCCGACTTTATGGATTAGGAGGCTTAATGAGAGCCAGATCTAGAAGTTGAAGGAGTGTCTTAACCATTTAAGACAAGAAATATGGTATGGCTGAATTTGGGATTTACGTTGGGCGTAACTCCCCGTACGCGTAGCGTAAGGGGTTGCGACCCCCGATTGTGACTCATCGATGTACGCCCCGCGTACAGAAGCTGGTACGCCCCACGTACTGTGGTCAGTTGACTTTCGTTGACTTTTAGGGTTTGGTCAACATGAGTCAAGGAAGGGTAAAATGGTCTTTTACCCCTCTGTGGGATAATGATAAGGGTGTAGCCTAGTCTTGAAAGTCTATATTAATTAGAATGATATTTCGTTATGATTAGGCGGGGTTGGGTCTTCGTTTCGAGATTCGGAGATAGCGAGCACGTGAGATTCTAGACTTCCTGCGAGGTGAGTCTTCTCACTATACTGTACCCGGAAGGGTATTTATGTGTGACCGAGAGGTCGGATATGTTATGAGTCGTATGCATTGAATATGATAAGTTAATCGTTTGTATGTGCGATGTATGCTATGCTTGATATGGGCCGGAAGGCATTAGGTTATGGGCCGGAAGGCATTGTGATGTGGACCGGAAGGTCGACGCGGGTAGGACCGGAAGGTTTACCGAGTCGGGACGAAAGTCCCCTGAGACACATGGACCGGAAGGTCATGGCCTGGAAAGGCGTATGTGCGTAAGTAGTATTCTGGGGAACTCACTAAGCATTTATGCTTACAGTTGTTGTGTTATGTGTTTCAGGTAGTAGCGAGGACCATGGGAAGGCGCCGACGTGATCTGTACACACTGATGGAGGATTTATGATCTTGGGATTTATATGATTTGTATTATGATATGATACATTGGATCTTTATGACTTGTTTTGGATGAAAACATGTTTTTAAGAAATGAAAATTTGTTTTGAAAATTTACGTTGTTACAAGGGTCTTGCTACAAATGTGGCAAGGAGGGGCATATGGCCAAGGACTGCCCCAAGGGGTTTGCAGTATGTTTTCACTACAACCAGACCGGACACCGGAAGGCAGAGTGTTCGCAGCTGCGGGGATCAGCACAGGGAGCATCTCAGGGATCTGCCCCTACTGCCATCAGAGCTACTGAGAGCCGGCCAGTGAAGGCCGAGGCACCGAAGGCACAAAGGAGATCCTTTCAGTTGACCGCGGAGGAGGTCCGCGCAGCGCCCGATGTTGTGGCTGGTATGTATTCTTTCGTGTATTTATTTTGATGTTGAGATATTGTGCTTATTTTATGTTATGTGCAGGTACTTTTCTTGTGAGTTTTGTACCTGCCTTGGTGTTATTTGACCCGGGTGCGAGTCGGTCTTTTGTATCTTTGGCTTTTAGTCAGCACATCAGTGTTAGTCGTGAGGCGTTGATTCGACCTCTGAGAGTTTCCATAGCTGACGAGAGGGCGCTGTGTGCCACAGAGGTGATCCGAGGGTGTGAGCTCGAGATTTTCGGTGTTGGGTTCCCGATTGACTTAGTTCTTATTGCGATGGGGGATGTCTGTGTCATCGTGGGCATGGACTGGTTGAGCAGATTTGGAGCGGTTATCGACTGCGAGCAATAGCTGGTGACCATACGAGACCCTAGCGGGGGATTTCTTACGGTGTACGGCGAGGGTACATGTTCTGGGTCAGCATTTTGTTCGGCCGCTAGGGCAAGGCAGTGTCTACAGCAGGGCTGTAGGGGTTTTGTAGCGTATGTGATGGATACGCGGGTTGATTCCGAGAGACCGAGGTTAGTTGAGGAGGTTCCGATAGTGCGTGAGTTCCCGGACGTATTTCCAGAGGAGTTGTCGGGCGTGCCTCCCATGAGGCAAGTGGAGTTCAGAATCGATTTGGTTCTGGGGGGCGCGCCTATCGCCAAGGTGCCTTATCGCCTTGCACCTCCAGAGATGCAGGAGTTATCCTCGCAGCTTCAGGAGTTGCTGGGAAAGGGGTTTATTCGGCCGAGCAGCTCGCCGTGGGGAGCGCCTATCCTTTTTGTCAAGAAGAAGGATGGTTCACACCGGATGTGCATTGATTACCGGGAGTTGAACAAGCTGATGGTCAAGAACCGTTACTCGTTGCCGAGGATCGACGATTTGTTTGATCAGTTGTAGGGAGCATCTTGGTTCGCCAAGATCGATTTGAGGTCTGGGTATCATCAGGTGAGGGTGCGAGATGAGGACATTCAGAAGACAGCGTTCAGGACTCGTTATGGACATTACGAGTTTGTGGTGATGCCCTTCGGACTCACCAATGCCCCGGCAGTGTTCATGGATCTCATGAACAGAGTGTGCAGGCCGATGTTGGATCGCTCGGTGATTATATTCATCGACGACATTTTGGTGTATTTGAGATCTAGAGAGCAGCATAAGGAGCATTTGAGGGAGATCCTCGGAGTTCTGAGATCGGAGAGGCTTTATGCCAAATTCTCCAAGTGTGATTTCTGGTTGCAAGAGGTCCAGTTCCTAGGGCACCTCGTTAACCAGAAAGGCATATTGGTCGACCCGGCCAAAGTTGAGGCAGTGATGAGTTGGGAGGTGCTGAGGTCACCCTCCGAGATCAGGAGTTTCTTAGGGTTGGCAGGCTATTATCGGAGATTTATCAGGGAGTTCTCCAAGATCGTCGTGCCACTCACCAGGTTGACCCGAAAGGGTGTCGCTTTTTCATGGGGCCCGGAGCAGCAGGCCTCCTTTGAGACGCTTCGCCAGAGGCTATGCGAAGCCCCGGTGTTAGACCTCCCAGAGGGAATGGAGGACTTTGTGGTGTATTGTGATGCGTCGATCTTGGGGTTGGGAGCGGTGCTGATGCAGAGAGGGCATGTGATAGCATACGCATCGAGGCAGCTGAAGCCTCGTGAGACGAGGTATCCCACCCACGATCTAGAGTTGGGGGCAGTGGTTTTCGCCCTCAAGATATGGCGTCACTATCTATACGGGGTTCGGTGTACGATATACACGGACCACAAGAGCTTGAAGTATTTGATGGATCAGCCCAACCTAAATATGCGACAGAGGAGGTGGTTGGACGTGGTCAAGGATTATGATTGTGAGATCCTATACCACCCGGTCAAGGCTAATGTTGTAGCCGATGCACTGAGCCGTAGGGCGGAGAGCGCCCCATTGTGAGATGTATGTTTGAGATTGACGGTGATGACCCCGGTTTTGGATGCTATTCGTGGGGCCCAGGCTAAGGTTGTGCAGCCTGAGAGCCACAAGAGAGAGCGAGTTGTCGGGTTGGTATCGGAGTTCGTTACCGATAGCCGGGGGCTTATGACATTTCTGATGGGTTTGATCCATAAGAACATTCCTATGTGCACATACAAACCCTAATGCCTGGATCTAGGTTTCTCTAATTGAACATGCATTGTATCTAAGACTTTGAACAATAGATCTAGGTAATAACATAAGGAAAAAACAGATCTAAAGGAATACCTTGAGTTGCTTGCTTGAATCTTCTTATCCTTGGAGCTTAGAGTCACAATTGTCACTCCTCTAATGACTTACAAACACCAACTTAGCAAGAGGATGATTAGGGAGAGAGAGAGGAGAGGGGAGGAAGTCGGCTAGGGTTTCTTCAAAAGCATGAGTGCCGATTTCCTTGACCTTAAGGGTCTATTTACACTAGTGAGGCTCCTAGGGCTTCACCCTTAAACACTAATTGGATAACTTAGGCCATATGCAATCCAATCTCCCTAATGATAAGCATTGGACGATTTCTAGGTCTATCCAAAGCCCCAAAACCGTCCACCCCTTATCCATAAGGGATTATAGCCCAAAGTACAACTATCATACAATTGACAGTTTATGCCCTTTTATTTAATTAATCTATTTAAGTCACCAAATTAATTCCTAACTAATTTATGACTTATATTAATCAAATAACAATATTATTATTCCTTATATTATTCTCATAATATATTAATAATATTTCTTCTCTCATTATAAATCATCCTGTCAGGTTGCTATGGTGCAGGCAACCCAAAAGGACCATGCACAATCGGGTCAAATACTTTCCTAATATAGTTGCAGCCTTAGACACTATTCCAACAGTCTCCCACTTGGATAAGTTTAGTAACTATATACACAAGTATAATCCGATTAGCCATCATAGCTCTCAAAGATGCTGTCAAACTCTGATCTTATCAGTCCTGTCCTTTAGATAAGGGATCTTACAGTCCTCTGTTTAAATATCATGCGGACAATTCTATGGAATCTATTGTCCAGTAGTTGGTTTCTCGATCTCAGATTTATTCGACATAGAACTTAATCGAACACATCAATTTAGTTCTGACCGGGCCCGGCACATAAGTCAAATCAAATCATCGAGCGGCCGAGATATAGCTTTTACCCTCTTAGGATAAAAGTAACAGATAAACTTCGACTTATATGCATTTACTTATTCATTAATCAACTATACACAACAATGTGTTTTATAACACCAAGTTACTGATGCGGTTTCGCGTTATCAATGTACAACCAATTAACAAATAACAAACCATATATCTAGGTTTTAAGACCATATGATATTATCGTCTTGCGATCACCCTTTTTATCACATTCCATAAGGTGATTATAGCAAGCGCGGGTTTGTTCCAATGCTCAAAACTAGTTCATAAGCACTCATGAACGTTGCAGCAAACTTTTGTTATGTCTAATACCATTTAGACAATCTACACACCAATTCATGACAATCTTCATTCATACCTACTTCCAACATATGAACGATTGTGGACAATTTGAATAATTCAATTATTCTTAATAAACTCAATTATTCTGGAAGTCAAAACATGCAAAGTGAAACAATAGCTAAACAATTAACATAAGACAGTAACATTACTCATAAATAATACTCCTTTATTTAATCATCAAATGTTAATTACATTTATCTATTACACGTTTCAAATACTATCTAATCTATACTAATATCATTCTTCAGCCCAATACTCCTAGCATGCTGCAAGTGCTTAACCCTGCTCAGTCCCTTCGTAAGCGGATCTGCTGGGTTATCTTCTGATGATATCTCTTAACCACGAGTTGTCCTTCTTCTACTCGATGTCTAATAAAGTGATATTTTCTATCGATATGAAGAGATCTACCACGATCTCTTGGTTCCTTGGTCAAGGCAACCGCTCCTTCATTATCACAAAAAATTTCCATAGGCTCCTTTATGGCAGGTACAACTCCAAGATCACCAATGAAGTTCTTCAACCATATTGCCTCCTTTGACGCTTCGCTCGCTGCAATGTACTCTGATTCGCACGTTGAATCAGCTACGGTTTCCTGTTTGGAACTTTTCCAAGTTACTGCTCCTCCATTAAGGGTAAAGACCCAGCCCGACTGCGAACGGTAGTTGTCCCTGTCAGTCTGAAAGTTGGCGTCACTATACCCTCGCACCTTCAAGTCATCACTCCCTCCAAGGACTAAAAACCATTCCTTGGTCCTCCGAAGGTACTTAAGGATATTCTTGACCGCAATCCAATGGGCTCTGCCAGGGTTCCCTTGATATCTACTAACCATGCTCAAAGCAAATGCTACATCAGGGCGAGTACAAGTCATAGCATGCATGATTGAGCCAACTGCGGAAGCGTATGGTACTCGGCTCATTTCTACTATTTCAGCTTCGATACTCTGACTTTGAGTCTTACTCAACTTGGCATTACTTTGTATCGGTAATTCTCCCTTCTTCGAATTTTCCATACTAAAACGTTTTAGTACTTTATCTAAGTAAGTGTTCTGACTAATTCCTATTAGTCTCTTACTTCGTTCTCTCACTATCCTTATTCCCAGAATATAGGAAGCCTCTCCGAGGCCCTTCATAGCGAAGCACTTCCCGAGCCAAGACTTAACCTCATGCAGCGTCGGGACGTCGTTTCCTATGAGTAGTATGTCATCGACATACAGAACGAGGAAGCTTACTATACTCCCATTGGCTTTGACATATACACATGATTCATCTTTGCTTCGTACAAATCCAAACTCTTTGACTTTCTCATCGAAGCAAAGATTCCATCTGCGAGACGCTTGCTTAAGTCCATAAATGGACTTCTCAAGATTACACACTCTATTTGGATGCTTCGGATCAACAAAACCCTCTGGCTGATCCATGTAAACATCCTCAGCCAACTTTCCATTAAGGAAAGCGGTCTTGACATCCATTTTCCAAATCTCATAATCATGAAATGCAGCAATTGCTAGCATCACTCTAATAGACTTTATCTTCGCAACTGGTGAGAAGGTCTCATCATAGTCAACTCCGGGAGTTTGAGTAAAGCCCTTCGCAACCAATCGCGCCTTATATGTGTGTACATTTCCATCCATGTCGGTCTTCTTCTTGAAGATCCATTTGCACCCAACGGTCTTACGTCCGGGCACATTATCAACCAAATTCCAAACTTGGTTGTCATACATGGATTGGATCTCGCTGTCCATTGCCTCTTTCCATTTTGCAGACTCCGGGCCTGCCATGGCTTCCTTATAGCTATTAGGTTCATCTAGATTTATTAGTGTACCATCACTAATATACATGTCCCCTTCGGTAGTAATATGAAAACCATAAAACTGGGGTTGAACTCTAACTCTTTCGGAACGTCTAAGAGGTAAGGACTCGTCAATCGGTTCAACCGGAGTTTCCTCCTCGGGTTGAGTGCCAGCGGTATAGGTTCCTTCATCAATCGACTCTTGAATCTCTTCAAGCTCGATTTTACTCCCACTGTCTCCTTGGCTTATGAGTTCTCGCTCTCGGAAAACTCCTCTCCTCGCAACGAAGACAACATTGTCCTATGGTCTATAGAAGAGATATCCAAAGGATTTCTGCGGGTAGCCGATGAAAATACATCGCTCACTACGAGGTTCGAGCTTGTCGTGAGTATCTCGTCTTATGAAAGCCTCGCAGCCCCAAACCTTGATATGTGCTAACGAGGGAGCTTTCCCTGTCCACATCTCGTGAGGTGTTTAGGCAACCTTCTTAGTAAGGACTCGGTTAAGGATGTGGGCGGCAATCTCTAAGGCATACCCCCAGAATGAGATAGGTAGTGAAGCACGACTCATCATAGAGCGGACCATGTCTAACAAGGTTCGATTACGCCTTTCTGCCACACCATTCAACTGTGGTGTCCTAGGTGGCGTCAATTGTGAAACTATTCCACACTCTTTGAGATAGTCATGGAATTCAAGACTTAGGTATTCTCCTCCTCAATCGGATCGAAGCATCTTGATTTTCCTGCCCAATTGATTCTCCACTTCATTCTTGAACTCTTTGAACTTTTCAAACGTTTCTGACTTTTGCTTGATTAAGTAGATATACCCATATCTACTATAGTCATCGGTAAAAGTCACATAGAAGCGGTTCCCATCCTTCGTGTTTGATCTAAAGGGTCCACATACATCGGTATGTATGAGGTCCAATAAACCCTCACCCCTTTCACATGTGCTAGTGAAGGGTGACTTGGTCATCTTCCCAAGTAAACAAGATTCACAAGTGTCATCTTCCCTAAGGTCAAATGACTCCAACACTCCATCCTTTTGGAGTTGGGCTATGCGCTTCTTGTTGACATGTCCAAGACGACAATGCCACAAGGATGCTTTATCCATACTATTGGAAGAATCCATGCACAAAACATCATTTCCTAGGTTATCTACAATCATAACAGTTTCATAAATTCCATTACATGGCATTGCTTCAAAATATAAGACACCATTTAGATAAACATAAATTGAACCATTCTCATTTTTAAAAGAAAATCTAAATCCTTGTCTAAAGAAACCATGAAACGAAATGATGTTTCTTTCCATTTCTGGCGAGTAGCAACAATTATTTAAATCTAAACATAAACCATTACTAAGCACTAAAGAATACACTCCAATCTTGATCACAGGCGACGATCTTCTGTTCCCCATGATTAGATTTATTCTTCCATGCTCCACATCCCTATTTCTTCTTAGTCCCTAAAATTCAGAACAAATGTGGTAACCACACCCGGTATCTAGGACCCAAGAAATAGCATGAGATGAATCATTAGATTTAATTGTGTATATACCTACGAAAGACGACTTGATCTTTCCTTCCCTGATGGCTTGCAGGTACTCTGGGCAGCTTCTCTTCCAATGCCCTATTTTGTGGCAATGGTGGCACTCTGTCTCCTTTGGGTTAGGGTTAGGCTTAGCGGGATCAACTTTGGTCCCACTAGAAGAGGAACCATCTCGGGAATTTCCCTTCCGTTGGCTCTTAGACGGAGCCTTCCTCTTCTTACCCCTTCCTTGCCCAATTGCCAAAACAGGAGCAGCGGGTGGATTGGGAGTTGGTGCAACAGACTTGTCCTTGAGGTTGCTCTCAGCAACCCTTAGGAGACCTTGGAGCTTACTTAGGGTGACTTCCTCCTTGTTCATGTGGTAGGTCATCCTAAATTGATTGTAACATGGAGGAAAGGAATGAAGCACCATGTCGATAGCCAAATCTTCCCCAAAGTCGACATTCAACTTGCGAAGACGATCGACATACCTTTTGTGACAACCCAAGTTGGCTCGTTACATTTCCCCGTTACCGTTAACGGAATATTCCACTGTATAAAGTTTCGTTAATTAGAGGGTGTCAATTTAATAAACATTCCATTTGATTACCTTTAACATGCCGTTAAGTCTTGATAAAAGGAAATAAAAACACAGGACACACATTTCCATTCATTTGGAAAATGTCAAGTTTTATTATTACGACCACTAAATCGGGTGCGACCAAAAGCCCCGTTTAACGGTAGTATCGGGTAAAATTCCACTGAGCCCCGACTGTGAAACCTATATAAGGGTGAGTGGAGTCCATTGGATACTTTTTACACTCTCTCTCTATACTCTCTCTCTAGACCCGTTTTTGCCCCGAATTCGTAACCAAACGCTTCCAAATTGTAAGTCCGCTTACCCTAGCTTAATCTAAACATATTGATTGGTGTTTATAGCCCAAAATTCGGACTTAGAAGCAATGGAAAAGGAGTTTACGGCCTAAGCTCCTCCTTAGGCCGTAAACACCTAAAAAGAGGCCAAAATGACCCCCAAATGTCCCTAAAGGCTTGGAAATAAATTAAGGTATTAGCCTAGGAGTGTTTAAACATTAAAACTCAATGATTTAGGGCATTAAAATGAGTTTACGGCCCAAGCACAAGCTTAGGCCGTGAACCCCTCAAAACTATGTTAAAATGCCTCCAAAACACTCCCAAACCACACTAGGGCTTATCACATAAATTAGGGACTTATTCTCATGGGTTTAGAGCACTTAAACAATTAAAATAGGAGGATTTATAGGAGTTTACGGCCCAGACATGTGTCAAGGCCGTAAACTCCCCAAACCAAGCCAAAATGTTGGTTTTGTCCCCCCAAATGGCCTTATACATTTACCATAAAATACTAGGGATGATTTAGGGGCTTAAACACAAGAAATGGGAGGATTAAAAGGAGTTTACGACCCCAAGCATTTATCTAGGCCGTAAACTCCCCAAAACTCATTCAAATGATAGAATTAATCCTCCAAAATAGCATCACACATCATAGAAAAATTCTAGAAAGGCAATAGGGACTTTAAACTTCACAAAACACTAAGGGTGAGAGTTTACGGCCGTAAACTCCCTTGGGAGAGTTCCTAGGCCGTAAACTCCAAGTTAGTGCCCTTAGAAGCCTCAAATCCACTCATGCCCTTTAGGAAAAATGCTTAGAATAATTCAATGAACAAGCTAGAAGCATCAAACACCCAAGAATAGGACCTTGGGAGTTTACGGCCGTAAAATCCCTTAGGTTGGGCCGTAAACTCCTTGTTTGGTCCATGTTAATGCTTTAAATCCATTCACACACTTGATATTTGAGTTTAGCAAAGTTCCACAACTGATATGAGAGCCTTAGCACCCTTAAACGCTACCTGGGACCCCAAACACTCAACCAAAAGTGTTTTCCGCTCCTTTGAGCATGTATAATTGTTTAATTAGTATTAAATATACTAATTGTATGTGAACATATGTTATCATATGTTAAATAGGTCATTGTGTGTGTTCAAGTCCTTGCGTGACACCGAACGCCCAAACGGCACTTTCGTCGGACCTACTTACACCAGGTGAGTTCATATCCCTGAATGAACCTTTTAAATGCTTTTAAATGTTTTATAGGGGGGATTACAAGTTAAACATTCCAGTTATCATATCAATCACATGTGATTGATAACCCGCATGCACAAAGATTTTACCACTCTTTACACTGTTTTATCGAGTAGGACATTATAAGGATTTTTACTTGTTTTAAAACTTTTACTTACACTGATTTACCCGAATTCAATCTAAACTGGTTTATGAAAGACTTTCAAGGAATTTTAAACATATTTTATGAAAGGATACAATTTGTGAAATTTTCTGTTCATAAAGGCTTTTCATCAAAAATTCCCTTTTTCGACGTATATTTTTACTTGTTATTTATTGCCGCTTCGCTTATACTTATTTTATACTCCTACTTTGTAATGCTTTCGCTTATACCTGAAGTCACTTATACCTGATGACGCTTATACTTATTCACCCTCTTACTTAGTGATACGAGTCTACTTCGTTTATACTTGAGATCGACTTTACTTCACTTATACTTGATACGCTCTTACTTCACTTGTTGTCATCTCCACTTCGCGATGCGCTTATACTTATTCGACATTTATACTTCACTTACGACCGCTCTTACTTCACTTGTTAGACACTCCTACTTCACGAGAATCACTTTTACTTGATACCCACTCAAGCATAGTTAGATGTATGTCTGTGCTTGTGTAGATGCATATAAATAATGGTTGAAGGACTTAGGAAGGTTTGTCCGCCCTATTTCCTTTTCTTCGTTGAGATGTGGTCTGGTGGGATCGGATGTCCATCCGAATGTCATTTGATTCATTAGTTATATACCATGTATACAAGCTTAGGCATACGGGTTATTTCAGTTAGTTCAGTTAAGAGTCTCTACCTCAAGTCTACACTTTCATTAGAAACCCACTATTTGGGATGCATCTTCAGGGCACGGCCTTCTCCGTCGTCTAGTTGGTAACCAGAGTCTCCTGTAGGGAGAGCGGACATTGTGTGTATAGATCTATACGGGATTGACACCCCCGCACCCTGACTGCTAGCTACAGTCCACGGCTCACCAAGCCAAGGGGTGACAAATGTCACATTATATAGATGCTTGTAGGGCGTCTAGAACTCTAGTCAGTATGGTTACGAGTATCCTGGGTTACCTTATAATTCATGGCTTTAAGGTAACGGTATTTTCGTCAGCAATTTACACTGTATGCTGATGTCACTCTTCAGAGTCACTGTTTTGACCTTGCTAGACGTATCTTTCATTTGATACTGTCTGGGGTCTGTAGTCTCTGTTTTGACCTTGCTAGACGTATCTTTCATTTGATACTGTCTGGGGTCTGTAGTCTCTGTTTTGACCTTGCTAGACATATCTTTCATTTGATACTGTCTGGGGTCTGTAGTCTTTGTTTTGACCTTGCTAGACGTATCTTTCATTTGATACTGTCTGGGGTTTGTAGTCTCTGTTCTGACCTTGCTAGACGTATCTTCCATTTGATACTGTCTGGGGTCTGTAGTCCTTGTTTTGACCTTGCAAGATGTACCTTCCATTTGGTATCGTCTTCGGTCTATATTCACTATTTTAGACCTTACCAGCTGTACCTTTCATTTGGTACCTTCTGGGGTCTGTGTCTCCCTTTGTTAGACTGTACCAGGCGTGTGGTTAATTCGATACTCTCCTGGAGTCTATGATTCTTTGCCTTAGTCAGCAGTCCTCACTGCTGAGGCATATGTTATTCCCTGATGTCTCTTGCTTTCTTTAATAATCAAATTCAGTATTTTGATAATAATAGCAATTAAGGGAAAACTACCTTTTACCACATTACACCGAACAGTCTTGGTAGAAGGCTGCTTTATTTAAAGAAAATATAGGATTTTCTGGAAAGAACACCGATGCACTGAAATCACTTAAACTGCCACTCATTAAAGTTATTTGACTAAATGATGCTAAATACTAATGAACTCACCAGCATTTGTAAAAATGTTGATACTCGCTTTTCAAATAACTTGTAATCTCAGGTCAGCAATTAGACAGGTACACCACCCGGAGCTGTCGATGAAGATGGCTTAAGTACCTTGCTGCACTTTATATATTTTGCTTGTATTACTTTGATACTATGTAATGTAACCATGTAAAATTATTACTATTAATGCAATGTTTTGTTGTACTTTGATATGTGTTGTGATACTTGACATGACGTCATCCACCCCAGAACGTTTCCGTCGTTCCGGTTTTGGGGTGTGACACCTTTGCATCTTTTGCAGGTGCACGGTTAGAGATTCTCCATGTCCCATTCTAGCGGAGATCATGTTGATGAAGATCTCGTAACGTTCCTGCCTCGCGTTTTGATGGTATCTCTCCAATAAGTCTTGGTGCATTTCATACGGATACATGTCCTCGCAGGACTTTTGGAATTCGGCGTTCATTGTGGCTATCATGATGCAATGAACCTTCATCGCATCACGTTCATGAGTCTCAAAAGTAGTCATTTCAGCCGGAGTAGCGATTTCCGGATTGATCTTCTCTAGCTTCTCATCAAGGACATACTCCTTGTCCTCGTAGCGAGAAATCGTGCGAATGTATCTTATCCATTCACTAAAGTTCGTTCCATCAAAAGTCACCTTTTGGCAAAGGCTCATCAATGTGAATGAACTAGCAGCAGCGTTGTTTGCGTTCGACATCTACAAATAGAAAGGACAAAGATGGATTAGAATTTGAATCCCTAATAATCATCCAATAAGAAAAATTAGGGCTAGGATCCAACAACAATATTTACATATTAGAAAAGGGATGCCGTAATCCAACATGCAAACAATTTGAAGGTAAGTGAATGACGATTCACTAATTCTCCACCATGAAAACATAACTTTAAGTTCTAAATGCATTGAGAATTCCTAGGTTTCGATGAGATTCATTGAACTTTTCAATGGCATGTTTAAATCTCGATATGCCCCTCTCGTTTGAGACTGGGATACCGAGGATCACAAAGTGGGTGTGAATTACCATGCAAATTTACACGGTGCCTTCATTGTAACAATCACTTATTCGATGTGTCGGTAAACCACATACGCTCCACCGAACTATGACAAACAATGAATCACCCTTTGCCACCTATGCTTAGAACCAATTAGTGTGCCGGTAAACCGCACACGCTCCACTAACTTCTTAGCAAGGGTGCAAAGTGTAATTTCATGGGATTTCATCAATTCACTTTTCCTAAAGTAACTAGGATTGGGAATTTTGAAAAACATGTAGTTACTTTGTATTTCAATATTATACTTTTAATGAGGAGATGAGGTTGCCCTATCCTACCCGTTCGACTAACGACCCTCCACCGATCAAGCAAGTGGTGGGTGTGAGTGTACACCCATTAAGCGTCATTTTATAGGCCGCAACCTTATACCCACCTTATAGACCGGCTTCGTGAATGAGGTCTACTAACGGTAAGACTAGCATTTTAATTTTATATATATATATATATATATATATATATATATATATATATATATATATATATATATAAATCTTGTAATATTATATTAGTATAGGGTTGAATTTTAAACTTGTAAAATTCTAGGGTTTGAAATTTAAATTGTCTAAATTAAACTTTTAATCACAAAACATAAATTTCAAAACTTGAGGACAAGTTTTAAACTTTTCAAAACATAAGGGATCAAATAACAAATAATTCAAATTAACCATTTAATCTCATAATTATCTTTATTTGATTTATTTAAATGTTTCTTGCAAAACAATTTACCAATTTAATTAAAATAATCAATCAATTATCACATAAGGAAATTATTATTCAATTAATTGATAAATATCTTTAATTACGTCAAGAATATATTCAAATATATGTTAAAATCGGATTTATATTGACCCATTAAGATAAAGGCAAGTTTCCATAAGATAAACAGCAAGAATCTCGAAACTAGCTCTTTCTGACGCACGAACTCCCCGAGTACGACAATGGACTCGCCGAGTTGAGGCCTACTCGCCGAGTCCACTATGGAACTCGCTGAGTTCATCAGGCAGAAGGACAAAATTCGAATTTTGCAATCAACAATCAAGCAACCAATTCATCAATTCAATAGAAAACAATCAAGGCTCTGATACCACTGATGGGTTTGAGCCATAAGAACATTCCTATGTGCACATACAAACCCTAATGCTTGGATCTAGGTTGCTCTAATTGAACATGAATTGTATCCAAGACTTTGAACAATAGATCTAGGTAATAACATAAGGAAAAAACAGATCTAAAGGAATACCTTGAGTTGCTTGCTTGAATCTTCTTATCCTTGGAGCTTAGAGTCACAATTGTCACTCCTCTAATGGCTTACAAACACCAACTTAGCAAGAGGATGATTAGAGAGAGAGGAGGAGGACAGGGGAGGAAGTCGGCCAGGGTTTCTTCAAAAGCATGAGTGCCGATTTCCTTGACCTTAAGGGTCTATTTATACTAGTGAGGCTCCTAGGGTTTCACCCTTAAACCCTAATTGGATAACTTAGGCTCTAAGCAATCCAATCTCCCTAATGATAAGCATTGGACGATTTCTAGGTCTATCCAAAGCCCCAAAACCGTCCACCCCTTATCCATAAGGGATTATAGCCCAAAGTACAACTATCATACAATTGACAGTTTATGCACTTTTATTTAATTAATCTAGTTAAGTCACCAAATTAATTCCTAATGAATTTATGAATTATATTAATCAAATAACAATATTATTATTCCTTATATTATTCTCCTAATATATTAATAATATTTTTTCTCTCATTATAAATCATCCTGTCAAGTTGCTATGGTGAAGGCAACCCAAAAGGACCATGCACAATCGGGTCAAGTACTTTCCTAATATAGTTGCAGCCTTAGACACTATTCCAAAAATTTCAGGGGCGTATCTGGGTACCATTTGTGGGAGGGAAGCGTACCATTTTGATGGAAGAGGCTTATCGGTTGATGTTCTCGATCCATCCTGGGGCCACTAAGATGTATTTAGATCTTAAGAGGGAGTATTGGTGGCCCTGTATGAAGAGGGATGTCATGTGGTTTGTTGAGAGGTGCTTAACCTGTCGTAGGGTTAAGGCCGAGCACCAGAAACAACATGGTAAGTTGCAGCTGTAAGAGGTTCCCGAATGGAAGTGGGAACAGATTACTATGGATTTTATCACCAAATTGCCATGGACTGCTAGGGGAGTCGATGCAATTTGGGTGATTGTGGACAGGTTGACGAAGAGTGCCCACTTCCTTGATATTAGTGAGAGCTCTTCTGCAGAGAAGTTGGCAGAAATCTACGTGCGGGAGGTGGTATCGCGGCATGGAGTGCCGACCTCGATTGTCTCAGATCGAGATGTGCATTTCACTTCCAGATTCTGGAAGAAATTTCATGAGGAATTGGGTACTAGGCTGCACTTTAGTACCGCATACCACCCCCAGACTGACGGGCAGAGCGAGCGGACGATTCAGACGCTCGAGGATATGCTCCAAGCGTGTGTGTTGGATTTTGGTGGGAGTTGGGACACGTATTTGCCCTTGGCAGAGTTTTCCTACAACAACAGCCATCATTCAAGCATTGGTATGCCACCCTTTGAGCTATTGTATGGGAGAAGGTGTCGGACCCTCATTTGCTGGGGAGAGGTCGGGCAGCGTGTTATGGGTAGTACCGAGATCGTGCTTTAGAAGACTGAGTAGATACAGGAGGTCAGACAGAGGTTATTGACCGCTCAGAGTCGTCAGAAGAGTTATGCGGACAGGCGCCGGTCCGAGCTCGAGTTCAAGGTCGGCGACTTTGTACTCCTGAAGGTCTCTCCTTGGAAAGGAGTGATCCAATTCAGGAAGAGGGGCAAGTTGGGGCCCCGATATATCGGTCCTTTTTGGGTGATCGCAAGGGTAGGCTGGGTAGCCTACTGGTTGGAGCTACATGCAGAGCTAGGTCAGATCCATGACACTTTCCATGTGTCATAGTTGCGAAAGTGTATAGCCGATGAGTCGGCAGTGGTGCCATTAGAGGATATTCAGGTGGATGTGGGCCTGAACTACGTTGAGAGACTGGTGGCTATTCGGGATCGAAAGATCAAGATTCTAAGGAACAAAGAGGTGCCTCTGGTGCAGGTCTAGTGGCAACACCGGAAAGGGTAAGAGCTTACTTGGGAGCCGGAGCGCGAGATGCGTAAGCAACATCCGGAGTTATTTCCAGAATGAGACTTCGAGGGCGAAGTCTGATTCTATTAGGGGAGAATTGTAACATCCGGATTTCCCAGGTATATTATTTATTTATTTATTTTGAAATTTGTGGAGGAACTCGACGAGTTGGAGCCAAGACTCGCCGAGTAGGGTCGCAGATGTTCATCCGGGTTCACGTCCGGACTCGGCGAGTCCACGCTGTTTAATGAAACCCTAATTCCCCGGGTTTGGAGCCTATTTAAGGGCACTTATAGCCTCCCACTGCAGCTACCAGTCCCGTTGAGAGAACCCTAAGTGAGCTAAATCGTTGTGAGGAAGAAAAAGTCACTTTTTGATCCTTGAACCTTTAGTTTAGCAAGAAGAAGGTGACAAGAGCAAAGAGGAGGTGCGATTCAAGCAGTTCCAGAGTTCATAGACTTCATTTTGAGGTAATAGTTCGAACCTCCTTCAGTTTTGGTGTTGATCTTTAGAGTTAGGGTTTTCTAACCCCTTTGAAGAGTGATTATGTGGAGCAAATCGTCCCTCTTCGAGTTTGTGCCTTGGATCTGGACTCAAAGAGGTCCAGGGACCTTAACCCTTGGAGCTTTATGGATCAGTTTGGGGTTATTGGACTTAGGTTGCCATTTTTGGGATTAAATCTCCTTTTGATGCCTTGTTGTGGTTGTACAAGCGTCAAGTTTCGAACTTTACGTGACATTCATGCTTGGGGAGGCTAGATCTATGGTTTGGGGAAACAGATCTGACCTCAGGAGGCCAGTAGAGTTTGTGCATGGCATGAACTCGCTGAGTTGTTCTTGGGACTCGGCGAGTAGGGTTAGGGTTTCACGTACATTGTTTAGCGAGTAGACTTGCCTAGTTGGGGGATGAATCAGTGAGTCAGGAGGGAATTAGAGGACTGGAGTTCAAGGCGGTACTCGTCGAGTTGTTCTTGAGACTCGGCGAGTTGAGTCAGGGTGGCCCTGCGATTCATGGTTGGTATGACTCGTCGAGCATAGGGAGGGACTCGGCGTGTCAAGCGGGACAAAGAGTTAAAGGACATATGAGAACTCGCCGAGTCACCTGGGTGCACTTGGCGAGTAGGGTCAAAGTGGGACCGTTGACTTTTGTTGACTTTTCGGGTTTGGTCATCAATGGAGTCCTTGTGACAAGAGGGGAGGGTAAAATAGTCTTTTACCTTTCTGAGGGTGCCAATGGCAGGTTGATTCTAGTCTCGAGAGTTATATTTATAAGAATATTTATTTATGTGAATAGGCGGAGGCTAGGCAATATTTTCCATCGAGTCAGAGATTTACCGGGACGCCTGAGGTGAGTCTTCTCACTATACTTTACCTAGTGTGGTAACAGAGTTATGTGCCAGAGTACTATAGAGTTATATGCCAGTGTATTTGTATGTTATTTATGTGTTGTGATTTATTGTGATATGTGCTATGCATGATTCAGAGTTACAGAGTTGGGACTTTCGGGTCCCTAGAGTTAGGGCCAGAGGGCCCACAAAGAGTTGGGGCTGGAGGGCCCCATTGAGACACATTGACCAGATGGTCGACAGAGTTTCAGCCTCGAGTGGCTACTATGTGCTAGAGTGGTATTTTGGGGGAACTCACTAAGCTTATGCTTACAGTGTTATGTGTTATGTGTTTCAGGTACCAGTGATGACCGCGGGAAGGCGCCGGCTTGATTCGTACACACACATGGGATTCTATGTATTGTGATCTTGGGAGATATTTTGTGAAACAAAGACATGATATTATGACATTTTATGAATGAATGAATTTGTAAAAATGTGATTGAAAATGCGAAAAATTGTTTTAAATTTTCACGGTGTTACAAGTTGGTATCAGAGCCTAGGTTTGAGGGATTCGGGTGCACCTTCGGGCGTATCTGAACTCAAACCGAGGATTTGAGGAAATTTTAATAATAAAATAAGTTTTCAAAAGAAGAAATTACGAGACAAACAGAGCAGAGTCGTGTGTACGAACAACCAGCGCCCGAACGGTGATTTCCCAAAATACCATTACTATAAGTGTTATAAGATATGATGTGATATGTTATATGATGAGCTATGCTATGCATACTAGAGTAGACTAGGTATTCTTATTAGGACTAGAGTGGCCTGATATGTGATGCCTGAGTCTAGGAGTCTTGCTGTTAGGAATACTTTAGAGTGTTTAGGTAGCAGCAAGGAGGTTGTGAGAGATCTGCTAGCGAGTATCATATGATCAGAGAGAGTAGAGTACTTGGGACTTGGGACTCTGGGAGGAGGACTTGGGGTGAATGCTAATGAGGTGTGGACGGTAGTATTGGGCCCGTACTACTGAAGACACCGGGTCAGTACACAATCCAAGTAAGAATCCTTGGAGTACTAAAGGGCAAGTAGGGTAGAGTATTCAAGTGTGAGCATACTCGAGCGAGTCCCTGATATTTATTCGTGTGTTGTATTTCAGAGAGAAAGATCATGGTTGGGACGCGCCACACATCAGGGACTAGCAGTACGAGTGATGAGGAGATCTGTAGGATCATCCAGGAGGAGGTGGCTGCGGCCATCAGGGCAGAGATACCAGAGATGTTCGGGTCTATCAAGACCACGTTGATAGAGACATTTGATGAGAAGTACGCTGCTCTTTCTGAGGCTGCTGTTGCTACGGCCACTGCAGCTATAGTTGCGACTAGGCCGCAGGGTGGTGATGCGTTGCTGTTCTGAGAGTTCAGCAACACAAAACCACCGGAGTTTGACGGGACCCAGGACCCGATTGCGGCGATGACATGTCAGACATAGAGGGGTGGCTACTCGCGATTCATTGCCAGCGACAGAAGCAGCGGCGGAACAGCAGCAGGTAACGATGGCAGTGGAACGGTTGGGAGTGGTGGTAGCGATAAAACGGTCTAAGGGTGACGTCAGAAAGGAGCGGTCACGACGCCCGGCGACTGCGACGTCTTCAACGAGAGTGGCAGCCACCTACGATCCCATCCCCGGTCTTCAACAGCCTCCCTCGGCTACCCACGACGTCACCGGCAGCGGCTGTGGCTTTGTGTCACACCCCCAAACCAAGGATGGCGGAAACGTCCAGGGGTGGAGGACTTCATGTACAGTATCACAACAACGTGTATAATAGTGCTCAAAGTAAATACAACCATCATAAATATAATTGAAAAAGTTACATCAAAGTATATGTTTACATGTTTCAAAATCAATTACAATATGATGACAAAAATAAATTGTTGACGATTTAACGTCCCATCCTCAAAGCGCTGAAGTTTTCCTGTTTCACTGATTTCCTGAGAATACAAGTAGTTTTGAAAAAGAGTGTCAACAATTAAGTTGGTGAGTTCATAAGAGTTTTGTTTGGAGTAGAAACCGTTTTCCTTCTTAAAATCGATGAAGTTTGATTTCCAGAAAATCCAATATTTTCTTAGTTAAGTGTAAACAGAATAATCCTAAATGATACGTTGATGTATTCTAGATTTACCCGTAGATTTCCCCTATAATTGTCCAGCCTATATAAGTTATATAAGATTTAGGTTAGATAAAACGTCGAATGTAATGGGTCCGCCCTAGGTCCACAACCAAACAAGGAACAGGAGATAAGGCGGGCACCACCAATTCCAAGCCAATCCAGACTAAATTCTTGTATGACTCAAGCATATACGCTCAACGATTATAGTTGAAGTCTAACCATATGAAAATCTATTGTGATTATAACCTATACATATCATAGTTCACCGGGGAGTAATAGGGATTAGGGAACCTGAACTATGCATATGAATAGCTTATCAAAAGTGATGGTGATGGTGAGTGTAACATATACAATGTGTTAATGTGAATATAACCTATACATATCATAGTTCACCGGGGAATAATAGAGATTAGTGAACCTGAACTATGCATATGAATAGCTTATCGAAAGTGATGTGAATATAACCTATATGATGTGTTAATGTGAATATAACCTATACATATCATAGTTCACCGGGGAATAATAGAGATTAGTGAACCTGAACTATGCATATGAATAGCTTATCGAAAGTGATGTGAATATAACCTATATGATGTGTTAATGTGAATATAACCTATACATATCATAGTTCACCGGGGAATAATAGAGATTAGTGAACCTGAACTATGCATATGAATAGCTTATCGAAAGTGATGGTGAATTCCTTTCTTGTAATTAAGTTCCTAGAGTAGATGAAACATAAAATATACCTATTATAGTTTATTACATTGTTTGTAATATGTATTTACCATAACTATACCAATTATAACTAACGAGTTCGTTTGTGGGGGTATAATGGCTTAACTATACTTATTATAGATTATCTTAATCGTCCATAGCGGCAATAACTCTTATGTAAGTGTAAGACCTTTAATATTGTGTTTGTTATATGAATGACCCTAAACTATACCTATTATAGTTTATCGATTGATTTCGTGGGAAATGAGCATAGGCCTTACTTGTCATAATTTATCAATATTTATATTTTAATGGATATAGCCTCGTAGTATCGTGTATATATATATATATATATATATATATATATATATATATATATATATATATATATATATATATATATATATATATATATATTGTCATACTTGTGAAGATGTAAATCCATGTGTTTTCTGATGTATGTCTATGTAGGAATACAAAATTTGTCATATATTGCAACTACACATAATCAACTAACGATGTATACCTTGCTCGACATGTTACAAGGTGAAATGAAATTTATTGTGTTTTTCTGTTAATAACCTTTTCTGTAACTGATATTGAAAAAATTGTAGAAAAATCATAAAATGTCCAAATCAGGTTCTGTAACTTCTGAGAGTTTGGAAAATGAGTCTAGTTTGTTCATAATTTTTATTATAATTTTTAATGATCTCTAACTTGGGTGAAAAAGTCCATAATCACAGACTGGTCCGGATTGATGTTTGAAATGATAGGCGGTTTTGTAAAAATCACCATAAATTGTAGAAAAATCGTATGGAGATGTGCAAGTAGTCATTTTAAAGCTAAGAAGTGGAACTACATGCACCTAAAACAGTTTTGAAAACAAAAATATTTAAGATGTCCAAAACAGTCCGTGAATGGAGTGAAACTTTTCTGATGAAAGCTGTTAGAAGAATGTAGTTATGTTCTAAGCATTTTAACTTGTATTCCCCCCCTAAAAACTTGAGAAAACATGAAAATGTAGGGGTATGAACTCACCTTGTGTGATTTCAGTAGATAAGTGATGAAGAAGAGAAGTGTTCAACCCAAGAACACTAGAAGAACCGTTTGAAGATTCGAAGCTCTAACACAAATATAATGGAGTTTGTGTAAGATATCCATGATTTGAGTGGAAATAATAGAGGTAATCATAAAGGAAATGGATTATGCTTACCAAAGGTGGAGGAAACTCTCAAGATCAGCCCTTGAATCTTGGATTTCTAGAGAGAGAAAGGAGTTTGATCTTCTTGTGAAATGAGAACAAATGAAAGAAAAATGAGGAGAGAGGATGATTATCCAGCCCTCAAAGCATGGAGGTGGCTTGTGAGGGAGGTAAAAAGTACAAGGTATGGTGGGGAGGAGTGTGGGTTGTCATGGAGTGGGTGAGGGGGTTGCTTGCGTCATAACTAAGGTAAGGTCAACACTTCTTCTTTTTGTACTTTACCAACTCCTTTTTAAATAAGATTTTACCCTTAAAATGTGATTAAATCATTAATTTAGGGGTCTTATAATTAAAAATAATGTTTTGGGTGAAAATCCCATGTTAAAATAATCAGAAATGGGTTTAAAATGCAAAAATATGTAAAAATAGGCGAAATCCGAGCTGCCCAGCGAGACCCTTCGGATCTCGGCCGAGGCTCGGTTCTCTGGGCGAAGGTTCGGACGCGGGTGGCTGAGGCGGGGAGGTGAAAGGCGAACAAGCTCGGTCCGAAGCGATGCAGTCTGAAGCGAAGGCGAGAAGCGGAAGGTAGAGGTTCGGTCCGAGGCAGGCTAGAACCGAAGGTACTGTTGTGAACAGTAATGAACAGTACTTTCGGTTCGGACCCTTCTTCCTTGCATGGTTCGGTTCGGATGAACAGTACTTTCGGTTCAGCTCATGAACAGTACTTTCGGTTCGGACCCTCATGAATAGTGCTTTCGGTTCGGTTCATGAATAGTACTTTCGGTTCAGAGGGTTCGTTTCCTTAAGTCCGTTTTTCGCGTAGACTTCCGTTCTTGGGCTATTTTCGCCAAATTCGAGGGTCGGGATGCCCCGAGTGATTATAGAAAGTTGGGAGAGATTTCGAGAGAGATTTGAGAGAGATTCCTCGTTCTCAGAGAGATTTGGGAGAGATTCGATGTACTTGGAGAGATTTCGCATACGAAGAGATACGTGAGAGAGATTTCACATACTTCGAGAGATTTGGGAGAGATTTGACATACTTGGAGAGATTTGGGAGAGATTTGGCATACTTGGAGAGATTTCGCATACAAAGAGATATGTGAGAGAGATTTCACATACTTAGAGAGATTTGGGAGAGATTTGACATACTTGGAGAGATTTCACATACAAAGAGATATGTGAGAGATTTCACATACTTAGAGAGATTTGGGAGAGATTCGACGTACTTGGAGAGATTTCGCATACGAAGAGATACGTGAGAGAGATTTCACATACTTAGAGAGATTTGGGAGAGATTTGACATACTTGGAGAGATTTGGGAGAGATTTGGCATACTTAGAGAGATTTGGGAGAGATTTGACATACTTGGAGAGATTTCACATACTTAGAGATATGTGGGAGAGGTTTCACATACTTAGAGACATGTGGGAGAGGTTTCACATGCTTAGAGATATGTGGGAGAGGTTTCACATACTTAGAGATATGTGGGAGAGGTTTCACATGCTTAGAGATATGTGGGAGAGGTTTCACTGGTGACCTTTTTGAGTGTCCGGCCACGCACTGCAAGGTCCTTAAACCCAGTTAAGCCTTGATTAGGGATCTTGCATACTCCCGATGAGTATGTAACATTGTCGTATCGGTTTGGCTTTCTACGTACCACCGTTTCAGGTTAAGGAGATTTAGGTGAACGCACTTTTCGATTTATGATCTCTCATTAGAATAGAGAGTTGTTTAGAAGTTACTTAACGTAAACTCTAGTACTCACGGCAAATTGGGTTGACCGGTTTGACTTTTTGTCTTTTGTTGACTTTGACTTGACCGAAAATTGACGGTTGTCACATCATCCCCCCGTTAGAGGGAATTTCGTCCCGAAATTCGAATTTAGGCAAGGAGTTTGAAAATGACTAAGGTCGACTCTACATTATTTTGATTCTGACTAAGAGACGAGTTATCATACATGAAAACTTAGCTTATACACATTATGATATAACCAATACTGGGCGGATAGTAAAATGTGTGATTCTATTTCAGTTTCACATCCCAACGAGGAAAAGAAACTAAGTCAGAATTCTCACATTTTATTATCTACCAGGTATTTGTTATATATAACTGGGGAATGTATAAGCGAGGAAGTCATAACAAATAACTTAGTAATTTTTTTTCTTAATGAATTAGAGTTCCTAGTCAGGGCTAACATTGAACCTAGATGTATTTTAACCGCTCTCCTATAAAGTAGAAGTATGTTCTCGAAAGTTGACCTACATCCCTATGATGCAGTCCCATTGCGGAGTCGAAGCAATTCCTAGAATGGTCTTATGACGGCCTTGGAATTTCCTATTGCTTATGCTCCCAGTTTAATCTTTGGCATTACTACTATGCATGCTTAAATCGATGTTAGACTTAATTAAATAAAGAAATTTGGAATTTAAACGTCGGTGTTAGAAACACGTACTAATATTTGCAGGCAGTTCTGGGGTGGTCTCTCCTTCGGTGATCGCAAGTACCCTTCCACCACCACTGGCATCCCTTGCTCTTGGGCAGTTCCTTTTAAAGTGGCCTGTTTCTCCACATTTGTAACAGGCTGGGCTTACTCCAGAGCCGGGGAACTGGTTGATGGGTCGTACCGGTGCCTTACAGAAACGGGTAGTGTGCCCTTTTCTATTGCAGTTCATGCAATGCAAATCTCTGCAAGCCCCAGTGTGATGGAAGCTACACTTGTTACATTTCGGGAGGTTTCCAGCATATTTCTTTATGGGAGTGGGTGTGGTGAGGGTTGTGGCAGCATGAATCGCGACAATTGGCGTGGTTGTCGAAGTGTCACGGCTGGCTCGATGGTCGATCAGTTGTTGTGCCAACTCGTTGGCGCTGTCGAAGGTAGTTGGTCTTGAGGCCAATACACTATCATGAATCTGGGATGATAGCCCCCAAAGGTATCGTTCTATCTTCTTCTCCTCTGGGGTGACCATTGCAGGACAGAGGAGTGCTAGGTCTTTGAATCGGGCAGTATAAGCTTCGAGATCCATTCCCGACATTTTGAGGTTCCAGAGTTCCTCTTCTAGTTTTTGCACTTCGCCTCTTGGGCAATACTCTTTTAGCATTAAAGCTTTTAGATCCTCCCAGCTTATAGAGTTAGCCACTGCAGGAGTAAGTGACTTAACTCGGCTATTCCACCAAGTAAGAGCTTTTCTTGTAAAAGTGAATGCCGCATACTTGACTTTGCTCGCTTCGGGACAAGCGCAGATTTCAAAGACTGCTTCGGTCCTTTCAAACCATTGCATCAGCGCGATGACGCCCCCGCTTCCGTCGAAAGAATCGGGTTTGCCATTTGTGAAGTCTTTGTAAGAACACTCCTTAGTGCGTCCTGTGCTGTCCCCCTGATTCGAGTTAGTATTCCCGGATCCGAATCCGCCGGATCCATTTGTACCCATTTGCGACATTGCTGCCGCCACTGCTGCTGTTACGGCAGCTTGAAACATTATGGGATCAAACTGCGGAGGAGGCAGTGCTGTGCTCCCGGAGGGTCTGGACTTTTTCTTTGGCGGCATAGTCCTGTCATAAGTTGGTAGAGACGTACAAACGATAAGTTTTTAATAATAGAGACAAGTCAGAAGTTATCAAGCCAGACTTGTCTGTATCATGTTCTGTTTTAAAAGTATTTTGTATGTTTTTCGCAACAAAGTCCTCGTGAATGAATTTTAATGGTGGTGACTCAAATGCAACTAGTGATTTGTTTCGCCTAATCCCTTTCTAAAATTACTTGATATATATTAAGAATTTCTTAGAGTTACCATATGTATATTGTTTGTAGTATAGGGTTCGAGGATAATAGGTTTACATCTCATTAACGTAAGGAAGATTTTGGGCAAAGCTACGGTTCCCTTGAATAGTGTGGTCTCCGGATCCTGAAGGATTCGAATGTCTCCACTTAACAACCTAGGTTGGTCGTGATCTTCTTTCCAGGTTTCCAAGCACTCTACCTAAGGAGGCGTTGGGCCTTGAATAACCGGACGAGGGTTAGGATTTGGAACAAGGGCTATCAGGGTAGGTTCTCCACCTCAGGGTTGGGGTCAGGGCCATCAGCAAAGCCTTCAGCTTGGTGATCATCCAAAGGGATTTGGTACTCACTCTATGGCTCATCTCCGAGCCATTCAGTATTGCCGTGGTTAGGGTAGTACGGGTCGTCGTGGAGAAGGAATTCAGCCATAATATCTTTGCGAGAAATGGGGATATAAGAAATAACTAAGTAGACGTACTAATTAGATAATTATAAGATGATCTTTATCAGGTACTTCAATATATTATTTATGGTATACTAGTCACATGTATTTGGGACAGGATAGACCTTCGAATAAGCGATCCTAACTCTAAATCCCCAATCCAACGAGAACAGGAAGTAAAGCAAAGATTCACAGATTCTAAGCCTATGACGTCCTGGATACATATAGTTTTATTGTATCCTCTAGGCAGTTATTGACCTATTGATAAAATCTATTTAGTTCTCAAATAAGTAATTATAATAATTCCAAATACCCCTATGGTATTTCATTGTGGTAGTGTTGGTAAGTTTTTAGACTTGTTGCAACTCCAACGACCATTCCTGGGCATATGGTAATCATTTCTGGGTGAGACATAGTTGATCAGGCTATGTCATTCCCAGTCCTGACTATACATCCCCAAGCCTACTCGTATTGTTCAACAATTACTACTTTTGTCCCATCCCATCGTGATACTGACCCTAGTGTGTGTGTGTGCACATGCTCTTACTTTTACCGAAGAATTATTTGTTTCTAAAAGTATAGTTGTTTTGAAAACTTTTAAATCAGAGACTTTCGGTCCCAATGTATTTATAGTTTGTATATCTTATGTGGTTCGATATACTGAGTTCACTATAAACAATGCTCTGATACCAATCTGTCACACCCCCAAACCAAGGATGGCGGAAACGTCCAGGGGTGGAGGACTTCATGTACAGTATCACAACAACGTGTATAATAGTGCTCAAAGTAAATACAACCATCATAAATATAATTGAAAAAGTTACATCAAAGTATATGTTTACATGTTTCAAAATCAATTACAATATGATGACAAAAATAAATTGTTGACGATTTAACGTCCCATCCTCAAAGCGCTGAAGTTTTCCTGTTTCACTGATTTCCTGAGAATACAAGTAGTTTTGAAAAAGAGTGTCAACAATTAAGTTGGTGAGTTCATAAGAGTTTTGTTTGGAGTAGAAACCGTTTTCCTTCTTAAAATCGATGAAGTTTGATTTCCAGAAAATCCAATATTTTCTTAGTTAAGTGTAAACAGAATAATCCTAAATGATACGTTGATGTATTCTAGATTTACCCGTAGATTTCCCCTATAATTGTCCAGCCTATATAAGTTATATAAGATTTAGGTTAGATAAAACGTCGAATGTAATGGGTCCGCCCTAGGTCCACAACCAAACAAGGAACAGGAGATAAGGCGGGCACCACCAATTCCAAGCCAATCCAAACTAAATTCTTGTATGACTCAAGCATATACGCTCAATGATTATAGTTGAAGTCTAACCATATGAAAATCTATTGTGATTATAACCTATACATATCATAGTTCACCGGGGAGTAATAGGGATTAGGGAACCTGAACTATGCATATGAATAGCTTATCAAAAGTGATGGTGATGGTGAGTGTAACATATACAATGTGTTAATGTGAATATAACCTATACATATCATAGTTCACCGGGGAATAATAGAGATTAGTGAACCTGAACTATGCATATGAATAGCTTATCGAAAGTGATGTGAATATAACCTATATGATGTGTTAATGTGAATATAACCTATACATATCATAGTTCACCGGGGAATAATAGAGATTAGTGAACCTGAACTATGCATATGAATAGCTTATCGAAAGTGATGTGAATATAACCTATATGATGTGTTAATGTGAATATAACCTATACATATCATAGTTCACCGGGGAATAATAGAGATTAGTGAACCTGAACTATGCATATGAATAGCTTATCGAAAGTGATGTGAATATAACCTATATGATGTGTTAATGTGAATATAACCTATACATATCATAGTTCACCGGGGAATAATAGAGATTAGTGAACCTGAACTATGCATATGAATAGCTTATCGAAAGTGATGGTGAATTCCTTTCTTGTAATTAAGTTCCTAGAGTAGATGAAACATAAAATATACCTATTATAGTTTATTACATTGTTTGTAATATGTATTTACCATAACTATACCAATTATAACTAACGAGTTCGTTTGTGGGGGTATAATGGCTTAACTATACTTATTATAGATTATCTTAATCGTCCATAGCGGCAATAACTCTTATGTAAGTGTAAGACCTTTAATATTGTGTTTGTTATATGAATGACCCTAAACTATACCTATTATAGTTTATCGATTGATTTCGTGGGAAATGAGCATAGGCCTTACTTGTCATAATTTATCAATATTTATATTTTAATGGATATAGCCTCGTAGTATCGTGTATATATATATATATATATATATATATATATATATATATATATATATATATATATATATATATATATATATATATATATTTGTCATACTTGTGAAGATGTAAATCCATGTGTTTTCTGATGTATGTCTATGTAGGAATACAAAATTTGTCATATATTGCAACTACACATAATCAACTAACGATGTATACCTTGCTCGACATGTTACAAGGTGAAATGAAATTTATTGTGTTTTTCTGTTAATAACCTTTTCTGTAACTGATATTGAAAAAATTGTAGAAAAATCATAAAATGTCCAAATCAGGTTCTGTAACTTCTGAGAGTTTGGAAAATGAGTCTAGTTTGTTCATAATTTTTATTATAATTTTTAATGATCTCTAACTTGGGTGAAAAAGTCCATAATCACAGACTGGTCCGGATTGATGTTTGAAATGATAGGCGGTTTTGTAAAAATCACCATAAATTGTAGAAAAATCGTATGGAGATGTGCAAGTAGTCATTTTAAAGCTAAGAAGTGGAACTACATGCACCTAAAACAGTTTTGAAAACAAAAATATTTAAGATGTCCAAAACAGTCCGTGAATGGAGTGAAACTTTTCTGATGAAAGCTGTTAGAAGAATGTAGTTATGTTCTAAGCATTTTAACTTGTATTCCCCCCCTAAAAACTTGAGAAAACATGAAAATGTAGGGGTATGAACTCACCTTGTGTGATTTCAGTAGATAAGTGATGAAGAAGAGAAGTGTTCAACCCAAGAACACTAGAAGAACCGTTTGAAGATTCGAAGCTCTAACACAAATATAATGGAGTTTGTGTAAGATATCCATGATTTGAGTGGAAATAATAGAGGTAATCATAAAGGAAATGGATTATGCTTACCAAAGGTGGAGGAAACTCTCAAGATCAGCCCTTGAATCTTGGATTTCTAGAGAGAGAAAGGAGTTTGATCTTCTTGTGAAATGAGAACAAATGAAAGAAAAATGAGGAGAGAGGATGATTATCCAGCCCTCAAAGCATGGAGGTGGCTTGTGAGGGAGGTAAAAAGTACAAGGTATGGTGGGGAGGAGTGTGGGTTGTCATGGAGTGGGTGAGGGGGTTGCTTGCGTCATAACTAAGGTAAGGTCAACACTTCTTCTTTTTGTACTTTACCAACTCCTTTTTAAATAAGATTTTACCCTTAAAATGTGATTAAATCATTAATTTAGGGGTCTTATAATTAAAAATAATGTTTTGGGTGAAAATCCCATGTTAAAATAATCAGAAATGGGTTTAAAATGCAAAAATATGTAAAAATAGGCGAAATCCGAGCTGCCCAGCGAGACCCTTCGGATCTCGGCCGAGGCTCGGTTCTCTGGGCGAAGGTTCGGACGCGGGTGGCTGAGGCGGGGAGGCGAAAGGCGAACAAGCTCGGTCCGAAGCGATGCAGTCCGAAGCGAAGGCGAGAAGCGGAAGGTAGAGGTTCGGTCCGAGGCAGGCTAGAACCGAAGGTACTGTTGTGAACAGTAATGAACAGTACTTTCGGTTCGGACCCTTCTTCCTTGCATGGTTCGGTTCGGACCTTTCCTCCTTGCATGGTTCAGTTCGGATGAACAGTACTTTCGGTTCAGCTCATGAACAGTACTTTCGGTTCGGACCCTCATGAATAGTGCTTTCGGTTCGGTTCATGAATAGTACTTTCGGTTCAGAGGGTTCGTTTCCTTAAGTCCGTTTTTCGCGTAGACTTCCGTTCTTGGGCTATTTTCGCCAAATTCGAGGGTCGGGATGCCCCGAGTGATTATAGAAAGTTGGGAGAGATTTCGAGAGAGATTTGAGAGAGATTCCTCGTTCTCAGAGAGATTTGGGAGAGATTCGATGTACTTGGAGAGATTTCGCATACGAAGAGATACGTGAGAGAGATTTCACATACTTCGAGAGATTTGGGAGAGATTTGACATACTTGGAGAGATTTGGGAGAGATTTGGCATACTTGGAGAGATTTCGCATACAAAGAGATATGTGAGAGAGATTTCACATACTTAGAGAGATTTGGGAGAGATTTGACATACTTGGAGAGATTTCACATACAAAGAGATATGTGAGAGAGATTTCACATACTTAGAGAGATTTGGGAGAGATTCGACGTACTTGGAGAGATTTCGCATACGAAGAGATACGTGAGAGAGATTTCACATACTTAGAGAGATTTGGGAGAGATTTGACATACTTGGAGAGATTTAGGAGAGATTTGGCATACTTAGAGAGATTTGGGAGAGATTTGACATACTTGGAGAGATTTCACATACTTAGAGATATGTGGGAGAGGTTTCACATACTTAGAGATATGTGGGAGAGGTTTCACATACTTAGAGACATGTGGGAGAGGTTTCACATGCTTAGAGATATGTGGGAGAGGTTTCACATACTTAGAGATATGTGGGAGAGGTTTCACATACTTAGAGACATGTGGGAGAGGTTTCACATGCTTAAAGATATGTGGGAGAGGTTTCACTGGTGACCTTTTTGAGTGTCCGGCCACGCACTGCAAGGTCCTTAAACCCAGTTAAGCCTTGATTAGGGATCTTGCATACTCCCGATGAGTATGTAACATTGTCGTATCGGTTTGGCTTTCTACGTACCACCGTTTCAGGTTAAGGAGATTTAGGTGAACGCACTTTTCGATTTATGATCTCTCATTAGAATAGAGAGTTGTTTAGAAGTTACTTAACGTAAACTCTAGTACTCACGGCAAATTGGGTTGACCGGTTTGACTTGTTGTCTTTTGTTGACTTTGACTTGACCGAAAATTGACGGTTGTCACATCATCCCCCCGTTAGAGGGAATTTCGTCCCGAAATTCGAATTTAGGCAAGGAGTTTGAAAATGACTAAGGTCGACTCTACATTATTTTGATTCTGACTAAGAGACGAGTTATCATACATGAAAACTTAGCTTATACACATTATGATATAACCAATACTGGGCGGATAGTAAAATGTGTGATTCTATTTCAGTTTCACATCCCAACGAGGAAAAGAAACTAAGTCAGAATTCTCACATTTTATTATCTACCAGGTATTTGTTATATATAACTGGGGAATGTATAAGCGAGGAAGTCATAACAAATAACTTAGTAATTTTTTTTCTTAATGAATTAGAGTTCCTAGTCAGGGCTAACATTGAACCTAGATGTATTTTAACCGCTCTCCTATAAAGTAGAAGTATGTTCTCGAAAGTTGACCTACATCCCTATGATGCAGTCCCATTGCGGAGTCGAAGCAATTCCTAGAATGGTCTTATGACGGCCTTGGAATTTCCTATTGCTTATGCTCCCAGTTTAATCTTTGGCATTACTACTATGCATGCTTAAATCGATGTTAGACTTAATTAAATAAAGAAATTTGGAATTTAAACGTCGGTGTTAGAAACACGTACTAATATTTGCAGGCAGTTTCGGGGTGGTCTCTCCTTCAGTGATCGCAAGTACCCTTCCACCACCACTGGTATCCCTTGCTCTTGGGCAGTTCCTTTTAAAGTGGCCTGTTTCTCCACATTTGTAACAGGCTAGGCTTACTCCAGAGCCGGGGGACTGGTTGATGGGTCGTACCGGTGCCTTACAGAAACGGGTAGTGTGCCCTTTTCTATTGCAGTTCATGCAATGCAATTCTCTACAAGCCCCAGTGTGATGGAAGCTACACTTGTTACATTTTGGGAGGTTTCCAGCATATTGCTTTATGGGAGTGGGTGTGGTGAGGGTTGTGGCAGCATGAATCGCGACAATTGGCGTGGTTGTCGAAGTGTCACGGCTGGCTCGATGGTCGATCAGTTGTTGTGCCAACTCCTTGGCGCTGTCGAAGGTAGTTGGTCTTGAGGCCAATACACTATCATGAATCTGGGATGATAGCCCCCAAAGGTATCGTTCTATCTTCTTCTCCTCTGGGGTGACCATTGCAGGACAGAGGAGTGCTAGGTCATTGAATCGGGCAGTATAAGCTTCGAGATCCATTCCCGACATTTTGAGGTTCCAGAGTTCCTCTTCTAGTTTTTGCACTTCGCCTCTTGGGCAATACTCTTTTAGCATTAAAGCTTTTAGATCCTCCCAGCTTTTAGAGTTAGCTACTGCAGGAGTAAGTGACTTAACTCGGCTATTCCACCAAGTAAGAGCTTTTCTTGTAAAAGTGAATGCCGCATACTTGACTTTGCTCGCTTCGGGACAAGCGCAGATTTCAATTTGACAGCCCTACTCGCCGAGTACCACGTATGGACTCGGCGAGTACACTACCAAATCCGAAAAAACAGATCCCTAAAAAGCTGTATCAGCCCCCAATGCCATACCCAGCCCGAGCTATAAAAGAGAAGCAGGAAGAGGAGTACTAGAAGTTTCTAGATCATATCAAGGCTCTTCAAATCAACATACCCTTCATTGAAGTCGTCATGAAAATGCCCAAATATGCAAAGTTCCTTAAGGAACTTCTCACTAATAGAAGGAAGATGGAAGAAGTGAAGAAGGTAGTACTCAATGAAAACTGCTTAGCTGCTATGCTAAATAAGCTACCAAAGAAGAAGGGCGACCCGGGGAGTTTGACTTTACCTTGCCAATTTGGCAACTTGGCTACTATTCATGCCTTAGCCGATTCGGGAGCAAGTGTGAACCTAATTCCATATTCATTCTTTAAGAAGCTGGATCTCCCAGAACCAAGGCCAATTCGCATGGCAATTCACTTGGCAAACAAGACAGTCACCTTCCCAAGAGGCATATACGAAGACTTACTAGTCAAGGTGGACAAATTCGTCTTTCCCGCTGATTTTATCATTCTAGACATGGAGGCGGATCCACAAGTTCCAATCATCCTTGGAAGGCCCTTCCTCAACACGGCAAGTGCTATAGTAGACATGAGGGACTCAAAGCTCACCTTGCGGGTAGGAGAAGATTCAGTCACATTTGGGGTAGACCAAGCTATGAAGTATGCAAGGAACAGTGACGACACGACATTCTCAATTGATATGCTTGATGAATTATTGGATGAATGCATAAGTGAAGATTCCAGCAAGTTCACAACTGATGATGAAGAATTTGATCTAGAAAAAGACCTAATGGAGATTGAAAGGCTGTTGGAAGAAGCTAATTTTGAAGAATTGGTAAAGCAAACTGACAACACTACTCGTCGAGTAGGGCCGATATACTCACCGAGTTCTTCCTTAGAAAAGGCAGAATTCGTGAAGGCAGCCACAAACTCGCCGAGTATCTTACCTGCACTAGGCGAGTCCAACAGTTAGAACCAAAAATCTGAGCTCAAAACTTTACCAGAACATTTGGAGTATGCTTTCCTTGAATAAGGCAACCAAAAGCCAGTAATCATAGCCTCTGACTTGTCCAATTCTAAAAAAGAAGAGCTAGTGCAAGTGTTGGAGAAGCGGAAGCGGGCCATAGCATGGAGCATCACCGACATCAAGGGAATAAGCCCATCTTATTGCTCCCACAAGATCAATCTGGAAGAAGGAGCAAAGCCGGTTGTACAACACCAAAGAAGGTTAAACCCGAATATGCAATAAGTAGTCAAGAAGGAAGTGGTTAAAATCTTAGATGCGGGAATTATCTATTCCATTTCCGACAGTCCATGGGTGAGTCCGGTCCAAGTGGTGCCCAAGAAAGGAGGGATGACGGTCATAACCAACGAAAAGAACGAGCTAATTCCGACACGAACGGTAACCGGTTGGAGAGTGTGCATCGATTATCGAAAGCTAAATGATGCCACTCGTAAAGACCATTTTCCTTTACCTTTATTGATCAAATGTTAGAAAGACTATCGGGCCATAGTTACTATTGCTTTCTAGACGGATTCTCGGGTTATTTCCAAATACCCATAGACCCAATGGACCAAGAAAAGACCACATTTACTTGCCCAAGTGAGACGTTTCCTTATAGACGCATGCCCTTTGGGCTATGCAATGCACCTGCGACTTTTCAAAGGTGTATTACAGCCATATTCCACGATATGGTGGAAAAATTCATGGAAGTTTTTATGGATGACTTTTCCGTTTTTGGATCTTCTTTCCATTATTGTCTCACAAATCTTGACTTAATGCTTGCTAGGTGTGAAAAAACCGACTTGGTCCTCAATTGGGAGAAATGTCACTTTATGGTCAAGGAGGGTATAGTTTTGGGCCACAAGATTTCCAAAATGGGAATTGAAGTGGATTGGGCAAAGATTGACATCATTGCCAAATTACCCCCACCAACTAATGTGAAAGACATTAGAAGTTTTCTAGGACACGCGAGTTTTTACCGGCGTTTCATAAAAGATTTTTCCAAAATAACTAGACCTCTAACACAATTATTATTAAAAGATGCACCATTTAATTTTACTAAAGAGTGTTTAGAGGCATTGGAATTTTTAAAGGAAAAATTAACTAATGCCCCAATCATTGTTGCACCAAATTGGAGTTTACCCTTTGAGATTATGTGTGATGCTAGTGACTTTGCATTAGGAGCTGTTCTTGGTCAAAGGGTTGATAAGCACTTTCGACCCATATATTATGCTAGCAAGACTCTAAATCCAGCCCAAGAAAATTACACCACCACGGAAAAAGAATTATTAGTTGTGGTGTATGCTTTTGACAAGTTCCGTCCATATTTAGTTTTATCTAAAACAACCGTTTTTACTGACCACTCTGCCATCAAGTATTTATTTGCCAGACAGGATGCTAAGCCAAGACTGATACGATGGGTGCTACTTCTTCAAGAGTTTGACATAGAGATACGAGACAAGAAGGGAATGGAGAATGTAGCAGCTGACCACTTGTCAAGGCTTGAAAACCCGCAATTGTACGAAGATAGAGTTGGCGATGATTTTACGGACGAGTATATTATGGTGACCGTGGGAGAAGAACCATGGTTTGCAAATATAGCTAACTACTTAGCTAGCAATTACATCCCAACAGATCTCACAAGTCAACAAAAGAAGAAATTCTTTTTCGAGATAAAATATTACTTTTGGGATGAACCATATTTTTTCCGAAGATGCGTGGATGGGATCATACGAAGATGCGTGTTCGGGAATGAAAGTCGGAAGATATTAGAGCATTGTCATAGCGGGCCCACGGGTGGACATCATGGAGCACACTACACTGCAAAGAAGATCTTTGACATTGGGTTCTATTGGCCCACAAATTTTAAAGATGCAGTCCAATTTGTCAAAGAATGTGATGCTTGTCAAAGAGTGGGAAACATTTCATCTCGAAATGAAATGCCACAACATAGTATCCAAGTGTGCGAGGTGTTTGATATATGGGGAATCGACTTCATGGGACCATTTCCCATGTCTAAAGGAAACAAATACATATTAGTGGCGGTGGATTATGTATCCAAATGGGCGGAGGCACAAGCGTTACCGACAAATGACAGTCGGGTGGTGGTGCGGTTTTTAAAGAAGTTATTTTCACGATTTGGAGTCCCGAAAGCTCTTATAAGTGACCGAGGCACACATTTTGCCAATGACCAATTGGAGAAGGTGTTAAAGAAATATGGGGTAACCCATAAGTTTTCCACATCCTACCATCCACAAACTAGTGGACAAACCAAAGTGACAAATCGAGCTTTAAAGCGAATCTTGGAGAAATCGGTGGGGAGCAATCGCAAGGAGTGGTTGGATAAGCTAGATGATGCACTTTGGGCTTTTCATACAGCTTTCAAAACACCTATTGGTACTACACCATATAGGTTAGTCTATGGGAAGCAATGCCATTTTCCGGTGGGGATAGAGCATAAGGCGTTTTGGGCCTTAAAGATGTGTAACTTCAACATGGAGGAACTCAAGAGCAACCGGTTGATGCAAATGAATGCTCTTGAGGAGCTTAGGAATGATGCATACTCTAGTTCGTGGCTTTATAAAGAGAAGACCAAGATGTGGCATGACAAAAGGATAAAAGAAAATAAAGAATTTCATGAAGGCCAAAAAGTGTTGCTCTTTAATTCACGACTAAAGCTTTTCTCGGGAAAACTCAAGTCAAGATGGGATGGTCCTTTTCTGGTGAAGACGGTGTTTCCACATGGTGCTATAGAGCTATTGTCAAGAGATGGAACACCTTTCAAGGTCAATGGCCATAGGGTCAAAAAAGTATGAAGAAGGAGTCCCCCGGAATAAAGGAATGGAAGAGTTGCTGTTGCTGGAAGGGATTGCAACCATGTAGAAGGGGAGGAGTCCAGCTAATGACTCCTTAAAAAGAAGCGCTTCTCGGGAGGCAACCCGAGTCTCAAGTTTGCATTTTCTTTCCTTTTCTTTAGTTTTATTTTTATTTTTTTCATTCGTCTTCTTTTGAGAATATAATTGCTTGAGGGCAAGCAATGCCTAGAGTGTGGGGTGGATGGCTAAAAAAAAATGAGAAAATACATTAATTTTTCAAAACATTCAAATTTTTTTCAAACTGCAAGGATTACTCGCCGAGTAGGCACGTATACTCGGTGAGTACCTGCCCGAGTAACCCAATAAAACGCGTAACAACATTTCTACTCGGCGAGTAGAACCTTTCTACTTGGAGAGTAGCCAATTTACACGGATGATATATAATCTGTAAAATAAGGGTTTTTACCCATTTAACCCCTATACTCGCCGTGCACAGCGTTCCCTCAAGCATCTCCCACGATTTCTTCAAATTTCTTCAAATTTCCACTTAATCTTCGTCTTTCAAAGGAAAAGGTAACATCTTTACACTTAAAACTCATCAAAGGTTCAAGCTTTATCGTTGATTTGCCCCTATTTTGCTTAAATTCAGATTTGGGGGTTTCCTCAAATTCTAGGGTTTTAATTTAGCCATGAATTAGGTAATGTTAGGAGGAATTTCTTTTGGATTTATGGTTAGATGACTCATTACAACAAACCCCTGTGAAGAATTTGGAGTTTTGGACAGCCTATACATGATCGGTACAAAACTGTTACCGATGTTCATCCTACTCGCCGAGTAGGTCATGTACTCGGCGAGTAGAGGACTATTCAGACCTGATTCATTTTTTTTAATTACTGGGTACTGTTTGTTTGTGTTCTTTTGATGTTTTTATGCAGGTATCATGGCCAGAAGGGGGCAGTCTTCTAGGGGGAGCCAAAGTGATATCCCGTGGCTTTCATTTCAACAAATGACTTCTAAATCATCCCAAGCTCGGGCCAAAAACAGATTAGAGGCGCTCAAACAGAAGGAAATCCATTTTCCCAATGCTGTTGACTGGGATTGGTTGGGAAATGTGGGGTTGGAGGAGGAGCTTACACCATACTTGGTGAAGGAGTGCAACTTGGGGTATACCACCATCACATGTGATGGTTGGTTGCAATTATTTAAGATACAAGAACCTGTTTATGCTGAGCTGTGTTGGGAATTTTTTGCTACCATCTCATTCCGAGGTGGTAGTGAGTATTACAACCCCAACATAATTTCTTTTTCTTTGGGCAGAGAGCCGCGACAGTGCAGCATTGCTGAGTTTTCTTGGAGGCTGGGGATTTATGACCAGAGCACAATGATGACTGAGGATTTTGAAGCTTTTCTGGAGAACTGCCATAAGGAACTTCCCGAGGCAGTGGTGGCCTCTACATGGTGGAACACAATTGCCAACCGGGTGTATATTCCTTCCACCACCCAAGAGGGTCATATTCGCTCGCCGATTCATCGCCTTATTCACCGCTTCGTGGCCAACACCATCAACATGCGGAAGGATTGGGACAAGGTCCCAACCCTTGATATCTTCTATCTATGGAGTATTATTACTCCCGACGCTTTCTGCAATCTCCCTTATTGCATCGCCAAGTTTCTTGCTGAAGGGGCGGTCAAGGAAAAGATCAACTCCAAGATTAATGGAGGCATGTTTGTTACAAGGCTTGCCAGGTCGTTTGGGGTCCTAGATTCGCAACAAGCTAGGGCACTCACGGTCATTCAACCTCCACCATTCAACACTGCATTATACAGGAGGGCACGGATCGTTGAGAAGTTTGGTGATTCATTTTCCATTCCACATGTAGACGAGCCGGCAATCCCCGAGGAGCCGGGAAGGCGGGTACGACAACGTAGCGAGCGGGTACGAGAAGACCCACTGGTTATTCCGGTGGAGGAGGAAAACGATGGTTGGAATCAAGTGGAGTACCAGCGCTATTTGGACGATATTGGATGAGGGGTTAATTACAATAATCAATCTTTTGAATACCTCTTCCAACAGATGAACATTTCCCCAAGACCCGGACCCGACTATCCATACATTATGAGTTGGGACGAAAGAACGAGGAGGAGAAATGAAGAAGGAGGAAGTGGTGCGGGAGGAGACGATATGGAGGACGAAGATTGAAGAGTTTATTTTTATGTTTTGTGTTTATGATGTTTTGTTTTGTTTTGAACAATTGTTAAACACTTGGATGATTTTTATTTTTGTTGGGATGGTTATTACTTTCACTTTTAGTTGTTTATTTTTCAGGAATAGAAGATTAGGAAGCATACTAAGTTGTTGAGGGTCAAGTAAGGAATGAGAGATGTTCAAGAAGAGTACAAAGTTTTGTCCTTAGGATTGAGTCCGTGAGAGTCGAGAGTAATGGAGAGTGTTGCTGCTGAAGGATTTAGAGTGAGGGTCAGTGAAATTTCCAATTTCAAAACCTGAGTCGAAAGGAACATGAGCTGGATCAGTTTTGGCAATACAATGCCTACTCGCCGAGTGCACAAATTCTACTCGGCGAGTACATGGGATATTACACATTAAAGTTCCAAGTCAGTGCCTACTCGCCGAGTAGACTTGCAATTTTCGATTTCCAGAACTGTTTTGAGCACTTTCACTGCAACATTTATCCACTTTTTGTGAAGAATTGTTACTGGGGATTTTCTAAGAAGCTTGTTCCGTGATATTTTCGAGCTGTCAACCACACGAGACGCATGACACCCAAGACATGGATGAGCTGTTCCCATGGCTAAAGTCAAGTGAAGATGGAGCTAAAGAAAAGAGTATCAACCTATCAACTGCTACCCCAGGGGAGTTTGTTCCAATTCTCTCTATATTTGCATTTTTTTATTTTTTGCATAATATGCAATGAGGGCATTGCATAAAATAAGTGTGGGGTAGGGGGTTGGTCACATATTAGGAAATTTAGAGTCTTAATTTAGGCTAATTTTTTTTTTTAAAAAAAATTGTTGCATACCAAAAATATTACTTAGGACTTAATTTAGAAAATTTTGGTAAAAGCAAATTAGGATTCCATGTTAGAATTATGTTGATAATTGCATGAAAACCCAAATGTTTAGTTGAGCCTATACACGTTCTAGTGCATTTGTGGCTTCCTTATTCTAGTGAAATCATGGGACAAAACACGACATCGCTCAGCCTGAGGGATGCAATATGTTTAGCAGCCTAAACCTGAAATGTATCCAGGAAAATTATTATCGTTAGCCAATAAAGGTTGAGGTTGAGCGCCCCTGCTTAAGCATGTAGGTTTTTGAGTAAAATAAGAGAGGTACATGTAAAAAAAAGAGAGAATTGCAAGAAAAGTTTGAAGAATTTTGGAGCAAATAAAGTGAAGATCAAAAGATCAAAATTCCAAGAAATTCAAAAAGTTGAAGATACCAAAAGTCAAACAATAAAAGTGGTGAATTCAAAGAGATCAAAGATCAAATTATCAAGAAAGTGAAGAATTCAAAAAGATCTCCATAGTGGTATCATAAATTGTAATTCTAGATTATCTATGCTTGGGTTGCTCAACTAAAAATACCTTGAGGGTAAGAGGTTTTCTGTGGATGGATTCGGAGGGATGCATAAAATGAGCATAGTTCGGGGTGAGTGGGCGAATGTTTATGAGGATTGTGAGTATTTGGAGTATGGGGGTACTTAGGACAATTTTAGACACAAATGCATGCGTTGCGGTCTTGGCATAATGGCTGGGTTAGATTGGAGTTGTTATATGTGGTTCTAATATGTTTAAAATTCAGTTTTGCTTCGGGGCAAGCCAAAGTCAAGTGTGGGGTATTTTGATATGTGCATAATTAGTTAATTATTTAGCATACATTTTTATTCATTTTTAACTAATTATGTGTATAATGTGGACAAAAGGTACTTAATACTGTTTAAATTTTGTTTTCAGTCCAAAAGACATGCTTGGGAGTGAAAGGGAACAAGGGAAAGCAATTAGAGACCAAAGAATGAAGATTGAGGGACAAAAGTTTTCCTACTCGGTGAGTACACGAGCCTACTCGGAGAGTCCATTAGAATATTCCAGAAGATAAGCCACGACTCCTGATTTGAGACGGATAACTAAGAACCTACTTGGCGAGTTGGGTCTGCTACTCGCCGAGTACACCCTATTTTGAGATAGTTATAAAAACCGAGCCTTTATCCGATGGGAATACTTTTCTAGCGTTTTTGGAGATTCATCTGCGATTGGAGAACCCTTGAAGGCGCCGAGGAACTCTAATCTTCAATCTCTTGAAGAATCAAGGCAACTAGGTTAATCATTCCACTTAGCTTTAGGAATTAAGTATGTTTAGCTTAGTTAAACTTGTTTTTGTGTTTGTTTTTACTGCAACTATGAGCTAAATACGTTTTTGTTTCTGTTTGGGGAATACCAAGTAACTCCTATGGTTTAATTATTAGATTTTGATTGATTGTCTATTGGTGATTTATTAAATTAAGTTTGTCAAGAACCTTATGCATTAATCACAACTATTTTTTGTTAATTGGAAGACAATTAAGCTGCATGAACATCTCTTAGTTGTTAACCTCATATGTCTATGTTAACACTTAATCATATGCTTAGGAATAATGAATATGAAACTAAGATTAACAAGATAATGGGTAGATTAATGTGTGAGCCTGTTTGAGAAACCAACAAACAAGAGGTTAATTGAACCACTAATATGATTAACCAATACAAATCTTATTTAATCCAAATCATTAATCTAGGGAATTAATTAGTTTAAACATTTGATCATCGCTTGAATTAATTGATTGTCTAAGGGTTAGGAGTAATGAACATGAACCTAACCACTATAGTTGGTAGCCAATAACAATTAATCTGTCATAAATTCAAAATAACCATAGGAGTGAATTGGTAGAACCTAAATAGAAACATCTTTATCAAATTTGGTGAATTAGTTGTTTGCTTTAATTACTTAGTTAATTAAGTGTTTTTGTGATGTGTTTAAGTTTCTGGTCTTGCAAAACTAGAGAAAAAAGCTTTTTACTTTCATTATTTGCTTAGTTAAAATTAGCTATTAGTTTAATTTTCCCGTTCCCTGAGATCGACACCCTACTTATCCAACTATACCACTAAAAGACAGGTTCATTGCCTTTGTGTGCTAAATTTATTAATAAAAAGTAGGAATAAAACAAGTGCATTTTACACACATCAGCGGGGCCCGTTATATGTGACAACCGACAAATTCAGGTCATAGTCAAAGTCAACAAGTCAAAGTCAAAGTAGACGAGTCAAAGTCAAGTCAACAAGTCAAACCTGTCAAACTTATCTAATACTTGCATGATTAAAATTTATCTATGAAAATGTACATTAGTATGTCAAGAATTCAAGTGTCGCGGATATTTTATGTGAAACCCTAAGAAGGGAGTTAAACGCATCAAAACACGACTAAGGACCCTTTCGGGGACTTAAAACAATCATAAACGAAGCATAACGAGGTTCACGAACCTTGCATTTCGAGGTAATACAATAATAATGGCTAAAATTTAATTTCTCCCAAATCTCTCTCAACTTTTTATAGTCATCTGGGTCATCCTGACCCTTAACTTGGCCAAAAATCATGCAAAATGGGAAGTTAAATGGAAAAATAGCTAAATAGGGCCCAAAGCCTCTTAGGAATCGAACCCTTCTAATAGGACTGAAGTCCCCTCAGGACTGAACTGCTTAGGACCGAACCGAACTGTCATAAGCGAACTTAGCCATCTCAGACCGAACCTCTTGCACCCGAAATGAACCGAGCCTTCGGTCCATTTCGCCCCCTCGCACCTTCGGTCCATTTCCCTACCTCTAGTCCCTCCTTCTCCCACTCTCGGTTCTCGCCTCCTAAGAGCCGAACCTTGCAGGTTCGCTCCTTAATGCCCGGTTTTCGACTACGTTCGCTTCCTAACCCCGTTTTTGACGGAGATTTTTCACCAAATTCATATTTTTACCATTTTAAACCCCCAAAACTCATATTTTATTTATTTGAAGGGCCCAAATTAGTGGTTTGGTCTAGGATTTGCATTGTAATAGTGGCTTGGTATAGATAGAGTATTTTAGTAGGTGTAATAGCCGTTTATGGTTTCTAATGAGTTTACGGCCGTAAACACCTTACGGCCGTAAACCCTTCTCGGTCGTAGTTCCCTATAAATAGATGGCTAGTCAGACGTGTTTAATTGTTGATGCCTTATTGTTCACGGCCCTATATCGAGTTGTACCAGACGTTTACTTCAATAGAACGTGTGCAAGCTTGATTTCATTGCTTCTCTACTTTTATTCTTGTTTCTGTGATTGTGTTTGCTATTGATCACTGGTAAGATCCGTTCTCAGGACCTTATAATTGGTATCAGAGCAGAACCAGCATCAAAGGCACTCTACAATCGATTTTGGAGCGAGTTTTTATTGGCTTGAGATTAAGTTCGTGTTTTTCTGCAAGAGGGTTTTTGCTTTCATCGAAAAACTGCAAAAATCATAGCTTACGGCTCGAGCTTATGGCCGTAATCACTATTTACGGCCGCAAACTCATCATAGTTCTTAAACCGTGAACTGCATTCTTGAATCGTAAACACGGAATTTTCATAAATCGAAGACTGATTGTTCTTGGACCATGAACCTTAGACCGTATTCTTTTTTCGACCGCAAACTCAGAGTTTACGGCTGCAAACTGATTTTGGGCAGTAAATTCTTTTTGGACAGTAAATCGGATTTTAACTGTGTTTGACCAGAAACTCAATTTAAATTTTAATTAATTTGCTTCCTGTTTCACATTAATTAAACAATAAAAATGGAATCTCAAAGTCAAAATCATTTTCAAGAACTTGATGTTGTCATGGGCACCACTACATGAATTCCAAGGTTAATGTCTGCTGATGGTTTTCCCGAGTGGAAGTACAGAATAGAGAAATACATAAAAATGAAAGACGTCAAGATCTAGAAATGCATCATCAAGGATCCAGTCAGAATAACCACTACAGTTGTGGGGCAAGTGGTTGAAAAGAATATAGAAAATTACACTGATGAAGACTTCGAGAGTGTGGAAGAGCAGGAGAAGGCTTTGGCCATCTTGACCATGGCCCTGTCACCAGATATTGCTCAAGGTTTCAGAGAGTATACGTCTGCTAAGGCTTTGTGGGAAGCCCTAATTGAGGTTTATGAAGGGAACGAAGACATGCGGGAGAGTCGCCAAGACATGCTGCGACAACGATTCAATTTGTTCAATTATGTTCCTGGAGAGACTCTTGAAGCACAGCTGCAGCGATTCACATCTCTCAATACTGAAATGATTGTGGCTGGGATTTTCTATACAAAGTCAGAGATAAACAAGAAGCTACTGAATGCTCTCCCAAAATCTTGGAACATGAATGTAGCTGTCATCAAGAAGACTAAAGATCTCACCCGTCTCTCTCTCGTTGAAGTGATGGCAGTCATCAAGGCGTGTGATATTGATGACAAGCAGAGGGAGATCAACCATGTGAACTCATATTCACCTGCAAACCTTGTCATCTCTTCTAACAATGCTCTTTCATATTTTTCTTTTTCTCTTCCTTCTGCAAGTCAATCATTTACTACTCCGCAGGCTCAGATTCAGACTTTTCCCACTCCATCAGCTTCCTTTACATCAGCCATGCCTTTCTCGCAGAATCAATCATTCGTGGCTTCTCAAGCTACTTCATCCTTAACTGGGGCTTCTTCTTCAAGGGAAAAGGAGGGTGATGAAAATCTTGCTCTTGCTTCAGGGCTTGTCAATTACTACAATGCACTCGTAGCCGGGGATCTTCCACCCCAACTATCATTTTCCGATCTTGATCAGATTCACCCTGAAGACGTTGAGGAGATGGATATTACGTGGAAAATTTCCATGGCAGTCTTTAGGGCAAAGCAGTTTGCCAAAAATATTGGAAAGAACAACTGGGGAATAAGTGCTGACAAGAAAGTTGGGTTCAGCAAGGGAAAGCTTCGATGTTTCAACTGCCATGAGCCAGGGCATTTTGCTCGTGATTGTCCACAGCCAGACAGAAGATTAAATAATGATAGGACAATAGTTGCAGTCGGAAACAATCAAAGTGGTACTCAAATAAACAACAAGAAGGCTATGGCCGCTCAGTCATTTGACTAGGAGGATCAGATGCAAGCCCTGAACTTGTCTGGACCTGAAACTACCCACCTGGCACAAGTTTGTTATGATGCTCTGGTAGAGATTGTGGAAGCTGAAGATAAGATGATGGAGCTGCAGTTTGCGTTGATGGTATCTTCTTCTCATGAACCTAATACAACCGAGGTAAGTTGACCATTATGCTCTCAAGCCTGTATTGATTATGTTAAAATTCTGCATGAGAAAATTGAGACATTAGATAGTGAAGTAGAAAGCCTTAAGATTCTTCGTGAACTTAATGACTCATTAAAAAGGGAAGTAGAAGACCTTAGATATGAAGGTTACCAACTCAGAAAAGGTCAAAAACCACTTAAAGCCCAATTGGAATAAAAAAATAAAGGACTTTAGGAGACTTCAGGAAGACTACAGTAATAAATTCGAAAATTATGATTATGTAGTGAAATAGAACGCTGAACTAGTGGCTAAAATTGAATCTTTAAAGGGCAAATTTGAAACCGCTGATTTTGATTTTAGGAAATTTGATGTCTCGAGTGAGGTAGTTGCAAATATGATAGACCACTGCATGCAATTTAAGAGAAACAATCAAAGGGTCTAGGTTATAATCAAGTGCCTCCTCCTTTCGATCATTCATATCAGCATAAGCCCCTATCCAAAGAAGAGATTGCCAATGAACCATTCATGGTTTATGGAAAGCCATCTGGTTTTGTTTCGGGAGGATTTATTAATGTTGAAAGTACTAACATTTCTACTTCTCCTGCAGATCAATCCTTGAATCAGTCAAAGCACGAAGTTGAAGGATCTGTTTCTGAAAATAAAATTGAGTCCGAACCTGAATCAGTCAAGGAGTGTTTTTGTTGCCCTAGTCCCTTCCAAAGGCCAAACCACCAAGTAGAAGTGCTTCAAAAGACTTGTAGAACCTCAAAACAACACAAGGTTACAAGGAGTAGAGTTTACGACCGTAAACCCTTGAGTTTACTGCTGTAAACTCCTTGGGTAAGGTCATTAAAACCGTAAACTCCAAAGGAGTTTACCCTTGAACTCCAAACACCCTAGCTTTGCCCTACCAACACTTGTATGCAATCCTGGTGATCTTTAACACTTGAAACAAAGTGTTTTCATGTTCTAGAGTGTCCCAACTTAATTTATTAGTTATATTTTGGCTAATTAGTTATATATATGCTCATTATATGATAACTAGGCTCATGCGTGTATACAAGTCTTCATTTGTCACCTAGCACCGTATCCGACACTTCAATCCAATCCACTCACTACAAGTGAGTTCATACCCATTTAACTAACCTTTGAAATACTTTTAAATGTTTTAAATTGCTTTTATGCGAGGGAATACAAGTTGAATACTTATAGTTATTACATCAATCACATGTGATTAATAGCTACAAAACCAATGATTTTCTTACTGTTCAAAGTGTTTATCAAACTGTTTTACTTCAAACTGTTTTACAAATTCTTTTACTTACCAAATATATTTACTTAAACTCTGTTATACTTATATCAATTTCATGTCTATGTAAGTATAGTTATATAAGAAATGTTTAAAAGGCTTAGGAAGGCCTGCCCGTCCTATTTCCTTTTCGCCGTTGAGATGTGGTTTGGTGGGATATCGGGTATCCGTCCGAAGGTCGTTTCAATATTAGTTATATATCATGTGTACATATATAGTCATAAAAATTCTTCCATATTCATACGTACCAGTTACAACATTAGTGTGTTACCATATGGGTAGCACGGGATAATACTTATACTATTGCTAGATCAATGAGATGTTCAATGAGTCAGTTCATTCATGAGTCAGTACTTATTACTATGAGAACATATACATTACATTACTATGAGAACATATACAACTATACTAGAAGAAGAACATATACAACTATACTAGGAGAAGAACATATACAACTATACTAGAAAGAGAACATATACAATGATACTAGAACGAGTAACAATACATTACATATACATGAATACGTTAACAAAATTGTGATCCACTGTATCGGAGCATGCCTTCAATGTCATGGCCCGAGTTGTAGCCAGAGTCTCTTGGAAGGAGAGCATGAGTTTGCATATAGATCTATACTGGATTGACTATCCTACACCTTGCTGCTAGCTACAGCCGGACCTGCAGGTCTGCGGGTGCCAAACGTCATACCTTATTACGACCTACATTGTCGTGTTACCTAGTTGATAGTATGGTACAATTAATCACAAAATACCTTAATATAAATCCGGTTTAAGGTAGTTAGTACAGCAATAGTTCTTATAATACAACACTACAATACTACATTAATTTACCCTTTACATATATTTAGTGATCATTTCACTTAAACATGAATGTACAAACTATATTTTGACAATGATAGTTACACTTGGGAAAATTACACACTATTACAATAAACGAACATACAAAACAGTTACGCCTTGGTAGAAGGCTACTTTTAATAGAAAATATAGGTTTTTCTAAGAGATTCAAACTCTTACAAACACTTACAAACATTCACATACTTTTATCACCAACGTTTACGAACTCATACTTAAAACCACGTTCAAACGTTTTGATACAAACACCGACACTAAAATACTTATGAACTCACCAACTTAGTGCTGATAAACTCTTTCAAAATAACTTGTATTCTCAGGTCATCAGTAGACAGGTACCGAGGCCAGCTTTTGAGAAGATGGAGTGCTTTCGAGACTCATCTTATTATTTTGATTTACATTTTTGGTGTCTATAACTGTACGGAACATGCTTGTATTAAAAATATATATTTAATGCAATGGATGATGTTGTTTGCTTGTTTACTGTTATACTGTGTTGTGATACTTTACATGACGTCCTCTGCCCCAGAACGTTTCCGCTGTTCTCGGTTTTGGGGTGTGACAGATTGGTATCAGAGCATTGTTTATAGTGGATTGAGTATATCAACCCATAAAAGATATACTAACTATAAACCCATTTGGGATTAAAACACTCTGACCAAGAGTCTATACTTTAAATACTAAAATATTTAATTAAGTATACAAGTCTGCATTCATACTAAAATCAGTGTCACAATGACAAGAACAAAAGTATTACGATTGTTAAATATCACAAGTGAGCTCGGGGATGTATGGTCAGTCCTGGGAATGGTATAGCCTGATCAACTATGCTGTTCTGATGAGTGATTAGCATATGCCCTAGAAGGGTTGTGATATGTTAACAAGTTTAAAAACTTACTGTAACGCCCGTGTTTCTGGGATTGCCATTTTTAGCAATGTAATAGTCTAGGTTAACCTTTGTAACTCAACTTGAAATAATAAAAATGTATTATTTGTGAATTATGTGAATTATGTGATTTATGTGTTTATTTTCTTAATTATTATAATTTAATGAATTAAGAATAAAATAAGCGTCAAAATTAAAGTGTGAGATAAGCCCGATATCTTTGCATAAAGTTGTAGTGGTTGAAACAAGGATTCCGGAGATATAAGGAATGCCAAAATCCGAGATATAACGAAGAAGTTATGACCTGTCGAAGTTTAACGACAGAACCGGCACGACGTCGAGTGACGTAAAATATGAATTTAAGATAGAGCGATATTTAGCCTTAGCGATCTAAACGAAAGTCGTAGATTTCGTTAAACCGAGAGCGTGCATAAAAGGAACGCCCAAATCTGACTTCGTATGAGGAAGTTATGATTTTTCTAAGTTTTGACTTAGCAGTATGCAGCCCGAATACTCGATTTGAGATCGAGCGGTTTTTAGCCGAAACAATCTAAATGAGAATCGAAGATCTCGTTGTTAGTAGTGAAACGATGAAAAGTTAGGCGAGAACGGACGTCAGACGAAGAAGTTATGAATTTATAACGAAGTTTTTCTGTCCCGGCCTTCTAAAAATAAATAATAAAAATAAAAGTCAAAATTAGCCGACGGAGTCTAAATGAAAGTTGTAGAGTATGGTCTGACCTTCGCGTGGATATAAAGAACGTCGAAAACGGAGCTCGTATGCGAAAGTTACGCAATTTAGAAGTTCAACGAGTCAATTACGCCCCGCGTAATTGAGTACGCCCCGCGTACTCAGTCGGATGCAACTTGTCTGACCAATACTCGAGTGCCACCAGTCGACGCATGCAGTGACGTCAAAGTACGCCCCGCGTAACCGAGTACGCCCCGCGTACTGAGTACGCCCTGCGTAATTTAAGATTACGCCCCGCGTAATCCCAGACCCTCAGCCTATAAATAGAACTCGAAATCAGCCATTTTCTCTTGTTCAAACTCTTCTCTCTCTCTAAGTTTTGCCTCGATTTGCGTGCCAATCATATCCCGAAGCCCCGGTATTATTCCCGAGCCCCGAAGCGAGATCCGAAGCCCCGAGGATCCCGAAGAGCGTTATTCCCGAGCCGAAGCTCTGCCCGCGAGGAGTTCGATTTTGGTGAAGATCTTCCAGATCTATCGAAGTATACTACTTCTATAAGCCGTAGTGCTGCCGGATCATCTTCTGATCAAGTGAGTGTATAGTCCCTTTTCAAAACGCAATATTATGAAGTATTTAATATAAAATACGTGCTACGTGTATATATTTTGTGGTTATATGTGTGAATGTATATTCACTCTCTTCTATCTCATAGATCTGATATATTCTCTATGAAATACGTGTTATGTGTGTATGCCTCATCTGTTATGTGGAATATGTATTGATTAAAGCATGCTATACAGGTTTTTAAACAATGTATAAAAATGTATATTTTTATCTACTAATATGTTGGGTAGAACATGGGTAGATAATTGGTGTGAAATAAACAGATGAGAGGCCTCGGTGTTATTGGTGTTATTCTAGTCATTCAGCAGAGTATGGATGACGACCACGGACTATTCTAGACTGTCCTGTGGAACACTAGCAGGCTCATTACCTGTAGGTGTTGTGAACGACGTGTTCACCGGTGTACTCTATCCCCCACATGGTTGCCTTTAGGACACTTATTATTGAGGAAGCCCCTCTGCAGTAATGTCCGTCCCGATGAAAATCCTGAATATAAGTTCCTTATAATAGACGTTATTTTTAGGAACGTAAGGTGAGGATAACGGGAATGGGTAATCGGGTTTATTGTTGATTGATGAAATTAAATATAATTATTGTGGGTTTGAAAACCCTATATGCTCACCAGGCTCCCAAGCCTGACCCACTCAGTTGATTTGTATTACAGGAAGTGGCGCAAGAGCTTAAGATGGGCGAATCATCAAGTCATTTTGTTTACAAGTCTGCATATGTATATATTTGTTGAACGACTTGTAATATCATCGTTTATGCTTTATGATCTATATCGGAACATGACATCCCGACTTTTGATTATGAAATGAAATCATATTTCTATATGAAATGTTTTGATAAATATCTATTTTATCATGTTTTGTTTTTGGGAACAAATTCCGCATCTCTTTTAAAATCAAACGGATTTACTCTGAAAATGTTTTAAAAAGCATAAATGAAATCGGTCTTTTCTGGCCGAGATTTTGGGGATGTCACAGTTGGTATCAGAGCATTAGTTTAAGCGAACTAGGAATTTGTAGGATTTCTAGACTTAAACTTAAGATGCTAAATGGAGATTGGGAGGTGTGTGTCTGATAAATTTAGACACGAGCACTAGTTTATTTTAGGAGAGTTGCCTAAAATGCTTTTATGTGCTAAATGTTTTATGTTGCCATATATGATATTATTTGTTCGGATCTACGGTTTGTTGCCAACCGGATCTGAAGGTTTATGTGTTTAGGATTCTAAGCGTATGTATACGATATTAGAACTAGCATGTAATCGTTTGGAGTAATAAGGTGAAATTATTGCGGTGTGTAGATCAAAAATGGTGAGAACAAGAAGCGGAGTTGGAAATGCTGATGAAAACAGGAATCAACCACCTGTAATTCAACAAGTACCTGTCGTAGCTGATGCACCTGAGCCGATAACAATGGCTGGTGTACAAATGATGATTCAAATGATGTTGGATCGTCAGATGGAAGAAACAAGACGCCTGCTTAGGCAGAATCGTGAAGAACCGTCAATTCAAGCGGAAGAGCCCGAGGAGAATGGAGGGCAATCTGAAGGAGAAAACTTTAGTGGAATCATTGGTCAAGACGAACAACCAGTGGTTAGACGCAATAACCAGTATGGAGGAAATGATGGTCGTGGGTGCAAGTATAAGGATTTCATGGCATCCAAACCACCATGTCTATCCGGAAGCCCGACACCGGTGCAAGTTATGGACTGGGTCTCCGAAATGGAGACTATGTTTGAAAGTTGCGAATGCAGCAACAGGCAGAAGACCGCTCTTGCGATCCCTCTGCTAAAATCTGGCGTGTTGAGTTGGTGGAAGCTGTTAGCTGACTCTATGCCCAAGGGAGAAGCAAGCAAAATGTCTTGGGAAGACTTTGTGGAACAACTAAAAATGCAATACTGCTCCGAGCAGGACCTTCTGGAAATCAGTAATGAGTTTCAGAATTTGAAGAAAGGGAAATTGAGCGTTACTGAATACGCTGCAAGTTTCACAGAAAAGATGAAGTTTATCCCATATTTGCTGCCTACAGAACTCTCTAAGGTCAACAAGTTTGCCCTTGGACTACCAGCGGACTATGGTCCAATGGTTAAGCAAGCAACCACATTGAAAGCCGCCATCTGGGCTGCTAGAAATGTTGAGACCCAGATCAGGGAAAAAGGTCTGGAAAGGTCAGAGGTTGGTGAGAAAAGGAAAATCGATGGATTTTCAGGGTCCAGCAAGAAAAGTAAATTCTCGAAGTCTAGTTCGAGAGGAAGTGGAGGAAAGGTAGAGGCGAAATGGTGCGACAAGTGCAAGAAGAAGCATCATGGGAAGTGTGGCGGGGAAACCACATGCTACAAATGTGGAAAGCCAGGGCATTATGCCAACGAATGCACCTTCACCAAGAATGTTTGTTATGGTTGTGGTGAGGAGGGGCACATCTCAAGGGATTGTCCGAAAAAGAAGGAAGCAGCAAGACCCAACATTCCGCCAAAGCCAAAGGCGAGAGCATTCCAGATGACACTGGAAGCTGCTAAAGATGAAGCTGATGTCGCTTCAGGTACCTTTCTCGTTAACAAATTGCCTGCCCAAATTTTATTTGATTCTGGAGCCAACTACTCCTTTATATCGCATGAATTTGGTAGAAAACTAGCTTTGCCTGTTGATAGACTAGATAATGCTTTATTAGTCGAAGTTGCTAGTGGCAAGTTTGTACCTGTTAGCCATCGTATGAAAAACATCTTAATTGATCTGAATGGAAATAAGTTCCACGAGGAATTATTGCCTATCGAACTTAACGGTTTCGACATCGTTTTGGGAATGGATTGGCTTAGCGCCAATGATGCCGAAATTTTATGCAAGAAGAAAATAGTGAAAGTGAACCCGCCTGGGAAGGAATCATTTATGGTGTACGGAGATAAACGTAGAGTAAATTCTGGGATCATTTCTCTAATGAAAGCCAGAAAATGTTTGACCAAGGGGTGTACATCATACTTAGCATTCGTGATCGATGCTAAGAAGGAAAAGAAGGTGATGCAAAATATTCCTGTTGTGTGTGATTATCCGGAAGTATTTCCCGAAGATCTTCCTGGATTACCGCCCGATCGACAAGTAGAATTTCGTATCGACTTGTTGCCCGGAACAACGCCAATTGCAAAAGCACCTTATCGATTAGCACCAACGGAGATGAAGGAGCTGATGATGCAACTTCAGGAGTTATTGGACAAAGGTTTCATTAGACCTAGTTCATCACCCTGGGGAGCTCCGGTGTTATTCGTAAAGAAGAAAGATGGAAGCATGAGGATGTGCATTGATTACCGAGAGCTGAATAAGGCAACAATAAAGAATAGATATCCGTTGCCAAGGATTGATGACCTATTCGATCAGCTACAAGGTTCCAGTTATTTTTCAAAGATCGACCTGAGGTCAGGATATCATCAGCTGAAAGTAAGGGAGCAAGATATAGAGAAGACCGCATTCAGAACGCGATATGGACACTATGAGTTCTTGGTTATGTCGTTTGGACTAACCAATGCTCCAGCAGCATTCATGGATTTAATGAACAGAGTTTGTAATCCGTTCCTTGATAAATCTGTGATAGTGTTCATTGACGACATTCTGATTTATTCGAAAAGCCAAGAGGAGCATGGCAGACACTTGCGAGAAGTTTTGGAAGTCTTGAAGAAGGAGAAGTTGTATGCGAAGTTCTCCAAATGTGATTTCTGGATTCGTGAAGTCCAATTTTTGGGTCACGTGGTCAACCAAGAAGGGATAATGGTTGATCCAGCGAAGATCGAAGCTGTGATGAAGTGGGAACAACCGAAAAGCCCCACGGAGATCCGAAGCTTTTTAGGATTACCCGGATATTACCGAAGGTTTATCCAAGGCTTTTCTTCGATCGCTAGTCCATTAACAGCTTTGACCCACAAAGGAGCTACTTATGCTTGGAGTGATAAGCATAAAGAAGCATTCGAGAGACTAAAGAAGAAACTATGCGAGGCACCAATACTTTCTCTACCCGATGGAGTTGAAGACTTCGCGGTTTATAGCGATGCGTCTGGAGTTGGATTGGGTTGTGTTTTAACCCAAAGAGATAAAGTGATCGCATATGCGTCTCGACAATTGAAAGAGCACGAAAAGAACTACCCGACTCATGATTTGGAGTTGGCAGCGGTAGTTTTCGCACTGAAAATATGGAGGCATTACCTCTATGGCACAAAGTGCAAACTTTTCACTGATCATAAGAGTCTCCAATATCTCTTTAGTCAGAAAGAATTGAATATGAGGCAACGACGCTGGCTGGAATTACTTAAGGACTACGACTGTGAAATACTTTACCACCCCGGTAAGGCCAATATTGTTGTTGATGCTCTCAGTCGGAAGGTCAATCTTGAAAAGAAAAGGCCAAGAGCGTTGAGAATTGAAGTTGTCTCGACTATTTTGGAAAGTATAAAGAAAGCTCAAAGCGAAGCTTTTGAGAAAAATGACCGAATGGAGGAACGTTTGGGCAAAACGTTGGTGTTCGGTGTAAACAGTCACGGACTGAAGGTGTTCCAAGATCGGATTTGGATACCTAAGACAGGAGGAGTCAGAGATCTTCTGATGGAAGAAGCTCACAAAACCATGTACTCGATTCATCCCGGTAGCACAAAAATGTATAGGGACTTGAAACCCTATTATTGGTGGCCGACGATGAAGCTCGACATTGCGAAGTATGTGGCCGAGTGTGTAACCTGTGCAAGAGTCAAGGCACAACATCAGAAACCATACGGGAGTTTAGAACCATTACCTGTGCCTATGGGTAAGTGGGAAGACATTGCTATGGATTTTGTCACTAAACTACCCAGAACAAAAAGTGGTCACGACATGATTTGGGTGGTCGTCGATTGATTCACTAAGAGTGCGCATTTCATAGCAGCAAAGGAGAAATGGACTATGGAAAAGCTTGTGAATTCTTACGTGAAGGAAATTGTGAGGCTTCACAGTGCTCCGTTAACAATTGTGTCGGATCGTGACAGTCGTTTCACCTCACGATTTTGGAAAAGTCTACAAGAGGAATTGGGTACCAAGTTGTGTTTAAGTACAGCTTACCATCCGCAGACTGATGGTCAGAGTGAAAGAACGATACAAACACTTGAGGATATGCTGAGAGCGTGTACCTTGGAATTCCTAGGTAATTGGGATGAACATTTGCCTTTGGTAGAATTTTCCTATAATAATAGTTTTCACTCGAGCATAAAGATGGCACCTTATCAAGCATTGTATGGACAGAAGTGTCGTACGCCGTCTTGTTGGCTTGAGGCTGGGGAAAAGCAGTTTATGGGGCCGGAGATAGTCCATCAAACTGCTGAAAAGTTGAAAATAATTAGGGAAAGAATGTTAGCAGCTCAGGATCGTCAAAAGAGCTATGCTGACAAAAAGCGAAGACCGATGACTTTTGAAGTGGGAGATTCGGTTTTGCTTAAAGTCTCGCCGTGGAAGGGACTTATAAGATTTGGTAAAAGGGGAAAGTTAAGTCCAAGGTTTATTGGACCGTTTAAAGTTCTTCAGAGGATTGGGAACCAAGCTTACAAGCTCGAACTACCAGAAGAACTGAATGGAATTCATAACACTTTTCATGTGTGTTACTTGAGGAAGTTCATGGGAGAAGTTCCCGACATAATTCCACTTTCGGAGTTGAGGATCGATGAGAACAAAAGGTTGATCGAGGAACCGGAGGCAATCGTTGACCGAAAGACTAAGAAGTTGCGACGTAAGATGGTTGAGTTAGTGCTTGTCCGATGGAAACACACGAATGGGCCGAATCTCACCTGGGAGACGGAGAGTGACATGATGAGTCGCTATCCGCATTTGTTTGCTGGTGTGTGATTCCGGGGACGGAATCATTCTAAGTTGGAGAGAATTGTAACGCCCGTGTTTCTGGGATTGCCATTTTTAGCAATGTAATAGTCTAGGTTAACCTTTGTAACTCAACTTGAAATAATAAAAATGTATTATTTGTGAATTATGTGAATTATGTGATTTATGTGTTTATTTTCTTAATTATTATAATTTAATGAATTAAGAATAAAATAAGCGTCAAAATTAAAGTGTGAGATAAGCCCGATATCTTTGCATAAAGTTGTAGTGGTTGAAACAAGGATTCCGGAGATATAAGGAATGCCAAAATCCGAGATATAACGAAGAAGTTATGACCTGTCGAAGTTTAACGACAGAACCGGCACGACGTCGAGTGACGTAAAATATGAATTTAAGATAGAGCGATATTTAGCCTTAGCGATCTAAACGAAAGTCGTAGATTTCGTTAAACCGAGAGCGTGCATAAAAGGAACGCCCAAATCTGACTTCGTATGAGGAAGTTATGATTTTTCTAAGTTTTGACTTAGCAGTATGCAGCCCGAATACTCGATTTGAGATCGAGCGGTTTTTAGCCGAAACAATCTAAATGAGAATCGAAGATCTCGTTGTTAGTAGCGAAACGATGAAAAGTTAGGCGAGAACGGACGTCAGACGAAGAAGTTATGAATTTATAACGAAGTTTTTCTGTCCCGGCCTTCTAAAAATAAATAATAAAAATAAAAGTCAAAATTAGCCGACGGAGTCTAAATGAAAGTTGTAGAGTATGGTCTGACCTTCGCGTGGATATAAAGAACGTCGAAAACGGAGCTCGTATGCGAAAGTTACGCAATTTAGAAGTTCAACGAGTCAATTACGCCCCGCGTAATTGAGTACGCCCCGCGTACTCAGTCGGATGCAACTTGTCTGACCAATACTCGAGTGCCACCAGTCGACGCATGCAGTGACGTCAAAGTACGCCCCGCGTAACCGAGTACGCCCCGCGTACTGAGTACGCCCTGCGTAATTTAAGATTACGCCCCGCGTAATCCCAGACCCTCAGCCTATAAATAGAACTCGAAATCAGCCATTTTCTCTTGTTCAAACTCTTCTCTCTCTCTAAGTTTTGCCTCGATTTGCGTGCCAATCATATCCCGAAGCCCCGGTATTATTCCCGAGCCCCGAAGCGAGATCCGAAGCCCCGAGGATCCCGAAGAGCGTTATTCCCGAGCCGAAGCTCTGCCCGCGAGGAGTTCGATTTTGGTGAAGATCTTCCAGATCTATCGAAGTATACTACTTCTATAAGCCGTAGTGCTGCCGGATCATCTTCTGATCAAGTGAGTGTATAGTCCCTTTTCAAAACGCAATATTATGAAGTATTTAATATAAAATACGTGCTACGTGTATATATTTTGTGGTTATATGTGTGAATGTATATTCACTCTCTTCTATCTCATAGATCTGATATATTCTCTATGAAATACGTGTTATGTGTGTATGCCTCATCTGTTATGTGGAATATGTATTGATTAAAGCATGCTATACAGGTTTTTAAACAATGTATAAAAATGTATATTTTTATCTACTAATATGTTGGGTAGAACATGGGTAGATAATTGGTGTGAAATAAACAGATGAGAGGCCTCGGTGTTATTGGTGTTATTCTAGTCATTCAGCAGAGTATGGATGACGACCACGGACTATTCTAGACTGTCCTGTGGAACACTAGCAGGCTCATTACCTGTAGGTGTTGTGAACGACGTGTTCACCGGTGTACTCTATCCCCCACATGGTTGCCTTTAGGACACTTATTATTGAGGAAGCCCCTCTGCAGTAATGTCCGTCCCGATGAAAATCCTGAATATAAGTTCCTTATAATAGACGTTATTTTTAGGAACGTAAGGTGAGGATAACGGGAATGGGTAATCGGGTTTATTGTTGATTGATGAAATTAAATATAATTATTGTGGGTTTGAAAACCCTATATGCTCACCAGGCTCCCAAGCCTGACCCACTCAGTTGATTTGTATTACAGGAAGTGGCGCAAGAGCTTAAGATGGGCGAATCATCAAGTCATTTTGTTTACAAGTCTGCATATGTATATATTTGTTGAACGACTTGTAATATCATCGTTTATGCTTTATGATCTATATCGGAACATGACATCCCGACTTTTGATTATGAAATGAAATCATATTTCTATATGAAATGTTTTGATAAATATCTATTTTATCATGTTTTGTTTTTGGGAACAAATTCCGCATCTCTTTTAAAATCAAACGGATTTACTCTGAAAATGTTTTAAAAAGCATAAATGAAATCGGTCTTTTCTAGCCGAGATTTTGGGGATGTCACACTTACCAATAATACCACAAGGAGAACAGTAGAACCTAAACTTAAAATACTATAGGGGTATTTTGTGTTACTACAAGCTACTTATATACTAGATTCTTATACCTCTCTTCTCGCGTAGATTTAAATGGCTGGATTCCATCATGGCGACCCGTACTTCCCAAACAAAGGCAATGCTGGGTGGATCGAAGAAGAGCCCGAAGATGAGCATCCAATCCCTTTGGATGATCACCTCGCAGAAGGCTTTTCTGATGGATCTGACTCCGAGCCTGAAGTCAACAACCTACCGCCAGTAGGTCAAGCCCCAAACAATAATCCCCGACCAGCTTTCCCAGGTCCCACACCCTTGTGGGCAACCAACTTGAATCGCTGGAGTGGCGAATAGGGTCAACCCTTACCTTACTTTGGGGACCGAAGCTTTTACAATCTCAGCGAAGGTGGCTCTGCGGATCGAGCTCTGCCCGTCATTGTCCACAGAATAGCTCGTAATGTTGAACAAGGTCGAGCAGCCATCGGTCGAGTCATGGAGATTGATGCCAACTCGGGTATCAACATAGTCCGCATCCGTCGTCTTGAAGAAGAAATGGAAAGGACCAGGAGAACCAATGAGACCCTGCAGCAACAACTGGCTGCCTCCCGAGCCGAAGTCATAGAACTTCGAGTTCATCAAAGGGCTCATGAACAACACCTTCAAGAGGTGGTTCGTAGAGTGGCAGACCTCAGGGTTCGCCCGAGGAATTCCCATCTCCGTTAGAAGATGTCTAGTACATCTTTGTCTTTTGGTTAAGGAATAGCCTTTAGTATCTGTGCTCTAAGTAGCACTTGTCTGTAAAATATTCCTAACTTTCAGTACTCTAATTAGGAATCTAGGAATTGTCAAGCTTTTTCATATGGTATGATGTAAGACCTACTGTTAGGTTGATTTTTCCCTGAACTTATTACATCAGTAATACCAGTATTATTGACATCTACCTAATTTGTGGGAAAAATCTGTACACTTGTGTTTTCCTACTAATCTTCCTTGTTGTGATCTCAAACACTCATTCAACTGTTGGGCTATGGTTAGTTAGTCCATGTGTCACACTCACCCCACTTACAATTGATTCTTACCATTGTGTTTATCTTTATAAGCTTATAGCTGAAAGATGCCTCCTCGCAAATCTCCCAGGAATAACCCTGCACCACCACCACCTCCTCCTCATCAGGTCATCGATACTGCAGCCCTGAATGCTGTCGTAGCTGCAGCAGTGGCAACTTCCATGGCTCAGTATCACTCCACTGATGCCAGAAGAGGTGGAACCCCTGTTGACTCTATTCCTGCTGAAATCCCTGTGCGCTCGAGAGAGTGCTCCTACAAGGATTTCACCAACTGCAAGCCGAAGTCCTTCAAAGGAACCGGCAGAGTCATTGCCCTCTCGCAATGGTTCGAGAATACTGAATCATCCTTCGAAATTTGTTCGTGCCCTGCTGCGAGCAAAGTCAAATATGTCGCATGCACCTTTGAAGAAAAAGCCCTGACGTGGTGGAACAACCATGTTAAAGCACTAACTCTCGTAGTGGCCAATAACATGGGTTGGGAAACCATGAAGGACCTCATGATTGAGGAATACTGCCCGAGGGGTGAAATCCAGAAATTGGAACAGGAGCTGTGGAGCCTAACCATGAAGGGCTCCAACATAGTCGCATATACCGCTAGATTCAGCGAACTGGTGGCCCTCTGCCCCAATATGGTTCCGAACTCGTTACGGACACTACAAGTTCGTGGTGATGCCATTCGGATTGACCAATGCGCCCGCAGTTTTCATGGATCTGATGAATAGAGTATGCCGACCTTACTTGGATCAGTTCGTCATTGTCTTCATCGATGACATCCTGATCTACTCCTGAAGTAAGGAAGAGCATGGCGATCACCTGTGACAAGTTCTAGGAACTTTACGAACGAAGAAGCTCTATGCAAAGTTCTCTAAATGTGAATTTTGGATCCGAAGAGTTGAATTCTTAGGACACGTGGTAAGCGAAGAAGGAATCCACGTGGACCCATCCAAAATTAAGGCCATTGAGAACTGGTCAGCACCAAAGACGCCTATAGAAATTCGTCAATTTCTAGGTCTCGCTGGCTACTAACGCAAGTTCATTCAGAACTTCTCCCGCATAGCGAAACCTCTTACAACACTGACCCAGAAGGGCATGGCTTTTGACTGGGAAGAGAATTAGGAGAGAGCGTTCCAAACGCTCAAACGAGCCTTGTGCACCGCACCAGTACTATCCCTCCCAGAAGGGATAGAAGACTTCGTAGTCTATTGTGATGCATCGAATCAAGGGCTCGGGTGTGTTCTGATGTAGCGAGGTAAGGTCATCGCCTATGCTTCGAGACAGATGAAGACACATGAGGTCAACTACACAACCCACGATCTTGAGCTAGGAGCAGTTGTGTTTGCTCTGAAGATCTGGAGACATTACCTCTACGGTACGAAGAGCATTATCTTTACAGACCACAAAAGTCTGCAACATATTTTCAACCAAAAGGAGCTCAACATGAGACAACGACGGTGGGTCGAGCTACTCAGTGACTACGAATGCGAAATTCGTTATCATCCGGGTAAAGCCAATGTAGTAGCTGATTCCCTAAGTCGGAAAGAATATTTTGGCCGTAGAGTCAAATCTTTGACTATGACTATCCATTCACACTTGTCCACACAAATTAAGGCTGTTAAGCTCGACGCTTTGAAGCCTGAAAACATGGCAGGTGAATCCCTGAGAGGAATGGATAAGAACTTAGAGGTTAAGGGTGGCGGAGCTTATTATTTCATGGACCGGATCTGGACCCCAAGACTAGGTGGTTTCAGAGACTTGGTCATGAACGAGCCGCACAACACTCGGTATTCCGTCCACCCAGGTTCAGATAAGATGTATCTGGAGCTTAAAAAGTTATACTGGTGGCCTAACATGAAAGCAGAGATTGCTACCTTCGTAAGTAAATGCCTTACTTGCGCAAAGGTTAAGGTCGAGTACCAGAAGCCCTCCGGTTTACTACAACAACCAGAGATTCCAAAATGGAAGTGGGAGCGGATGACTATGGATTTCATAACCAAGTTGCCCAAGACAACGGGTGGACTTGATACCATATGGGTCATCGTCGATAGATTGACCAAGTCTGCACACTTCCTGCCTATCAAAGAAACTGACAAGATGGAGAAGCTTACGAGAATATACATTAGGGAAATCGTACGACTGCATGGTGTACCTATATCCATTATCTCCGATAGAGATAGTAGGTTCACCTCAAGATTCTAGCAATCGCTACAACATTCCCTGGGAACAAGGCTGGACATGAGCACAGGCTACCATCTACAGACCGACGGACAAAGTGAGAGGACCATCCAAACACTGGAAGATATGTTGAGAGCCTGTGTGATTGACTTTAGAAAGGCATGGGATACTTATTTACCCCTTGTCGAATTTTCCTACAATAACAGTTATTACACGAGCATCAACGCTGCTCCATTCGAAGCCCTTTATGGCCGAAAGTGCAGATCCCCTCTGTGCTGGGCCGAAGTGGGTGATACCCAATTAGCTAGGGGGCAAGTTTCTGACAGTACTCTCACAGGCCCGGAAATCATTCGGGAAACGACAGAGAAGATCGTTCAGATCCGTGAATGATTGAAAGCCTCTAGAGACCGACAAAAGAGCTACGCTGATAAGTGAAGGAAACCTTTGGAATTCCAGGTGGGAGACCGAGTCCTTCTCAAAGTCTCACCCTACAAGGGCTTAATACGCTTCGGTAAGCGTGGGAAGCTTAATCCGAGATATATAGGGCCCTTCGAGATTCTCACAAGAATCGACCTTGTAGCTTACAACCTCAATCTACCCGACGAACTTCATAACGTACATTCTACATTCCACGTCTCTAACTTGAAAAAGTGTATGTCCAACGAGACTCTTGTAATCCCACTCGACAAGATCGAGATCAACGAGAGCCTCAACTTCGTGGAAGAACCAGTAGAGATCATGGACCGAGAAGTCAAGTAGACGAAGCAAAGCCGTATCCCGATTGTGAAGGTTCGCTGGAACGCCAAGCGAGGACCGAAATTCACTTGGGAGCGTGAGGACCAGATGAAACTAAAATATCCTCATCTTTTTGCTTAGTTATTTGTAACTACTTTATTTGTTTAGACTTTAATTTCGGGACGAAATTCCCTTTAATAGGGGGATGATGTGACAACCCGAAATTTCCATTCGGTCAAACCCTAAAAGTCAACCACTTCTTATCATAAGTTAATGTCATTATTTCTTATTTTTAAGAAATTTAAAGTTCGGTTGATTATTTTAATATTATTTTAAGCGAACGGGTGAAAGAAAGTGCCGTCTCGGGTTTTGATTTTTAAAAACCGCAAACACCTCGTGTCTTAGAAGTTCTCGGCCAAACTATTTTGTTTGGGTCGAAAAATCATCCCAAAAACGTAAACTCATGCCTTAAGCATGAGTTTACTCCCCAAGACTAGCCATTTGTGTTTACTCCCCAAAATCCCAAAAGAGTAAACTCCAAAATATCCTTTCAAGTATCATCCTAAAACTTATTCAAGATCTTCAAACTTGTAAGTGTTCAAACCATTTCAAGTTGGTAAAACACTTAATCTAGTGTTTGTGCATCTATTCATCCATTCATTTATGTATTTTGTCTAGATTTCCAAAAAACACCAAGAACACCAAGAACACACACTAAGTGTTCTTGGACTTTTAGCTCAAATCAAGCTTCCTAATAGTAAGTACTTCCATCCTTGAGTCTTTTTAAGCTAGTGTTACAAAAAAACATCAAGAAAATATGCCAAGAACACAAGGTTGGAGGTGTTCACGGTCCAAGAATGTTCTTGGGCCGTAAACACCAAAAATGGCACCAAAGTGTGCCTAAGTCTTTATCTAAGCCCTAGTTTGATGTTTAAGCTTTCCTTGACATGTTTAAACCTTCCCTTTATGTGTGTAAGCCTTGAAAAACACCAAAGACTACCATTTTTAGGTGTTTACAGTTTGGGGATCTCCCAAAACCGTAAACACCCTAAAGTGTGTTTAAATGGGTCAAAATCCTTCCTTAGGCCTAAAAACCAACCTAGACAATTACCTTGTTGTGTTAAGGACTTGAAAACATGAAAATACCCTTTTCCATAAGGGTTTATGGTAGTAAACCCAAAGGGAAATGTCCATGAGGCCGTAAACTCCTCCAAGGAGTGTTTTTGTTGCCCTAGTCCCTTCCAAAGGCCAAACCACCAAGTAGAAGTGCTTCAAAAGACTTGTAGAACCTCAAAACAACACAAGGTTACAAGGAGTAGAGTTTACGACCGTAAACCCTTGAGTTTACTGCTGTAAACTCCTTGGGTAAGGTCATTAAAACCGTAAACTCCAAAGGATTTTACCCTTGAACTCCAAACACCCTAGCTTTGCCCTACCAACACTTGTATGCAATCCTGGTGATCTTTAACACTTGAAAAAAAAGTGTTTTCATGTTCTAGAGTGTCCCAACTTAATTTATTAGTTATATTTTGGCTAATTAGTTATATATATGTTCATTATATGATAACTAGGCTCGTGCGTGTGTACAAGTCTTCATTTGTCACCTAGCACCGTATCCGACACTTCAATCCAATCCACTCACTACAAGTGAGTTCATACCCCTTTAACTAACCTTTGAAATACTTTTAAATGTTTTAAATTGCTTTTATGCGAGGGAATACAAGTTGAATACTTATAGTTATTACATCAATCACATGTGATTAATAGCTACAAAACCAATGATTTTCTTACTGTTCAAAGTGTTTATCAAACTGTTTTACTTCAAACTGTTTTACAAATTCTTTTACTTACCAAATATATTTACTTAAACTCTGTTATACTTATATCAATTTCATGTCTATGTAAGTATAGTTATATAAGAAATGTTTAAAAGGCTTAGGAAGGCCTGCCCGCCCTATTTCCTTTTCGCCGTTGAGATGTGGTCTGGTGGGATATCGGGTATCCGTCCGAAGGTCGTTTCAATATTACTTATATATCATGTGTACATATATAGTCATAAAAGTTCTTCCATATTCATACGTACCAGTTACAACATTAGTGTGTTACCATATGGGTAGCACGGGATAATACTTATACTATTGCTAGATCAATGAGATGTTCAATGAGTCAGTTCATTCATGAGTCAGTACTTATTACTATGAGAACATATACATTACATTACTATGAGAACATATACAACTATACTAGAAGAAGAACATATACAACTATACTAGGAGAAGAACATATACAACTATACTAGAAAGAGAACATATACAATGATACTAGAACGAGTAACAATACATTACATATACATGAATACGTTAACAAAATTGTGATCCACTGTATCGGAGCATGCCTTCAATGTCATGGCCCGAGTTGTAGCCAGAGTCTCTTGGAAGGAGAGCATGAGTTTGCATATAGATCTATACGGGATTGACTATCCTACACCTTGCTGCTAGCTACAGCCGGACCTGCAGGTCTGCGGGTGCCAAATGTTATAGCTTATTACGACCTACATTGTCGTGTTACCTAGTTGATAGTATGGTACAATTAATCACAAAATACCTTAATATAAATCCGGTTTAAGGTAGTTAGTACAGCAGTAGTTCCTATAATACAACACTACAATACTACATTAATTTACCCTTTACATATATTTAGTGATCATTTCACTTAAACATGAATGTACAAAATATATTTTGACAATGATAGTTACACTTGGGAAAATTACACACTATTACAATAAATGAACATACAAAACAGTTACGCCTTGGTAGAAGGCTACTTTTAATAGAAAATATAGGTTTTTCTAAGAGATTCAAACTCTTACAAACACTTACAAACATTCACATACTTTTATCACCAATGTTTACGAACTCATACTTAAAACCACGTTCAAACGTTTTGATACAAACACCGACACTAAAATACTTATGAACTCACCAGCTTAATGCTGATAAACTCTTTCAAAATAACTTTTATTCTCAGGTCATCAGTAGACAGGTACCGAGGCCAGCTTTTGAGAAGATGGAGCGCATTCGAGACTCATCTTATTATTTTGATTTACATTTTTGGTGTCTCTAACTGTACGGAACATGCTTGTATTAAAATTATATATTTAATGCAATGGATGATGTTGTTTGCTTGTTTACTGTTATACTGTGTTGTGATACTTTACATGACGTCCTCCGCCCCAGAACGTTTCCGCCGTTCTCGGTTTTTGGGGTGTGACATTTAATAAAGACAATAATTTTTCTGATGTTTTAAGTGACAATGTTTTTTGTGGTGGTGTTTCTATTACTTCTGATATTGTTTTGAATGGTTTGAAAGTGTCTAGTTTAAACAATTTGGTTGACAATTCTGATGTGTGTGATAATAATTTTGAAGAACCACAAGTTTCACAAACTTCTCCATCTAATGTACCCTCACTTGCCTCATAACCTAATTCTTGTTCATGTTCTTGTGAGAGTATGGCAAACAAATCTGATCAATGTAGCACAAGTTATAACAATAATAAACAGATTTGTTTCAATTGTGGTGTTGGTGGTCATATAGCTAGAAATTGTCAAAATCGTATGTTTGTATATTTCGAATTTCCAAGAGGAGAGAACGAATCCAGAGGAAGGTCTTTAACTAGAAAGTCCTCTAGAAATCGTTCCCGGAATGATGACTGGAAAGATGATCGGAGTAGAAAACGAGCCATTTTTCAAAAGCATAAATAGGTTTTTTTTATCACAAAGTCCCAGGCAGTTTGCCAAAACCGAGCATGGCCAAGCCAAGGTCGGTTTCGTCAAGAAGCAGCAGTGAGTCTTCAACCAAATCTGGTAGAAAACCCACATGCCTTAAGCAAACTGATAAACATTCAATCTCAAAAACACCTGGGACTATTAGAAAACCTAATTATAAATGGTTGCCCAAACTAGCTTCCAATTCATCTTCTGTGTCCTCTGAAAATTCCGAAAACTATCAATCTAAAAAGGCATCGGGGCCACCTAGGAAAATAATGAACTGGGTTCCCAAATCTAATTAAACCCACACATTTTGCAAGGATAGTTGCGGGGGAAGGTCGTCAGACCCTGGTTCGTCGACAGCGGTTGTTCCCGGCATATGACAAGAGATATCGCCTAACTACACAACATTCAATCATTTAATGGGGGATACATCTCCTTTGCGGGTGGAGATGGTGGCAAAATCACTCAAAGAGGAACTGTCACAAACGGGGTTTTAAGTTTCGAGAATGATAATTTTGCTCCCGAACTGAAGCATAGTCTGTTAAGTGTATCTCAGATCTGTGACAAGGGCTATTCTATGCATTTCACTGATAAGGAATGCATGATTCTCAAGCCAGGCTTCGTCATCCCAGAAGAGTGGATTCTCGTAAAATCTAAAAGGGATGGGAATGCCTATATCATTGATATGAATAGCAATCTTCCAGAACAAGTTACGTGCCTTTTCTCCAAGATCTCCGAACAAACTCCAATGTTGTGGCACAGAAGACTAGGTCATGCTAATGCCAAGAACTTGAATCGTCTTGCAAAAAATGAGATGGTCCGTGGATTGCCTGTCAAAGACTTCATCACGTTTAAAAAATGTGTGTCATGTGCCCAAGGAAAGCATCATAGAAAACCACACCTGCCAAAACATGTTAACTCAATTAGCCAGGTGCTTCAATTGCTACATATGGATTTGTTTGGTCCAGTAAACGTTCTCATCATCAACAGAAGCTCCTATTGTCTGGTTGCGATTGATGATTTCTCTCTATTTACGTGGGTTTTCTTTCTATCCAATAAAGCTGGAGTTGCTGACTTGATTAAGAAATTCATAGTATTAATTGAGAACCAGACTAACCATCGGGTGAAGGCGCTTCGTACCGACAACGGAACAGAGTTCAAGAATTATGTTCTCGATCACTTTTGCGTAGAAAAGGGTATCATGTGTCAATACAGCTCTGCTCACACACCCCAACAAAATGGTGTTGTTGAAAGGAGAAACAGAACCTTAAAGGACGCTGCAAGGACGATGCTGTGTGATTCAAAGCTACCGGTTTTCTTTTGGGCCGAGGCGATAAACACTGCATGTTACGTTCAGAATCGAGTGTTGATCAACAAAGCTTAGATGAAGACCCTGTATGAGATTCTCTATGGTCACAAGCCATCAGTCAGTCATTTTCATGTATTTGGCTATCCTTGCACTCTTCTTCACTTAGATGCCAACCCGAAGTTTAATGCCAAGGCCAATGACTGTTACTTCGTAGGGTATGCTGCTCGGACTGCCTATAGAGTGTCACACCCCGAAAACCGATGAACGGCGGAAACGTTCTGGGTTGGAGGACGTCATGTACAATATCACAACAATGCAAAGTTGTAAACAAGCAACAACATCATCCATTGCATTAATAATATAATTTCATACAAGTGTGTTCTGTCAAGTTATATAGACACCAAAAATTTACATCAAAATAAAAGAGGAGTCTTGAACGAGCTCCGTCTTCTCAAAACCTGGCACCGGTACCTATCTATTGGTGTCTTGAGAATACAAGTTATTTTGAAAGCGAGTATCAGCTTTAAAGCTGGTGAGATCATAAGTATATTAGTGTTTGCATTTGTATGAAAGCATTTGTAAGATGTTTGTATAAGTTTTATGAAGTTTGTATTTGTTTGAACTCTCCTAGAAAACCCTATGCTTTCTACTCAAAGTAGCCTTCTACCAAGGCATCTAGTATCTGTGTGTGTCTCATGTAAGAGTGTGTATTTTCCCAAATCCGACTATCATTCACCAAAAATATGGTTTTTACATTACTGTGTATCGTGTGCATGTTCACGAAGTGAATGTAATGGGAAAATATTATAGTAGTGTAGTTTTGTATTAAGTAACTACTGCTGTACTAACTATCTTAAGCAATTGTAATTTTTAAGGTAACATGTGATCGGCCTGTATCTTGCTACCGACTCAATAGTAAAACGACAATGTAAGATGCCGTAAAAATGACGTTTGGCACCCGTAGACTTGCAAGTCCCACTGTAGCGAGCAACAAGGTGTAGGATAGTCAATCCAATGTAGATCTATACTGAAACTCATACACTCCCCAATTAAGGAGATTCTGATACAAAAACATTCATGGCAGGTAGTGCCATGCCCTGTTTAATGGCTCACATAACTGTGTTAATGTATATGTAATGTATATGTGTGCTAGCTGTATTGTGTGTTCTTTCTCTGTCTAGCATGTATGTTTGTTTCTTGTCATAGTTCCTTTTGTTTGTTTCTCATCATAGTGCTAACATGTTTGTATACCCTTGCTACCCAAGGGCGTTGTATCCTTTGACTCATGTATGAACTGGTTCATTGTAGGTTTCATTGTTCTAGTAATAGTATTAGTATCTTCCTAAACTACTCCTATAGTAGTTTACTAGCAATGTATGATCATGTTTGTGTACCCTTGCTACCCAAAGGTATAGAACTGATTGAAGGAACTTTTATGACTATGTACGTATACATGATATACAACTAATATTTAACGACCTTCGGACGGATCACTGATGCCCTAAAGCCACATCCAAACAAGGAAAAGGAATTAAAGCGAGATGGCCTTCCTAAGTCTGTTAAACATTGCTTATATAACTATACATACATAGACATGCATTTGACAATATATAAGTATGAAAGAGTTTAAGTAAAAGTATTTGCTAAGTAAAAGAGTTTGTAAAACAGTTTGAAGTATAGCAGTTTGGTAACATAGTTTGAAAAGTAAGAATCCACTAGTTTGGTATTTATTAATCACATGTGATTTATATAATAACTATAAGTATTCAACTTGTATTTGATGGGTTTTATACAAACAATCCTATGTGTGGATGCAACCCTAGAGTTGGATCTATGTTTTCACTATTAGTTATACAACTTTATGAACACAAAAAGAAACCTGGCATGCTACTATTATTTTCGAAATTCATATATAAAAATAGAATACATACCTTTTGTTGTTATATAGACATAACAACTAGTTCCTTGAATTTCCTTAGCTCTTGAAAGCAAGTACCACAAGTGTAGTACCTCTAATGGCTCACAAACACACTAGGTGAAAGGATGAATATGGGAGAGAGGAGAGAATGGTATCTTGCCCTAGATTTCGTCCCTTTTAGGGTTTCCCAAGGCTTGGACGAAATCTTAGTGCCTTAGGGTGCTATTTATACTTAAGGCTAACTAGGGTTTCAAGATGTAAACCCTAATCCCTTAGCTTAGGGCCTAAGCAAGTCCATGGACTCCTTTCCTTAAGCCCTTGGACGAAAACTCCTAGATCCTTCTAGGATTTTCATTCAAGCCTTAATAAAGGTGGTCCAATGGCCCAAAGCCTCAACTATTGAATAATTACAAAATAGCCCCTGCACTTTCAGTCAGTTCCTTTAATCCCAAAATTAATTCTAAATTAATTTCTGATTAAATACTAATTAATAATATGATTCCAAATTAATATATTATTCATATAATATATTAACAAATCATATTTATACCCTAATTTATTATTCTTAACAATAAACCAGCCTCTCTCCTCAACAATCATCCTGTCTAGTCACCAGTGTGAAGGCAACCCAAAAGGACCATGCACAATCGGGTCAAGTACATACAAAAATAGTTATGGACTTAGACACTAATCCAACAGTCTCCCACTTGGATAAGTCTAATAACTATTCTGCGTATAACCTCATATCTTGATTAACAATCGTAGCTTTCAAAAGCCACTGTCAACTCTGATCTTATCAGAAGCGTGTCCTTTAGATAAGGGATCATATATTCCTCCATTCTTGATATCATATAGACTTAAGACATGGATTTTGAGCATTCTCTCAGTTTATGTTCTGTTTCCCGATTTCCGATTTATGATGACTGACAACAGACTACAATTGAACACATCAAATTAGTCTCGGCTTGGCCAAGCGCTTATGTGCCATCACTAAATCATCGAGGGACCCACATATATCACTTTTATCCTACTTTGGATAAAAGGAACGGATAAACTTTGATTCAATGCTTGCTTGCACTCACTTATCGAATCACACACAACAATATGTTTTATAACACCAAGTTACTGGTGCGTTTACATATTATCAATGTGTAACCGACTCGCAAGATACAACTCACACATCTCGGTTTCAAGAATATAAGATATTATCGTCTCACCAATCACTCGTGATAAAATCCATGAAGTGATCCAAGTGAGCGTGGGTTTAATCCAATGCTCAAATCATATTCATAAGCACTCATGAACGTTGCAACAAACATTTTCTTATGTCTAATACACTTTAGACAATCCACACACCAATTCACGACAATCTTCATTCATACCTACTTCCAACATATGAACGACTGTGGTCCGTTCGAATAATTTGATTATTCTGAAATAATTAATTATTCAGGAAGTCAAAACATGCAAAGTGAAACACAAGAATAATACTAATCCTATATGTTCCCAAACCTTTGAGTATAAATAAAACACCTTTTATTTATCACCATATCGATTACTCATTATTTGTTGTTTCGGTTAATTAACTTATTACTTGAATTATTACTACAATTGTCCCATGCTCTTAGCATGCACACAATGTTTACTTATGGTCCTTACTTTGTGAAATAGGTCAAATGAACACATTTCCAATCATACTCATTTCACAACTCCCAATTCTTATCATAAGTATAAGAATATCAAATTCTTTTCACTTATAGAATATGCTAGATTCTAACATTTTATGCAATGATCCTTTCGTAAAGTCATAGCTCAAAATCATCAAGACTTGGCCAATCTCTATCAGAAACAATTCTATAGATATGATGTCTCTCACTCAAAGTACATTCCTTTGAACATCCTTCTTGCATAAAAGTTTCTAATCTAGACATAGATTCTCAATAATCAGCTCCCAGTATGGAAACATTTCCATATTTGCTATATGACAACTCATTCTTAATAGAATCTTATCTATTCATAATAATGTCGACATGGTCTATCCAATACCATACTTCCAACTACTCACAATAATGTCGACATGTCTATTCATAATAATGTCGACATGGTCTATCCAATACTATACTTCCAACTACTCACAAGTAACCAATCTTCAGCGAACTTTGGATCATCCTTTGATAGTTGTTTAATTATTTTAGTCAAAACCGATTCTTTTCCTTTTTCCCTCTTAATGCGCTAGACATTTGGAAAATTTTAGAATGGTCAAATATTATAGCATTTGCAATCGATCCTATACCCAAAGCGTATGGGACACGATGCATAATGTCTTACATAAAGATGTGATACTTTATCAATCTTCTGCCATAATATTTTATGTGTCACGTTCTTATAATTCGAACTATGAAGAGGGATGCCGTAATCATAATCGAAATTTAAGAACACACTATGTATCCTTTGACTAAATTTGTTAACATTCCACAACCTAAGCCTTTAGATTTGAAATGAAGCATAATATTCTCTCCCTTAATTATAGCAAAACAACTTTTCAACCCTTACAACTTTGCAAAGTATAACTCTTGTTTTCTATAATTAATATTGCTAACTTGCCATACTTACCATAATAATCATACAAGCATAACATTTATGCTCCCACTATCATGATGATTATTATCATATAAGCATAACACTTATGCTCCCACTAGCTTTGACATGTATTCAGAAAACAACTTAACTTCCAAAAAACAATACCTATTGAATTTCTTAAGTTCATATTTCTAATACCTAATGCTTTGATAATCCTTTATCTAAGCTTCTCAAACTTACACACCTTTGCCTTAGATAGCTCATATATGTGTCTAAACAATTCAGATTAATTGTCAAATCTCACAATTCGAATCATGGAAAGGGATACCGTAACCATAATCGAATTCGAGAATACAATTTTCACAATCACTATCTTCTTAAAATCTCTCTTAGTGAAAGCATTTCCTCACATTCATTTTCATGAAGGAGGGAATCTTATGACACTTATATTTTAATGGTGTATGTGTTCCTATCCATGCAAATTTGTCAAAACCAAAGTTTGCGACAAATCCAAACTCATATGGACCGAACTTTCTCAATCTTGATTTCTTGCCTTATGGTAACACGAGTGCCCACCATGTCTTCCAAGTAGTTAAGCAGCTCATCCTTTCCTATCAATGAACTTTTCATTGATCAAGGTGCTTACCTTTTATGCGTTCAAATGATAACTCATAGAACTCACATGCATAATTAACTCAATTGGAACGGCACAGAAACAAGATAGTTTCAACACGATAGGTTGTGAACCTCAAGTCGTGTGCTAGTGATGATCGATAAGGTTTATTCTTGATTAGTTCTTGAACTTTTCAAGACCATTAAGACTCCCACTGACTCCTTGGCATATAAGATTCTCTTGTCAATAAACATTTCTCGACAAACAAATATTCAAGAGTTAGTGTAGCTTTTATCAAGTCAAAACACTTCACAAAATTGGTCCTAGTTGGTCTTTGTCTTATCCAAGACATCACAACTTTCCACATTTGATGAATGTTATAAACCTTCTTAAGACTTGTCACTCAATGTCACAATCTTAACTCTAAGACTTGTTTTTGGAACGAAGTATGATTGACTTCTTGATTTAACCATTTCTTCAATTCTTGATTCCTCTTCTCAGACATACAATTGTACTAAGACTCATTTAGAGGATCAATTGAGATATGGTTCTTAATCATTAAGACCTATCATAAAACATAGTAAAAGGTACTCTCCCTTCTTCTTAGAATAGAGAAACTTTTATCTTTCTGCTTACTTGATTCTTCTTATCCGTTCTGCTATTGATTGAAACTCTTTCAATCAACTCAGAATTACACTTAATCTTATAAGTATAATCATATTTACTAAACCTTTAGTAAATCATGACGAATATCTTTGTCACTCTTGTGGTAGACTTGATCAACGTACGACCTAGTGTACTCGATCTCCTAGTCCTTTAATTGAGATTTTATCAACAAATTAGTCTAATTTCCAAATATGAAATTTCTCATTCATCATGCAACCAAGTTGCATGATTCCAAGTCTCTGTCCAATTGAAACTTGGGTGATGAGAAACTCTCCCTATTTGGTAAATTCTTGACATTTCCACAAATAACATAATCCATTATTGCTAATAACTGAAACATTCAAACATCAATTTTTCATACACGCCATTGCAAGGATAAATAAATAATATAAATCAAAAATTATTTTATTGCGGAAAAATTTGTCCTTACAATGAAATTCAATTGAAAACTATGTTAATACATATATCATAGCAATCTATTCTAACTCCAAGTAGTAGCTCAAAATTCTAATCTTCAAGCAATGCGATCGAAATCCATTTCTTCACGATTAGATTCAGCTCACTTCTTCCCTTAAGCTTTCTCTCTTTTCTTCGACCCTATAAAACATCAAAATGTAATCTTATTACATCATGTATGTTAGAACTAAGTTCTTTTAGGATTGAATGATTCTATGCAAGTTAATGAATAATAACGTAATAAAGAACACGATAATTGCACTGAATATGTCGAATGATTTTTACTTCAACACCTCAGATGAGCTTGACAAAGAACTTCAACTGTAGAGGTGTTTAGGGTTACAAAGATAAACGTGAAGATCGATAACTCTATCATGCATACATGCATGCATATTTATATCAAAACCCTATTAGCTATTCTAGATAACTATCAAACTAATCTAGATAACCACGGATGGACAGGCCCAATCCAGATACAAAACTTATGGCCCAAGATGCAACACAAATGGATTCAACAATCTCCCCCTTTGCGTCTTTGGAGCCGAAACCTCATTCTCTTTTAACAACAGAAGGCTTCTTCACAGTCTTGAACACCTTCGGTATGATGGCTAACATATAATGGCGAAATGTAATGTACCACCGAAGCATGTCAGTGAAATTCTTCTTATCAGACTCTGAATTCTGCTTGCATCGATGTATGATGTTAATGATATGCTCCAAGCAGTCTGTTGAAAAGAGATGTTTATCAACTAGATCAAACAGAAACCTGTGAGATTCACCCTTCGTGAACATGACAGTAAGATTTGTTGAATCTATCTGTCCCATTTTCATCTTGTTCACATCACCACGTTTTGGTGTAGTCTTCACAGTCGGCTTCTTATTCATCACCTTTGCTATCTCCTGATCCATAGTAGCAATTTCATGGATGTAGGAGGCCAACATTCTTTTCAAATGTTCTAATATAGGCTCATATTCCTTAGGATCAGAGAGCAAAATGTTGAACAACAGAACCCGGTCATGTGGATTGAGATTAGGAAGATCTGCTAGAGAGATGATTGACACCATGTTTGCTGAACCACGAGTGATCTTGAAATTGACGTTTACAAATCTCCCAGCAGGCGAAGGTTTAAGTACCTTGACTGAAATGATCTTCTGTGCGCTCCAAGCCAGATACTACGGTTGACCATACTTCAAGTAGAAGTCTATCAATTTTCTGTCAACCTTCGGATGTGGAAAAGGAACCTCAGCAGTCGCCTCAAAGAAATGAAACGTAAAAGATTTTCTAGTAATCCGCATATCATCACAATCAAACGAAGCAACTAGTTCCAACCAATAGACAGAAGGAAACTCAATCGCCTGATTGATAAGTGTCTCTCTTGTCCACTCGGGAAACAAATCCTTCTTGCATTTCAAGGCATCTTCTTCTTCTTTGTTTCTCCTTTCCCCCTCCTCAGGTTCCTTAGCAATTTTCATAGTCTCATCCAGCTCTCTGTCTCTTTTCTTTCTTTTGAGAGCTTCAGCTATGGTTTCTTCAGTATCACTTTCACTTTCATCAATGGTCTCCATTGGCTTCACTTTTAAAACAGAACCTGAAGCCTCATTACCCTTCAGTTCTGTTGTGACTTTCGGTTAAACACCTTCTGCTTTCACACTTACTCTCGGTTGAACAACACGAGCACTACTCTCTCCCCTTTGTTTTGGAGGTACAACTCCCTCCGAAACACCTTTCATTTCACTTAGTATTGCAAGAGCAGGAAGGAGTTTGGATGTGCGATGATTGTGAATGATAAGAATCAAAATGGGATCATGAGCTTCAAGAAAATTTGTCAACAAACCCTTCACTTAACCTGCACAGCTTTTATACACGGCCCGTTGAGTTTTCAACAAAGAGATTTCTTTTTCAGCTTGGGCCAGCTGCACCTTTTGAACATCAATAGTGGCTTTGTGTTTGGCCAGATCCTCCTTCAAGACACCTTCGGTTGCCAGATTAGCATGAAGAGCATCAAAACGAGAATCCACTGATTGTAAGAAAGAAGTGGTCTCGGTTTGGAGCGATGAGCGTATAACGTCAAACTTAGTGCTCTCATCGTGAAGGGACTTAGAAAAGGAGTCCACAGAGGATTGTACCTTAGCTGCATTGGTGTCAGCATGAGCTTTCAACGAATCAAGAAAAATCTGAGTTGTGTGAACAACCTCAGTAACCTCTGTTGTGGCCTTTTTACAAGTAGAGTAGACTCATCATCTGCCTTAGTAGATTTGTCAATGGCCTTTGTATACTGCTCTGTGGCAGTCTCCAAAAAGGCTTTAAGAACCACACCACCATAAGCTTTGCTATCTTCGAGCAATCGATCTAACTTGTCATTAATTCCCTGTAAATGTTGACTTGTAATAGGAACATCAGTATCATCATCAGTCGGAAGCCTGTAAGGAATGAAGTAGATGGAGTCAAAATCCTCATATTCTCCCCCAAGAGTAGCACCAGAATCAGTTGAATTGGTTGGTGAATGAGGTTTGGTGATGATAGGAGTTTCTGTTGCAGTAGTAGCCCCCGTATCAGATACGTTGACTTCCTCTGTGGGTTCAGGAATGGTAGTGGTTGTGGATTCTATAATGATTGGAGATGATAAAGGAATTGTGGAAAAAGGAACATAAGTAATGGGAGGTGGGGGTGGTAACGTAGTTTCTTGAGTTGTGATGGGTGGAGTAACAATAGGAACAGAAAGAGGAATGGTCTGTTTCGGTGATGGAGGTGGAGTTGGAATTCGGTTGTGATTTGGAGATTCTGGTGGAGTAGGAGAACAGGAAGGAGTATTCTCTCTAGGTGAGTCATGATGAACCTCTTCTTCCTTATTCTCCTCATCGTCAGTGGGACTTTTAGACCTGCGAGCCATCTTCTTTATCTTCTTTTTCTTTTGCTCAGAAGAATCCCCTTCATCAGATTTGTGTTTAGTTGACTTGGAGGATTTAGACTTTCGCTCCTCTTTTGGTTCTTTCTTGGAAATCCGCTTCCCTCTGTTGTTAGGTTTATCCAATGCATCCAGGGCGACCTTCTGCTCTGGAGAAAGTACTCTCGGTCCGATAGGAGGAAGTTTCCTATAATCTGCCATAACATTGCTCTGTTGTGCAACACATCGATACATAGTTTCAGGAATAGATCCATTATGAGGAAACTTTAGTGGATCCTAAAGAATGATCTTCTTCGTGTGGAATGTGGCGATAGAAGCAAGTAGAGCATCCTTCATAACTGGAATCTCTAAAGAATTAATAGCTTTCCGTGTAATCAGAGTCCAAAATCCTCCACAAGAGACCTCAGAATGCCTCGTCGACATATGGAGGCTCTGCACCACCTGAGACCAGATTATTGAACCATAATCAAGATTGATTCCATTGTAAAGTCCGTAAAGAATTGTGAGGAAACCCTTGCTGGTACCGTCTGAACCACCACTTCGTTCTGCTAAACCCTTAATTAGTAGAGTGAGCAGGCCATTCCACTAAGATGGTAAACAAGATTTCTTTACTTTGGTAATTGTAGTGAACACATCAGTATATCCCATCTCGTACATCATCGAGAATAGCTGATTGGTTTTGATAAATTCCGGTTAGATTACAGAGGAATCGATGGCAAGATTCAAAACCGAACAAAACTTCACCTTCGAAATTGATGCCTTCTTATCGTGGATGACAAAGTAGATGCGTTCTTTGTTTTTGTCATAAGTCACCGTAGAATAAACCTGTAATAATAGTGACATTGGTACTGCTTCAAATTGGGTTAGGGCTAAAACCAAGGGGGAATACTTCAAACATTCCACTACATGCAACATATATGAATCATACAAGAACGGATTAAGTTCAATGATCATATTTTGGTTAGGTTTAATGGTGAGCAAAGATGATGATGCCGTCTAATCATGTACTGAAGAAGAAGTCGCCATTGATGAATGAAGAAGGAAGATGAACAGTGTAAACTTGTCGTGAAAGTTTGAGAGAATTTAGTGCTGGTAAAAGACAAATAAAACGAGAAACCCTTTATATACTATTGCCAGGAGAGATAAAACCATGATGATAATGACGTGATCACTAAAATGTCGCCTGAAAAATTGCGATGTGACAGTGTGGTTACTCCCAAGGATACGTCAGCACGCATGGGTTTAGAGACCGTTCAAATTCACGTGCCTTAATCTTATCTTCAATCGTTGTTTGAAATTCCATGATAACCCTTTGTTTGGCTCCACTAGATAAACCAAAATTCAATCTAATCAGTAACCAGAATGTGGGAAAATAGAAATTTTCGTGCATTAGTGTGACAAAGATAAAGAAATAAAGAAAATGTGTATGGGATGTGAGTGATGCCTCATTTTAGACAGAAAGCAGAGGATTCTGGGCAAGAATCACTTCCTTCAAAGTCAAGAGAGACTTGAAGTGCTTGTGTGTTTTCCCGAAAAATACGATCAACTGTTTGTTAATAAACATTGAAAGGCTTCTTTTAATCATAGGCTTAGGGTAGCTTATCTTCAACCGAACTTCGAGTCTTAACATAAAACCGAATGTTGGAAGAAGTACCTGTGAGACCGATGTGATCTGTTGAACAGGTAGGTTGAATATATTATTTAGTTACAAAAGAGAAAGCAGAAATCTCAGAAAAAAAACTGGATCTCTTTGGGAAGAAATGTCTTGGTAGTAGACAACTTCATAAAAGACCACTCAAAAATAAAAAGAGATTTCATTAGGCGCTCAGTAAGTGCTTGAATAGTTAATTCACCGTCAATTCATTATTGGTGTTGGATTTTGGATTTCACTTAGCACGTGGTATATGTATCTAAGATGATAAACATAGATGTTGTGTAACCATAAACCTCAGTGGTAAGAACCGAGAGTCTCAAGGGTTACATTGGTGAACAGAGAGTAAATGGAGAATATAAGAGAGGTGGGTAAAGAAAGGAAAGTACCTTCTGCTAGATAGATATGACAAAGCAGAAAAAACTCTTAACTCATATGAGAAGAGTAAGGTAGCTCTAGACGGAGTAGTTGTGATCAGCCTGATTGGGAAGAAACGATAGGTATAGATCGAATCATTAAGGCTTGCTCAAAGTCGTAGAGGCTTAGGTCAACATGCAGCAGCATGCTTCTAGGGACCCTTAACTAGTTCTTATGGAAATTAAATATACCTGCCTTAGATCCACATTCTGTTGTACTGGTACTCATATCACCTAAGAAGAACAAGAAGCACACCAAACAGACAAATAACGAGACAAAAATTTTTTTTATGAAATTTTGAATTTTTCTGAAAAAGAATAAAAACAGAAAGATAAAATATTTTTGGATTTTTGAAATTTTCTAAAAAAGAATAAAAACAGAAAGATAAAATATTTTTGGATTTTTGAAATTTTCTGAAAAAGAATAAAAACAGAAAGATAAAATATTTAAGTTTAAATCAAATAAAAGACATGAGAAAAGAATGTACATGATATACAACTGAAACCTCATCTTAAATGAGTGAAGCAAAATAGACCGAGCGTTCGGTTCATTTCGGTTCCTTAAAATTCTAGAGCCGCAATAGACCGAGCGTTCGGTTCATTTCGGTTCTAGAAAATTATGGAGCCGAGATAGACCGAGCGTTCGGTTCATTTCGGTTTCCTAAAATTCCAGAGCCGAAACAGACCGAGCGATCGGTTCATTTCGGTTCTCGAAAATTATGGAGCCGAAATAGACCGAGCATTCGCTCCATTTTGAATGTCTAATTTTTAGTGAGAGATTTGAGGATTCGGTACTGACTCTCCTTCCATCATGCCCAAGCCTTGTAAAATTTTGTTAAATGTAGCTTCAGGTAAGGCTTTAGTAAAGATGTCAGCCAGTTGATCAGCAGATCGAACAAAGTATACTTCCACGTTCCCATCTTCTACATGATCCTTGATAAAATGATATCGAAATGCAATGTGCTTGGTTTTTGAGTGTTGCACTGGATTGTGACAGATCCTAATTGCACTTTTAGAGTCACAATAGAGAGGAATCTTCTTCATGCTTAGCCCATAGTCTCTCAGTTGACTTTGAATCCATACCACTTGAGAAGTGCAAGATGCTGCAGCAATATATTCAGCTTCGGCTGTGGATAACGAAACACAGGTTTGTTTCTTGGACTGCCAGCTAACAAGCTTCCCGTCAAGAAATTGGCATCCACCTGTAGTACTCTTTTTGTCCAGTCCACATCCTCCAAGATCTGCATCAGAAAAGGCTTGAATGAAGAATCCAGATCTTGCAGGATACCAGAGACCGAGAGATGAGGTTCTCCTTAGATAACAAAAAATATTCTTTATAGCAACCATGTGAGGTTCTCTTGGATTGGCTTGAAACTTGGCACAATAACAAACATAAAACATAATATCTAGTCTACTAACTGTTAAATACATAAGAGACCCTATCATTTGACGATATAGTGTTATGTCTACAGCATGTTTATCCAGAGATGGGGTTAGCTTAGTGCCAAATGCCATAGGAACCTTCACTTTTGAATCACCCTTCATACCGAATTTCGCCAGCAAGTTCTTTGTATAGGCCTCCTGGTTGATAAATATACCTTCTGGTCCCTGTCTAATATTCAAACCAAGGAAAAAATTAATTGGACCCATTGTGCTCATTTCAAATTTAGTCTCCATCAACTTCCTGAATTCAGCTGTTAAGCTAGGATTCGTGGAGCCGAAGATGATATCATCAACATAAATCTGAACGATCATCAAATGTTCTCCTTCCTTCTTACGAAAGAAGGTTGGGTCAACCGAACCTTGTTTAAATTTTGACATTTTCAAGAAGCGAGTTAGTGTATCATACCAAGCCCTCGGTGCTTGTTTTAGACCATAGACAGCTTTATCTAGTACATAGCAATGATCAGGGTATTTTTCATTCAGAAAACCAGGCGGTTGCTCAACGTAGGCTGTTTCTTCTAATTCTCCATTCAAGAAGGCGCATTTGACATTCATTTGGAAAACTTCGAAGTTTTTATGAGCAACATATGCCAGAAAGATTCTGACAGATTCTAACCTTGCTACTGGAGTGAAGGTTTCCTCATAATCTATTCCTTCCTCTTGACAATATCCTTTTACCACCAACCAAGCCTTGTTACGAATGACATTCCCCTCTTTATCTAGCTTATTTCTAAACACCCATTTCAGGCCGACAACAGAAGCATCTTTCGGTGTAGGAATCAACCTCCAAACTCGGTTGCGTTTGAACTCATGGAGCTCATCCTGCATTGCTTGAACCCAATCAGAATAATCAAGTGCAACATTTATAGTTTTCGGCTCAATTTTGGAAATAAAAGAATTAAACATACATAATTCAACTTTAGAGAATAATGTTGTTTGTTTCGCCTTCAGTTGAGATCGAGTAAGAACACTTTCTGAAGGTTCACCAATAATTTGCTCTTTGGGATGGTCCTTCGTCCATTTCACTAATGGAGGATAGTTTGGATCATATTCTGGATTCAATTCAGCTTCTACTTTTATTTCAACTTCTGATAAATGACCCTCGCCTTCGTCAGTAGAACTCTCGCTCTCTTTCTCCCCCTCGACTGGTGAAGTGTGTCCTGAGGCCGCATCAGAGTCTGCATCCCCTGTGGGAGTTGGATTCTCCCCCTAGATTGTACGACTACTCGATGGTTTTGAATCCGTATATTCCTTTTCATCCGAACCTTTATCCGTTGAGGAGGTAATTGACTTCTCCCTCTCGACAGAGACTTCAATTGTCTTTGGTGCTGTCGAGCTCTCCCCCTTGAACGTTGAATCTTTGTTTAGAGAGCCAGTTCATGACATAGTACCTGTAGGTTCACTTTCCATCTCTTTAGCAGCTTCGTCTATTACCTTTTTGAGATTATTGATTTTGTTATCTGATGCTTTCGCTTCTGAATGAATCGCCTTTTCTGTTTCATCAAACAGCCGAATGTATTCCTCGAATAGGTTGGATATTGGAACCGAGACTTGTCCAGATTCTAGGAATATGTCACCTAGGTCACCTTCAGTCATCTGAACCTTCTTCATATAATTGTCATCAAAGGTGACATAATAAGTCTCTTCAATCTTTTTGGAGCGTTTATTCAACACTCTGTATGCTTTTGATGACATAGAATAACCCAAAAATATTCCCTCATCAGCTTTGACGTCAAACTTATTTAAGTTCTCTTTAGAGTTGAAAATAAAGCACCTTGAACCGAAGATGTGGAAGAATTTGACATTTGGTTTCCTATTGTTTAAGATCTCATATGGAGTTATAGAGAATCTCTTGTTGAGCAAGGACCGATTCTGAGTATAGCAAGCAGTGGCAATTGCATCTGCCCAGAAGTATAATGGTAGGGAAGCGAAACTGAGCATGGTTCTGGCTGCTTCGCATAATGAACGGTTTCGTCTTTCAACAATCCCATTCTGTTGTGGTGTATAAGGGGCCGAAAAGTTGTGACTTATCCCCTTATCAGCCAGAAAGTCCTCAAAATCTTTGTTCTTGAATTCCAGACCATTGTCACTTCTGATGTTTCACACCGTCTTCCTTAGTTGTACTTCCACTTGCTTGATGAATACCTTCAGCTTGGGAGTTGCATCTGATTTGTGCTTAAGAAAGAAAACCCAAGTGAAGCGTGAAAAATCATCTACAATGACAAGTATGTACCTACTTCCACCGATACTCTCTATAGCCGAAGGTCCACACAAGTCAATGTGTAATAGTTCAAGTGCTTCAACTATATTCATATTTATGTGTGTGGGTTGGCTTCTTCTGCTCTGTTTGCCCATCTCACATGCAGCACATAGATGCTCTTTATCGAACTTGAGAAGGGAAAGGCCTCGAACGTGATCACCAAGCACCAATTTGTTGATGTCTTTGAAGTTTAGATGCGATAGACGTCGATGCCATAACCAGCTTTCATCAGTGTTTGCCTTTGACAGCAGACAAATAACTGGTTTCCCTCGAATTGGGTTGAGATTCAGAGGGTACATCTCTCCCTTTCGCGCAGATTTCAGCAAAAACCTTCTTGGATTGTTTTTCAATTATTTCAGACCCCTCATCATCAAATGATACCTTCAAACTAGTGCCCATGACTAATTGGGACACGCTGATGAGATTGTGTTGCAATCCCTCTACATACGCCACCTTTCTGATAGAGAAGTCTCCGTTAGTTATCATGCAATATCCTTTGATTGTTCCATAGGAATTGTTTCCATACTTCACACTCCCACCATCTTTTAGGGACCGAAACTCCCTTAGTTCTTCCTTCCTTCCTGTCATGTGACGCGAGCAGCCACTGTCTATATACCATTCGTCATCAAACTGCTTGTCACTGATTACCTGCAAATTCAAGCAGATTTAGGAACCCAAAGTTTCTTGGGTCCTGGTGAGTTTTTCATAGAGAAAGGAATAATAGAAGAAATATCAACCAAATATGTTCTTTTTACTAAAGTGGTTTGATCTTTTCTTTTAATGGTATACATCTTGATTTTTGTTTTATCTTCTTTAAATTTTGGTGCCTTTGTTGGTGTGGTGTTAGATGGTTTAGGATTTTTCTTTTGATTCCTAGGGTTAGCTGGTGATTTCTTATTTTCCATCTCAGAGTCTGGTATTAGCTTTCCTTTTCCTTTAATGTCCTTCAAAGAATTTGTTTCACCTTGGGACTTTTAGGAACTGAAACTAGGTTTAGGACCGAAACTGCGTTTAGGATCAAAACTACGTTTAGGACCGAAACTGGATTGGGAACCAAAACTCGACTTTTGGTTCTGGGACTTGGAATAGTAGGAATTAGGACTGAAATTTTCCTTCAAATTTTCCTTTCCATTGTCCATTGATCCTTTCCTAGGAGGCTCATAGTTGGAGTTTTGAGAATTCCAGTGCCGTTTTCGTTCAATGAGATTCTTGGCATGTATCTGATTTCTCAAACGTTTCTGTTCGGCTAGCTCCTTCTGAGATTTGTGGATATTGAAGCTGGCCTTTGGTTTCTCCTTTTGAGTTTCGTTTGTCTTGTTGGACACTTTTGTTTCTGCACTATTCTTGGTTAGAACTTTCGGTTCTTCACTTGGTTCCTCAGGAATTTCTTTGGTTCCACTTGTGCTTGGTTTGTCGAAACCGGAGGGTGAGTTGATTGGTTCTGCAATGTATCTTCCTTTAACCCTCCATGTAGTCTGCTCAGATAGGCCAACGATATCGTTTGCGTTGTCAATTGGAGCAGACCAGAAGTAGTCATCGCATCCGTCAGCATTATCTTTGTCGACCAAGATCCTTAATTCTGCCGTTTGCCTTTGAGTGACCCCAATAACAGCATAAACCTGATTTGGCACAGTCTGAACCTTTTGATAAACCATTGCCTTTTCCTTGAGTTTCGGTTTCTGTTCTTTTGACAGACGAGCAAATTCAATCGAGTTTTCTGATATTAGTGGTTTTTCATTCTCGGTTTCATTTTTCATAAACTTAGAGCAGTCAACTTCGTCCTCCACTGAGATTTCACTCATCTCGCTTTCCACATCAAATCCAGACGTATTTTCTAAGTTTATTTTATGTTCATTGTCAAGTTTGGCAGTTGACAGATCGAATGATCGAATAGTTTCAGATTTAATTTTTAGCCTATCATTTTCATCTAAGATATCTTTTAGCATGCTTTTGTGTTCCTTAGAGTCGATGAAGGTTTTTATCTTGTCCAGACCTAGCCTATAAGACATAGATGTCTCTTTGGAAGACACTTATGATTCACATTCTGTTATGATCTCATCTTCCTTAAATTCAAGAAAGGGCAATATCATTTTATGAATTTTCTTTCCAATTTCACAGTTGAAATGTAATTGAGCAATATTAGTATAAAGACGCTTAGCAATTAAACAAAAAACATTTCTTTGTTTTAAAAACTTTAAATTGTCTCTTTGAAAATAAATACTTTCATCCCTAGCTCTAACTAACTCTGCTTCCTTCAGCTCAATCCACATTCTTCTTTCCTCACTTTTTGAAGACAACCTGCTGAGTTGGTCAGTTAGGTTAGAATTCGCTAAGCGAGTTTGCATGAGGCTTCTACTTAGGTTAGAAAATTTAAAGTTTAATTCATTTAATTCTTCTTGATAATCTTTTTTTGGAATTTTAAGAGTTTCAAGAAGAGATTGTACCTTTTTGATCAATCGATCGCAGTCGTTGATCTTCTCACTCACTGGCTTGGCCGCAAAACACTTATTCTCGGTAAGGTTCGGTTCCTTATCTGCACTTTCGGTTGATGGATCAGCAGTGACAGTAAAACACCTTCCAGCCGAACTTTCTTTCTTTGCCACAAAAGCCTTTCCATGAGTGGGCCTTCTAACCTCTTCATCTTCAGAGTCGATTGACCAAACTTCTACGCCACCGAACTCATCTTCCCCAGCGTTCTCCTGTACAATCAGGGCATTCATAGAGCTGTTAGTTGCCTTTTTCTTCTTGATTTCCTCTAACTTGCACATATAATACGCCTCATCATTTTCATCCTCTCTCTTCTCAGCCATTTTTCTCAACATGCAATCTTTGGCAAAATGGTTCTTGCCATGACAGTAGTTACAGTCATATCCAGAGTCTCCTGCAAGCTTGCTCTCCTTTTTCTCTTCATCTTTTTGAGAGGAGACTTTCGGTTCATCCTTTATCTTCTCAGAACTATAACTTGCCTGCCAGTTTCGGTTCTTGCTGACAGGAAATTTTCTCCTTGCAAATTTCTTTGGATTTGTGACCATCATCGCATACTCCTCTCTTGTAAGGTCACATTCAGACATATCTGACTCTTCTTCTTCTTCTGCAATACTTTTTCCTTTAGAGACAAGAGGCAACGATCCCACACCAGAAACCACTTTCGCTTCCTTGGTTACTACATTTTCATGGGACTTAAGTATCCATACAAGTTTAGCTAGAGAATAGGACTTAAACTGTTCATGCGCCTTCACAGTGGAAACTACGGCCATCCATTCCGGTCTCAGTCCGTTCATGAACGTCACTTTCTATTCGATCAACTTTCTCTCTATTCCATGCTTGATCATCTTACTTAGGAGATGATTGAATCGATCAAAAGTTTGTATAAGCTTCTCTTCAGGTTAGATTACTCAATTTCCGTTTATATATATATATATATATATATATATATATATATATATATATATATATATATATATATATATATATATATATATATGAAATCTCCCTATCCTAATAAAAAAATAGGTTTAATTTCATATTGACAAGTGTCATGTAATTAGAACCCTCATTAATGTTATATATATATATAATTTATCATGCCACTTGTCAAACTATTAATTATTCATTTCAAATTTCAAATTTTAAATTTCCCACTCTAACTTCATTATTAAATTAATAATTGATTTTTCATTCTAAATTTCAAATTTTAAAATTTCTTTCTTTAATTATATTAAATTAATAATATTAGATTAAAAAATAAACTAAAATTAATATAAATTATAAAATGATATAACTCTACTTATTTATTTAAATCAACGATTATAATTTTATATAACTAAAAAAATATTTTTTAAATAATAATTTATTTAAAATAATTGATTAATAATTTTGGTTTTTTAATACGAAAGTTTAATTAATTTTATAATCGTAATTATCACGGGTTATAAACTAGTATAAGATAAAAACATCAAACAAGTCTTAGCTTTGTAAATGTTGCACTCTCCTCTTGATGATCTCTGGGTTTTTCTAGAGCATTTTTTTACTTGCACGTCTTTATTTTTCTGATGAATATAACAAATTGACATGCCAACAACATCAGCTCCATGTTCCAATTAATAAAATGGAAAAGAAAAAAAAAAGTTAAAATGTCATGAGACATGTAACGAAATCAATAAAAGAATGATATATGACAAAATAGAATTTTATTTATTAGTATAGATTAGAAAATATAGATTTTCGTATATAAAGTTGGTTTATATAAGTAATTAAAGATAATTTTGTAATTTTTTTTGGAACGGCTATAATTTATCGTTAGTAACATTTTAAATTTTTTATTTCATTATTTCTCATCCAGAAGCTACATACATTTGAATTGTGCAAAATTTATATTCTTTCAAATTTCAATTCTTATTTCATTTTACTCTCATTTTAATCGTAGCCCCAATAAAAATCCATATTAAAATGGAAAGTCCGAAAAAAAGAATAAAAAAATAATAATGAAGTAAAACCCCAACAGAATAAATATCGGAGTTTGGAAGCAAATGAAACTTCAACAAACCCTACTTGCCTCTAGCCGCTACAACAAAACTGCAACAATAACGCTTGCTGCTACTGCGACGCCGATGAATTTGTCTCGCGGCTTTATTTCAGATCTGGTAAATTCGTTTAGATATTTCTTGTAATCTAGCGTAACAGCTCAGATGAAAATTTTATTTTCACATCTGAAATGCAAAAGATGAATAGGCGGAAGTTAGAATTTAGATCGTAATAGTTTTAAATTGCTGAAGATACACAATTTTTACTGCAATTGCTAATTGGCGGGTGGCTAGTCTACCGTGTGGGAGAGATGACTAAGGGTTAGCTGCTTGTTAACTTGCTTCGGATAGATATTTCTTTTTGCTAATTAGTAGTTTATGTTATTCCGGTTATCTTTTAGGAAAAACTCTATAGTTTTGGAAGGAAATTACAATGGTTTCTTTTTATAAACATGAAAACTCAGTTCATCTTTTAGGGTTTTGTTATGGGAGTGATGGGAAGATCCTTGTGTATGAGTATGCATATAAGAGAAGTCTAGACTTGAATCTCAATAGCAATGATCTAACATGCACAAGATGTAGAAGATCTGCATTGGGATGACTTGTGGGTTAGACCACCTTCATAATTCAGCGGAGACTGATTTCAAAAGTAGTGCACCGTGATATCAAGAGCTCCAATATCTTATTAGAGAAAAATTGGAACGCCAAGATCTCAGATTTTGGAAATACATTCAAAATTGATGCATATTTCTGGTAACGATGATTGAGGTTGATATAATATCGTTGTGTATAAGTATAAATCTAAGAGAATTTTAGACTTACTTCTACAATATAATTGGGATGATTCATGGATTAGCATACCTTCATATTTCTATTGAGACCCAATTTAGAGTATTGCACCGTGATATTAAAAGTTCCAACATCCTACTAGAGGAAAATTGACAATGCAAAGATTTATGATTTCGGTCGGTTCAAATTTTCTTAGGCTTCATATTTTTTAGATATAGTTGCTTATTGTAATTCAATGTTTACTCTTTTGGTGTTTTTGTCCATTTGGCTTCATCGTGGTTAAAGTTGGTTATTATGATCCATAGTATGTGGAGACCATGTTTTTAACAAAAATCAGATGTTTACTCTTTTGGTATGATGTTAAAGTATTGTGTGAGAGGTTGTGTATTGGCAAGAACAATGATCTTCGTTGAACAAATAAAAGTTACAGCTTCCTGCTACCAGCTACTCGTTTCCAGCTAACAGTTATTTTTGCCAAACACGGAGCATGGAAAACAAACAATAGTTTATGAAAACGTAAATAACTTACAATTTTGTATGTCATTTTTTCCATTCTAAAAACACATGTGTAAAACAAACAATAGTTTATGAAAAAAAAATAATAACTTACAATTTTGTTGTCATTTTTTCCATTCTAAATCTTTTGTGAGAATTTTAAACCGAAGAAAAATACTTCTTTTAAGATTTCTATGCCATTTCTTAGTCTAGAAGCGGTAGCTTCCCGCCTCCTTCATTCCTACTGCCTCCTTCGGTGAGAAGTTCCCTTCCTTTTTAGAAAAAAAAATGCCTGATTGGTCTGCTCAGCAAACGTACAAAGTGGACCGCTGTTTGGCTGACCCCCTTCTTCCCATTCGGGTTGGGTTGCCTTCTCTCCAACAGCTGCTTCAATCAATGTGAAGTCTGACTAAGTACCTCTCCAATGGAAAAAATGGATTGACGAAAAAAGCCCTCCTCTCGGTGATGTGGGTGAGAAACCCAAATCAAACAAAATATGAAGAAATTAAGTCTGGTTGGCTCGTGTAGGCAACCAAAGGAGTCTTAAGTACAAGTTGTTTATTTAATTCTATTTCCAGTTGTGCAGGAGGAAGTTAAATTAAAGGGAATAAAATTCACAACAAACACCTTGAAATCCAACAAGTATCATAGATAGAAAACCAAAAAGTTCCATGATTATTATTTGTTGTTAGGCCATACGGATACTTGAAGTAAAAACCCGAAAGATTGAGGTTTTGTTACCTGAACACATTTCAAGAATTCTACCCAACTTTAGATTTTCCATATCTGAAGGAAAAGAAATACAATCCAAAATCATAAAAGAAAAAAAAATCCAATTATAAATAAAATATGTAAGTGCATAATAAAATCCACTTGTAGTATTATATTAAATATCACATGATTACTTCAATAAAATATGTATATTATCTTTTTTAATAAAATGACAATCTGAACAAAATTTATGACCATCCACAATGGATCATTCCGTGTATATCATGTTTACTCTAGCCATATTCTACAACTACCAATTGAATTTCTAGGTAACTATGTCACAAACCTAACTCAATTTTCACAATTTAATTGAAAAAAAATGTTATTTTAGTAACAATTCTACGACCATCATGATTGACCATAGTCAAATTTTTATCTAAATCAACTAATAGCTTCATTCAAACATTTATTCCAACACTAGTTGTGCAATACTAAACAAGGAAACAACCTAAAAGAAAGAAAACATGACGGTTGTGAGATAACACCATTTGCAAACGTTGATAGGAACAAAAGAACCAAAAAGGGAGTTCCACAAACATGACAAGATTCCAGGCTAAACTACAAAACATAATTCAAAAATCAATCGAAAAGTGAAAATAAAGAGATAGAAACAATAAATTCAATAAACATAAATGGATTTGCGGATACCTACAGAATCGGAGCAATGAGGTTCCTTCGATTTAATGAGCATATGCAAACGTTGATTCTAGTGTTTGATTCAACCTTTTTAGATGGAATAAGAATCCTAAATGATTTTTTTTCACCAAAGGAATGAAAGTGAATTCATTTAAATTTTAGATGAAATTAATTTCAATTCATGAAGGAAAGTGCAAAATTACCATATTCCCATCTACCACCATCACTACCAACACCCACCACTACTATCACTCATCACCAACCGCAACCGCTACCGCCACCACTACCGTCACCATCAATACTACCACCACCCGTCACCATCGCCGCTGTCACCAATATCGTATTCACCACCACCACCATCACCTACAACCACCATCGTCGCCGCCACCACCTCAATCACCGATACCTCCACCATCCGCTGCCACCTCAACCATCCTTCACCCCCATCGGTCGTCACCGCCACCATCACCACCATCATCGCTACCATCCTTCACCGCCACTATCCGTCACCGCCACCACCATTCACCTCCACCACCATCGCCACCTGCCACCACATGTACCACCACTGCAGCCACTTCTACATGTCACCACCGACACAACGACCACCACAGTCACCACCATCACCATCTGTCGCCACCACCACCATTACCACTACTACGATCACCACCCACCACCATCACCCAAAACAACCACCAGAACGCAACCGCTACCATTCATCAACACCACCACAACCACCTCCACCATCACCCACCACATATAACTTATAAAAGAAAGTAAATTTAAGCAACACAAATAAGGAAAATTATGTCATTTTATATAATTACAATTTTATTTTCTTCCAACCAAAGAATATGGAATTGGGTTCCAATTCTATTTTCACACGACCAAAGAGATGGAATCAGATTAAAATTCATGATAAATTCTAATTCCTTGACATATTTCAATATCTTTGTAAACAATCTGCAAACTAAACAACACCTTCAAGAAAAAACGGTTGGAATTTTTCTATGAGTGGTAAGAGATCACAATCAACCGTTGCCATTCGTCAGTCGTCGGCCGTCTGATGGCGGATTTACGATGGTCTTCTGATGGTCTCTATGATGGTTTGATGGTCTATGTGACGGTGTATCTTCAAATGGATTTGATTAAGTATCCGTATAGTAGGGGAAGGGTATGCGAGATTATTTTATGAGAGTTGGTTCAAATTTGTTGTCAAGTTCTCAATATATATATATATATATATATATATATATATATATATATATATATATATATATATATATATATATATATATATATATATATATATATATATATATATATATATATATATATATATATATATATACTAGTCGTTTACTCGCGCAAAGCAACGGCGACGAATTGTTTATGGGCGATGATTAATTAATTTCTCTGAATAGTTTCTTTGCGGCTATTAGTTCAAATCGTAAAATTCATTAAGTGTTAACCAAATTACATTCATATTTTTTGAGTTTTTATAATCCTTAAATGCTGATAAATCCATTTTTGTCACTCTTTACAAATTGCAATTAATCACTCATTATGTTAACTCCAAATAACCGTAACATCTTAACTTATTCCGAAGTTTTGACTCGTTTGATCGGCAATTAATCACACAATAATTTATTCTTTTTCAAAGAATATGCAAATCACTATTTGCCATTATTTTTTTTAGTTAGGTTTATTGTCAAAACACCATTAATTAATATTACTTAAAAAAACATGGTTTCACATTTTGTCGATGTTAATTAAAAAAAGTTAAATGTATTTTTAACTATACTGATTAATCGCGTCATACAATTAATATATTTAAAAAAAATTAATATGATTTAACTTTAAATTTAATTCATTTATATTTAGGTAATTACTACTTACAATTAAAAAATAATTATGTCATTCTAAACAGTTACACTGTTATATTTTTTTTTAAATTAAATAGTATAGATTCATAAATTGAAGTTCACGGTAAAAAATAAGTTAATTTATGTTGTTTATTTAATATAAAAATTGTAACTACCAATACAAAAATAAATTACAACAAAATCATTTTTTTTATTATTGGATAAATTCCATATACATAATTAATTGGAATCAACAATGAAACCGAATGATCATTACATTGTTATTCTTTAAACCTCTTCAAATATCCTTTAACTTCCAACTGAAAATAGATTAAAATACAATTGGTAAGGCTCATGAACCCATGATATGTAATTACTAAATTGCCACAAAAGATCGTACTCAACACACACGAATAAATGCAAGTTCATGAAAAGAAACATAGTAAAAGTAAAATGATATAATTTTTTCCACACACTCATCTACTATTAGGACATCATACATTAAAATAACAACCAACTTTTAAAGTACGATGCTATAGTAAACAAAAAATGGAGTTGGTTGCTATTTTAGCATAGTATTAGATGGCATTGTTATAATATATCAACTGCTGGAAAAAATAGCTAATTGAAAAAGGGGTTAAAGGGTAATTTTGGGGTAATTTAAGGGGGTAGATGGTAAATAAAATGAGTAGGGTTGAAAGTTAATGATGTGGCAGTTTGAATTTTGACTTTCTTAGTGACATGGAATTAAGTGGAGTAGGTTTAATGGTAAGTGGGTTGCCTATTGTATTGGAGATATATTTGGTATTTCACAAACAGCAAAAACATGAAGAGGCATACCTGAAGAGCTATAAGTGTAATCAAGGGCATTTTTGTCAATTATAATATACTTCCAGTTAACTCTTGAAAGCTTTGACCGATCATACATGATGAAAACATAGATTGTAACAAACACATTAAATTTCATGGCACAAATTTCCTAAAATTACAAAATATAAGGAAAAAAACATGGTCACACGTATAGAGCTTATAAAAAGATTTTTTTTTTTCGTTTTCTTTTTACCAAGATAGCAGAAAGTACTTAACAAAAAGTGCATCGACCTTTTACACAAATGACCATGTATTGCCAATGGAACCACCGTAAAAATCGCTTATTAAATGGTCAAACAAAAACATTTCTATAAAAATTCATGCATTTCACAATAATATTAAAAATTCAAAAAAATTGGAAGTTTGGTAGATACTTTTCCCTATTTTGGCCATTTTGTGATTAGAAGAGGTAGACTATTTACTTGAGAGGATACATTTAGCAGCCAACTATACAACTCACTCTGTTCAAAACAAAATTAGAAAATATAAAAACAGAAAGAGAATCCAATCTTTCTTGGGGGTCACTGATATTGCATGCAGTTAAGCACATCATTATTTTCGAGTTAGGAATGGACTCAAATAAACCAAATGACACATAGCTACGCATGAATAAATATAACATACTAACTTGTTATGAATTCTATGTTTGAAAAGTATAAGAAATCATAAAAAGATAATAGATTAAACCTCCATGAGGTGAGTTTCTTGTTCAATCCTCTTCAGTTCAACCAAATTATATAGTCCCTCTAGCGTATGCTTCCACAGATATCACATGCTCCTGTTGTTATAAAGCAAAACACCTGCAAAAAGAAAAATCATAAACCTCAAAGAAGCACAAATGGGTATCACACAAGAGCTATAAAAGTTCAGCACTTTTTGCAGATTGTTTCACAGATTTTAAATTTTTTTAAGGAAAAATGGAAGCAAATGAGTAACTTTGACTATCTGATATAAAATAACTGCATTGAGGATATTTACTAAAATTTCATAAACAATATGTAGATATTCCATTTTTCTAATTCATAGGTCATCATGTAAAAAAGATTTAATGCCTGGAAGTGTGATCAAATCTGCTCTTCGTATCACCCGTGTCTTGCTTCCTTTATTGTACGCCTTTATAAGTGCAGCTTTCACAGCAAGTTGCATAACCTCAAGTAAATTCAGCCTCCCCTACACATATAATAATAACTATAAATTTATAACGCACGTGAATAAAAAACCACAACTTGTTATTTACCTGAAACCTGGACATGAGCATCACTGAATCAAAATTCTCCTAACTAATGAAGTATGCATCCCTAAATTCCACAACCTTTTCAATACTTTCATCCTGCCATTTATCCAAATCATTATTAAATTAAAAGCAAAAAAATCACTTGTACCTTTAGCAGTGTCTTTCATGGATCATTCATGTGCTTAAGTACAAGAGACAGATAATCGAGACACAGGGTCGACCTACACCAGTTGACCAAAATCATCATCCATCAAACTGTTTACACTTTAGTGAAAACTAAAACTCAGGTAACTTATTAAGAAACTATACATTACCTGCCCAAATAGAATTGTAGATAAGCTAAAAGATGAATACGAGCATCTTCAAGAAGCCTATGATTCTTTCCCATGGTAGAGTTCTTTCCAAGCCACCCCCAAATCTGTTAAAGTTTCGTTCACCCTAGAAATTGACAGCACCTTCAAATTTTGCTACAAGAACCTTCATTCTAATACTTCAGAAACAGATACACACAAAGTTATAAAGCGAGAACTGAAGACCTTTATGGCCGTGAAGATAGAGATAGAGAAAGAGTTATGCGTTCAAGAATATATATATATATATATATATATATATATATATATATATATATATATATATATATATATATATATATATATATATATAGAGAGAGAGAGAGAGAGAGAGAGAGAGAGAGAGAGGCGTTAAATATTGATTACTATTGAAATCGTACCATGAAATGGCAATTGATTAAGGCCTTTCTTACAGAGAAAATTGGTGGTGGTTGTGGTAGCTGTTCAGTGGCAGTGCAGACGGTGGTGGTGGTTGCTCTGAAATTCCATAGTTAGGGTTTCTTTGATAGAGTAATAGAGAGAGAGAGAGAGAGAGAGAAGAAAGAGGTGTTGGTGCATCGGTGGTTTGGTAGAGAGGAGAAGGAAGTACCAGACTACCGGTTCTTAGTGGGATTCATTACTTGAGATACCGGAAAAATGGGGGCGGAAGTGATGTGGCAAACTGAGAGGCGAAAAAGAGATCGTAAGTTCTTCCAATTTCAATTTGAACGTGTCTCCCACTGAATCTCGGATTGACTGACTAATTGGGTGAAGATGAAGACCAGGGTCGATATATGCCACATTTAAGAATACTTGGTGTGCGTATTTGTATAAAAAACGTTTCAAATTTTGAATGAACCGGGAATTAAGGAAAAGAGATCGGATTTATAAAGATTAAAGAGCGTGGATAAAATTTAATATTATTTTATTGTTGATTAGTTGTACTTTAAGCATAGATATTTGAACGTCTTAAAAAATATTATTATTATATTCAATGTATTTTTAGAAATAGTGTGTTTTCTTTTATAAGATAGTAAAGATATATATATATATATATATATATATATATATATATATATATATATATATATATATATATATATATATATATATATATATATATATATATATATATATATATATATATAACACTAATATACTCCTAAATAACCACCTATGTCTCCACTAAGACTTGAACTCATGACCTCTCATATGAGAAATATACTCCTTACCGCTAGACGATTATATATATATATATATATATATATATATATATATATATATATATATATATATATATATATATATATAGAGAGAGAGAGAGAGAGAGAGTTAGGTTCATGTATTTAAAGTAATTATTGTGTTATTGTATGCATAAATGTGGACGAATCAAAATTTAAAATAAAAATTAATAATTAAATAAATAAATAAGGGTAAATAGGTAATTTGATAATTAGTTTCCACAAATAATATCAAAATCCCGATTTCTCGACATCAACACATCATTCATCAGCTTCGTGACATTCGTCGTCCGTCGATACTCGATTGCCTGTTCGTCTTCACCGTCTCCGGTCATCTTCCTTGTCTTCGTCTGTCGAGTGCCGACTACCAACCTGCTTTCCCGGTTAATTAAAACCCCATTTCCCTCTCTGAAGTTTCAATCATCTCAGTCTTCATCGATTTTGTGGTACAACTAAGTAACTAAGACTACATTTTGCCTTTGTCGATTATAGTTGTCGATTACATTCCAGTGAGTTTGGGTTTGATTACATTTTGTCTTTATCATATGAATGTTTGGGGCAGCTATTTCAGCTCCAGTTTCACCCTTAGGAGGGAATGACAAAGGGGTTTTGGGACTAGGGACTGGGGCCTTGGGGGTGTTTTGATTTTGAAACCTGTTGGGTTCCTCATTTTGGAAGCCTATTTGATTCAATTCTCTACACACGATCGGATTCGAAATTATTTGAATATCAGGCACACTTTCAGATTTCGGATTTAATGTTTGATTTAAGATGAACGTTAATGATATTTAGAAGGTTGGGAGATCACAACGTTGAAGAGGAAGGTTGGAGGGGATGAGGCTAGGAGATTCCTTGAGAAAATCGCCAAACAGGTCCAACCCATCATGCACAAGCATAAATGGAGGGTTAAAGTTCTATCCGAGATGTGGTATCCTTTTCCTTCTTCTTCTTCTTCATTACATTAGGATTTTTAAACCCCTAATTTTGTATATATATTTTATAAGTTGGTGATCTATTTTGTCCCGATAATTTCTCTGTTTCCCATATATGTGATTATAATAAAATGATGACTCCACTCTAAAACGGTAGGATGATCATACAATCATCTGTTGAATGATTCAAAAATACAGTCTTGAATGATAACATTGAACGAAACCTGTGCAAAATTGCTTACATTTACAAGCTCCAAGGCATAGATTAACGATAATCTGATAGAAACGAATGTAAGGTATAATGGTTTTCTGATAGACTCGATGTATTTAGGTTTATTGGGAATTTGTTCTGATTGTCTAATTTTTACAAGAAATTGAAAGTTGTTTTGATACACACCAAGCGCTCGCTAAAATGCTTCAAATGAATGGTATTTCTTCGTTTATAGTATTCTATCAGAAAATAATGTTTTTTTTATGATAATCATGAACATATTCTGTTAGAATGCCCCGAATTAATATAATTATTGTTAAATGAATTTCAATTCTTTCAGAATGGAATCACGGATTTCAATTATGCTGGAATGGAATATGTATATTTTCTCACTAATTTATTCATTGGATTTGTTTCCATAGAAGTTGATCCTTGAAGAACGGACCATGAAATTTGAACGACGCCTCTTAGCAACATTATTTTTTTCGAATAAATTAGTGCATTTGTTAGATTTTGATGTTTTTTTTTCCCAATTTGAAAGTTTTTTAGTTTTATTCTTTAACAATAAATGTAATTATTAGCAATTGTTACATGTATTCTATAAGAATTAATATAAATTTTGTTTTAATTCTTCAATTGCCGGTTCTATAATTTGTTATTCTACAAGAAATATGTTCAAGAATAGTTTTATTATTTTATGGTTCTAGAATATTTTTATTATTTTATGGTTCTAGATTATTTTTATTTTTGAACATACTCAAACATATTCTATCAGAATGTCCAAATTAAAAACCTTATAATTCGTAAAATTGGATTTTTAAAATTAATAGGATCTACGATCCCTTAAAATATACAAATTTCCTTTATTAAATCTATATTAATTGACTAAAATATCCTTCTAGTTAAATTAGATGGTATTTTTCGATTATTTTTAATTCAATAATATGTATTAATCACTTTCTTAAAATAAGTAAAATGATTGGCCCATATTTATGCATACAATAACACAATAATTACTTTGAATACAATAACCTAAGCCTATATATATATATATATATATATATATATATATATATATATATATATATATATATATATATATATATATATATATGATGCGACCTGGCTCTGAATCACTTGCTGGGAGAGAGATTCGACATTCTTTATGCCTGAGAGGTCACATAAGAATGAAACCCGTCAGCCGTTTTCTGGGAGGGGGTCCCGAAAAGACGCTCCGACGATCAAGTTAGTATGCTGAGGGTTATAGTGAGAATGAGAGATTGAGGAGTGGAATGACTTGCCTTATCGGGACCAAGGTGAGGTCCTTTTATAGTGGAGATCTTTCTCGTTCCGTACTAGGGACCAGTATTGCAGTGTCGACAAGATCCGTCGCTCTTATTGGGGAGCCTTGTTCCACATTCATGCTCATCCCGATGATTGGTCCAGGCGATTGTGCTCTGTCTGGACGCTTTGTCGCCTGGAGCTGTTGTCTCCGGGTTGTGGCTAAAAGACAATATTTTGGCGAGGGCGAGCCTTCTGTGTGGCCACCTCGCGGGAGTCTGGGGTCGCTGAGTCGGCTCCCCGTCGGAGGCACCTTGTCGAGGCTCGCCTGTTTCGAGCCCGCTCTAAGGGGCGTGTCATCAAGTTCCCCAGTCCAGTAGTCATAGCGTATGCTACCTAGCTATGATGTTCTGGACTTAACTATTGGTACACGTGTCGTTGTCTCACTTGGTTGTCGCTTCATTTCTGGCGATGTGACGTTTTGATGTGTGCGCAGCAGTTACGTAATGTGTCAGAGATTTTCGCAGATCCCACTTTTTTTCCTTTTATTTCTCCTCCACTGTTTCCCCTTTCCATTCCCCCTTCTGTCTTCTCAGCCTCCTCTCCTTTTCTCTTTTTTCTTTCCGCCATGGCTGTCATTCAAGGTTCAACCCCTAGTTCTTCTGAGTTCGTCACGCTTCAAGAGGCGCATGGTCTTACCCCGATTAACGGGGTGGAATTTCCTGTCCCCGACTCTTTGATTACCCAACCTCCTCCTGGAAAGGTGGGTGTTTACCTTAAGACTTTTGATGCTGGTCTTCGTATTCCATTGACCGACTTTCAGGAGGAGATACTTCGCCGTTGTAGGTGTAGTGTGTAGATGCTAACTCCTGGCGCTGTTCACAAGGTGGTAGCTTTCAAGATGATATGCCATGCTAATGGCATCATGCCCAATTATTTCGTCTTCAAGTACTTCTTCCGGTTTGCTGCCACCAATGACAAGTATACTTTCTCCGCCCGTCGTGTGGGGCATAATCTTGTTATTGATAGCAAGCCTCCCAAGAATTGGCAAGACCGGTGGTTGTGGGTTAATCGGGAGTTGCTTGGCGGTGAGCATCCCCGAGCGACAATGCCCTCGGATACTATTCCCAAGCTGTTTCCTCATAACCAGGCGACTGCGGATCTCCTGTGCTCTCTTCAGGTGGATGTTGACCTGATGTCCAAGGTGATCCTTGCTGGTGTTGGGATGAGCCCTAACTGGCGGTCCCGGGGGGATATGCCTGTCTTTTACACTATCTCAAAAGGTGAGTTGTTATCGCTTTCCTTCTTTTTTTCTCCTTCTCTCCCCCTCTCTTTCTTTCTTTATACACACACACACACACACACACACACACATATATATATATATATATATATATATATATGTTTTGCTTGACAGGTGGCAAATGCTTTGTTTCTATGGATTCTGTGCTACGGGGTCGCTACCAGGGGAAGCTGTTGCATCGTGCAATGCCTTTATATGAGACTTTGCCTCCTCCTCGTCGTTTGTCTGCTGTTATCTCGGTATCTCCTCAACCCGTAGGTAGTTTGACCGCATCGGAGGGACGCCCTGGTTCGCACATTGTTGCTACTCCTACGAGTGCATCTCCTGGTCCTACTCGGTCGGCTGCTGATGATGCGGTAGATAGTAAGGTTGGGATGGTGACCAGCGCCCGCTGTTTTTCCGGAAAAAGGAAGGTCGTGTAGGTGATGAGTGGACCAGCGCCCGAGGGTATTTCAGGGTCCATTGGTCGGCGGGTGATGCAACGTCGTGGTCTTATGCGCTTATTATCTTCTCCTTCCTCCGATCCAGTGGATGTGTTAGTGATACCCGATGATGACGTTCAACAGTCTGAGGGTATTGAGAGGGCGTATCATCAGCCCCTTGTTCCAATTCCAGTGAGTGTTGGTGTTAATTCTCTGTCTCCAAGGGGTAGCCCAGAGCAATTGTTTCAGGGTTCCGTTCCCGCTATTCCTGTGTTCATCTCGAGGTGGAGTTTGCGACCCGATTCTCGGTTGTCTGTGCGTTCTGCTGCTTTAGATTTTACCCGCCATGCTCTCCCTCCAGCCACCTTGGATGACATGGACTCTATGAGCAATGCCGTCTTGGCCCACAACCTTGTATACGCCACTGCGCAGGCTATAACATATTTAGCTGTCGGGTCTCGTCGTGTGTAACGGTTCGACGATTTGGAACATGTGCATTCTTCCTTGGTTGAGAGTGAAGCTAGCTTGAGAAGTAAGATGGCGGATTTAAGTGCTATGGTTGTTCTTCTGGAGGGTAAGAACATGTCTTTGGTTTCGAGGAAGTCAGTGTGGGAGGATGTCCGTGGTGTTTTGGAGAGTCAAGCGGAGTCTTTGACCTAGGCAAATGAAGGTTTAATGATTCAAAATGAGAGCTTGGAGTAAGATGTTGTTGATCGTGAGCGGGAGGTAGAGGCGTTGAAGGCGGATCGTAGTTGGCTCCTCCAGGTGGGCCTTGTACGCGTGATGGACAAGCTTCTTGAGCACCCTGAGTTCACTGGTGGTATTAGTCGCATTCGCCATGCTGCTTTTGTCACTGGCGAAGAGTCGGGTTGGGCGAATTTGAAAGCCCAGGTTGATGCCGAGACGTACGATCCTTCGGTTAGCAACTTGCGGTCTAGTCATTCTTCAACGTTGGATGATGCTTTACAGGGTTTCGCCACTATGGATTTTGCTGGTTTGCTTAGATTAGGTAATTTGGACGTTGATGCGGTGAGAGCATTGTGTACTTTTGATGATAGTGACGAAGGTCTGGGTGAGTTAGGTGCAGGTACTATTGGCGGTGGGCGGGATGGTGTTGGTGGGAGTGGCGGTGGTGATGGTGATTGGGATGTTGGTGGTGCTTGTAGCGTTGGTGCTGTTGGTGATAGTGGTGGAGATGGTGATGGGGATGGCGGTGGTGTTGATGAAACTGTCTAGAGCTACCCTTCTGGGATGTGAAAGAATCTTGTCGAACCTTTGTGTTTGATGTCTTTTGGTTATTTTATGGCCTCTGAGGCCTTTGTTTTGATATTCTTAGTTTGCAGCCTATAAGGACTTTGTGTGTAAACAAACAATGGTCTATCTGTAATGCTTTTTATCACTTTTATCGAACCCTCTATGTAAGCTGGCCACTTGTTAGGCCTTCTTCTATATTATGTGTTTTTATGTGTGTGTGTGCTATATCATGGATTCAATGAGTATCCTCTATGCTATGTGTGTTCACTGCATTACATACTAAAGCAATGCATGTTCTTTTATTTATGTATTTCTGGTACATGGTTGCTTCGTATAATAATTTCCTATTGGACTTCTCTGAGAGTCCATCTATTGGTCCGGGTGATCAGTCCGACCATGGGATGTTTTCCCCATTCCCTACTGTTCGGAGGTTCATGATTTTCCTTGAAGACTGTGTGCCTTTGACTTCCCTTATGTATAGGGTTTTGTCATTGCCTAGACGTGGAACTTCCTTATGTTTTTTTGTATAGGGTTCTGTCATTCCCTTTGTTTTTTTCGTAAGACGTAGTCTCCTAGTCGGAACTCCTTGTTTTTTACTCGCTGATTATAGTATCTTTCTACTGCCTTCTTATAGGCGGCTTGGCATATGCTTGAACGTTCGCATCATTCTTCAAAGAGATCCAAGTTTTCTTTTAGGCCTTCACTGTTTTCCTATTCCCCGCAATACTCCATGTGTATCGATCCTACCATTATTTCTGTTGGTAGCATCTCTTCAGCTCCATAGGCTAGGCAGAATGGTGTCTCTTTCGTGCTGGTCCGCGGTGTGGTTCGATATGACCAGAGAACCTCCGGCAGTTCGTCTACCCAGTTGCCTTTTGCTTTGACCAGCCATTTCTTGATCCCTTGTACCAGGGTTCTATTAGACACCTCTATTTTCTCGTTGGCCTGAGGGTGTGCCACGAATGTGAACCTATGCTCTATTCCCTCTTCTTTGCACCAGTCTCTAAAGGGGTTTTCAGCGAACTGCAGGCCATTGTCGCTTATCAGGACCCTTGGTATCCCAAATCTTATCATGATGTTTTTCCATACAAACTTGATTACTTGTTTCTCATTGATGCATGCAATTGGCTCTGCTTCTATCCACTTCGTAAAGTAGTCGACCGCCATAATTAAGAATTTTACTTTCCCCGGTGCTTCTAGAAAAGGACCGACTATGTCGATTCCCCATTGGTAGAAAAGCCAGGGGCTAACTATGCTTGTTAACTTTGATGACATGAATTCTTGCGTTGGTGAGAAAGTCTGGCACTGCACGCAGGTCCGTGTTAGCTCGACCGCATCCTGGTGTATATCTGGCCAGTAGAGGCCCATGCGTAATACCTTGCCTGTTAGCGCTCTTGCTCCCTTATGAGAACCGGCCGACCCTACGTGGGCTTCCTTTAGGGCCAACTTTCCTACTGCGCCATCTATGCACTTGAGCCATGGAGCCATATGGCCCTTCCTGTACAACGTCCCTTTTATCATCGCGTGCTGTGGGGCTTGTATCCTTGTCTTCCGAACCTCCGCCTAGTCTTCTGGAAGTATGCCATGCTGTAGGTATTCTGTGATGGGTGTCATCCAGTTGGGCTATGCTACTGACAGGGAATTGACCTGTCGCTTGTCGATGCTCCTTTCTTTTAGTACTTCCACCGATACCTTTTTTGAGAGATGTCCAAATCATGTTGACGCTAGTTTGCTGAGGGCATCCGCTCTCTTATTACTTCCTCTTGAGATTTGTTTTATCTCAAAGATTTTTAGGGTACTCGTAATTTGTTGTACTGCGTTGACATATTTTTCCATTCGCTTATCTTTTGCTTCGAATTCCCCTGTCACCTGGTTGGCCGAAAAACGCGAGTCGGTCAGGGCTATGACTCTCTCCGCCCCCATTGTTACTGCTAGTCTGAGATCGGCCAAGAAGGCTTCATACTCCACATCGTTGTTGGATGTGTGAAAATCGAAACACAAGGCATATGTGAGTTCTTCTCCCGTTGGGCTAGTTAGGATCAGCCCTGCACATGATCCTTCTTTTCTAGAGGCCCCATCTGTGTGAAGAGTCCACCGTTGGTTGTCCTCTTTCCTCGAGCACACTTCATTGACTGCCTTGGTTGCTTCCTGCTGGAGTTCTCTTGGGACTTCGATAGGAAATCTGCTAGAGCCTGCCCTTTGATGTTTTCTCTGGGGTGTTAAGTGATGTCGTTCTCTCCTAGATCTATGGCCCATTTTGCAAGCCCACCTAACGTCTTGGGCTTCAGGAGAATTTGTTTGATCGGGCAATTTGTTAATACCTCTATTTGGTGAGCCTGGAAATACCGACGGAGTCTCCGTGCTGCGTAGACTAAGGCGAGCACCAGTTTTTCGATGACCGGGTAGTTTATATCTGGTCCTTGTAGTGCCCGACTCACAAAATAAACTGGTAGTTGGCATCCCTGCCTATCGACCGTCAGCACTGACGAAATTGCATCTTTTAACGTGGACACGTATACTTGCAATACTTCTTTGGGTACCGGGCTGGCTAGGGTGGGGAGTGCGTGGAGTACTTTATTTATCTCTCGCAGTGCCGAATCGAATTATGTTGTCCATTTAAAGTTGGTTTTCTCTATGCACCCTTTCAGCATGTTGAACAGTGGCATGGCTTTCTTTGCGGACTTGGAGATGAACCGACTGAGTGCGATCAACTTTCCATTCAGGGCTTGTGCATCCCTTAGCGTGTAAGGTGAAGGTGTTTCCTCTAGCTCATTTACCTTGATTGGGCTTGGCTGGATCCCTTCCTTCGTCACATAGTATCCCAAAAATTGGCCCTCTTCGACTTCGAAGGTGCACTTGGTTGGGTTTAATTTCATCCTAGCCTTCTCCAGGGTCTATAATGTTTCTTCTACATCTCGTAACAACATTTTCTTGTCCGGGATTTTTATAACCATATCATCGACATAGACTTCGATGTTCTGCCCAATTTGGTTGGTGAATAGGGAGTCCGCGAGCCGCTAGTAGGCTGCCCCTGCATTCTTCAGTCCAAACGACATTTTTGTATAACAGAAAGTGCCATGATCCGTGTAGAAAGCCATTTTATCTTCATCGTTTGTATTCATCAGTATCTGGTGGTATCCTTTGTATGCATCCAAGAAGCATTTCCATTGGAACCCTTGCAAAGACTCTACCTTTTGGTCTATTTCTGGTAGCGGGTAACAGTCTTTGGGACATGTTGTGTTTAGGTCGGAGTAGTCGATGCACATGTGCCAGCTACCATCGCTTTCCTCACCATTACCGGGTTGGCAATCCATATGGGGAAAATTGCTTCTCTGAGAATTCCTACGCCGGTTAGCTTTGCCACCTCCATGTTGATTGCCTTATTTCGATCCCCTCCCTGGACCCGCTTTTTTTGCTTTGTCTCCTTGGTTCCCGACTTTATCATTAGCATGTATTCTATAATTCCTCGATCGACCCCTACCATGTCACCAGGGGTCCATGCAAACACATGTTTGTACCTTTGTAGTAGCAAGACCGATGCTTCTCTTGTTTGAGGGAAGGTACGTTCCCAGGGTCACCCGCTGGTCTGGGTGCTCCCTGTCGATCACTTCTCCCCCATCTGACAGATCCGGTTTTGGCCTTTTGGTTTCTGCTGAGATATCTTTTGGGTGCATGATTTCGTAATATTTGAGTTCATTTGGTGGTGTGGCCAGAACTATGTCCGGTCCTTGACTTGTGCTGAATTTGACTATTCTATGGACCGTTGATGAGACTGCTCCGAATCTTAATAGGGCTGGGCGCCCCGATATGATGTTGTGTTCCGAAGGGTGTCGTATGACTACGAAGTCGATCTGGGCAATACGTCGTCTAGTTTTGTCTTGACTGACTAGTGTGAATGGTAAGTGGATCATACCTAGCGGCCATAGGCTGTGCCCTGTGAATCCCGTGAGCTGGCCGGTGGCTGGCCTCAAGCCTTCCTTCCATGCGCTTGGCAATAGTCTGAAGCAGTGCTCATAAATGATGTCTGCTGAGCTTCCGGTGTCGATGTATACCCGGTGGATGACAACATTCTTGATTGATCCCTGAATGACAAAGGGTTCGTTCCCGTTCCACCCGGTTGGGCGTGGGTCGCCCATGGAAAATGTCAGCCCCTGCATTGCCTCTGTGATGTCTCGTGTGTCCTCCGTACGCTCCGCCCTCCCCCTTTTGTGGTGAATTATTAGAATCTCCAGTTTTTGTTCCATTTTCTTGGGAGCGTCTTTGAGTTGATTACATCAAACTTGGCTTGTAGACTTTTAGCGATTTCTATCGCGTTGCCTTTCAGCTGCTTTTCTTCGATTTCCCTTTTTAGCACCGTACAATTGACTGTGTCGTGTGTTCGACTCTTGTGGTACTCGTAGTACCGCGTTTTAGTGCCTTTTGCTGCTGGCTTCTCATCGACCGTGTATACTTCGGTCCTTCTACCCCGCCTGTCGTCCCTAGAGAACGGTCAAAAACGGCTTGGCGGTCGCCTGTCTCAACTCATGAACCTGTTTTCCCCCCTAGGGTCGAGGGGATTGTGGTGTAGTTGTTATGCCTGTCAACAGAGGTTGTCATGGCATTGAGGTACGCCTGTTTTGACGCTTCACCCTCCTCCTAGCATAGATAGCGCTCCACTTGTTCTTTTAGTTCAGCCCTTGTTTTAGGTTGTTTACCTATGAGTTTTTGGGATAATGATCCCGACAATAGTCCCCAGGTAAATGCGCCTGCGATTAGCCCTTCGTCGTGACCTGGGAAATCTAACGTAGCCTTGGTGAATCTGGCGAAGTAGTCCTTGACTGAATCTCCTTCCCTTTGTTTACACCCAATGATTGAGTGGCAATCGCCTTTGTATTTCCACAGTTGCATGAAGTTCGTTAGGAACATATATTTCAACTGGCTGAAGTTGTTAATGCTGCCCGGTCGTAGCGTTTTGAACCGTGTTCCTGCGTTACCGTCTAAGGTAGTAGGGAAGTACATACACCAAAATCTCTCATCTAACTTGAGAGACGTGATAGTCGACTTGTACGTGTCGATATGGCTGTCTGGGTCGGTAGTTCCGTTGTACGTCTTAAGATGGGGTAGTTTAGCGGTGTTGGGGATTTCATACTCCAAGAGTTCTTTGACGAATGCCGATAGAACACTTTGTGACGAGTAATATTGGGTTGGGATTTGCTGGTTGAAATGGTATCCTGGTTGTTGCATTGCCAGGAAAGGTTGTACGAGCATGTTGTTGTAAGCGCTCAGATCTGGTATCGGTAAGCCATACTGGTTAAGTGGCTGGTTCAGGTTTGGGAGATTGTATGCCAAAGGGATTTGTTGCTGGATTACGGGCGTCTGTTGTTGGGCCATGGGTATTGGTTGCTGGAGTATAGGCGTTTGATGTTAGGTCATGGTTATTGGCTGTTGGGCTATAGGTGTTTGCTATTGGGTCATGGTTATTGGCTGTTGGGATATAGGTGTTTGTTGGTAAAAAGAAGATGGCATCGTTGGTGTGGCGGCTGATGGTTGTAACTGGTGGTTTCGTGGTTGTGTTGCAGCGCTCGCACATGGTCCCGTGTGCGTATAGGTTATTTGTGGAGGGTGTGACGGGTGTTATTTGGGTTCCATGAGGGGTGACTGTGTTGAAGAATGGAAAAGGCATGGTGAATATCGGCTGGTTTTGGGGTAAGGTAGTATGTGCAATTGTGGTGGTGGGCCGCCGGGAGTTGGTATGGTTTCAAGGTTTGGCAACGGGTCCCCTAAAGACGATGGTGCTTCGAGGAATGGCAGTTGTTCTTCGAGAAGGGAGACGACCGGGGTGTCAGTTGGCTCCAGAGGTCCCATTTGGCATATCGGACTGTGTGGTGGTTCCGATGGTTCTCCGATTGCATTTTCCGCCATGGTTGGTTGCACAAGGGGACAAAGGGTGAAGGGTTTGCGTATCTGTTGTCACAAAAATGGATGGCGCCAAATGATGCGACCTGGCTCCGAACCACTTGTTGTGAGAGAGCTTCGATGTTCTTTATGCCTGAGAGGTCACACAAGAAAGAAAACCGTCAGCCGTTTTCCGGGAGGGGGTCCCGGAAAGACGCTCCGACGGTCAAGTTAGTATGTTGAGGGTTATAGTGAGAATGAGAGATTGAGGAGTGGAATGACTTGCCTTACCGGGACCAAGGTGAGGTCCTTTTATAGTGGAGATCTTCCTCGGTCTGTACTAGGGACCGGTACTCCAATCCCGACAGGATCCATCGCTCTTATTGGGGAGCCCTGCTCCATATTCGTGCTCAGCCTGGTGATTGGTCCAGGCGATTGTGCTGTGTTTGGACGCTTTGTCGCCTGGAGCCGTTGTCTCCGGGTTGTGGCTAAAAGACAATATTCTGGCTAGGGCAAGCTTTCTGTGTGGCCGCCTCGCGGGAGTCCAGGGTCGCTGAGTCGGGTCCCCATCGGAGCCGCCTTGTCGAGGCTCGCCTGTTTTGGGCCCGCTCTAAGGATGTGTCATCAATATATATATATATATATATATATATATATATATATATATATATATATATATATATATATATATATATATATATATATATATATATATATATATATATATATATATATATAAGTAGGATCATGTAGGAGCTCAAACAATGATAGAATTTTTAAAAAATAAGGTGTTTTAGATACCAAAAATGATTTTAAAAGTTTAAAAGTTTTTTTTTTTTAAAAACTTTGAACATAATATGATCACAATATAGATGATTCAAAATATTTATGATTCAAAAATATTATAATTCAATATGTTTATGATCGTTAACTTTTTTTGATATAAAATTTTTTTGATTCAAATATTTAGTAATCCTTAATTATTATATTTTTTATGATTCAAAATTAAATGATTTAAAAAATATAATGATCCAAATGTTGTATTGAATAAAAAATTTATTTAATTCAATATATTATGATCCAAAATCATATGATTCATAAATGATAGGATCTAAATTACTATGATTCAAAATGATGTGATCCAAAATTTTATGATTCAAAATGATATGATCCATATTAATATGATACAAAAATATATGATACATAATATCCATATGATTCAAAAGTTCTTATAATTGTTAAACATCAAAAAACTCGAATTGATATTTAAATCAAAAAATTAAAAAAAACAAAAATTTAAAAGGAAAAGAAAGAAAAGAAAAAAGAAACGAAAAAATAGAAAAACTGAAAAATGAGTATATATTGATCAAAAAAAGTTTGAAATTTTTTTTCAAAACCAAAAAAATCAAAAATAGAAAAAAGTCAAAAAATAAAAACAAAAATTAAGAATGACATCACCACGAATTCGTAATGACCATAACGAGTCCCAAACGTGGTCTTCTCCCTGTCCTCCTCTTTAACTCTCATCTGATGATACCTTGACCTCAAATCGATCTTGAAGCAACAGGATGCACTCAGCAACTGATCGAATATGTCTTCAATCCGCGAAAGTTGATAACGGTTCTTCGCCGTCAACTTGTTCAACTCTCAGTAATAAATGCACATCCAATATGAACCATCATTCTTTTTGACGAATAGAATTGGTGCTCCCCATGGTGAACTGTTCGGTCTAATAAATTGCTTGCCCAACAGCTCCCGAAGTTGAGATGACAGCACCTACATCTTCGGTGGTGCTAATCGGTATGGCACCTTATAAATTGGGACTACACTTGGAACAAAATCGGTCCTGAACTCAACCTGCCTCTCAGGGGGGTACATCGGGTAACTCATCTGTAAAAACATCGACAAACTCTCTAACCACTAGCACATACGACACTGAAACCTCTGTCCCGACCTGAGTGTTAAGCACATATGCAAGATAACCCATACACTGATGCTGTAGATACTGCTAAGCTCTGGCAGCAGAACAAAATATTGATCTAATCCTAGTACCCTCTCCATAGATAACCAATTCTCCCCCACTTGGGGTTCAAACTACCACTCATTAACCCTCGCAGTCGACATAACCCCAAATCTGCTCAGCCAATCCTTACTTACTATCACACAAGCCTCCCTCATGGGGATGGGAATCAAATCAATTGGATAAGGCACCCCAAAAATCTACAGGACACAAACCTAATAAACCCTCGATGCAGAAACCCTGTGTTCGTTGGCAATAGAAACTCGCAACAGACACTTCAACTCTCAAAGAGGTATATCGAAATCCACACTAAAAGACTGAGATACAAAAGACCGACTTGCACCTGAGTCAAAAAAACATAAGAGCTGGAAAGGAGTTCATAAAAAAGGTACCTAGCAGAATCATAAACACAAGCACACCATAAAATAACTGACAGAAAAATAAATAAACACATACCGGTAACGACATTCGGCGCCACATTGGCCTCCTCTGTTGTGAGTTAGAAAGCACGACCTCAAGCCCTCGGGGGCTCCGCCCTACCCTGGCGCCCATATGTGATCCTCAATGTGGCTAGTGCTTGAGCATGCACCAGTATCGCAGTGAGCAATGGACATTTGGCCATCACATGGCCAACCTGCTCACAGTGATAACATATCCCGATGCTCGGTACTGGGACTTGCTGACGACAATCCTTGGCATAATGCCTCTCTTTGCCACATTTGTGGCATCCCGAAGAAGATCGACACGCGCCATCATGAAACTTGACTCACTTGCCATAAGTACGGTCCATCTGACCCCTAAATCTCAAACCAGTGGCCCTAAATCGCTTCATCGTAGGTTGCGTCTGGACCGGAGCCTGCCTCCTCTCCCTCGCCTGGAGCTCCATCTCAATCTCTTGCCTCCCCGTGGACTCTAGTAGTTCCACAAGTGTACCATAACACTAAGTGGACATGAACTGGAGGATGTCCATATTGAGAATGCTCAAGTACCGGGTCATCTGAGCATGCTCAGAAGCAGCAAAATCAGGACAAAAAAGAGCCTTCTTAGTAAACATCTTGGTGATCTCAGTCACAGACTCAGTCCCCTGCCTCAAATACAAATACTCCTGATCCAACCTCTCTCTCTCTCTCTCTCTCTCAACCAATGAAACATACCTCATGCAAAACATCTTGGAGAACTGCTCCTAAGTCACAACACCCCTCTACTCAGCAGTGTATGAGCCAGACACCATTCTCCACTAATCCTTTGCCCTTGACCGGAGAAGGTTCAGGGTGCACTTGACCTTCTTGTCAGTAGGACAGGAGCATGTGAAAAAACAACCCTCCACATCAGATAGCCACCTCATTACCAAAATCGGATCCTGAACTCCATAGAACATCGGGGGCTTTGTATTGTCGAAGTCCCGGTACTAAAAAACTCTCTACCCACGAATCCCTTCGATAGTAACAACCGTGGTGGCTGCTGCAGTAGCAGCCTCAGTAAGAGCAGCGTAACGCTCATCAAAGAGCTCAATCATGGCAGTCTTGATACACCCAAACAACTATAGAATCAATCCACAGAGAGCAGTAACTACCTCAGCAGAAATCAACTCCCTAATCTGATCCTCGGTCAAACCTGGCATATCCTGGCAACCCGCTTCAGCTCCTGAACCCGATCCTCTCGTGAGCACCATAATGAAAATACACTAGAATATATGTTAGGCAAAATGCATTCCATACCATACAATCTATTTTAATAAATGAATCCCTAGCGGCTATGACTTCCTTGTTACACGTACGAGTCTTGTGCTTCCGGTAGTATGAGCCCATACTACCTTCTACACCTACCTGTATTTGTCTCAGATGATCATTACAACAACCCTAACAACGCACACTAGGATACACATAAATCCTATCCTCACTCCCTAGATAATGGCTAGACATTCCTCAACTGGCCGACTACTTACACATAAACCCATCCATGAAACTTCCACTAACTCTGCAATACTCGCGTATACTAATCATACATAACACTGGATCCTACATACAATCGAATACTTGATTCTAGCCTAAGCCTTTCATCAAACAAGAACAAGAAATAAGGCTAAATCAAACATTCTCAGGCTATAGAATCTTAGTTATGTACAACTATTATGCATACACTAAGCAACTACAGTAATGATATCAACTCCATATAAAAAAATAACCCTAGGCTAACATGCATCATGTATGAGTCATTTCTATCATTCAATTTGTGAAGATCCCTAGCCTACCACTAGCATGCTGTTCTACCATAAACATAACGTCAAATAACAGTGTGGGTAACTTGGGGTATACTTTGTTGCTCCGGTTGATCGTACACACCACATACTTCCTTAGTTACTTTTCAAAACAATTTAAAACTTTTGCAGTTCCCTAGATTGAGTACGGATTTAGAAAAATGTTCATCCAATTCTCTCAAACTAAGGCTCTGATACCAACTTGTAACATCCCAAAAATCAAAATAAATTTTAATTTTCAAAAACAATCCACAACCATAAATGGTTACAAAATCATTGTTTCAAAAGTGCATTTTAGTAATTAGAGTATCCTAAATTGCAAACAACATGAAAACCAAAGGATGTGCACGATCACGCCTTCGCCTTGCCATGGTCATCTAAAGTACCTGGAACAATAAACTAAAATTGTAAGCCAAAGCTTAGTGAGTTCCCCCAAAGTACCAACACACAACATAGAACAACATGTACTGCATCCACAGCTAATAGACTGGATTATCCCTGAGCCTATAGTATGAGGTCGGCTTTCCCTTTATACCCACATCTCATATATGGCTTGATCCCATGCCCACAACATAAGTCTAGCTTGCCCTACATGCCCACACCTTATGTATGGCTTGCTCCTGGGTTTGTTGGCTACCGCGCAAAGCAGTACAATCTCAACCCAAACATACCATGGCAACATATACATGACATAACATATATCCAACAACAGATAAATATATAATTAGTTATCAGACAAACAGGTAGATCTACAGATCACTACTGCATACTACATTCTATTTACTAAGATACCGAACTAATAAATCACTATAACATTCCAATGTCCTTTATACCAGGATACATAATCTAGTGGGCCGACATTGGTGCCTTCAACCCATACGTATAGTGAGGAAAACTCACTTCTCAGTCTGAATAGATATCTGGTAGGACACATCTCCAAATGACACCTCGTTTGATCATCTGAACACCAAATATTGACCAATCTCAAATATCACTCAAACTACCTAAAATACCCTTGGTTCAAACTTGGTCGAACCCTAGTCAAGTCAAAATCAATCCATACTCAAAAGTCCCATAGGGGCCCAAATTCAGAAACTAGTTGCGTAACAAGGCCCAAAACCCAACATGGCGTCTCACGTCTGACCAAATCTGTGGTCACGTCCTGTGACAACCCGAAAAACTTCTCGCATGCACTCTTCAATTCTTTCCAAAATTAGACTTATATTACTATATGGTAGTACCCTTTAGAGCCTAATGAAGCGTTCTAAATGTGATATAATCAAGGTAGGAGTGTTAAAAAGGGTTAACTCGAAGTGTAGGAATCAAAACCGGGCCAAACACTCCAACACATGGAGTGTGCGGCCACACACTTGAGTGTGTGGCCACACACTTGTGTTTGCGGCCTCACACTCCACCTATATATACCATACTTAGTCATTTTTGAACACTTCTTTCACTTCTTCAAGCATAGAACTCGAAATCCTCTCAAATATCATCCATTCTCCTTGAAGATCTTCATAAAAGGTACCAAGAACACCAAGAACACCATGTTTCTGGCAGCACACACATTCTGGCAGCACACATGGCCGCACACATGTGTTGGCCGCACACCTGGCCGCACACACACACACACATATAGTGTGTATTTTGGCCATACACCCTCTTGTATAGCCTTATAAACCCTCATACAATGATATATGATTATAACACTTCATTATAAGTGTTTACTAGTCCCTAAGGTAGTCCCAAAATCATCAATTAGTTGTTCATAACACTAATTATATCCATATATGTGCCAATATATGCTAAATAGGATTCGCGTGTGTACTCAAGTCACCACTTGACGCCTAGCAACTAATCCAACATTGTCATCAGAACCACTCATTACAGGTGAGTTCATACCCCTTTAATTAACCTTTGAAATACTTTTAAATGTTTTAAATGCTTTTATGGGGGGGGGGGGGAATACAAGTTGAATACTTATAGTTATTACATCAATCACATGTGATTAATAACTATAAATCCAATGATTTTATCACTGTCCAAACTATTTATCAAACTGTTTTAGTTCAAAATGCTTTACAAACTCTTTTACTTATCAAATACTTTTATTTAAACTTTAATATACTTCTTATAATTTTCATGTCCATATATGTACAGATATATAAGAAATGTTTAAAAGGCTTAGGAAGGCCGTCCGCCCTATTTCCTTTTCCTCGATTTGGATGTGGTCTGGTGGGATGTCGAGTAGCCGTCCGAGGGTCGTTTCAATATTAATTATATATCATATGTGCATATATAGACATAAAAGTACTTCCATATTCATGCGTATCAGTTACATCATTAGTAAGTTACCATCGGGGTAACACAAGATTACACTTATACTATTGCTAGATCAATGAGTCAGTTAATTCATGAGTCAGTACTTAGTACTATAAGAAACATATACATTACATTACTATGAGAACATATACATTATAATACTATGATAAGATATACAACTATACTAGAGAAGAACATATACAACTATACTAGGAAGAGAACATATACAACGATACTAGAACAAGTAACATTACATTACATATACATGAATACGTTAACAATTGTGATCCACTGTATCGGAGCATGCCTTAAATGTCATGGCCCGAGTTGTAGCCAGAATTCTCTTGGAGGGAGAGCGTGAGTTTGCGTATAGATCTATACTGGATTGACTATCCTACACCTTGCTGCTAGCTACAACCGGACCTGCAGGTCTGCGGGTGCCAAACGTCATTCCGTTCTACGACCATTCGTATGTCGTTGTTACCAGTCAATAGTATGGTGCAATTAATAACATGATATCTTAATATAAATCCGGATTAAGGTAATTAGTACAACATTAGTTCCTATAATACAACACTACAGTACTACAATAATTTATCCCTTACATACGTTTAGTGATTATTTCACTTAAACTTTAATGTACAAACTATAATTTGATAATGATAGTTACACTTGGGAAACTTACACACTTTTACGATAAACAAACGTACAAAACAGTTACGCCTTGGTAGAAGGCTACTTTCAATAGAAAATATAGGTTTTTTTGAGAGATTCAAACTTTTACAAACACGTACAAACATTCACATACTTTTATAACTAATGTTTACAATCTATTGTTTAAAAACTATGTTTAAACGTTTTGATACAACCACCGACACCAAAATACTTATGAACTCACCAGCTTAATGCTGATAAACTCTTTCAAAATAACTTGTATTCTCAGGTCGACAGTAGACAGGTACCGAGGCCAGCTTTTGAGAAGATGGAGCGCATCCAAGACTCATCTTATTATTTTGATTCACATTATTTTTGGTGTCTATAACTGTAAAGAACACACTTGTATTAAAATTATATATTCAATGCAATGGATGATGTTGTTTGCTTATTTACTTTTACTGTGTTGTGATACTTTACACTAAGCTATCAATTGCGCGCTATAGCGTTTTGCGGAGGTCAGGAACCGCTATTTTCAACTTAGCGTTTTCATTTCGCGGTACCGCTATTAGCGGCACTATTCACCGCTATTCACCGCTATTTCAATAACCGCTATAGCGGCGCTAGGGGCGCTATTCCATTTTCGTTCACATTTTGGGTCATTTGGTTACTTTGTCAATGAAAAACTAGTTTTAATGATCTCACTACACTTTCATTTTAAAATGCCCAAACAACTAACATAACTAAAAGCATTCAAAGCAACTACGTCTACCGACAACTCTTTTTCTCATCTCTTTCTGTACTTACGACAACTTGAACTGCTATAGTCGGACTCCATTAATGCTTTTTGTAAATCAAACCACACCTATGAGGCTACGACTTGGGACTTAACTTTTTATATCAACCATGACCTACTAATACGATATTGAACACGAACAATACAATTAAGCTCTATTTGACACTTTGACACTACCTAGTTTCCATATTACCATAATATTCTATTATGTTATGTTTTTATATGATTTTTTAGGTTTATGATATTAATTATATATAGACTTATAGTATTAATACTCAAATATATATAACTTTTATATAAATATAATATAAAATTATAAATTATACGTAATATTCAAAAAACCGCTATATCACCGCTATACCACCGCGATAACCGTGATCTCAAATAGCGGCATGTGACCGCAATTGAAATTTTGACCGCGATAACTGCATAGACTTTACATGACGTCCTCCGCCCCAGAACGTTTCCGCTGTTCTTGGTTTTGGGGTGTGACAGATTGGTATCAGAGCATTGTTTATAGTGAATTAAGTATATCAACCCATAAAAGATATACTAACTATAAACCCATTGGGATTTAAACACTCTGACCAAGAGTCTATACTTTAAATACTAAAATATTTAATAAAATATACAAGTCTACATTCATACTAAAATCGGTGTCACAACGACAAGAACAAAAGTATTGCGATTGTTAAATATCACAAGTGAGCTCGGGGATGTATGGTCAGTCCTGGGAATGGCATAGCCTGATCAACTATGCTAGTCCAAGGAGTGATTAGCTTATGCCCTAGAATAGTTGTGATATGGTAACAAGTCTACAAACTTACCAACACTACTACAATAGGATCATTAGAACAGAGCATATGTTTAAAATACTATAGGATTATTTTGTGTTACTTTAATCAATTATCTGAGAACTAAAAGGGTCATTATCAAATAGGTCAATAGTCGTTAAGTAGATACTTTAAGGTTGTATGAAATTAGGTGTATAGTCTAAGAATCTGTAACCTTTGCTGCATCTCCTGTTCCTTGTTTGGTTGTGGTTTTGGAGTTAGGGCTACTTATTCGAAGGCCTATCCTACCCTATTTTCATATAATTGGTATGCACTACACAAGTATTGACATAATTGATATAGATCATCTTATAATTATCTTAGTAGTACGTCAAATTTCATAAGATTCTTATATCCCCTTTCTCGCGTAGATATCATGGCTGGATTTCATCATGGCGACCCGTACTTCCCCAACCACGGCAATGCAGGATGGCTAGAAGAGGAACCGGAAGATGATCACCTGATTCCTTTGGATGATCATGAAGCTGAAGGCTTTTCTGATGGTTCTGACTCAGAACCCAAAGTCAACAATCTACCTCCCGTAGGTCAAGCCCCAAACAACAATCTCCGACCAGCTTTTCCAGGTCCCACTCCCTTGTGGGTAAACAACTTGAATCGCTGGAGAGACGAACAGGGTCAACCCTTACCTTACTTTGGGGACCGAAGCTTTTACAACGTTAGCGAAGGTGGTTCTGCGGATAGAGCTCTGCCCGTCATGGTCCGTAGAATTGCTCGAAACGTCGAACAAGGCCGAGCAGCCATCGACCGAGTCATGGAAATTGATGCTAACTCAGGCGTTAATACCATCCGCATTCGACATTTGGAAGAAGCACTCGAAGGGACGAGGAGAACCAATGACGCACTGCGACATCAATTGACCACCGAAGTCGCAGAACTTCGAGTTCGCCAAAGAACTCACGAACGACACCTCCGAGAAGTGGTTCGTCAATTGGCAGATATGAGGATTCGCCCTAGGAATTCCCGTCGTCGTTAGAAGATGTCTAGTACATCTTTGTCTTTTGATTAAGGAATAGCCTTTAGTATCTGGGCTTTTAGTCACGCTTGTCTGTAAAATATTCCTAACTTTCAGTACTCTAATTAGGAATCTAGAAACTGCCAAACTTTTTCGTATGGTATGATGTAAGACCTACTGCTAGGTCATTTTTCCCCGAACTTATTACATCAATAATACCAGTAATATTGACAGCTATCTATTCTGTGAGAATATTTTTACACTTGCGTTTTCCTACTATTTTTCCCTATTGTGACTTAAATTTGTACACTCATTCAGCTGTTGGACTATGGCTATTTAGTCCATGTGTCACTCTCAACTTGCTTACAATTGATTCTTACCATTGTATCTGTCTTGATAAACTTATAGTTGAAAGATGCCTCCACGTAAGTCAACAAGACGTAACCCTGCACCTCCACCACCTCCTCCTCCTGTCACTGATACTGCGGCTCTGAATGCTGCAGTAGCTGCGGCAGTGGCAACTGCCATGGCTCAATATCACTCAACTAACAACATCCAAGGTGGAACTCCTATTGAATCTACTCATGCTGAGATGCATGTGCGCACGATAGAGTGCTCCTACAAGGATTTCACCAACTGTAAGCCGAAGTCCTTTCATGGTACCGACAGAGTCATTGCCCTCTCGCAATGGTTCGAGAAGACGGAATCGGTCTTTGAAATTTGTTCATGCCCTGCGGTGAGCAAGGTTAAATATGCCGCGTGCACCTTTGAAGGAAAAGCCCTGACGTGGTGGAACAGCCACGTTAAAGCACCAACACTCGTTGTAGCCAACGACATGGGCTGGGAAACAATGAAAGACCTCATGATTGAGGAGTATTGTCCGAGGGGCGAAATCCAGAAATTGGAGCAAGAGCTGTGGGGCCTAACCATGAAGGGCTCCAACATAGTCGCTTATACCGCCAGGTTCAGTGAACTGGTGGCTCTCTGCCCCAATATGGTTCCCACTGAAGGGAAAAAGATCGAAAGGTACATCTGGGGACTGGTGCCTCCGTATCAAGGAAATGTTCTATCATCAAACCCCGCTACTTTCGACAGTGCCAAGCGGCTGGCACAGCGACTCATTGACCATGGAATCAAATCCCCAACAGCGACAACAACCCAAGCCGTCTCAGAACACTCCAAACCCGCTGACTCTAAGCGGAAGTTCTGGGATGACAAGAAGAAGCAGCGAGCTGCCAAAAAGCAGCAAATTGTGGCTGTACATGCTGCAATAACCCCTACTACTGCTACTGCTCCGGTGAAGCAATACGCTGGAAGTTTGCCTAAGTGAAACAAATGCAACTTCCACCACAACGGCCCCTGCCGTGAAATGCAGTGTTCTAACTGCGACAAGAAAGGACACACTGTCCGTTTCTGTAGGTCTCCGGATAGACCGATCACTCAAGTCCCTAGCTCAGGCGCGAGCCCAACCTGCTATGGATGTGGTGAAGCAGGCCACTACAAGAGGGACTGCCCCAAAGCAAAGAATGCAGGTGGATCGGGAAGAGTACTGGCAATAAGCCATGGGGAAGCAGTTGTTGATCCGACGGTGTTGACTGGTACGTTCCTTCTCGATAACTCCTATGCATGCATTCTGTTCGATAGTGGAGCGGACCGAAGCTTCGTGAACCATAAATTTGCTCACATACTTAAACATCAACCACACGCACTTAAAGAACAATTCACGGTAGAAGTGTCTAATGGGAAAACTGAAAGCACCAGGAGCATATACTTAGGATGCAACCTAACTCTAGATAACCATTCATTCCCAATCGACCTTATGCCGGTCTCAATAAAAAGCTTCGACGTTATCATTGGCATGGATTGGTTAAGTCTTCATCGCGCCGACATCATGTGCTATGAAAAAGCAGTCCGTCTAAACCTTCCGTCTAACGAAACTCTTATCGTCTACGGCGACAAACCCGGTGCGAGTCTTCGTATTATATCAAGTATTCAAGCACAGAAGTATTTGCGTAAAGAATACCATGCATTCCTTGCTTACGTCGTCGATACGAGCGTCGAAACGAAAGAACTGAAGAACATCCCAGTAGTGAGCGACTTCCCCGACATTTTCCCAGAAGAGCTACCAGGATTACCTCCACAACGATAGGTCGAGTTCAGAATCGACTTAAGTCCAGGAGCTACCCCAGTAGCCAAGTCGCCATACCGATTAGCACCAGCAGAGATGCAGGAACTATCTGGTCAACTTAACGAACTGCTCAGCAAGGGCTTTATAAGACCAAGTTTCTCACCTTGGGGAGCACTGGTCTTGTTCGTTAAGAAGAAAGACGGATCATTCCGTATGTGTATCGACTACAGAGAACTCAACAAACTAACGGTCAAGAATCGTTACCCTCTGCCTCGCATAGACGATTTATTCGACCAACTCGAAGGGGCGAATTATTTGTCCAAAATTGATCTGAGATCCGGATATCACCAGTTACGAGTGCTAGAGGAGGATGTTCTGAAGACAACTTTCCGGACTCGTTTCGGACACTACGAGTCCGTGGTGATGCCATTCGGATGGACCAATGCGCCCGCAGTCTTCATGGATTTGATGAATAGAGTATGCCGACCTTACTTAGATCATGTCGATCACCTACGACAAGTTCTAGGAACTTTACGAACGAAGAAACTCTATGCAAAGTTATCTAAATGTGAATTTTGGATCCGAAGAGTCGAGTTCTTAGGACACGTGGTAAGCGAAGAAGGAATCCACGTGGACCCATCCAAAATTAAGGCCATTGAGAACTGGTCAGCACCAAAGACGCCTATAGAAATTCGTCAATTTCTAGGTCTTGCTGGCTACTACCGTAGATTCATACAGAACTTCTCCCGCATTGCGAAACCCCTTACAACACTGACCCAGAAGGGCGTGGCCTTTGACTGGGAATAGAAACCGGAGAAAGCATTCCAAATGCTCAAGCGAGCCTTGTGCACCGCACCAATACTATCCCTTCCCGAAGGGATAGAAGATTTCGTTGTCTACTGTGATGCGTCAAATCAAGGGCTCGGTTGTGTCCTGATGCAACGAGGTAAAGTTATCGCCTACGCCTCGAGACAGCTGAAGACACACGAAGTCAACTACACCACGCACGATCTTGAACTGGGGGCAGTTGTGTTTGCCCTGAAGATCTGGAGACATTACCTGTATGACACCAAAAGCACCATTTTTACTGACCACAAGAGTTTACAGCACATATTCGATCAGAAGGAGCTCAACATGCGCCAACGACGATGGGTCGAGCTACTCAATGACTACGAATGCGACATTCGTTATCATCCGGGTAAGGCCAACGTAGTAGCGGATGCCCTAAGTCGGAAGGAATATTCTGGTCGAAGAGTCAAGTCGTTGACAATGACTATCCATTCACACTTGTCTAAGCAAATTCAGGCGGCCCAGCTTGAAGCTATGAAACCTGAACATGTGGCGAGTGAATCCCTCAGCGGAATGGATAAGAACTTAGAAGCCAAGGGTGGCGGAGCCCTATATTTGATGGACCGGATCTGGACCCCGAAACACGGTGGTTTTCGAGACTTGGTCATGACCGAGGCACACAACACTCAATATTACGTCCACCCAGGTTCAGATAAAATGTATCTGGATCTCAAGAAGTTATATTGGTGGCCTAACATGAAAGCAGAGATTTCTACCTTCGTAAGTAAATGCCTTACTTGCGCAAAGGTTAAGGTCGAGTACCAGAAACCCTCTGGTTTACTACAACAACCAGAGATCCCAGAATGGAAGTGGGAGCGGATCACTATGGACTTCATAACCAAGTTTCCCAAGACAACGGGTGGACTTGATACCATATGGGTCATCGTCGATTGATTGACCAAGTCTGCACACTTCCTAACTATCAAGGAAACGGATAAGATGGAGAAACTTACGAGAACATACATTAGGGAAATCGTGCGACTGCATGGTGTCCCTATATCCATTATCTCTGATAGAGATAGTAGGTTCACCTCAAGATTATGGCAATCGTTGCAACATTCCCTAGGAACAAGGCTAGACATGAGCACAGCCTACCACCCTCAGACCGACGGGCAAAGTGAGAGGACCATTCATACATTGGAAGATATGCTGAGAGCCTGTGTAATTGACTTTGGAAAGGCATGGGATACTCACTTACCTCTTGTTGAATTTTCCTACAATAACAGTTATCACACGAGCATAAAGACTGCCCCATTTGAAGCCCTCTATGGCCGGAAGTGCAGATCCCCTCTGTGCTGGGCTGAAGTGGGTGACACCCAGTTAGCTAAGGGGCAAGTTTCTGACAGTACTCTCAAAGGCCCGAAAATCATTCGGGAAACGACGGAGAAGATCGTTCAGATCCGTGAACGATTGAAAGCCTCTAGAGACCGACAGAAAAGCTACGCCGATAAACGTAGAAAACCATTGGAATTCCAGGTGGGCGACCGTGTTTTATTGAAGGTCTCACCCTGGAAGGGCTTGATACGCTTCGGAAAGCATGGAAAGCTGAATCCAAGGTACATTGGGCCTTTCGAGATTCTCGCCAGAATCGGCCCAGTGGCTTACAAACTCAATCTACCGAACGAACTTCGTAACGTACATTCTACCTTCCATGTTTCTAACTTGAAAAAGTGTCTGTCCGACGAGACTCTTGTAATCCAACTCGACGAGATCGAGATCATCGAGAGCCTCAACTTCGTGGAAGAACCTGTAGAGGTCATGGACCGTGAAGTCAAACAAACGAAACAAAGCCGCATCTCGATTGTGAAGGTTCGCTGGAACGCGAAACGAGGACCGGAATTTACATGGGAGCGAGAGGATCAGATGAAACTGAAATATCCTCATCTTTTTACTTAGTTATTTGTAATAATCTAGTAACTTAAACTCAAATTTAGGGACGAAAATCCCTCTAACGGGGGGATGATGTGACAACCCGAAAAACTTCTCGCATGCACTCTTCAATTCTTTCCAAAATTAGACTTATATTACTATATGGTAGTACCCTTTAGAGACTAATGAAGCGTTCTAAATGTGATATAATCAAGGTAGGAGTGTTAAAAAGGGTTAACTCGAAGTGTAGGAATCAAAACCGGGCCAAACACTCCAACACATGGAGTGTGCGGCCACACACTTGAGTGTGTGGCCACACACTTGTGTTTGCGGCCTCACACTCCACCTATATATACCATACTTAGTCATTTTTGAACACTTCTTTCGCTTCTTCAAGTATAGAACTCGAAATCCTCTCAAATATCATCCATTCTCCTTGAAGATCTTCATAAAAGGTACCAAGAACACCAAGAACACCATGTTTCTGGCAGCACACACATTCTGGCAGCACACATGGCCGCACACATGTGCTGGCCGCACACCAGGCCGCACACCTGGCCGCACACACACATATAGTGTGTATTTTGGCCATACACCCTCTTGTATAGCCTTATAAACCCTCATACAATGATATATGATTATAACACTTCATTATAAGTGTTTACTAGTCCCTAAGGTAGTCCCAAAATCATCAATTAGTTGTTCATAACACTAATTATATCCATATATGTGCCAATATATGCTAAATAGGATTCGCGTGTGTACTCAAGTCACCACTTGACGCCTAGCAACTAATCCAACATTGTCATCAGAACCACTCATTACAGGTGAGTTCATACCCCTTTAATTAACCTTTGAAATACTTTTAAATGTTTTAAATGCTTTTATGGGGGGGAATACAAGTTGAATACTTATAGTTATTACATCAATCACATGTGATTAATAACTATAAATCCAATGATTTTATCACTGTCCAAACTATTTATCAAACTGTTTTAGTTCAAAATGCTTTACAAAATCTTTTACTTATCAAATACTTTTATTTAAACTTTAATATACTTCTTATAATTTTCATGTCCATATATGTACAGATATATAAGAAATGTTTAAAAGGCTTAGGAAGGCCGTCCGCCCTATTTCCTTTTCCTCGATTTGGATGTGGTCTGGTGGGATGTCGAGTAGCCATCCGAGGGTCGTTTCAATATTAATTATATATCATATGTGCATATATAGACATAAAAGTACTTCCATATTCATGCGTATCAGTTACATCATTAGTAAGTTACCATCGGGGTAACACAAGATTACACTTATACTATTGCTAGATCAATGAGTCAGTTCATTCATGAGTCAGTACTTAGTACTATGAGAAACATATACATTACATTACTATGAGAACATATACATTATAATACTATGATAAGATATACAACTATACTAGAGAAGAACATATACAACTATACTAGGAAGAGAACATATACAACGATACTAGAACAAGTAACATTACATTACATATACATGAATACGTTAACAATTGTGATCCACTGTATCGGAGCATGCCTTAAATGTCATGGCCCGAGTTGTAGCCAGAATTCTCTTGGAGGGAGAGCGTGAGTTTGCGTATAGATCTATACTGGATTGACTATCCTACACCTTGCTGCTAGCTACAACCGGACCTGCAGGTCTGCGGGTGCCAAATGTCATTCCGTTCTACGACCATTCGTATGTCGTTGTTACCAGTCAATAGTATGGTGCAATTAATAACATGATATCTTAATATAAATCCGGATTAAGGTAATTAGTACAGCATTAGTTCCTATAATACAACACTACAGTACTACAATAATTTATCCCTTACATACGTTTAGTGATTATTTCACTTAAACTTTAATGTACAAACTATAATTTGATAATGATAGTTACACTTGGGAAAATTACACACTTTTACGATAAACAAACGTACAAAACAGTTACGCCTTGGTAGAAGGCTACTTTCAATAGAAAATATAGGTTTTTTTGAGAGATTCAAACTTTTACAAACACGTACAAACATTCACATACTTTTATAACTAATGTTTACAATCTATTGTTTAAAAACTATGTTTAAACGTTTTGATACAACCACCGACACCAAAATACTTATGAACTCACCAGCTTAATGCTGATAAACTCTTTCAAAATAACTTGTATTCTCAGGTCGACAGTAGACAGGTACCGAGGCCAGCTTTTGAGAAGATGGAGCGCATCCAAGACTCATCTTATTATTTTTATTCACATTATTTTTGGTGTCTATAACTGTAAAGAACACACTTGTATTAAAATTATATATTCAATGCAATGGATAATGTTGTTTGCTTATTTACTTTTACTGTGTTGTGATACTTTACATGACGTCCTCCGCCCCAGAACGTTTCCGCCGTTCTTGGTTTTGGGGTGTGACACCTCGTGAGAGTCACTGTTCTGGTTCCAAAGACTCGCTCCTGACTCAAATAAATCACCAAGGGATGGTTTTTTCCTGCTCACATCATGAGACCTCATGTCTCACGTCTTGAGAAAGGTCTAAAGCCCAAACCAACAATTCAATGTTCTTAATCCATTCAACCTTCAAGTTCAAATCTTATAGAAGCTTAAGGGGACCCTAATGGTCATAAAAATACTTGCTTTATGGACATGCATGTCCCCACACCATTTTAGGTCAAAAGTATAAATACAGCCCTAGTTCTCATGAAAACTTTAGTACTCTACCAACTTCTAGATCTGAATGATATAAGACTCAAAAGACCACTTGAATCCATAAAGTTGCTAAAATTGTGTATCTTCTTCACTCTCACAAGCTATAACATAAGGAAATGGGACCAAAAACCTAGATCTAGCCATAAAATGAAACAAATCTTGAGTATTGATACTTACAATGGTTCAAACAAGAGAAGAGATGATGACAATGATGCTTCCTTGCAACTCCCTTCACAATGGTGCTTCTTCTCTTTCTTTCTTCTCCTTCAAACAAGGAAAACACTAAGGATCTCAAAGAGGGTCGAATTTAGGGTTTATAGAGGGCTTAGAGGCTGATGTGCAACCCTAGCCTCTCATTCCTTTAAATACCCTAAATATTAGGGTTTTTAGTCATTAGGTCATCCTTACGTTGTGAGACTTATGCCTCACGTCGTGAGACTCAAAAATACGGTCAACTTGGTCAATTAATACTCAAGACGTGACCTTCATATCTCACGTCGTGACCCCCTCCAAAATCTATAATTCAAGGAATTATGCACCTCAAGGATCTGAATGTTACATGTTTAAACTTGGGTGTACTATATGAGTTTGATCTCTTCATGAACTAAAAACAAAAACTTAGTAAATCACTCTGTGGTCTAAGCGTTAATATTTAAGGAGCGAGAAACATTGTATATAGATCTATACAAGTTGACACTCCCACTTGTGGTTGCTAGCTACAATCCTTGCCTGCCGAGTCTAAACCGTTTATAGGCTCATCATAGCCCCAAAGTACACTCTAAAAGCAATTAATTAAAAAGTAAACTTCTTATTAAATCTGGTCAACCAGTCAAAATGATAAAAAACACTTTTGGTTAGAAAAGTACAATGTGTAAAACCTATGGAACTTACCAACATTGTTGTTGACATATCTTTAAAACACATGTATTATCAAGATCGTAAGCAGCTGGAAGACCACACACACGAAAGACCTATGGAACATTTAATTATTGCACTATATTTCGTAAATGCCAAACTATTAGGCATGTATTGTGTCTTATTAATAGACAATAATAATGTAATATATAATTCGATAATAATAAAAGTTTACATTTTGTATTGTTCAACGTATGTTTGATAACGGTGATCCATGCCTATGTCGTACAACCTGATGTTTCTGCCGCTAGCCGGGGGTGTGAGACCACACCACCATTCAAAGTGAAAATATGTCCAGAATATAACTTTGAATAATATCTATCTGTTTGGACTTGCATCACTATATCCATTCACAACAAGTTCTTTTTCGCCACCATACACAAGAAACATATCTTTAGTATTTCTTAAATACATCAGAGTGTTGTTGACGACCTTCCAATGAATTACTCCCAGATTTTCCTAATATTGACTAACCATGCTCAAGGCATACTATACATCAAGATGAGTACATGTCATAGCATACATAATCAATCCTATAGCCCAAGCATATGGGATTTGACACATTCTACTTGTTCATCACTAGAGCTAGGACATCGAGTCTTACTTAATTTAATGCCAAGATGCGTAGGAACACTCCCTATCTTGGAATTTTCCATATCGAATCTTTTCAATACCTTATACTTATTCTTATACCAAGTATATATGTCATTACCCCCGAAGTCTTTCATAGCGAAACACTTCACCAACCAAGCTTTTGCAGCTCATGACCAGTATTTCCTATGAGTAGTTTGTCATCTTGGAGAGCTACTCCTAAGTCACAACAACCCTCTTCTTAGCAGTGCAAGAGCCAATCACCATTCTCCACCAATCCTTCTCCCTTCACCGGAGAAGGTTTAGGGCGCACTTGACCTTCTGGTCAGCAGGGCAGGAGCATGTGAAAAAATAACCCTCCACATTAGATAGCCACCTCGTTGCCACAATCGGATCATGAACTCCATCAAACACCTGACACTTTATATTGTCGAAGTCCCGGTAATGAAAAACTTTTTCCCCACAAATCCCTACGGTAGCAACAACCACGATGGCTGCTGTAGCAGTAGCCTTAGTAAGAGTAGCGTAACGCTCAATCACGGCGGTCTTGATAGAGCCAAAGAACTCTAGAATCGATCCCCAAACAGCAGTAACCAATTCAGCAGAAGTCAACTCCCTAATCTGATCCTCGGTCAAAAATGGCCTATCTTGGCCACCCGCTTCGGCTCCTGAACCTGATCCTCTCGTGAGCACCATAATTAAAATAAACCAGAAGATATATATATATATATATATATATATATATATATATATATATATATATATATATATATATATATCAGGTAAAACGCATTCCATACCATACAAGCTATTTTAATAAACGAAGCCCTAGGGGCTGTGACTTCCTTGTTATCCATACGAGTCATGTGCTTCCAGTAGTACGATCCCATACTACCTTCCACAACTACCCGTATTTGTCTCATAGGATCATTAAAATAGCCCTAACAGCACACACTAGGATACACATAAATCCTTGTAAGCTAATGCTTAGTACAACCTCAACCCAACACAAAACAATATGTTTGGAATGCTCCAGGGTTTTTGGCTGCCGAACGGAGCAGTACGGCCTCAACCTAACACAGTATGTCGACATATAATAGATAACAAACGTATACAAGTAATCATGCATACAAAATCACAAGTAGTCCTACAGATATACCGGACTAGCATATCGGCAACTAGCATAATCATGCATATCTATTCCATACTCAACATATCAGTGAATAGCAGGATATCAAACCAATCGGCTGGCCTTGGTACCTTCGACCCGTAAGTACAGTGAGGAAAACTCACCTCGCAAACTGGACAAAAGCTAATGAGGTCTCAACTTTGATTCTCAGCTCCAACCACCTCCTATTCCAACCAAATGACTAATCTCAATTATAATTCCCAAAATACCCAAAATACGCTTAAGGGAAAACTTGATCAAAGTCAAAGTCAATTGGTCAAACCAACTAAGTCAATTGAGTCAACCCAGCCCAGTCAACCTAACTAGGATTGATCCAATGCGAGTACATGGGACGTACTCTGAAAGTATGCTGGGCGTACATAAGTCCTCACATGTTGACCATCATCAGGGTGGTTGACCTCATATGTAGGGTGCACTCCGAGTACGTGGGGGCGTACTCTCGTAAACTTCAAAACTCATTAAGTGCTTAATGGCTTAAGCACTTATGTCCATATTTCAGATCCAAGGCTAAAACACACTCTAGAGTCATAAAGTTTCCAACTTTATGACTTTACATGGCCATTAAGGGCTTATCTCAACTTCTTAATCCATTAAGTATTTTTACAAGATGCATGGAGCAAAACCAACCATTTGAAACCCATTTTTATGACTCAAGACCATCCTAAGGGTCTAAAAGGACAACTTAATGGGTCAGGAACATGCTTTGTTCATGAAACACCACATTTGGGACAAAATAACCTAAAACTAACCATAAACAAGATCTACAAGAAACTACACCAATTTTAGAACTTGATACCTCAAAATGGTGCCAAAGGGTTGTGTGATCCTGGATCTAGAAAGCTTCACTCCTTCAAGGTGGTCTTCTCTTCCTTCCATCTTCTTCAAAAGCACCAAAACACACACATGAGCTTAGAAATGGCTCCTCCAGAGGATATTAGGGTTATAAACACATATGGCAGAGTGGAGGCTAATAAGGTGAAGGAAATGAGGACATAAGAGTGCTTAAATACTAGCCACACCCTAAAAATTAGGGTTTCCTCATCTGGCAAGTACACCCCGCGTATACTGATGTACACCCAACGTACACCACATACGCATGGCGTACTTCGAAGGCTTAAAATTACAACAATTCCATTAAGGACCTTTTTGCATACATTTCTTGAACTTGGGACCTAAATGCAACATAAATGAATTAAAGGGTTAAATTTAGAAGTACCTCGCATCGGGATGTTAGAAAATCTCTAGCAATTCAAATCTTTTTCACCATCATTCTTCTTGTTCTTAAGTTATCTTTACTTTGTTCATACTCACTTTACTTTAATTAAATATTTTGTTGATCTTCATACTTCAAGACAAGACTGGTTTACCAAACTTGACTAGACCAAAATATTAGCAGCATACATTGATCTTAACTTAATTCAAGGTTTGAGTTTTCAAACCTCGTACGCGCACTAAGTCTTACACTTCCAACTTTTGGTCAAAAAAACCCTCACACTAAACCATATATACATATTCTTCTAAGTGTCCATTTAGAAAAGTGGTTTTGACATCAGTTTTCCATATCTCATAATCATAATATGCGACTATGGAAAGTATTATCCTAATAGATATAATCATAGCAACTGGTGAAAGGTTTCATTATAATCAATCCCTTGGGTTTGAGTGAATCCTTTAGCAACAAGTCTTGCTTTAAATGTGTGTAAATTTCCATCCATGCCAATCTTTTTCTTGAAGACCCACTTACTCCCTATAGTTTTACATTGGGGAGGAAGTTCAACTAAATCCCATACTTGGTTTTCTTTCAAGGAAAGCATATCTATGTGTAACATCCCAAAAATACGAGCCAAAAATTTGATTTTTAAAACATATTCTTAGCGAACCTTAGAAAATAAAACGTTCACTAATCATATCATTTCGTAAAATTTATCGCACGTCTTGAAAAATATTTCATAAAAACATTAATAAAGTCAGAGTACAAATTCCCAGGAGGATCTCATAGTGCGGAATACAAGGCGTGTGTGTGATGGGCCACTACCGCGCCAACTCCTTCCCCTTCGAAGAAGAGGTACCTGAAATCAAAACTGAAAACTGTAAGCACGAAGCTTAGTGAGTTCCCCCAACATACCACATACCATACAATCACATAACATACAAATATTATCAGGCATATCTGGCTGCCCGACCTACCCGTTCGGTCCTCTCGACTGGATACTATCTAGTATATCTGGGAGCTGTCCTCCCCTTCGGTCCTCTCGACTGGATACTGATCAGTATATCTGGGAGCTTGCCTCCCCTTCGGTCCTCTCGACCGGATACTGACTAGCATATCTGGGTGCTGGTCTCCCCTTCGGTCCTGTCGACCGGATACTAGGGACTATTTCACCCCTACTACTACCACATAACACATAAATTTCATAAACTATCTAGCATGGCTGGGCATGACCGACCCTTCAGCCCTATCGACCGGTGTTCTGGGGACTATCTCCTCCCTACTGTCACTAGCACATAGCATCATATCATACTAGCACAATAACATATCACAGGTAGTAGCAAACCTAGATGAATATCACAGAGACAAACATCTATCATACAATCCTACTGGTGGGCCGACATTGTGGCCGTAGACCCACCGCTACTGGAAGGTAACTCACCTCAAAGTAGCTGCTGATCTGCGTGGGAACTGACTGTCTCCTGCTGCTGCTGCCCCGGAAATCCTCCGGCTATAATCCCCACAAAACACTCAGTCAAGTGCTGCTAATCGACCTCAGGGTAAAATGACCATTTACCCCTAACTAAACCAAGATTTAAAGTCAAAGTCAACTTCCAGTTGACTCGACTCGCCGAGTTGGCCTGCCAACTCGCCGAGTCCTTATCCCTTTGTCTGACCATAGTCCCGTCTCTACTCGTTGAGTTTGGCATCGACTCGACGAGTTTTCCTTCTAAACTGATGTCCAAACGTCCTTCATCCTACTCGCCGAGTTGTATGAACAACTCGTCGAGTTCGTCTTCATGCGAAGAACACTCTATGTTGAGACTCGCCAAGTTGTATGAACAACTCGCCAAGTTTGTTCTTGAGGCAGGAAGATTGCCTTGGAGTCGCCGAGTCAGGGCATTGACTCGCCGAGTTTCTTTATGGGTGAGTCTAGATTCCGACTCACTGAGTCACACCCCATGACTCACTACTACACTTCGCAAACACGAAAAGGGGGAGAACTCAGGGACTCGCGACTCGACTCGTCGAGTCTGATGAACGACTCGCCGAGTCCTTCGCGTGCAAACACTATATACTCGATTTTGCTCGAATCCAGCTCATGCCATACATAGATCTGGGTTTCTAGGGCCTGATTAACACGTAAAGTTTCCAACTTTACGTGTAAATAAACACCAATGAAGGTTTTAGGGCTCAAAATGCACTAAAAGAGTAGATCTAGGGCTTTCATGCAATATGGCTCCATAAAGGCAGTAGATCTAAGCTCCTGGAGCTAAATCAATCCTATATCTAAGGGTTAATCAACTTATTACAAACCCTAATCGTGATCAAGCTTGGAAATGGCTCAAGGAGGACTTTAATGGAGCTATAAGGGACTATAAGCATGAAAACATGGGGGAAACTGAGTTATACCTCAAGGAAATCATTGAGATAACACAAGCATGCCAGACCTCCTTCTTCTCTTCTTGATCTACTCTTCTTTCTTCTCTAAATCTTCAAGAAACACACCAAAACACTTCAATCTCACAAGGAATAAGGGTTTGAACGATGTTGGGAGCTCTGAGGGTGAAGGGGGCGAGGTTGGGGTGCATAAGGTTGGTTTAAATAGGGTGCAAACCCATAAAATTTAGGGTTTCATCAGACAGTGGGGACTTGTTGAGTCGCCAACTTAAAGTGCTCCCAAACCCATCCCCACTCGGCGAGTCGGGCCTACACCTCGCCGAGTCCAATGCTATAAATGTGAAATACTTAGATAAATTTTGCGTACCAAGAACCAGGTGCTACAAATCTCCCCCACTTATTTTAGACTTCGTCCTCGAAGTCTACTGCTCGATCCTGAAACAGCTCGGGGTAATGCTCCATCATTTCTTCCACCGTCTCCCAAGTCCATTCCGAACCCTTTCGGTCCAGCCATTGCACCTTTACTAATTCCACCTTCTTGTTCCTTAGATCCTTCGACTTCCGGTCGAGGATTGCGACTGGTCGCTCAATGTAATTTAGGCTGTCATCAACCTGTATATCCTCTAGCGGCACCACCGCTGAATCATCCACTAGGCACTTCCGTAGCTGGGAGACATGGAAGGTGCTGTGGATCTAACTGAGCTCAGCTGGCAGATCCAGCCTATATGCCACCTTGCCCACCTGGGCTACAACCCTGAACGAACCAATGTATCTCAGGCCCAACTTGCCCCGCTTCCTGAATCGAATGACACCTTTCCAAGGCGACACTTTCAGGAGAACCATATCCCCGACCTGGAACTCCAGGTCTGATCGACGCTTGTCGACGTAACTTTTCTGCCGACTCTGTGTAGTCTTAAGCCTGCTTCGAAACTACTGGATCCTCTCGGTCGTCTTGAGCACCACCTCGGTGCTCCCCATGACCCTCTGGCCAACTTCACCCCAACATATCGGGGTCCTACACCTCCGTCTGTACAACATCTCGAATGGGGGACGGTTAATACTCGCGTGGTAGCTGTTGTTGTACGAGAACTTAGTCAAGGGAAGATAGGTATCCCAACTACCACCAAAGTCTAGCACGCATGCCCGCAACATATCCTCCAACGTCTGGATGGTCCGCTCGCTCTGACCATCCGTCTGTGGGTGAAAAGCGGTGCTAAAATGCAGACAAGTGCCGAACTCATCATGAAACTTCTTCCAAAACCTAGAAGTGAACCGCACATCTCGATCTGATATCACTGACACTGGCACCCCATGTCGTGCCACTATCTCCCTGATATAGATATCAGCCAACTTTTCGGCCGATATACTCTCCTGAATCGGAATAAAATGGGCGCTCTTGGTCAACTGATCCACGATGACCCAAATCGAATCTACTCCTCGCGCCGTCCGGGGAAGCTTCGTGATAAAATCCATCATAATGTCCTCCCATTTCCATAACGGGATATCTAACGGCTGCATCTTGCCGTGCGGTCTCTGATGCTCGACCTTGACCTTCCTGCAGGTCAAACACCACTCGACAAACCACGCCACATCCCGCTTCATGCAGGGCCACCAATAGTCTAGACAAAGATCTCGATACATCTTCGTCGCCCCTGGATGAATAGAGAATTAGGATTTGTGCGCCTCCTCCATCAAGATCTGGCGCACGCCTCCGTGATACGGCACCCACATCCTACGGTGTAGTGTCAATAACCCTCAGCTATCATAATCGAAGGAGGTGACGTGACCCACTATTCGCTCACTCTTCCGATGTTCCTCCTTCATAGCCTCCTGCTGAGCTTCCCGAATATGCTCTAACAGTGAGGTCGCCACTGTCATCCTCATACACACATCCCTGATCGGTGCCGCCTTACGGCTAAGCGCATCGGCCACCACGTTGGCCTTCCCCGGGTGATAAAGGATCTCGCAATCGTAATCCTTCACCACGTCCAACCACCGATGCTGCCTCATGTTCAAATTCGGCTGATCCATGAGGTACCTCAAACTCTTGTGGTCCGTGTAAATGGTACATCGAACCCGTAGAGGTAATGCCGCCAAATCTTGAGGGCGAATACCACCGCCCCCAACTCTAAATCATGCACCGGGTAGTTAGCCTCGTGAGGCTTCAGCTGTCTCGAGGCATAAGCAATGACATGTCCCCTCTGCATCAATACTGCGCCTAAGCCCGAGATAGACGCATCACAGTATACCACAAAATTCTCTACACCCTCCGGCAGGGCTAAGATTGGCGCCTCGTACAATCTCTGTCTCAGAATATCGAACGCGGCCTGCTGCTCAGGCCCCCATCGAAAGACCACGGCTTTCCTAGTCAACCATGTCAGGGGTACGGCTATCTTGGAGAAATCCTGAATGAATCTCCGATAGTAGCTTGCTAATCCTAGGAAACTCCGAATCTCGGATGGAGACTTCGGAACCTCCCATCTCATCACGGCCTCCACCTTGGCCGGGTCTACTGAATTCTGGTTGACGAGGTGCCCAAGAAACTGCACCTTGCGCAACCAAAACTCACATTTGGAGAACTTGGCATACAAGCTCTCCCTCCTCAAGGTCTCCAAAACCTCTCTCAGATGCTCCTCGTGCTCCTCCTGCGTCTTGGAATAAACCAAGATGTCATCAATGAAAACTATCACAGACCAATCCAACATCGGTCTACACACGAGGTTCATGAGGTCCATGAATGCGGCAGGAGCATTGGTGAGCCCAAACGGCATCACCACGAACTCATAATGGCCATAACACGTCCGGAACGCGGTCTTCTGTACATCCTCCTCTCTAACCCTCATCTGATGATAGTCTGGACGCAAATCGATCTTGGAGAACCAAGATGCTACTTGTAACTGGTCAAAGAGGTCATCAATCCTCGGGAGTGGGTAACGGTTCTTCACCGTCTCCTTATTCAGCTCCCGGTAATCTATACACATCCGATGCGACCCGTCCTTCTTCTTCACAAACAGGACCGGGGCTCCCCAGGGTGAACTGCTCGGTCAAATAAATCCCTTATCTAGCAACTCCTACAGTTGCGTAGACAACTCCTGCATCTCGGGAGGAGCCAACCAATACGGTGCCTTGGCTATCGGACCCGCACCAGGAACTAGGTTAATCCTGAACTCTACTTGACGCTCCAGAGGTATTCCAGGAAGCTCCTCCGGGAACATCAGTGTAGTCTCGCACCACTGGAACCTCGCTCACCGTCGCCTTACCCGTCTCCCGGGTATCCATAACATACGCAACATATCACGCGTAACGCTGCTGAAGATAGCGGCTAGCTCTCGTTGCTGAACATACTGTAAGTCCACGTTGTGGCCTCTCGCCGTGGATCACCAACTCTCCCCCACTCGGGGTCCTGATCCGCACTAACTGCTATGCGCAATCTATTATCGCCCCATTACGGCTCAATCAATCCATGCCTATAATCACCTTGTTCCCCCGCAAAAGGGATGGGAACCAAATCCACCAAATAGCGCTCCTCAAATACCCTTAGGACACAATCCCTGAATACTGCCGACGCTCGCACCGATCGATTATCGGCAATCTCTACCTCTAAAGGGAAATCCAACATGCCCGAAGACTCAGTAAACCTCTTGCTAAGCGCAAGGGAAACAAATGATCGGGTGGCACCCGAGTCAAACAACACCTGAACAGGGATACCGTTCACATGGAACGATCCAAACACATATACACATAACACATATCAATATCATAACATCATAAAAACATAAGATAGAGGGAAAGAATCATACCCGTCACCACGTCGGGTGCGGTGCGACCCTCCTCTGTAGTCAGCTGAAACGCCCGACTCCTCACCACCGGAGCCTCTGCCTTGCCCTGCCGACCATCTGTAATCTGCAGGGTAGCTGGAGTTGGCGCCTTAACCGGCGCTGATGCTGTCAACTGGGGGCAATTGGCCTTCTTGTGGCCCTTCTGGTTGCAGTGGAAACACAGCAACTCCGATGTCTGAATCACAGGTGCAGGGGCGGTACAATCCCTGCTGAAGTGCCCTAGCTTGCCGCACTTGTAGCAGCCTGACGATCCCAACTTGCACGCTCCCTCGTGCGCCTTGCCGCATTTCCTGCAGCGACCTCGCCCCTGTTGGCCTTTCGGCCCCGCATCTGGTCCCTTGGGCTTCTTCCCCGAAGCCCCCATAACATGCCCCTCCTCCGCCTTCCTCTTCCGGATGTGCTCCAGGTCTATCTCCCTCTCCCTAGCCCTGGCAATCATAGAGTCCAGGGTAGGGCAAGGTGAAAAACTGACATGCTCCCGAATATCAGCTCATAACATGTCATGATAGCGGGTCCTCCTCATATCCTCGTCACCCGCGTATTGGGGCACTAGCAATGCCCTCTCCTGGAACTTAGTGGTGATCTCCGCCACAGTCTCCGTTGTCTGTCTCATATCTAGGAACTCCCTGGCCAGCTGCTGAAGCTCGACACCCCCGGATGTGCTCCAGGTCTATCTCGCTCTCCCTTGCCCTGGCAATCATAGAATCCAAGGACTGCCTTGACTCCACCAGATCCCTTTCACTACCGCTGATCTCTGCGACTCTTATCCTAGGCTTACCCTAGGAAACCTCTGACTCCTCCCATCCTAGTCCTCAGCTGCTGAAGGTCTCTTCGTGATGCCAATTAGCTATTACCTGAATACAATCACATGCGATGAGGCTCGGATAATCCTTCGAGTAAGGGACTCATCCCTACAACGGTTAGGACTCAAACAAGAGCTACGCAATAGGGTCAAATCCAACACTCTGAGATTATTCAACCCTGATCACATGTGACTTTAACGTATTCACCTAACAGCTAACTCCCACCACTCAAAGCCCACATAGCACAAAGCAAACAACATTTGGACAAAAGGAAACAATCTCAAGCAACTCTATCCTCGTAGAGAGAAACTGAACTAGCATACAATGCTAAACTCGTACTATCAGGCATAAGCGAAACAGGCTATCCTACTGCTGTCTACTCAATTCTAGCATGCAACTTTTCATACACTGAAGCACATAAAGCAGACACATAAGGTGTCACTCCTAGATCTTTAGTCCTATTCTAACATGCTGTTCTACTGAAACAGATAAACATAACATAAGCTTGTATGGGTACTTTGGGGAATACTTACTTGAGCTTGGCCGGTCGCGCACATCACACACTTTGTTCTTTCTTAAATCCCTTTACTTAGCCTTTTAGAAAACATTTTCTTTTTCAAAATCTTTTAATCCGTCGATTTGAGTTCCAACACCCCCGAAGGTGTGTCTGAATCCCTCAAACCAGGGCTCTGATACCAACTTGTAACATCCCAAAAATACGAGCCAAAAATTTCATTTTTAAAACATATTCTTAGCGAACCTTAGAAAATAAAACGTTCACTGATCATATCATTTCATAAAAGTTATCGCATGTCTTGAAAAACATTTCATAAAAACATAATAAAGTCAGAGTACAAATTCCCAGGAGGATCTCATAGTGCCGAATACAAGGCGTGTGTGTGATGGGCCGCTACCGCGCCAGCTCCTTCCCCTTCGAAGAAGAGGTACCTGAAATCAAAACTGAAAACTGTAAGCACGAAGCTTAGTGAGTTCCCCCAACATACCACATACCATACAATCAGATAACATACAAATATTGTCAGGCATATCTGGGTGCCCGACCTACCCCTTTGGTTCTCTCAACCGGATACTGTCTAGTATATCTGGGAGCTGTCCTCCCCTTCGGTCCTCTCGACTGGATACTGATTAGTATATCTGGGAGCTTGCCTCCCCTTCGGTCCTCTCGACCGGATACTGACTAGCATATCTGGGTGTTGGTCTCCCCTTCGGTCCTCTCGACCGGATACTGGGGACTATTTCACCCCCTACTACTACCACATAACACATAAATCTCATAAACTATCTAGCATGGCTGGGCATGACCGCCCCTTCGGCCCTATCGACCGGTGTTCTGGGGGACTATCTCCTCCCTACTGTCACTAGCACATAGCATCATATCATACTAGCACAATAACATATCACAGGTAGTAGCAAACCTAGATGAATATCACAGAGACAAACATCTATCATACAATCCTACTGGTGGGCCGGCATTGTGGCCATAGACCCACCGCTACTGGAAGGTAACTCACCTTAAAGTAGCTACTGATCTGCGTGGGAATTGACTGTCTCCTGCTGCTGCTGCCCCGTAAATCCTTCGGCTATAATCCCCACAAAACACTCAGTCAAATGCTGCTAATCGACCTCAGGGTAAAATGACCAATTACCCCTAACTAACCCGACTCACCGAGTTGGCCTGCCAACTCGCCGAGTCCCTATCCCTTTGTCTGACCATAGTCTCGTCTCTACTTGTCGAGTTTGGCATCGACTCGACAAGTTTTCCTTCTAAACTGATGTCCAAACGTCCTTCATCCTACTCGCCGAGTTGTATGAACAACTCATCGAGTTCTTCTTCATCCGAAGAACACTCTATGCTGAGACTCGCCGAGTTGTATGAACAACTTGCCAATTCTATTCTTGAGGCAAGAAGATTGCCTTGGACTCGCCGAGTCAGGGCATTGACTCGCCGAGTTTCTTCATGGGTGAGTCTGGCTTCCGACTCACTGAGTCACACCCCATGTCTCACTACTCCACTCCGCAAACATGAAAAGGGGGAGAACTCGGGGACTCGCGACTCGACTCGCCGAGTCTGATGAACGACTCGTCGAGTCCTTTGCATGCAAACACTATATACTCGATTTTGCTCGAATCCAGCTCATGTCATACATAGATCTGGGTTTCTAGGGCCTGATTAACACGTAAAGTTTCCAACTTTACGTGTAAATAAATACCAATGAAGGTTTTAGGGCTCAAAATGCACTAAATGAGTAGATCTAGGTCTTTCATGCAATATGGCTCCATAAAGGCAGTAGATCTAAGCTCCTGGAGCTAAATCAATCCTAGATCTAAGGGTTAATCAACTTATTGCAAACCCTAATTCGTGATCAAGCTTGGAAATGGCTCAAGGAGGACTTTAATGGAGCTATAAGGGACTATAAGCATGAAAACAGGGGAGGAACTGACTTATACCTCAAGGAAATCAATGAGATAACACAAGGATGCCTGGCCTCCTTCTTCTCTTCTTGATCTACTCTTCTTTCTTCTCTAAATCTTCAAGAAACACACCAAATCACTTCAATCTCACAAGGAATAAGGGTTTGAACGATGTTGGGAGCTCTGAGGGTGAAGGGGGCGAGGTTGGGGCGCATAAGGTTGGTTTAAATAGGGTGCAAACCTGTGTAATTTAGGGTTTCATCAGACAGCGGGGACTCGCCGAGTCGCCAACTTAACGTGCTCCCAAACCGGTCCCCACTCGGCGAGTCAGGCCTACAACTCGCCGAGTCCATGGCTATAAATGTAAAATACTTAGATAAATTTTATGAACCAGTAACCAGGTGCTACACTATGTTCATGGCTTCAATCCATTTTTCAGATTCAGGATCTTCAATTGCATTTTGGTATGTGACGGGCTCATCAACATTCATCAATGAGAAATCCTATCTCTCACGTTCATGACAAATTCAAGTGGAACTATGAATTCCTTATGTTTCAACAGTTTGAAGAGTATTGATATCTTCATCTTCAACAAACTCTTGTTTTGTACTAGTGCCAACTGGACTTGCATCAGGTTGTGGTTGTTGATCTTCGTCAAGTTCCACACGCATCCCACTTGCTTCATCCATTAGAAACTTGCTTTCTAAGAATTTAGATTTTCGTGAAATAAAGATCTTACTCTCGTTAGGGATGTAGAAGTAATATCCTAAACAATCTTTAAGATATCCAAGAAATATGCATTTGGTATACCTAGGCTCAAGTTTGTTGGAAGCTTCTTGTCTAACATAAGCTTTACAACCCCAAACTGTTAAGATCACTACTAGCCCAACCATGCTAACATAGAAGAACAATGAGGTTCCATTTTCTAAAACCAATTGGTGATAGAAGGGATTACCCATTGCCTTATATGCTAGCATCTAGTTGCTTATTTTACCAATGTGGGATTGGGTTTGCACCCCAACAATCCTCCCCTCAAACACAAGTTCTGCTCTTGGCCTCCTTTAATGACTGTTCATTAGATTCAATCCTTTTTCAAACCGTCAATACTCTCGTGACACGCTCACTTGACCTGGGCCATCAGGAATACTTTCAATACAAGGCTTCAACATCAACTTCATTAGACAGAGAATTATGGGGGATTGCGCCACATGTATAGACCACATCTTTCGGGTTATGATTGTATCTCTGATACGACCTATTAGGATCTCTACTAGCCTAACCATGCAATTATAGAATAACAATGAGGTTCCATTTTCTAAAACCAATTGGTGATAGAAAGGATTACCCATTGCCTTATATGCTAGCATCTAGTTTCTTATTTTACGAATGTGGGGTTGGGTTTGCACCCCAACACAAACTTTCATAAAAGATAGGGATGGAGCTTTTACATACCATATCTCATACCGTGTCTTGTATACCTTCTTAATTGGAGCCATATTCAAGATACGGGTTGCAGTGAGTAAGACATAAATCCAAAATGTTAAAGGTAGAGTACTCCTACTCATCATGGATCGAACCCTATCAAGTAAGGTTCGATTTCTCCTCTCATACACACCATTAAGCTATGGTGTTCTGATTAGAATAAGTTTTGAGATAATCTCACAAACCCTAAGATTTGTAACTCTTGGCTTAAGTACTTATCACCTCTATCCGAATGAAGGATTTTGATTGTCTTGTCGAGTTTATTCTCAACTTCACTTTGAAATAATTTAAACTTTTCAAATGCTTCATGTTTATGTTTCATCAAATATACATATCCAAAACGACTGAAGTCATCGGTGAAGGTGATGTAATATCTCTCACCATATCTTGATGTTTTTTTTGAAAGGACTACATACATCAGAGTGTATGATGTCTAATAAAACACTTTCCCTTTCACTAGTTCGGGAGAAAGGGGGCTTTATCATCTTGCCACATAAGCAAGATTCACATATGTCAAATGACTTAGTGTCATTTTCCCCCAAAATTTATCTACTCTTTTGGAGCTGGGATTTGTGCTTCTTGTTTATGTATCCAAGGCGACAATGTCATAGATATGTGTGGTTCAAACCTTGTTTGATCCTTTTGATGTTAACATAATAAAGGGACTTATTGTCTAAAGTGTCATCAAGGTTTAATTCATAAATTCCATTTATTGGTCTAGCATGAAAATAAAATATTCCATCCAAGAAGGAATGAATATTATCATCAACAAATTGAAAATTAAAACCATATTTTCTTAAACAGGAAACTGATACAATATTTATAGTGATAGAAGTAATCAAACACACATTATTTAATGTCAAATACAGACCAGATGGTTAACATAAATCAAAATGTCCTATTGCTTGGACTGCAACACATGCTCCATTTCCGACATGCAGTACCATCTCATTTGTCTTCAATTCCCTACTCTTTCGATACCCATACAAGGAGTTACATATATGAGTTCCACAACCAATATCAAATACCCATGTGTTATAAGAAAAAGTAAATAAACCCATTTTAATCGTGAAAATGGATATACCTAAAGTGCATTCCCCGTCCTTCTTGTTCTTTAACTCATTGAGGTACTTAGGACAATTCCTTCTCCAAATCCCAACAACTCCACACTCGAAGCATGTGTCATCTTTAGCAACCTTTTCCTTCTTCTTTGGTGGTGGGTTTTGGGGAGCTTTATTCCCTTTGTCCTTTCCAAATTATGGCTTGCCTTTGAAGTTCTTTCCTTGTTTTTTCTTCTTGACTTGTCCCTCCCGAATCGTAAGCACTTGGGGGGTTTCCCTTGGGATGTTTTTCTTTTCTGTTTTGAGCATCCTATGCAACTCAGACATAGGTTTATCCCACCCATTAATGTTGTAGTTCATGATGAAAGTATCATAGCACTTGGGCAATGAATTCAGAATTATGTATGTGGCCAAGTCTAGTAGATATGGAGAGCCCAATCTATCCAAGTGATCCATATGGCTTTTTATCTTGAGAACATGTGTGCTCACATTCCCAGTTTCCTCCATCTTGCAACCATGGAAGGCTCGAACAGTTGCAAAGCTCCCAGTCCTAGCTTGTTGACCAAACATCTGCTTGAGATGTTAAATCATGTCAAAGGCAGTGAAGATTTCTAGATCCTTCTGAAGATTGAGAATCATTGTGGCAAGTATAAGGAATGAAACCTCAAGTGAATCATCCACATGCTTAAGCCAAGCATCATGTGCAACTTTTGGGACATAAGGTGGTTCTTCGATGATTTGTGATTCAAGGATATAGTCTTTATTTTCTTGTTTCAAAATGATTCTTACATTTCTGTGCCAATCCAAAGAGTTGGAGTGGTCCAGTTTTTCTTTTTCGAGTATAGATCGAAAGTTCATTGATGATGATGTGTTATAGTAGTTGGTGGAGCCATCTACAAAATTTTAACAACGTTTTATTTAATATTTAATTCATTAAATAATAATACCCTTATGTTTCCAAAAACATTATTTATTTAAAGTTTAGAATCATAGTTACAAATTAAATAATTGGTTAGGTAACCTTTATCCCGCTTACTCAATTTTAACAAGGTAAATAACTTTTATTAATTAGACCACTTGTAATTCCTAGATGTATGAGACCCTTAACAGTCCATTTGTTAATTTTGACATGTTTGGTATCATCTATGCCTTGGAACACGCTTGCTTAGGTGACCTTTATCACAGGAGGTTTTCAATCAAGTCATCCAAGTAGCGAAACTTGTATAATTGGCTTATAACTTGGTTATAGAAATCGCAAAAATACTTTGGCCACCAAAAGGTAACACAAATGGTTAAGTATCCTTTATCTCATAAGCATTATACAAATGCTGTGCAAATGTTTCTAAAGTTAGTTGGTATAGACTTGCCTTATTAAAAAAAAGGGATTTGAATATTTTATTATTCTATTTTAAAACATATGATATCATGACAATTTCATGCATTCAGTTACATGATATCAATTTTCAAGAAAATCATATTTATAGTTCAAATATAAAATCTAGTTTTAATATTTTGATGCGGTTCAATTTTAGCAATAATATTCAATATTAAGTTTAGTTTGATACATATAGAACCTTATTTATTATATAATAAAATTTCCTCTTATTATTAATTTGTTGGAGTTTGAATAAGTTACAAAATCACCATTTTAGACTTATAATTTTACAATTTCAAAATGTGTTGTTATTAACGATTTAATAAAACCGATTTTTATTTTAAAGTTATGGCTTGTATCATCTTATGTTCTCATTTTGTAAATTAAAAAACAAACTCCATGTAATGTTTGCTTTGTCAAAAAAATAGTTTGAGTTTATGAAAATCTAATTTATCAACCACACATAATATTTGCATAAAATATAAACAACACAAGCATGTATTTGTCATAAACAAGCATTGATCTAAATAACACTTTTTGTGAACCAACACAAAAGTGTTAAATACTTCCTAAGGGACCAAATAATACAAATTCTTATTCATGTGATCTTCAAGCTGCTACTTGCAATGCCAACCAACTTTGATGCAATTTTATAAAAACTTTATAAAAGTTATGAACTTTTATAAAATGTTCATAAAACCGTGGGTTTCCATGGTTCTTCATGAAATGGCCTCCATCCTCATATTGTTGCATTTTTCATAAAATAAATCTAGTCTAAAACTAATATATTGCATAAAAAAAACAAGAAACCTACTTTATGAATAAAAGAATATTACAAACGATTATTAACAAAATCACACAAACAACAAAAAAAATGGTCCAATGGTTGTTTTTGCACTCTAAAATACATATAAACATAAAACAACCTTTGTTTTTTAAGGCAACTTTAGGTGACAAAAAAATGGTACAACGTAAGTTTTTGTCACATAAAATAACAATTAAGAAGTTTCAAAGAAAATATTTATGAACCGGTTTTTATACAAAAACAATTTATCCATATTATCCAAAAACTAAGATTTCCAAAAATCATAAAATCTAACCAAACTTGCAAGGTGGCTCTTGATACCAATTGTTGGGTTTAAATTCAAAAAGTAGTTTCATAAAGTCATAAAATGGAAAACAGAAGACTTGAATTTCTGAACATAATAAACAAGTTACAATCCACCAAGGATCATCTTGCAAGTAATGGAAAGATAAAAGCACAATCATAGAAGGAAGAAGATGATAAAAACCTTTTTTGTCCTTTGAGTACTCTTGGGAGGCTTGAGTTTTGATGAAGAATGTGGAACCTTTGAGACACCAACAATGCCCCAACTTGATGTAGAATGCTAGTTCTTTTGGTGAACTCTTAAGCTTGAAACTAAGACCAAGTCTTACTTTAAAGAGAGCAATAATTCAAGTAACTTAAGAAGATATTAATACATAAAAGCAATAAGCTTGAGAGAGAAATTAAAGCCCTTATGCATCTATGGTTTTCATGCAAGTATAAAGACCAAATTGAAAGCCTCGCTTAAAGCATAAAGCAAAGTCAATAACCAAGAGTTATAAGCTCCATGTCTATAGATCACTATCATGTCTCAAGCATGCTTCCTTAGGGCATGTTCTTTTTATTAATTAAATCAAAAGGTCATCCCTACCTAACCAAGGATAAGCTACGGTTTTGGAGCACAAAAGGAAGCAAGTTTTGGTTAATTTTATAAAAGTAGTTTATGTGACAACCCCATTTTCACGGCCAGAAAATACCGATTTTGTATATGCTTTATAAAAATCAGAGTGCCTCTTTTAATAAAAATGTTGCGGAATTTGTTCCCAGTAAAACATGATAAATACGTTATCAAAGCATTTATGAAGAAATGTATTTTTATTCATTTTAAAACATTTGGGATGTCATCGTCAATACAGAAACATAAGCATAAATAGAACTTACATTCATTATCACTAGTGATTTATATCTCCTTAATCTCTCAGTGTAATGTAACTTCATATCGACACCTGTGATTCAAATAAACTGAGTGGGTCAGGTTGGGAAACCTGGTGAGTACATAGTGTTTTCAACCCACAATAATATAATTATTATGTCTAATCATCAAACAATTAACCCAATTACTCATCCCCATTCTCTTCTTTAATCTTAAGGATCTACCCTAAGAGTCAGATATTCTTCATTCATTCATTCCTAAGGATTGTCCTAAAGAATAGGCACGAAGTCCATCGTTGCCTATGACACAACTGTCAAGCACATATGCTAGTTCTATCATTTAGGCGCAGCTGCCAGAATTGTGACATTCTCTATAAGGCACATCTGCCGGTATAGTCCTTTAGGCGCATCCGCCGGGGGTTATGAGGTTCTCTATTGGGCGCTTCTGCCGGTAGAGTCCTTTAGGCGCATCTGACAGGGTTATCTCACTTATTGACAGTATCGTTTTCGAGAGTCCACTCGCAATACAGGTCAATGGGTTTTTAGAGTACACCGGTGAACAAATCGTTCACAACACCTACAGGTTGTGAGCCTGCTAGTGTTCCACTGGAATGTCTAGAATAGTCCGTGGTTGTCATCCATACTCTGCTGAATGACGGGGCCATCATTTGGGGAAAGGCTTCTCACATCGTCCACCTCTCACCCTCACCTCGTGGTCTATAACACCTCTTAACTCATCATCCAACTCATATACCATCTATTACATCTACCCATGTTTTACCCCAACATTATCGTAGATATAAAATACATATACATTTTAGATCATTTAAAACATGTATAAAATCGTTCATCCCGCACAGATAGCAAGTATACCGATAATATGCACACACAACACGTAATTTATATAAAATACTTCATATTTATGTGTAAGCTGAAAGTAACTATGCACTCACCTGATTAGGTGGTGATTCTGCTCTTGAACATCGCTTCGCTATCTCAAAAAAATTATCCCTCGACAAAAATAGCGGGTTTTAAAGAAAACCGGGCTTTGCTCCGAGCAGCGTTTCGAAACCGAAAGACCCTTTTTCTCGAGACTCTGGGAGCCTCGGGGCTTCCTCCAGGTGCTAGGGGTTCACCTAGACTTTAGGGAGAGTTAAAACCCTTAGAGAGAGAAAGTATTTTAGATAGAGAAGTGAATTGATGTGAATTTTCTGGGAAATCTCACAGCTATTTATAAGCTGCTGAACCTCGGTTGTACGCTGGGCGTACCTTCGGATGAGGATGCCAGCTCGCACTCCATCGGATGGATATGAACCGAAGTACTCTGGGCTTACCCGGCCTCGGACGTGGGGCGTAAAGGCGAGGCGACGTGGCGTGAATCCGAAGCGAGACTGATCTGCGATGGACGGCTGTGGCGTTGCCACGTCATCACTTACATCCTCAGCTTCGCAAATTCCTCTTCCAACTTTAAAAATTCGTAACTTATGTGTATGAGTTCCGTTTTCAACATTCTTTATATCCACGCGTAGGCGGAAATGTACTCTACAACTTTTGTTTAGACTCCGTCGGCTAATTTTGATTTTATTTTAAATTTTATATTTTTAACAGGCCGGGATAGGATTGGGCCGTTAAAAATCCATAACTTCTTCATCCGACGTCCGTTTTTGTCCATCTTTTTCTCGTTATACTACTATTAACGAGATATTCGATTCTTGTTTAGGCTGTGTCGGCTAAAAATTGTTCGATCTAATATTCAAATTTCGGGTTGTACACTACTAAGCCGAAACTTCGAAAAATCATAACTTCCTCATACGAAGTCAGATTTGGGCGTTCTTTTTATGGACGCTCTCGGTTTAATGTATTCTACGAATTTCGTTTAGGTCGATAAGGCTAACACTTGCTCTATTGTAAATTCACTATTTACGCTTCCCGGTATTGTGTCGGTTCCGTCTCGAAACTTCAACGGGTCATAACTTCTTCGTTATAACTCGGATTTCGGAGTTCTTTATATCCCCGGAATCCTTGTTTCGACCACTACAACTTTATGTAAAGATACCGGGCTTATCTCACACTTTAATTTTGACGCTTATTTTTATTTTTTATTTATTACACACTTATAAATAAGTATTAAGCATATAAAGACACATAATTCACATAATACTCAAATATTTCATCTTTATTACATCCAAAAGAGTAACAATAGTTGAACTAGACTATTATATCATATAAAAATGTTTAACCCCGAAACGTGGGCGTTACAGTTTATAAAATATAAACTTTAACATTTAGGTAAATGACAAGAAGCCTTTCTTGTCCAAAATGTTGTATATGACTTGATTAATTTATACCATATGAATTATAATCTTACTTGTATTGTAAAATAATTATTTCCTTGAAATAAATATTTTCCTAAATTATTAGCATAAGAGTTCATGAATATTTATTAAAATTAGTTTCTAATAAATAATCAATTGTATCAAGTTGTTGTTAGTGTGATCCTTACGATCATATGTTAATTAGCAATATCATTCTAATATGATCTTAAGCATATTAGATCTTTCAATTTTATCACTATACTTTATACGACATTATGGAACCTCTGTATGCTAGGATGTTAGCATGTTGTAGTCAGTAGGGATGAAAGTGGGTCCAAACCGGGCCCAGATGAAACCAGACCAGGAAAACTTAGAAATTGGTTAATGAGATTTTGTAGGACTAGAAACCGAACCAGTATATAAGAACCGAATTTGGTTCGGTATTGGGTATGGTACCGGGTAAAGTGGGTTTAAAATTGGAAAATCCGTAAAAACTGGAATTTTTTGGTAATTACTTAGTGGGTTGAAATTTGAACACTTCCAACTTTGATATCCTGACTTCGAGGGACTGTAATTCATTGAATATCAAACCATAAATATCAACATTATAGTCTAAAATCATGTAAAAACTCTAAACTATATGTTGGAATAAAAAAACCTCATGTTAATCCGACTTGAAACGAATTATATATGTATATTCTAAAACTTTCACCAAAAAACAAACAACTAGAAAATTTCAACTTTTATATTCCGGCTTTAAGGGACTGTAAGTCAATGAATATGAAACCAAAAATGACAAAATTATAGTATAAAATCATGTACAAACTCAAAACTACACGCTGGCAAAAATGACTTTTTAATCTGTCTTCAAACAAATTAGATATGCATGTTTTAAAATTTTTCACAGAATAAATAAAAAAAGCTGAAAAACAAAAAAATTTCGGCTTTGATATCCTTACTTGAGGGACTATAAGTCAATGAATATAAAACCAAAATGAAAAAGTTATAGTCTAAAATTATGTACAAACACTAAACTATACACTAGAAAAAAAAATGCAAGTCAATCTGACTCAAACGAAAGAGATATGCAAGTTTTGAACTTTTCATAAAAAATTGCTTCCTGTTCCAAACACCGGTTCTAGTTCTTAAACCTAGTTTACCCGAACCTGAAGGACCCAAAACCGGATTACCCGAAACCCGAATAAAGCTATTCTTTAAACCTAGAACTAGAACCGGTTCTAAATATTTCATTTTAACGGTTTCGGTTTTGGTTTAGTTTTCCGGTTTTAAATCTCATCTGTAGTAGTGAACTGTTAGGCAAGTAGATTTGTTTTGAGAGTTACATGTGGTTGTTGGCTTGTGTGTTGTCAATTATATATATATATATATATATATATATATATATATAGAGAGAGAGAGAGAGAGAGAGAGAGAGAGAGAGAGAAAGAGAGAGAAAGAGAGAGAGAGAGAGACATATCATGTGGCGACTTGAGGGTGGTCTGGCTACGTATTATAGGCCAATTCACCAGGAGTGTACCAACTTTATGTTGAAGGTCGGGGGAGACCAACTTTGTGATGATGGTCGGGGCGGGACAACTTTGTACTGAAGGCCAAAGGGGCAGACCAACTTTATGATGAAGGCCAAAAGGGTGGACTAGCTATAGGTTGAAGGTTGGGGCGGGCTAGCTTCGTGCAGAATGCCAAAGCGGCAGACCAACTTTGTGTTGAGCGCCATGATTTGTATGCATTATATGTATGTTGTTGTATGTGGTATTTTGGGAACCTCACTAAGATTTATACATGTAGTTGTGGTTTAAATGTTTTCAAGTATCTTTTGGATCGTGGGAAGGCGAATGCATTACTTTACATACATACATCAACTGTTTCATGATTCTGCAATGTTTTATTTACAACTCTGATTTTAGAATATGTTTATGAACAAATGGTTTTATATTGATTGTGATTTATGAAGATGAGTATTTACCATTAATTAAAAATGAAAATTTTATTCTGAAAATTTGGGATGTTACAGTAATATGGACTTGAGGATTTAATCACGTACAAATGTCCATGGAACGTAAGTTAGGTGAGTATTATTCTTTGTTTTAGTTTTTTTTTATTTTTTAATTTAAAAAAATATAAGTGTGTGTGTGTCTATGTGTATATATATATATATATATATATATATATATATATATATATATATATATATATATATATATATAGAGAGAGAGAGAGAGAGAGGTAAGTTCAAATGTGGATAAACAAATATTGTGTGGATGTAGGGATTAATGTGTATCAAGTATTATTTAATTTTAATAAATAATTAATTAAATCGTTTACTCTTTAATTTAGGCCAATTAATTTATTTAAAACCCCATTGCCTCTTCCATCAACACCCACAAAACCGTATCCGTCCTGCATCCATTGATGTTCGGCCCTAGACGACCTCATGCCACCACTATCTTTTTTCTTATCTCTCGCCATCAGTTTGAAATTGATGCAGGTAGAAATATGAGCATGTCTGCATATGTGATCTGTGAGAGACGGGGAGAAAGCACATAATGTTATTTGATTTCAACTCCAATCCACTTCTTCTGTTCTCCGTTTCTTTTTCTGAAATCAATTAACAAATTCTTTGATTCAAGAATCAAGACTCAAGAAATCTAAATCTAGGCTTGAGGCTACACTTCTCTACTGCTCCTTCTCCAGTTGATCGCCAAGAGGGCAAAATTTAGCCATTACCAATTTATCATGAATGATTATACAGTTTATCCCCCAATCGATCAGTAAGTATCTTTTTCAAACTGATCCCATATTTTTTTTCTTAACCGTTTTTCTTAATCAAAGTCATGTGATCTATCTAGGCTATTTGTTGTAATCAATTTAATGTTATCTATTTGTTTTAATTGATTTTCTTAATTGATTTCATACAATCTATCTACTGATATTGGTTTTCTATGTAATCTATCCAAGCTATTTGTTGTAATCGATTTCATGTAATCGATTTTATGTAACTCCTTAACTGTTTAAATTAATCTGTTTTGGTTACCATAATCAACACAATTACTAAGTACTGCCTTATTGCTATGTAATACCTTAATTGTTTAAATTGATATGTTTTGATATTTTATGCACTGTTGCTTTCTGTTTAAATCAAAAATTCAACACAATTACTCATATGCAATCTATTTTTTATCATGCTTTATTGTTGCGATATAAAATAAGAAAATAACTGCATTTTGTCTCATATGTGTTGCATATATGTTTTTATTCACTTGCTATGAAGTTTCTCAAAAAAAAAAAAAAAAAAAACACAAGAGCTTGGTAATATTTTATTTTGCATGTGTTTTTAGTTAACTTATATGATTTTTTCAGAAATTCAAGAGCTTGCTAATTATCTATTTCATATGAGTTTTTAGTTGCCTGATATGAGTTTTTTTAGTTACCTGATATGAGTTTTTCATTACATGTGATATAATTTCTTGTTTTATGTTGGTGTAATCTGTTTGATATGCTATCGTAGTAAGTGCATAAAGTAGGAGTTGAAGGTGCATAGAAAAATGAAAATTTGGATCCGGTTTGATTGTAATATCTTTAAATAGGTTCTCATTGGCTTATTTTCCATTATTGTTGCAGGCTCTTGTAAAGAGAATTGGTCCACCTTACAAAAGCAACATCATTCTTTCAGAATATCAAGGTTCATTTTACAAAAATAACATCATTCTTTCGGAATAGAAGGGTCCACCTTACAAAAACAACAATATTCTTTCAGAATAAAAGGGCCCACCTTACAAAAACAACACCATTCTTTCTTTAAAGAGAAATCTGGCAGAATGCATTCTTAAATTTTATATCAGTTTTTATACTTTCAAGAATTGTATATATTTTTTTCCTAAAAATGGTTGACATTAGCTAGATAATAAATGGAATTTAGTATTATTCTTTTAGAATGTATTTATATTGTTCATGTTTGTTATAAGTCATTAAAGACATGTATTGTTGTTTGTCAGAATGAATGTTGCTATTCTTCAACTCATGGTTTAAAAATTTGTTATTCTTCAAAATTTTCATTCAATCAGAATATGTATTCTGTCAAAATTTGTATTCAATCAAAATATTTATTCTATTAGAATATGTATTTTAAACTTTTGGTCCACATTCATCCCTATATCCACACAATACTTAACATAAACATTATAATCTAGCCCTATATTTATATATATATATATATATATATATATATATATATATATATATATATATATATAGATATATATTCGGTTTTCACCTTTTGTATTTTCTTTTTCAAGTTTTTTTTATATTGTTTTTTTTCGTTTATTTTGTATTTTTTTTTTGTTTTTGAATGTTTTTACTATATATTTGAAATTACTAGTGTTTTTTGTTTTTTCTTTTCTTTTTTTTCTTTTTTTATTTTTGAACTAATTATTGGTTCGAATTTTAATGTTTAACAATTAAAAATTTTTTAATCATAAAATTATTAAGGATTATAATATTTTCAGGTCATATGATTTTTGGATCATATCATTTTTGGATTATATCATTTTTGGATCATAAAATTTGAAACCAAATCTTATTGAATCAATATCATTTTTTAATCACGTTGTTTTGGATCAATAATATATTTAATTAAATAAAAAATTTGTTCATAACAAATTTTAGATCATTATATATTTTGAATCATAAATATTTGAATCAAAATAATTTTAGATTGTAACAAATTAAAGATCATAAACATGTGGAATCATAACTTTTTTTTTTTGAATTTTAAATATTTTGAATAATCTCATTTTGGATCATATTATGTTTAATATTTTTTTTAAACAAAAAACTTATAATCTTTTAAAATAAAATTTGGTATCTAAACAACCTTATTTTTCAAAGAGTTCGAAATATACGATATATAATAAACCATCAAAATGATTTTTTAATTTAGAGAATGAAAATTTTCACTTTTTTTTTTTTTTTTTTTTTTTTTTTATATATATTTTTTTTTATAAAAGGCTAGAATCATTTAAACAAAAAGGTTTGTATCCTCACCAATAATATTTTTGAAAATTTTCTCTTACAAAATCACTGAAATAGTATTACGAATAACTTTGTCATTTGTTTTTTTCGAATTTAGATAAATAAAGTGTTATATTTTATAAAAACAAATATATCTTAAATTTAAAATATAAACATTTCAAAATTTATTTAAAAAAATCTTTTTACAAAAATACTCGTATAGTGAGTAAAAGTATTTATTAAATTTTGGAAATATTTTTATTTTTTAGTTTTAAAAATAAAATATTAAAAAATATTATTTTTTTCAAATTTTCATGATTATGTTCATTTAAGAAAGAATTACTTTGAATTTTTTAATTTATTTACAAAGATAATAAAAGTCATGACTAATAAACGAAATAGGTGAAAAAGTTAATTAATCCTTCAATCATATTAGGACCGTGGCATAGGTGATGATCTCTTATTGTTGGCACGTTAGGCTCATCGGTGTGGGTGCGGTTTGGAACCGCGTTTTCTGCCACGTAGACCGGGAACACCTCCCCCAGGGCACGGTTTGATAGCGGCTAAGACCGCAGTGCGGCCATTGAAGACCGTGTCCTCTGATTGGTTGGTCAATTTTGACCGTTGAAGGCTGAAGATTCGTGTAATTTTTTTTACCATTACTCAATCTATATATATATATATATATATATATATATATATATATATATATATATATATATATACATACATACATACTTGTTACCATTTTAACCATTCACCACCTTCACTCCATCTTTAAACAAATATTTTCACAATCTTTTCATCCATTTTTTTTAAAAAATATCTTCTTCCAAAATGCCTACCAAAGAAAAAACACCAGTCAGAAACACCAACACCCCAGTACCTTCATTTGATCAACCGATTTTCTCACCTCTGTTTTACCACTAGGGCGGTATGTTTCCGTATTTTCCACAATGACCAGCGCAACCACTATCACAAACACCACCACTACCACAACCCGACCCAAATTTTAATCCATCTGATTTTTTATCTCAACCTGAGTTTGTTCAACAAACACAAACACAACCAGAAACAATCGTTTCTGATTCTGAACCGGAATTCGTTACAGAGACTCAGCCCACTCGAGCAGCAACTAGAAGAAAAGAGAAGGCGTAGGCAAGATGTTGGGAACCTTTGAAAGCGTTAGTGTTGGCACAATCTTGGATCGATATTTCAGAAGATGCGACGGTTGGAAAAGACCAAAAGCATGAACGCTTTTGGATTCGCGTTTTACACAGTTTCCATAAAGGAATGAACTGTGGAGAATACCGTTCAAAACATCAAGTGTACTCCAAATGGGGGAAGATGAGCAAAGAAGTCATGTTGTTTAATGACTTGTGAAACAACATGAAATGTCAATGGAAAAGTGGAGAAAGCGATGAAGTGATTTTGAAGAAAGTGTTGAAAGTGTATCAAAAAGAAATTCTGAAGGCTTTCAAGTTTCTTGAAGTTTGGAATTTTTTGAAAGATAACAGGAAATGGCTGAGTAGCAAAACATCTGACGAGCATATCGACAATGGTTCAAAACGCAACATAACATCTGAGTCCGCCCACACTACATCAGATGCTCGTGTTCAATTTGATCTAAACGAAGATGAACCTGTTCCAGTTTCACCACCTTCTCGACCATTGGGAAGAGACAAATCAAAAATCAAAGGTAAAGGCAAAGCGTCGAATTCAGATGATTTGAAAGAAATGGGATCCGACATGAAGGGTATAAAAGACAGAATGAACAAGATTTTGAAAATTGCTTATGAAAGAGAGCTTCAGAAACAAAGGGAGAGCGACATGCGAATACTAGCGATGGACACGTCGAATATGACCGGGGCCGAGCTTGAAGTGGTTTTGGCGATGAAGGAGGAAGTGAAAAACCGTTACATCAATCGTGGCTAATTTCTAGTTTTTTTTCAAGTTTTTAATCGTTTCGTGTGTGTGTGTGTTTTTTTAAGTTGTAGGTTTTATGTTTCTACTTTGTTTTTCTAAATTTTTAGGTTTTTTTTTTTAAATTAAGTAATGTATGATATTTGTATTTTTAATTAATGAAATATTATGTTTTTTTTAAAAAAAATAAGTTTTATTAAATTAAAATAGTTAACAAAAAAAAAAAAAAAAAAAAACTAAAAGTGTGGCACCACTCCCTTGGTGTGGCAAGAAACCACACTTGAGTGGTAAAAAATGACATGACGTTTATGTGGCGGGGGAGGGAGTGCGGTTTCGGTGGCACCACACCCTCCAGCCTTAGCTGTCGACGTGAGTACTGAACGGAGGATTTTCATTTGACAGTTAGGCCCTTAAAATCTTTGACCTTTGATTGAATTTCAACAAAAAGATGTGTTATTTATAATACCTCCACCACGTTTTTGATTATTTCCCTCACTTTTTAGATTAAATATCAATCATTCATTTTTACAAATTAGAGGCTAAAAATTGTCATTGCAGTCTTCATCAATTTCTTAATTTTCATCTGATCGTGTGTGTGTGTGTATATATATATATATATATATATATATATATATATATATATATATATATATATATATATACATATTGTGACATCCCCAATTTACGGTCAAAAAAATACCGATTTGTTTATGTTTTATTTGAAAATCAGAGTATCATTTTCAAGAAATATGTTGCAGAATTCATTCCAAAAAATATGATAAGTAAATTATCAAAACATTTTCGAAGAAATGTGTTTTCATTATATTAAAAATGTTGGGATGTCATTGTCAATACAATACATAAGCATAAACAGAAATAGTATAGGCCATACAACATCTATTATTCTAATGGTCTATAATCCATAGATCTCTCATCAGATCATCACTCATGTGCTCTATTGCCACTATCTGTAATACAAGAAACTAAGTGGGTCAGGCTTGGGAGCATGGTGAGCACATAGAGTTTTCAACCCACAATAATTAAGTTTATTAATGTGACAACCGTCAAAATTTGAGTTAGTTCTAGAATAGATAAACTTGGTTGCACGTATAGGCATGACACCTACTAGACTTAGTAACTAGAAGCTAAGTTATAACCTACTAGAAACTTGGAAACAAGTAGAATCAAAGGATAGTGTACCTAGATTTCACATTGGTATGTGAATTCTACAACTACTTAAATGTAATGAGTATCCATATTCGGGTCACTCTTTGACTCGAACACCTTTTCATGAATCATATACACACATCATGCATTTGACCCAGTAGTAGAAATTAGGTCCGAGTCTCGTAGGAACTTAAGTCAAAGTTGAAAACTAGGACTACTATACTTGATTCCTCAATTTCACTTGAATCTCGAAACCACTACATAGAATGCCAATAAGCAGATAAAATAAGTTACAAACACTATTTATAACTATAAAAGAGTTATAATACCATAAGATAAATTTAAGTCTCAAAGATTCTATTGATTTTGATATCCAAAGATTTACAAACTTTCAAAAACCCTAAATACCCTAAAAACCTAAATTTATGAAATTTAACCCTAAAAGTTCTATAAAAATAGTTATGAACCTCATAAAATGATCTTATAATAATTAAAATTATGAAAATGCATTCAAGGAAAATAAAATTTAACTCATTAACATTTACCCTTAATTTATAAATCAAAAATCCAGGTTTTATGAATAAAAACTTGATTTTAGTGCACATTTTATATACAAATTGAGATATTTTATAAAAGAACTTAAATTTTATAAAAGAAAATGAATGAGAAAGGGGTATTATACTCAAAAATTCGGATCCCTCTCTCCACATATCTCTCTCTCACACTCAAAAGGCACACAATACTCATTTTCACTCACACTTCACTCCACTTCTTTACATCTTCGAAGAACGAGTTTTTCTCTCAAAAACACTCTCAAAACCCATTAAATAATAGCCCTTTACCACGAAATTTTGAAGCTTCAAGTGTGTTTCTTTATAAAAAATCAAAGCCAAGGTATGAATTCACAACCATCTTTTATGATTTTACCACTCTTATTTCAAAACATCTTTCATTTCATCTCATTTTCGGATTCTATGCATCTACCATGGCTAGAATCTTCTTTTCTATCTTAATGTTTGTATATTTTCACCGTCACATGTTGCATGTATTAGAAATGGTGAAAATCTATGATCAAACCCATGTTAAGACAATGATTTAAGCCATTCATGTGCATTATACTTCAAAAACCGACTTCTACTTCTCCATCTTCTTCAAACTTGATTTATTTTTGTTAAAATTGTTTTTAGAACATCATGGATGTGTTTTAACACCATTCATGTATGTTAAACAAGGTTGCATATTCATGATCTTAGTGCAAAAATCGATTTTAAGGATCAAAACATCAAACTCATTTTTAAGAGTTCTTGAGAAATAAGATTTTTGTATTTTAATGCATGTATGTAAATTATGATTTTTAAATATATTAGATCTCTGTAAACATGACCATAACATGCATGGATCATGATATCTTTAAAATATTTCAAAAGATTTACTCAAAGAAATTATGAAAACTCACTTTTCTAACCAATCATCATGCATGCAATTTGCCAGATTTCTTTACATGACTTTACACTGCCATATCTCACTCATTTCTTAACCGAAATTCGAGATTATTTTTCTGAAATATAATATTTTGAGTTAGATTTCAAACCTATCTGACCTCACTACAAAATTCTAATATTTCGATTTTTAGCAATTTTTACAAAACTATTGCTTAATTAGCACCTTTTTGTGAATACTAGTTTTGTATTGCATGTTAAAAGATCTTATTCCACACTAAAAATCTAGGAAAAATTAATTTGAGCACTTAACATCATGTATTAAGAGTTACAAGAAGATCGTGATTCAAAAGTCTTTGGAACATGTTGACAAAATTCTCAAAGTAACATCAATAATCTTTACCAAAATCACAAGTATCAAGTTTTCTCTATAATTTATTGAGCCTTTAGGCATGTTTTTCGACATTAAAAACAAGAAAAAAAAAATTCATTGATATTAAATTGTATGAAGATACATTCTGGAAATTTTCAGCTTAATATATGTTTTATTTATTTTTACATGAAAATAATAAGAAAATTGAGTGTTAAAGCATATAAAATACTTTCACTTGTAAATAAATTATGGAAAAATTTGTGGATGACCCTTTAAGTTAATAAACATATCGCATGAAGTTTAATCGATTTTTGTTACTGTTTAGTATGGTTTTGAATTTCCTTCTGTTTAGCTCCTATAAATCATAAAACCACTTTAGAGAATAAAACCACTTTAGAAAATATAAAAACGGTATCTAATAATTTTTTCAGCTTCTACCTTATGTGAAAGACTCATAAAAATATTTTGGGAATTTTGCAAAATGTATATCTATTTTTCATGATTTTTTTTTGAGTTTATAATGGACTAAAAACAGGAAAAATAGTTTTACTAATCCAAAATTCATGAAAATTTACCAAAACACCTTATAATATATTAGGATGCTACATAAAAATTTTGATGATTTTTCTCTTCGTTCGCTATTTTCTTCTATTTTCCCAAGATAATACACTTAAATCCATTTTTATTAGAATAAATGCACAAAAATCACAAAATTGGGTTGAATAGTTTAGAAATTCATTTTTATATTTTTCCCAGCTTAAGAATGTTAAATAACAGTGTTACAAAAATTTTGGGTAATTTTGGAAACTATTTTCTATTTATCCTCATTTTTATTAATTAGAATAAATGCACAAAACTCATAAAATTGGGTTAAATAGTTTATAAATCCAATTTTATATTGTTCCTAGCTTAAGTATGTTTAATAACAGTATCACAAAAAGTTTGGTAATTTTCCTTAACTGTTTAATAATTATTCACAAATTAATGCTTATTTAAGTGAATAAAACAAAGAAAATATATAAACTATTTGGAAACCAACTTTTATATTTACCCAGCTTTTATGTATGTAATAAGACTTGTAAAAAAACTTGGTGAATTTTTGAAACTGTTTTCTATTTATTTCTATTTTTATAGAATAAATACACAAAAATCAGAAAATTATGTTAAACTTTTTGAAAACACATATTATTATTTTCCCAGATTATGTACACTGTAAAACCGTTACACAAAAATTATAAGATTTTTTCATGATAATTTACAAATTTTCCATGATTTTATGATTATTCAAGGAATTAAATAGTGAAAAATAGTAAGACAAATCAAAATTTCAAAAAACAAAATATCTTAAGGTCTTTGACGTCAATTGAAACTGAAATACAAAGTTTGGAAAAGTTTAGAACTAAATTGATTCTGTTTTAGATTATTTAATCATTGGAACACCTCTTAAAATGTTAAGTATTAACATTTCAATAATGAGAATTTTTCCACTTAAATTGATTCATAGAAATCTAAATTTCATAGAAAAATGTTTGTAACTTATCAATATTAAATTTTGACACAATATTGGCATAATTCTATTGTAGTAATAAGTATACTAGTGGTAGATTTCGATTAGAGACTCATTAGTGTGTACCATTATTGTAGGAATCGGTAGTGGTACAAGTGGAATATAGTTCATGGCACCATTTGCATCATCTCAATGTATTGTGAGTATTCACGACTTCCCTTATTTTCAGTTTTTAAATGTTTTGAGGTGGAAAAGCATGTCCTAAACTATTTATGTTCCTTGTATTTAATTGACTCGTATAAACTTGGTTGCTATAGTTTGCATATTGTGAGTACTCAAGACTCCCCCTATTTTCGGTTTTTAAATGTTTTGGGGTGGAAAAACATTTCCTAAACTATTTATGTTCGTTGTATTTAATTGACTCGTATAAACTAGATTACTATATTTTGCATATTGTGAGTATTCATGACTTCCCCTATTTTCGATTTTAAATGTTTTGGGGTGGAAAAGCATGTCCTAAACTATTTATGTTCATTGTATTTAATTGACTCGTATAAACTTGGTTGCTATATTTTGCATATTGTGAGTATTCACGCATTCTCCTATTTTTGGTTTTTATGTTTTGGGGTGGAAAAACATGTCTGAAAAACTATTATTCGTTCGTTGTATTTAAATTGATTTGTATCAAACTTGATTGCTATATTTTGATATATCTCTCTATGTATGTCTATGCCACACGAAACATGAGGCCTTATCGTCTTAAGTTCCTTCCCTTACACTTTACTCCAACCATTAACTCTTTGAGCCAATGGTCATTATAGATAGCGCTATTAGGAATTGACAACTCCTCACTTGCCCGATTGCTTGAGTGCATGATACCATATTAATCTATGGAACGATAAGCATAGATCTTGATAGGGCATCAGTCATAGGCTTGGTTGGGAACTCATTGTTTGCTTATATACATACTACCTTGCTTATTAATTATAACAATGAACTTTGTTTTTCATTATAGCAATAAACTTTGTTTCTCACTATAACAACGAACTTTTGTTACTAGAAACTTATTTATGTGTCTTAGCAATGAAATTTTTTGCTTATTATAGCAATGAAAGTTGTTTACTCATTTTAGTAAAAAACTTTATTTCCCATGAGAATATGAACGTTTCATCTCATTTGGGCAACATATTTTATCTCTCATAATGACAACGAACTTTGTTTATGCAAACCTATTACTCATTTTTGCAATATATTTCTATCTATGGAAACTTTATTACTCTCTTTAGAAACGAACTTCTATTCATGAAAACTAATTACTTATTTTAGCAATGAACATTTGTACATGGAAACTGTTATTAACATTCTGTTTATCATGATTTCAAACTATATTATGTTATAAACTTGTGAGTACTCACCAACTATTTTTATAGTTGATGCTCGTTTTACATGCTTTTTTCAGGAATCATCTAGTAAGAGGCACGTAGAGACACTTTACTTTTAGGAGCACTTGCATGTTTTGTATTTTAGTTTACATTGTAATTTCTTTTAAAAATTTGTTCAAACTCATTGTAAATTTGTAATGATTTTAAATACTATGGTTGGTGTTGTGTTTTAACTTTTGCTATGAGACCGTTTGCACTGCCACGCCTCGTGTTTCCGCTTTAGCGGGGTGTGACAATTAATTTCATCAATTAAACCAACCCGATTACCCGTTCTCGTTATCCTCACTTTCTGTCCCTAAAGCATCTAAATTAAGGGACCTAGCCTAAGGATTTTCGTCGGGATGGACAACACTGCTTAGGGGATTCCTTAGCAATTTATGTCAAAAAATCAACCTTGAGGGGGATGGAGTACACCTGGTCAACACGTAGTTCAAAAACACATATAGGTTGCGAGCCTAGCAACGTTCCACTAGATTGTCTAAAATAGCCTGTGGTCGTCATCTATACTTCGCTAAATGACTGAATCAGCTTAAACATCGAGGTCTCTCATCATTTATTTCATCATATATATCATCTACCCATGTTTACCCATCATAATTATAGGTATAAAATACATATACAATTTAAATCGAATAAAACATGTATATTTTGTTCATCCAGCATAGATATCAAGAACACATAAAATATGTACACATTGCACGTAGTTTATATTAAATACTTCATATCTATGTGTAAGATGAAAGTAACTATTCACTTCCTTGTTAAAATGATGACTCCAAACTCGGGCAACGCTTCGCTTCTAACGATTGTATTTTCCTTCGACAAAACCTAGTATCATTATCACTAGATTTTATTCTAATATTTATAGCAACAAATTATTAGTCTAGATTTATCATTAACTCAAGGTCTGCGAGCAATATTGTCTTTCTTGTATTATATAAGTGTTAAACAATACTTTTCAACTACTATGTACAGACAGGGGTCAGACTTGAAACAACAGAGGGTAGGACCATTTTGGCATTAAAACTGTTCCAAAATCCAACAACCCTATGCGACCCTTCAAACCAAATTCTCCGTACCATGAGCAGTTAATAGGTATTATAACAACACTTTGTATGAATTATAATACTCAACACATATATTTATTATAGGTTCATAATAACGATAATGAGCGTAAACATAAGTTATACTAAAAGTAGGGTAAACATAGCTCACTTACAAGGGATTTAGCTAGGAGCTGGGCTCTGTAGGGGCAGAACTTCTGAGCTGAAAGCTCCTCTTCTCGGAGCCTTGTGGCGCTCTGGGCTTCGCCTCTAATACTTGGGAAGTGCTAGGGAATGGTAGGGGTTAAGGAGGGTATTTGATAAAGAAAGAATGGGAAAGGTGTGAGAAAATGGGGTGATCTACGCCTCTATTTATAGGTTGAGAAATGGGAGTATGCGGGGCGTATCTTTGGAGTAGGCTAGGCGTGCAAAGTCCTACGATGGGCGTACACGGGACATGTGTCGCAAACCGATGCGAAGCCGTGGATTCTAGGGTACATACTCTTAAAATATCTTCCAGTGTTTGAATCGTCCTTTCGCTCTGACCATCATTCTGCAGATGGTAGGTTATACTTCAACACAACTTCGCACCCATTTCCTCTTGTACACTCTTCCAAAATCTTGATGTGAAACGAATGTCACGATTCGATACGATTGTTAATGGAATATCGTGAAGTTTTACTATCTCCTTCACGTACATTTGCAAGCTTATCCATATACCATCTCTCATTGGCTGCTATGATGTGTGCCATCTTTGTGAATCGATCCATGACTACCCAAATCATGTCGAGACCGTTCTTCGTCCTGGGCAGTTTAGTCACAAAATCCATGGTGATGTCTTCCCATTTACCCATGGATACAAGTAAAGGTTTTAAACTCCCATATGGTTTCTGATGTTGTGCTTTAACGGTCGCACATGTTACACAATCTGCCACATACTTTGCAACATCGAGCTTCATCTTCGGCCACCACCAGTAAGGTTTCAGATCCCTATACATCTTAGTGCCGCCATGATGAATTGAGTACATGATTCTTGTGAGCTTCTTCCATCATAAGGTCTCTTATTCCTCCCATATTAGGCACCCAAATTCTATCTTTGAATACCTTCAATTGTTGACTATTTGTACCGAATACCAACATTTTCCTTAAACATTCTTCCTTTCGGTCATTTTTCTCCAAAGCTTTTTTCTGAGTTTTCTTAATGCTTTCCACAGTTGTTGAGACAATTGCTATTCTTAAAGCTCTTGGCCTCTTCCTTTCCAGGTTTACCTTTGACTTAGAGCACACTACTAGAAAAGAGACCTTTAATGACACGCTGTTTACGACACACACTGATTAATGATACGCAAAAAGGCGTGCCCTAAAAATAATGTCAGATCTTTAGAAATTTGAAGAATTTAGGACGCTCATTTTTGCGTGCCCTACAATTAGTGTCTCACAAAAAAAAAAAAAAAACATGGAGGGCGCTTATTATAAAATGTGCGTCTTCTAAACATGTCGTTTTATAATTTTTTTAATGAAACGCACGTTTTAATAGTCAGGGAGAAATGACATCCCAAAAATTAAACCCCCCGCTTATTTGCTCCTCTCTCAGTCTCCCTTGTTCCCTCTACTGATGCCTCCACCTTCTTCCATCGATGCTAATCTTTGAATTAGCTAGAAAGAAACCCTAAGGCCTTCATCTTCACCTACATCCAGCACCTCCAACCTTTCTTTGTTCGTCCAACACAACTTGGGCTTTAATCTGCAAGAAAACATCCAACTACATCCTCTACACGAAAAAAAAACATAATTGGCAGCCACATGTTGACGTCAGGTAACCTTGAGATGAAAGCCTCATTTTGATGTAGAGATCCCCTTGGGCTCTTATGTTAGGGTCGATTTCACATATATTTAGTTCTTACATCCCCTCTAACCAAACCCTTAACATCCCAAAATAACCCTAATCTCCCGTTCCTTCCTCTTAGTGGCTAGAGAGGGAGTTGTTCAAGTTTTTGTGTAGGGCTGTCGGATTTTTTAGTCACCTTCGAGGGAGAAGACGGAAGAGGACCTCAAGAAAAACTTTGCTCCAGCCTAAGGTATCGATTCCTGTTCTTTTCTTCTCCTTCTTTTTTGTTTTTTACGTCAAGCACCACCTACCGTCGTGGCCGGCAGCCTTGGCTACCGACGTGTTTCTCTACCACCACCCACAACCGTTAGGTGGTTGTGGTTGTATGTGTGGGTGTTGTTATGTGTATGGTATGCAGATTCATATCCTGACTCTAATTACCTTAAAAGTAATAAATAAATTAATAATTTTGTTGATTTTCAATGTCTGCAGTTAGGCGTTCATGTCTCTTGCAGCAAAATTCCCATTTTAAACAAGCATAGATGAGACACGCTGCCAAAATGGGACCCTCAAACTGGTTGAAGAGCCGATTGAATCCATAGTAGAAAAACACAACAGAACATCGGAATCACTGATTCTATCTCAAGATTCCCTTGATTCTTGTACAATTCAAGTTGTTGATGAAATTAGAATCAAATACTAACACATCTACTTCTATTTCTTTAGCATGAAATGTCCACTTTCAGCTCCTGCGAAACCTTCAAAGCCCAGGATACCAAGGTTAGCAGGTGTTTCTTGTTTGATTTCTCAAAAGATATGTGACTAACAAAGCAATATCTGACCTTGTTCAAAAGTCGGTTCTACCCCTGTGGCCAAGACAAGACAAGTTTCTACCAAGTATATGACAACTCCAAGGAACAAAAAGTTTCTCGCAAATCCTAACTCCTGTCGAAGTGTGCCAAATCCAAATGAAGATGATGGTGAAGAAAATGCTATGAATCCCCAAGATAATAACAGGTACTAAAAAACTTGTAATTTCTGCCTTAACAACTTGCAAATCCTAACTCCTATATTTTTTTTTAGTTTCTCTTTTGGTTCTCATCACAATGCTTATAATTTTTATGCACTCAGACTTAACAATCAACCATTGGACAATAAGATTCTTGGCAAGGAGACACTTAAAAAGAATAAGGTTAGATTCTCTACTTACTTTCTTTTTTTCAAACAAAATCAATTTTCAAATAGTATAGTAGCTTTTAGTTTCTAATAGCTTATAACTTTGGATATGTAGGCTTACAACTGATGTAAGCAATTGTTTTTGCAATTTAAGTTTTACTTTACTTCATAATTGATCTTTTTCTTTAATCCTTTATTGGTTTCTTACAGGAAAGAGGGATTCTTAAAGAAAGTTAACATGCTCAATAAACTATTCAGTTATGACAACATGAACACCGCCAGGTCACAATACATACATGATGTTGAAATACTAAAAACACCCCTGAGTGGTCCCTTGGTTTTGAGTTGTTAGGAGGAGAAAGTATATCTTCATTGCCTATTAAGTCAGGATACCATAATACAAGTAATATATCTTTTCAACAACAAAATGAAGCAAATTCAAAGGAGGTGAATTACACTTCTCCTGAACGCTTAAATACAACAGCCACAAAAATCTCAAGGATTTTCACATATGAATTAGATAATAGATAGCATTACAATTGCTGTAAGTTATTATTAATATTAATATAATATAATAAACAATGCAGGATTTTTTATGACCGGCTGGCGAGAGACCATGGGAGTATTGACCTTGAATGGTTGCAGGATGTACCACCAGATAAGGCAAAGTAAGTGGTGGAGAGTAAATGACCATTTTACCCTTACAATCCAACAAACATATTTTACAATATTGATCTTATGTACAATATGTACTGATCCATAGATTATTGAAAGAAACATACGCCTCAAGATTCAATAGAGTCCAGATTATGCAGAAGAGTAAAAAAACCTCTTAATAGACTTACTTATCATGTTATTTTGATTAAGAATTTATGTGTTTAATTAAGGCTAAAATGATTGTGTATTTACAGGCCTGATTTTGAAGCTGGATATCAGGACTTCAAAAGGCAACTTGATAATTATGAAAAGGTAGTTTTTTAATCAAGAAAATGTGACCCACAAAAAAAGAAAGTATATAGCTTTCCAGATTAAGTAAAAATGAAACTGCGTCTAAATCTTTAAGTGTGTTGTTTGTAGATGTATGAGCTAGTGAGTGAAGGGTCAAGGTGGACAGATACAAGTAAGTTGTTTTCATGTTTGTTTTACAATTCATAGTGGCATATTTTTTATGTTTTTATTTCTATAATTCTTTTCAAGATAAATTAACCATCTTTTCTTATTAACTCCTTGACAAATGATGAGGATTGTGGCTATCTTCCTCATCATTTTTCTTTTTGTAACAAATAAATGTTTTTTTTTCTTATGTGGCTCGTTCATCTGACATCTTGACTAATGTCCTTGGCATTCCCGTGTATGATTTAATCTCTCATAAACAATTTTGCATTCATATAATCTTCATGCTTTTGGATGAGATCTTTGATATGATAACAACACATGTTTCTTAATTCCCTACTTGATGCATATTAACAGAACACATGATTCTTAGATTGATATTCTTATTTTATATATTTATTATGCTACAAATTATATCACCATGATTTCCCATTTCTAGGTGATATTAAATTCTGTGAAATCATATAAAGAGGTCCTTCCTGTATGTTGTTTGATTTTTAATGAGTACCATTATGATTGCATTGCAGATGGGAATGTGCATTTCTGTTTTCAATTCTCTTGGGCAGCATTTGCTACTTTGGAAGGTGGTTATTGCCTTATCTTCACCTCTCTTCTTTTACCATATCTATACAAACAAATCATATTTGATTTAATTTGTTAACTTTTTCATTTAGCTTTCATATAATAAAGTAAAATGCAAAAATAACGACATGCTTTCATGAAATGGTTATACAAAAGATATGCAAAAAAAGGTCACCCTTTTTATATTTTGATGTAGCTAGCAAGTTATTGGGGGCAGTTAATAAGGGTATGCAATTGCATACCCTTGACTTTTTACAAGAACTACTGATTATTTATGTTTCAAAAAAATTATATAGAGTAATTAATAGGCCGCATACCCTCATCAAAATACTTGAATACCCTGGAAACAAGGCAGTAGTTTACAGACAATTGTGCCTTTTACCATAGCATTAGTCTACTATACCATAGCATTACTCAATTGTGCACTAAACTATAATTTTTTATTTATTAACAATGCCCTTTGTTAACTTTATAAGTTATGTTAACTTGTAAACATATAATGTTTAACAATGTACAATATTAGCAAACAAATATATATTTCTTATAAAATAAAAAACAATAAAAAATAAACATCGTATATTCTCTGCATTATTAGCATTAGTCTACTATACCTAAAGATCTTCGTACTAAGGTACATACCTTACACAATTTTTTTTATTATTTTTATTTTATGATTTTCACGTTAATAATTTTAGTTTTACTAAGTGTATTAAGATATTGTAGGATGCAGTAGCGTGGCTTGAATACTTTGAGTCCAAAGCCCTTGAACAGCAAGAAGCTGCACGCAATGGTACCCAAAAGCCTGATGCCTCTATATCTAGCAAAGGCCATCTAAGGTAAGCATAGGCTATTGGAATCAGGAAAGAAATGGAATAGTTCATTCCAGGATACTGAAGTTTTTTTATTGGGTTATATATATATATATATATATATATATATATATATATATATATATATATATATATATATATATATATATATATATATATATATATATATATATATATATATATCCGTTGAATACAATAACGAAATCAATGTTTTTCATAATTATCTTGCTCATTTTTCATGGCCATATTTTGGTCTATTGTATGTGTGGTTCAAAAAAGCCAGGAATGGCTCGTATGTTCTTATGTTCAAGGTCTTCAAGAATGGCTCGTACGTTCTTATGCATAAGACAAATTCATTCTGGAATCTTCTTTATTTAACTCAATGAATTAAAACTCATAATTTAATTTTTTTGATCATGTCGCAGGCAAAATTAATTATTCAGGGATGTTAAACCATCAACATCTTGTGAAATTAATCAGCTACTGTTTAGAAGATGATCACAGCCTGTTGGTATACGAGTTCATGTCTAGAGGGAGCTTGGAAAATCATCTTTTCAGAAGTAAGTTTTCACCATTTTTTATCCAAATTGGGAAATTTTCCATCATTAATGAATCTTATGATCTGTTTATTATAACAGGAAGTTCTTATTTTCAACCTCTCTCATGGAACCTACAAATTAAAGTCGCTTTAGGTGCTGCGAAAGTCGCTTTAGGTGCTGGAAAAGGTACGAAAGATATTTTTCTTTTTTTGGAGAAAGAAATGGAATTGGAAAGATTGATCTTTTTGTGTATGTCTCTATGTATTGCATATGTTTCTTGAAAGGATTTTTTTTATCTGATGAGTTGCTCCCTTTATGAGTAATATAAAGGAAGCTAATCAATGCATCAAGTATCTTCTTGAAATGGTAATATAAAGGAATCGATTTGATAATTGAGTTTTTTTTTGGTCTGTTTTGCTTCATAACTTGAAATTGAGTATTTTTTTTACGTCAAAATGATTTTTTTAGATTGTTAATCGGTGCAAATTGTTTCCTTTTTAGGGGCTTGGTAATTGAGATAAGAGTTGGGGATATGTGAATCAATCTAAAGGCCCCACATATTAGATACTTGACAAATCACCAAAGAATGAAGTTTTACTGAAAGAAACCCTCAATACGGCCTAACAAAATGTAAAAGCCTAACCTATAATTGAAAAGGTATGATCCTCTCTCTCTCTCTCTCACACACACACATACATGCATATCAGTATCAGTGTATTACAATACTTCCTTGTATATATGTATACAGGCCAAGGTCATACACATCTAGCACTGCAATTGAAACAAAACGAAATGTTGGAGGTGGCCATAAGAAAAGGTAAGCAAAGGGTAATTTGGTATTTGTTGCTGCTATTGTGTATTACAATACTTCCTTGTATATATGTATAAAGTTTGTTCTTATTCAGATTTGCCTTTTACCCTTGATTTCCTTATTGAGGCATTGTACTTTGAAACTGTTAATTCTTACCTTTTGTCCATGTCGGATCCACTAGGAACAAGAAAAACACAAACAATTCTTGGGCTTCTTAGTGCCATATTACATACCAACTGAGTATCTAAGTCTCTTAGTAACTTTGTAAGACATTGATTACTTGAGGTTATTTTAGTAACATTGTAAGAGATTGATTACTTGAGGGTACTTATGGTATATAATGTTATATTCTTTTGTTAACACTATCCTTAGTGAAATGAATTATCTTTATTGTTTATGGTATTTTATTTTGTATTATGAGACTTTTAATGTATTATTTAATTTGAAAATTAGTAAATCTATCAAAAATATATAGTTTTAAAAATATTTAAAATTATGACACGTAAAAATGCGTGTCGTCTTCTTTTATGACACGGGCTTCCTTGATACGCACTGCGTGTGATAAACACGCGCGTCGTAAGGTTACGACACACAAATGCGTGTCGTCTTTCTTGATGAAAGAGCCTTCCTTGATACGCGTTGTGTGTCATAACTGCATGTCGTAAATGTGTGTCATAAATGTGCGTCATAAATAGACGACGCGCAAAAGCGTGTCGTCTCTCGTTATGATAGGGCCTTCCTTGACACGCATTTGCGCGTCGTCTAAGCATTTTACGACACACATTGTGCTTCGTAAAAGACTGTTTTTCTATTAGTGGCATCAACTACGAGATTTGCTTTACCAGGGTGGTAAAGTATCTCGCAGTCGTAATCCTTGAGTAACTCTCTCCAGCGTCGTTGCCTCATATTCAATTCCTTTTGATCAAAGAGACACTGGAGACTTTTATGATCAATGAAGAGTTTTCACTATGTGCCATAAAGATAATGCCTCCATATCTTTAATGTGAATACTACCGCTGGCTACTCCATATCATGAGTGGGGTAGTTCTTCTCATGGTCTTTCAATTGTTGAGATGCATATGCTATCACTTTATCTCTCTCGGTCAGAACACAACTTAACCTAACTCCATATGCATTGTTATAGAATGCAAAGTCTTCAACTCTGTCAGGTAAAGAAATAATTGGATCTTCATACAACTTCTTCTTTAATTTCTCAAATGCTTATTCATGTTTCTAGCTCCATGTATATCTAGCTCCTTTATGGGTCAAAGTTGTCAATGGAGTAGCTATCGAAGAAAAAGCCTTGGATAAACCTTTGGTAATATCCAGCTAATCCCAAAAGGCTTCGGATCTCAGTGGGACTTTTTGGTCGTTCCCATTTCATCACAACTTCAATCTTTTTTGGGTCAACCATTATTCTTTCTTGTTTAACCACATGATCCAAGAATTGGACTTCTCAAATCCAAAAATCACATTTGGAGAACTTTGCATACAACTTCTCCTTCTTCAAAATTTATAATACTTCTCGCAGGTGCTTGTCATGCTCCTGATGGCTCTTTGAGTAAATTAGAATGCCATTTATGAAAACTATCACAGATTTATCGAGGAGTGGTTTACAACCCTTGTTCATCAAATCCATAAATGTTGATGGAGCATTGGTTAGTCCACATGACATAACCAAGAACTCATAGTGTCTGTATCTTGTTCTAAATGCGGTCTTCTCAATATCTTGGTCTCTCACCTTCAACTGATGATATCCTGACTTAAGATCGATCTTTGAGAAATAGCTCGAACCTTGTAGTTCATCGAACAGGTCATCAATCCTGGGCAATAGATACTTGTTTTTCACTATTGCATTGTTTAGCTCTCTATAGTCTATGCACATCATCATGCTTCAATTCTTCTTCTTCACACATAACACCGGAGCTACCCAGGGTGATGAACTTAGTCTGATGAAACCATTTTCCAATAATTCCTGAAGATGCATCATAAGCTCCTTCATCTATGTCGGTGCTAACCGGTATGGTGCTTTTGCTATTGGTGTTGATCCTGGCAATAAGTCTATTCGAAAATCCACTTGTCTATCAGGGGGCAATCCATAAAGGTATTCGGGAAAGACTTCCGGATAGTGTCACACCACTAGTATTATTTGTATCTATAACGCCTGTAGATCCGGGCTAATAAATTTAGAGATAATAGGGATCGAAAATGAATTTTCGACAAAAGATTATGTAGAATAAATAATCTTAACCAAGTTGTAGAATATGTATCAAGGGTTCCGTACATATAAAGAACGCCGAAATCCGAGTTATAAAGAAGAAGTTATGACCCGTTGAAGTTTCGCAGCGGAGCCAGCACAATACTGAGAAGCATAAATAGTGAATTCACGATAGAGCGAGTTTTAGCCTTAGCGACCTAAACAAAAGTCGTAGAATACATTAAACCGAGAGCGTCCATAAAAAAGAACGCCCAAATCTAACTTCGTATGAGGAAGTTATGATTTTTTGAAGTTTTGGCTTAATAGTGTACAACCCGAAGTTCGAATATTAGATCGAGTGGTATTAGCCGACCCAACCTAAACGAGAATCGAAGATCTCGTTAATAGTAGCGTAACGATAAAAAGAAAGACGAAAATGGACGTCGGATGAAGAAGTTATGAATTTTAACAGACCAATCATGTCCCGGCTTGTTAAAAATATAAAATTTAAAATTAAGTCAAAATTAGACGACAAAGTCTACACGAAAGTTGTAGATTACGTTCCCGCCTATGTGTGGATATAAAGAGCATCGAAAACGGAGCTCGTATGCGAAAGTTATGATTTTTAGAAGTCGGAAAGTGAATTTGCAAAGCTTGTTGCTCGATCGATGACGTGGCACAATCTGGACCATCCATCATTGATCAAACCTCGCTTCGGATCACGCCACATAGCCCCTCGCATTATGCCCCACGTACTAAGTTCGGTACGCCCCGCGTACCTTCGGGTCTATCCTTCCGAAGCTAGTGCGAGCTGGCAGCCTTATCCAAGGAACGCCCAACGTACCTCCTCGGTACGCCTAGCGTAATCCGAGATGCTAGCATCTATAAAAAGGGTGCGAACTCTTCCGAAAATTTCACACCTTTCTTCACTCTCTCTCTAAGATCTTTCTCTCTTTAGGGTTTTAAACCCCCCCTAAAGTCTAGGTGAAGCCCTAACACCAAAAGGAAGCCCCGAGGCTCCCAGAGTCCCGAGAAAAAGGGTCTTTCGGTTTAAGTGAGCTACGCCTACGCAATTTTTAATATAGCTTTCAAACAATTAAAGTAATAGCTATTATTATGAGTTATATAGAGTGTTGGTTAACACTTATATAATAATAATAATAATAGCTAGACTATTAATTAGTCACGGTTAACGATAGACTAAACCCTAGTGGTAATGATACTAGGTTTCGTCGAAGGAAATTGTTTTGAGATAACGAAGTGTTGTCCGAGTGCCGAGTCACCACCTTATCAGGTGAGCGCATAGTTACTTTCATCTTACACATAGACATGAAGTATTTTATATAAACTACGTGCTATGTGTACATATTATCTGAGTACTTGTTGTCTATGCTGGATGAATGATTTTTTACACGTTTTAAATGATTTAAACTGCATATGTATTTTATATATACAAAAATGTTGGGGTAAAACATGGGTAGATGTAATAGATGAAATAAGAGTTGGATGATGACTTGAGAGGTGATATAGACCATGAGGTGACAGTGAGAGGTTAACGATGTGAGAAGCCTTTCCCAAATGATGGCCCCATCATTCAGCAGAGTATGGATGACAACCACGGACTATTCTAGACAATCCAGTGGAACACTAGCAGGCTCGCAACCTGTAGGTGTTGTGAACGATGTGTTCACCGGTGTAGTCTAAAAAACCCATTGACATGTATTGCGAGTGGATTCTTGGAAACGATACTCTCGATAAACGAGATACCCTGGTAGATGCGCCTAAAGGACTCTACCGACAGAAGCGCCTAATAGAGAACCTCATAACCCCGACTGATGCACCTAAAGGACAATATTGGCAGATGCGCCTCGTAGAGAATGTCACAATTTTGGTAGTTGCGCCTAAGTGAAAGAACTAGAAGATGTGCTTGACAAATGTGTCATTGACAATGATAGAATTCGTACCTATTCCTTAGTATAATCCTTAGGAATAAATGAACAATAAATAGCTGATTCTTGGGGTAGATCCTTAAGAATAAAGAAGATAATGGGGATGGGTAATTGGGTTAACTATTTGACGATTATGTTGGATTAGTGTCTAAGTCCATAACTATTTTGGTATGTAATTGACCCGATGGTGCATGGTCCTTTTGGGTTGCCTTCACCACAGCAACTTGATATGATGAATTATGGAGAGAGAAGATTAATTATGATTTATTAATATATTATGAGAATAATATAATAAAGGAGAAATCATATTGTTTAATTAATATTAGTCAAGAATTAATTGATAATTAATTTTGTGGCTAAAAGAGATTAATTAAACTTAAGGGACTGGAACTATAATTATAAGATAATTGCATTTGGGATATGGATTACCTTGGAATAATAGGTTGGACGAATTCTATGGGGAAACCCATTAGAAATCGTCCAAGGGATATTCTAAAAGGGTCCATGGGCTGCTTAGGTCTTAAGCAGTCAGATTAGGGTTTCCTAGTTGAAAACCCTAATAGCCTACATGTATATATAGTACCCTTAAGCCCCAAAAACGTGGCTATGAGTTTCACTAGGGTTTCTAGACGTTTTGGGCAGCCTCCTCTCTCTTTATTCTTCATCCTCTTGCTCTTGGTGTTTGGAGCCATTAGAGGAGTGACAATTATGACTCTAAGCTTTCTAAAGTCATTACAAGGAGGATTTGAGATTGTTATTGCTACATTACAATCAAAGGTAATTCTCTAAACCCTAATTTCAGTTTATAATATGTTAGATCTAAGATTGTAAGTCTTGGATACATTGCATGTACAATAGAGAAACCTAGATCCAAACATTAGGGTTTGCATGAGCACATAGGATGTTCTTATGGCTAAAACCCATCAGATTAAACATAATAATTATATTATATTGGGTTGAAAACCCTATGTACTCACCAGGTTTCCCAACCTGACCCACTCAGTTTATTTGTATCACAGGTGTCGATATGAAGTTACATTACACTGAGAGATTAAGGAGATATAAATCACTAGTGTAAATGAATGTAAGATCTGTTTATGCTTATGTTTCTGTATTGATGATGACATCCCAAATGCTTTAAAATGAATAAAATACATTTCTTCGGAAATGCTTTGAAAACGTATTTATCGTGTTTTACTAGGAACAAATTCCACAACATTTTTATTCAAAGAGGTACTCTGATTTTCATAAAGCATAAAAAAATCGGTCTTTTCTAGCCATAAAAATGGGGATGTCACAGTATCTCCTTCTTCTCCTTCTTTGCATCGATCGCAAATACCAAGTATGATGTGCATCCTTTGTACAAACATTTTTTTGGCTTTCATCAGGGAAATGATTCCAAAATTCACTCTAAGTTTGTCCCCGTACACCATAAACGACTCTTTTCCAGGCGGGTTTACTCTCACCATCTTCTTTCTGCATAGTATCTCAGCATCGTTAGCACTAAGCCAATCCATTCCTAGTACGATGTCGAAATCGTTTAACTCAATGGGCAACAACTCCTCATGTAATTTATTCCCGTTCAAGTCGATGACGATGTTTTTAATGCAATCTCTAACAGGTATGAATTTGCCACTGGCAAGTTCTATAGCTAGAGCATTATCAAGTTTATCTACAGGCAATGTTAGCCCTCCACCAATTTAATGGGATATAAAGGAGTAATTTACTCCAGAGTCAAACAATATAATGGCAGGTAATCCATTTACACGACAAGTACCTGAAGCAACATCTGATGTATCCTTTGCTGCTTCCAGGTCATCTGGAATGATGTTGCCTTTGGCCTCAGGGGAACATTTGGCCTTTCTGCCTTTTTCTTCTTTGGGCATTCCTTTACAATATTCCCTTCTTCGTTACATCCATAACACACCCTCTTGATGGATTTACACTCATTAGCGAAATGCCCAGTCTTCCGACACTTGTAACAAGTCACCTCCCCGTCATTTTTTTCCAAAGTGCTACTTTTTGCACTGCTCACACCATCTTGCTTCACCACCTACTCCTCCTCTGAACTTCTTAGAACCAAACTTTGAGAATTTTCTTTTCCTGTTGGACCTTTAAGATCCATACAACTTCTTTTTCTCTCATACCTCAGCTCTCTCCAAACCCTTCTCCCTTATCTGGGTCTCAACATTCTTAGCTGCCCAGATGGTGGCTTTCAAGGCAGTTGCTTGTTTGACCATCAGACCAAAGTCTGCTGGTAATCCATTAGCAAACTTGTTGACCTTGGAGATTTCAGTTGGAACTAGGTAAGGAACAAGCTTCATTTTCTCTGTAAAACTTGCAGCATACTCGGTGACGCTTATTCTTACCTTTTTTAGGTTCTGAAACTCGTTATTAATCTCCAGTAGATCCTACTAAGATCAGTACTACATTTTTAGTTGCACCAAAAAGTCTTCCCAATACATCTTGCTAGCTTCTCCCTTGGGCATGGTATCAGCTAGTAGCTTCCACCAGCTCAGTACCACTGACTTTAACATTGTAACCACGAGAGCAGTCTTCTGTTTGTTGCTGCAGTTACAACTATCAAACATCATCTCCATCTCGGAGATCCAATCCATGACTTCCGCCGGTGTTGGGCTTCCAGAAAGACTCGTTGGTTTGCATGCCATGAAGTCCTTGTACTTTCAACCTTGTCGATTTTTTCCTCCACTGGGGTGGTTTCTTCTACCCATTTATGGCTCAACTTGACTGACATTCTGGCTATAATTTCCTTCATTTGATTGTTCAATGTTCAGCTCAGGCTGTATGACGGGTATAGTAGGTTCATCCCTATTTTGTTGACGTAGACGCCTTATCTCTTCTATCTAACGATCCAACATCATTTGCTTCATCACTTGTACTCCTGCCAATGTGATTGGCTCGGGTGCAGTTGCTACCTCTGGTGCATGCTCAATCACATGTCACTGATTAGCAATAACATTTCCATTAGCGTTTCCGAATCCGCTTCTGGTTCTTGCCATGTTGATCTATACACCTATTGGATTAGTGTCTAAGTCCATAACTATAATTGGTATGTACTTGACCCGACTTGGCATGGTCCATTTGGGTTGCATGGCATCGGAACATTTGGATAGACCATTTGTGAGGAGAGGACATTTGTGACATATTAATATATTATAAGCTCTAAAATATTAATATGAAATCATGTTATTTAATTATTATTGATCAATAATTAATTTGGACTTAATTTAGTGATAAAAAAGAGACTAATTAAATATATGGGGATTGATTGTGTAAATCATTCATTCTTATATATGTGGACTTATGATCCATGATTCCTTATGTTGGGTTTAACCCATGTGGTGATCCATCGATACTCCATGGGGGTTAAAACCCTTGGAGCATAAGGAATGGGTAAAGTCATTGGTTACATGGTGTAACCCCAATGTGCACACTATATAAGGACCCCTTTAGTTCAACAAATTGGCACTAGTGAGACATATATGAGGGCTAGCCGATTTTGAGCATGAGTGTCTTCTTCTCATGGTTATTACATGTGTTAGTGATGTTGTGTGAACCATTAGAGGTGACACACTTGGGGAACTAGGCTCTCGAGCTACATGGAGTCAAGCTACATCAACAAGGTATGTATTTCTATCTAGTTTATTACCCAAGTATCAATGTTTTGTATGCTAGTTTGGGTAATACCTTGGAATATTCATATTTTCATGTATAATAGAGAAAAAATAGATCCAAGGTATTTAGGGTTGCATGTACACTTAGGAGTGTTAGAATGCTGATAACCCAACAACACCAAGGTAGGTGAATTTAGATCTTTATTTATGATAGACGTTTAATCCTCCTTGTTTCTCTGAAAAGTTACATGCCAGTTCTAATATCATAGTCAAAAGCTTAGAAATTGGAACACATAAAGTTTCCACATCCGGTTGGCAATAGACCATAGATCCGATCAAATAATAGCATATAAGGCATATTTATAGCTATAACATAAATCATTTAGCACATAAAAGCAATTTAGGCATCTTTCCTAAAATAAGCTAGTGCTTGTGTCTAAAATATAACAGACACTCATCTCACAATCATCGCTTAGCATTCTAAGTTTAAGTCTAGAAATCCTACAAATTCCTAGTTCTCTTAAACTAATGCTCTGATACCAACTATGACATCCCTAATTTCATGGCCAGAAAAGACCGATTTGTTTATGCTTTATTTGAAAACTAGAGTATCCTTTTTAAGAAATATGTTGCGGAGTTCATTCCCAAAAAATATGATAAGTAAATTATTAAAGCATTTCCGAAGAAATGTGTTTTCATTATATTTAAAACGTTGTGATGTCATTGTTAATACAGTACATAAGCATAAACATAAATACTACAGGCCTTACAACATCTATTACTCTAATGACCTATAATCTATTGATCTCTCATCAGATCATCACTCATGTACTCTATGCCCACTACCTGTAATATAAGAAACTGAGTGGTTCAAGCTTGGGAGTCTGGTAAGCACATAGGGTTTTCAGCCCATAATAATTAAGTTTATTAATTTCCTCAATTAAATCAACCCAATTACCCGTTCCTGTTATCCTCACTTTCTATCCCTAAATCATCTAAATTAAGGGACCTAGCCTATGGATTTTTATCGGGATGGACAACACTACTTAATGGATTCCTTAGCAGTATATGTCAAAAAGGCAACCAAGAGGGAGATAGAGTACTCCTTGTGAACACATAGTTCAAAAACACATAAAGGTTGCGAGCCTACCAGCATTCCGCTGGACTGTCTAAAATAGCATGTGGTCGTCATCTATACTCCGCTAGATGACATAATCAACTTAAACATCGAGGCCTTTCATCATTTAATTCATCATCTATATCATCTACCCATCTTTACCCATCACAATTATAGGCATAAAATAAACATACAGTTTAAATCGAACTAAACATGTATATTTTGTTCATCCTGCATGGATATCAGGAACACAGATAATATGCACACATAGCACGTACTTTATATTAAATACTTCATATCTATGTGTACGATGAAAGTAACTATGTACTCACTTGTTAAAGTGATGACTCCAAACTCGGGCAGTGCTTCAATTCTAATTTTATTTTCCTTCGACGAAACCTAGTATCATTATCACTAGATTTTAGTCTAATATTTACTGCGGCTAATTATTATACTAGATGTAGCATTAACTCAAGGTCTACAAGCAACATTGTCTTTCTTGTATTATATAAGCTTTATAAAATACTTTTCAACTACTATGTATAGACAGGGGCTAGACATGAAACACCGTAGGGAAGGACCATTTTGGGATTAAAGTTGTTCTTAAATCAAACAACCCTATGCGGCCCTTCAAACCAGATTCCCTGTACCGTGAGCAGTTAAAAGGTATTATAATAACACTTCGTATAACTTATAATACTTAGCATATTTATTTTTTATAGGTTCGTAATAACGATAATGAACTTAAACATAAGTTATACTTAAAGTAGGGTAAGCATAACTCACTTACAAGGGGTTAAGGTAGGAGCCGGGATCTGCAGGGGTAGAACTTCTGAGCCAAAAGCTCTTCTTCTCGGAGCCTTCTGGCGCTCCGGGCTTCGCCTTTATCAGTTGGAAAGTGCTAGGGAATGGGAGGGGTTAAGGATGGTATTTGAGAGAGAAAGAATGGGAAAGGTATGAGAAAATGGGGTGATTTACGCCTCTATTTATAGGCTGTGAAATGGGAGTACGTAGGGTGTAACTTCGGAGTACGTTGGGCGTATGAATCCCTACGATGGGCTTACGCAGGATAGGTGTCATAATCCGTTGCAAAGCAGTGAAGAGAAAGGAAGGGTCTAGATCTTGCCACGTGTCAGCCTTGCATCTAACCCATAATTTAATTAACTTCTAAATTCCGTAACTTTCGCATACGAACACCATTTTTGAAATTCTTTATATCCACACGTGGGTAGCGACGTGATCTACAACTTTTGTTTAGACTCCATCGGCTAATTCTGACATTATTTTTAAAGTTACATTTTAACAAGCTTATATAGATAAAGTCCGTTGAAAATTCATAACTTTGCCATCCGGCGTCTGTTTTTGTCTGTCTTTATAACATTGAGATCCTATTAACTAGATCTTCGATTCGCGTTTAGACTATGTCATCCGGGCTGCATACTGTTATGCCAAATCTTAGAAAAGCATAACTCCCTCTAACGAAGTCATATTTGGCCGTTCTCTATATGCACGCTCTCGTTCTAACGTATGCTACGAATTTCTTTTAGATCGCTAAGGCTAAAATGTATTTTTATCCCAAACTCATTTTTTATGACACACAACGTCATGTCGGTTTTGTCGCAAAACTTCGACGTGTCATAACTTCTTCGTTATAAGTCGGATTTCAGCATTCCTTATATCCTCGGAATCCTTGTTACAACTACTTCAACTTTATTTAAAGATATCTGGTCAAATCTTCTTTCTATTTTAGACGCACATTATTATTATTATTATTATTATTATTATTATTATTTTATTACATCGTTATAAGCACGTATATTGCACACAAATCACATAAATCATATAATACTCAAAAAATTCTTCTTTGTTACTTCAAAATAGATTATAATTGTTGACCCTAACTATTACATCTTCATAATCATGCTTAGCCAAAAATGTGGGTGTTATATATATATATATATATATATATATATATATATATATATATATATATATATATATATAGAGAGAGAGAGAGAGAGAGAGGGAGAGAGAGAGTGAGTGAGAGAGAAAGAGAATGAATCAAGTTCAACAGTGAACTCCATTTTATGGAGAGGACCAACGAACTTGTCGATTACATCTAAATTCTTACCGAAAAACCCCAACAATCTCCAATTTCTATATAAACCAACAGCATACACAATGATTACAATCCATATTCAAACCGTTGTCATGAATTTTGGTCAATTTGCACTGAATGCAAAAAATAGGGAAAAAAGGAATGCATCATTAAATGCATACGTTTTTCTAAAGTTCACTTGAAAAAAAAGCAAACCCCATTTTGTTGTTTTCAGTAGCCTCATATGCCTGCAATGCAAGAGATCAGTTAATTATTCAAAACTATCTAACTGGAGGCCACCCCACTAATTGTGCTCTATAAACTTCAATCCAGATTAGTGAAAAAAAAAAAAAAACAGAGATTGAATCATTGAATCAAGAAATTTACTTACTTGGAAGCAGAGCGATTTGAGTTGTTTACTTTTTTAATAGGAGTTGACCCTTTAATTGATGCAAGCTCAAAATTTGATGATATGATTCCATTTACTTTCACTTGATTTAAAGACCTTTTTGTTTTAGAAGAACTGTCCACGGTGTCAGTGAATACCCTTTTGTGTCCAGTAGCACAATCTTTTGTGAAGATAAACAAGGAAGTAATGGAAACAAGGGTCTTTCATCGATTTTTTTTTCAAATCTTATTAATCTATTTTCTGGATCTCTTTCGGTTGATTAAGATTTAGGAAGGGTTAGACTATTTTTATTAACTTCGGATATGGTGGAGACATTTTAGCTAACAACAGGGGAATAATTAGAGAATCCAAGGTAATTTCTTTCGGTCAATCTAGGGATTTTCTGGAATTTTGATTCCATGGAGCATGTGGAAGTGAGGAGGGAGATGTTCCCATGTATGTACGGTGAAGACATCAGATGCTCAAAGTTCTTGATTTGTTAGTTAAAGCTTCTGCAATAAGTAAATCATTAAAATATGAAACCATAAAGTCGATCAATTTAGAAAAAAAAACATATGTGAGAGTATTAAAATTTCATTTCTTGTGATGGTATCATACTTTTAACAGGTCATGATCGATATCCCAATTTTTTTTTTTTCATTTTCTCAAGAGAATAATGGTTGATGAAAATCAATTACATTATACTAAGATTTCATCTTTATAGAAAATACAAAAAATAAAGTAGAAAATGGATGTTTGGCTTGACTGACTTATTTGATCAATACCAAAATTTAAAGCTCATCGCTAAAAAGTAGAATTTTCTTTCATTATTTTATAAATTTATAAACTAGTGCACCATATTTTACCATTTATAATCTTAGATAAAATATTACAAAAAAAGGTAAAGCATATTACATGTAAAAGATAAGAAGACTCGTGTAAATCCTAACTGATGATAAACAAATGAACAATAATATCTAACTTGGTTCAATTGTGTTTAGATGAGATCTATAGCACAAATGAATACAATCGTTACAGGTTTTGACTACAAAAGGCATAGAAACATGCAAGTTAATGACTTGTAGATCTAGCCTCGGTAATGTACAAAAAAGATTTGATATAATCCATTCTGAATGCAACATTAGATCTTTAAAAAAGAAAGGATTTATGTGATCAGTTTGTTAAAGAATATGACTAATACCCTCAATTAACACATCATGTTTGTCATATGATACTTTCACATGATTTAAAACATCATTCTAATGTTATTGAGTGACATAGTTTTTCTGATCAAATCTTTTACATTCAAGAGCACCATTCGATTAAAATCAACGAATGACTAAGAAATTAACCAACAAATGGATAAAAATAAAATCAAAAACATTGTTTATGGATGTTTTATGGATTGTTATCATAAATCTTAAAACTAGACTAAAAACATAAATGAAAAAACCAATCCATCGTCAATTTTCTTTCGATAAAATCCAGAACATACATAGAGGAAGCTGTAGATCTATTTTCCGCATTTATATCAGGAAAACACAAAATGGTAAAATAAATGTCTTATGCATATACTTATTCTTATGCATGTGCATATACTTCCTCTTATGCATATTTATATACTTATTCACATGCATATGCATATTCTTATTCTTATGTATATGCATATACCTATTCCTATGCATATGCATATACCTATTTATATGCATATGCATATGTCATATATTTATTCTGATGTCTATGCATATGCATATACATAATCATAATCATTTGTGTTTAAGTGGCTTATGCAAATACTTATTCTTATGCATATGCATATACTTATTCATATGCATATCCATGTACTTATTCTTATGCATATGTATATGTATGCATATGCATATACTTATGAATATCCATACGCATATACTTATGAATATGCATATAGTTATTCATATGTATATGCATATGCATATACTTATTTATATGCATATGTACATACTTATTCTTATATATATATATATATATATATATATATATATATATATATATATATATATATATATATATGCATATGTATATACTTAGTCATATGCATATGCATATACTTATTTATATGTATATGAAGATACTTATGACTATCCATGTACTTATTCTTATGCATATGCTAATTCATATTCATATGAATATACATAAATCATACACTTATCCGTATGCATATGCACATGCATATACATATGCATAAGCATATACAAAGCATAATCATATGTATTTTATTGTATTATGCATATAGTTATTCTTATGTATATATATACTTATTCATATGTATATGCATATAGTTATTTATATGCATATGCATATACTTATGAATATGCATATACATATTCATATGCACATGTATATATTTATTCTTATACATATGCATATATATATATATATATATATATATATGTATATACATATACTTATTTACAATCATATGCATATAATTATGAATATGCATATGTCATATATTTATTCTTATACATATGCGTGTGTATATATATATATATATATATATATATATATATATATATATACACTTAATCTTATGCTTATGGATATATTTATTCATATGCATTTGTTCTTCGAATCTATTAAAAACTTCTTTATCGATTGGTTCATGTATATTGTAGAATTTTTTTTCCTAGTGAATGGAATTGTGTCTATTGTTCCTATAATTTCTATGGAGTAGTTTTCGTTATTTCCCGTAACAAACCTTCATCTGAAATGCTACTATATGGTTTATACGAGGAAAAATGTATGTAATCATGTACATGATAATTAACTATAAAAAATGTCATTTTTTTTTTATCTTTTTTCTTACTAATATGTTTTGGTTTTAACAGTGTAATAGTTCACCAATTGTGCTTAATCGAAGTGAGAGTTGTAGATATGGTTTCCAACAGACCACCTTTTGTGGTGGACAGAAATTTCAAGAGGTATGTTGAAAAGTGATAAAATAAAATTTCATTTGTAATATTTATTCATGAACTTGATTTTGATTTTTTTAATAGTTATTTGAGTGATTGCAAACATATAAGAGTTGTTGATTTAAATGATATTTTATAAAATATTATTTATTTGTTGATTTCTTGTAGTTAACAGCTAACAAGGCTTAGTAAGGCTAAAACTGATTAATATCATCTTATTACTTTGAAGTTTGAAAGTATAAATCATTTGATGATGATGATAAGCATGCATTTTTAACTGTTTGTTCAATGACTCCTATATCAAGTATTCTCTTTAGTATTAATTGGGTTTTGTAGTTTTGGCTAACTAACCTAAAAATTGTTATTTTGTCTTTTCTTTTTTCCTAACTATGAAGTCACAACCTTTAATGTACTAGTTAACATTCAAAATGGAGCAGGTAGCCTATAGTGTACTATTTAACATTCAAAATGGACCAGAAACAGAAAACAATGATATATGTTCATTTTCACTTTTTAAGGAAAAAAACAATGCATCAATCAAACACATAAGATATTTTTTAAAGTTTACTTCAAATTAATTCTCAATAACCGAACAATGATTTAGTAATTTTATATATATATATATATATATATATATATATATATATATATATATATATATATATATATATATATATATATATATATAGGCTTAGGTTATTATATTCAAAGTAATTATTTTGTTATTGTATGCATAAATGTGGGCCAATCATTTTACTTATTTTAAGAAAGTGATTAATAAATATTATTGAATTAAAAATAATCGAAAAATACCATCTAATTTAACTAGAAGGGTATTTTAGTCAATTAATATAGATTTAATAAAGAAAATTTGCATATTTTAAGGGATCATAGATTTTATAAATTTTAAAAATCCGATTTTACTAATTATAAGGTTTTTAATTCGGACATTCTGACAGAATATGTTTGACTAGGTTCAAAAATAAAAATATTCTAGAACCATAAAATAATAAAAATATTCTTCAACATATTTCTTGATCATGACTTTGAAAAATTCTTGTAGAATAGCAAATTCTTGAACCAACAATTGAAGATTTAAAACAAAAATTATATTAATTCTTATAGAATACATGTAACAATTGCTAAGAATTACATTTATTGTTAAAGAATAAAACTAAAAAAACTTTCAAATCGGGAAAAAAACATCAAAATCTAACAAATACACAAAATTCATTCTAAAAGAATAATGTTGATAAGAGACGTCATTCAAATTTTGTGGTCCATTCTTCAAGCATCAGCTTCTGTTGAGACAAATCCAATGAATAAATTAGTGAGAAAATATCCATATTCCATTTCAACATAATTGAAATTCGTGATTCCATTATGATAGAATTAGAATTCATATACCAATAATTATATTAATTCAAAGCATTCTAACAGAATATGTTCATGATTATAATAAAAAAAATTAGGGATAATGACTTGATAGGGTAAGATACTTTTTGAAATGTACACAATTAGTCCTTATTCTTTTTTTGTAAAATAAACCCTTAGACTTTATTAATATGTACACATTAGGTCCTTTTCACCGGATTCTACAGGTTTTGCTTACGTGGAAAGGTTTATTTTACAAAAAAAAAGAATAAGGACTAAATGTGTACATTTCAAAAAGTATCTTACCCTATCAAGTCATTTTCCCTTTCTTTTATTTTGTTGAAATGAAATACCTAGGTGGCATCCACATATCCACAACGAGATTTTCCCCACTTTTATTCATCATGAAAAAGAAGGAGAACCCCGATCTCCGGCGACTCCTTTGTGTGTTCCTACACATCACTGGTAGCAAGGAGGAATGATGGCAAAAACAACAAGGTCGAAGGGGGAGGCAGGAGGAAGTAGAGACGGTAGTTGGCGGCGAGGAGCTGCTATGGTAGCCCCCTCGTCGATTCTTTCTTCTTTTTCTGACAACATATCTCAAAGATGGAGGCAAAGAGAGACAGATCGGAAAAACACAACAGGTAAAGGGTGTTTGGCTATTGCTGTTCGACCGGAAGGAAGAGAGACGAGAAAGAGAAGGGTCGCTTCCCTTTTCTTGTTGCTGGAGGATCACCCACCTCCAGTGACTAAGCTAATTAATTGCTATTTAGTGCCACTTGTGCTTCCACATCAGCAAAACCTGTAGAATCCGGTGAAAAGGACCTAATATGTACATCTTAATAAAGTATAAGGGTTTATTTTACAAAAAAAAGAATAAGGACTAAATGTGTACAATTCAAAAAGTATCTTACCCTATCAAGTCATTTTCCCTAAAAGAAAATTCGTATATGACCGGTATACCGGGTATAGCCGGTCACAAGGATTGCATTGTTACAAAAAATAAAGTATAAGGGTTTATTTTACAAAAAAAAGAATAAGGACTAAACGTGTACATTTCAAAAAGTATCTTACCCTATCAAGTCATTTTCCCAAAACATTATTTCCTGATAGAATACTATAAACGAAGAAATACCATTCAGTTGAAGCATTTTAGCGAGCGCTTGGTGTGCATCAAAACAACTTTCAATTTCCAGTAAAAATTATACATTTCCCTCCTTCTCTAGCCTTCTGAATGTGAACTGGCCACATCCGAATTTCAGCTATCAAACACTAAAAAAAATCATCACATTTAAAACTTTTAAGAAACCTTGAATGTGTAGATGAACCGTAATATCAGAGAGTAAATGTGAACCAATCCTATCGTCAAATCTCATGAATGTTGTAAAAAACATGGGATAAACCGTATCTCAATGACAACAAAATCAAGTGTGTAATACCCAGAAGTTAAGTTTTGATACATGAAATGTATATGGAAGCAAACCATTAACCTGTCTGTAAACATAATTTACCTGTTAATGATACCTTCAATGATATATGTAAAGCCATAAACTGCATTTCACTATACTAAAACTTAAATTTCACAGTGAGAGCTGATCAGATGAAAGAGATGATCTGATTACTTACAAACATCAGGTAAAAAAACCACACACATTACACATATATTTCTAAATACTTGTTAATCAAGGCTACCAATTTATCTGTAGTGACCTAGTTCCCTTTATTAACTCAACACATGAAAACCATAAATGCCACTAATTGAAAACATAAGTGTTAAATTAGGCTAATACAGAACTTGTAACCATATCCTACGAAAAGTATCTATGATGTTATGTTTAGGGTCTCAAATTTCATGGGTACATCATTAATAGGGACCCATTTTTCCTCGCAGTAACAGATCACAGATGTGACCATTTTATTAGATTCTCACATTGAAATTAGAAGGGGAACCAAATCAGTTCAGAAATTGCAACCAAATGAGCTTCAATACCATTACATACCTTGAATTCCAACCCTCAAATGCTAAATGGAAATAGTTTGCACAAAGTAAAGGAATAAAAAAGGGAACAGATTATTGGGCTTTAACAGACAAAGATTCAAAACTAACCTCGTGGCTCCGCTAAAGCTTATTGAACGACACAGATGAAAGGAAGATGCTACACCGGTTGTCCTAAGGTGTCGCCGATGGTGTTCTGTTTTTCTAAACCAATAAAAGAAGAAATAGTTTGTGACATCGCCATTTTCACGGCCAGAAAAGACCAATTTTTTTTATGCTTTATGAAAATCAGAGTACCTCTTTTAATAAAAATGTTGCGGAATTTGTTCCCAGAAAAACATGATAAATATGTATTCAAAGCATTTCCCAAGAAATGTATTTTATTCATTTTAAAAAATTTGGGATGTCATCGTTAATACAGAAACATAAGCATAAAAAGAACTTACATTCATTTACACTAGTGATTTATATCTCCTTAATCTCTCGGTGTAATGTAACTTCATATCGACACCTGTGATACAAATAAACTGAGTGGGTCAGGTTGGGAAACGTGGTGAGTACATAGGGTTTTCAACCCACAATAGTATAATTATTATGTTTAATCATCAAACAGTTAACCCAATTACCCATCCCCATTATCTTCTTTATTCTTAAGGATCTACCCTAAGAATCAGCTATTTCTCGTTCATTCATTCTTAAGGATTATACTAAGGAATAGGTACGAATTCCATCGTTGTCAATGACACATTTGTCAAGCACAGCTTCTAGTTCTTTCACTTAGGCGCAGCTGCCAAAATTGTGACATTCTCTACGAGGAACATCTGGAAGTATTGTCCTTTAGGCGCATATGTCGGGGTTATGAGGTTCTCTATTAGGCGCTTATGCCGGTAGAGTCCTTTAGGCGCATCTGCCAGGGTTATCTCGTTTATCAACAATATCATTTCCGAGAATCCGCTCGCAATACATGTCAATGGGTTTTTTTAGACTACACTGGTGAACACATCGTTCACAACACCTACAAGTTGCGAGCCTGCTAGTGCTCCATTGAACTGTCTAGAATAGTCCGTGATTGTCATCCATACTCTCCTGACTGACGGGGCCATCATTTGGGAAAGGCTTCTCAAATCATTCACCTCTCACTGTCACCTCATGGTCTATATCACCTATCAACTCATCATCCAACTCATATATCATCTGTTACATCTACCCATGTTTTACCCCCAACATTTTTTGTTGAGAGAAAAACTTGGGGACACACTTGAACAAACGTTAGAACAAGTAAGTTGCGGAATAATTAATCTCTAAGGATCTAAAAGCTCAACAATAATAAAGTTAGATAGTTAGTTGCGGAAAGTAAAGAAATATAAATGACAATAGTTATATCAAGAATACACTTAAACTGATTCATAACAAGGAATGAAATCACTCCAAGTTAGTAAGCGATATCAAGTTTAGTGATTAAGTCTATAAGACTTGCTCCGAAGAGAGGTTATGTTCCAGTAGCAGTTTGAGTGTGAAGAGTAATAAGATAGTGAACTGATGAAGATAAGAAAGATGATTGAAGGAGAAATCTTGTGTATTGAGAAGTTAAGAGTTTTCACACTCACATGTATCACAAGTACATAATACACCAGGAAGAGTCTCTATTTATAGAGTTAAGAAATAAACTACTCTATAAGCAGCCGTGCAAGGCATGCTGGACAATAGAGTACATTACATAGTAAAAGAAATAACTAAGACTGCGGATAGAAAAGAAACTTGAAGACTCCGGATGCTGAGAAGGTTGCTGATGGATGATGGTTGCAGATACAGTTGTAGAAATTGACTCCGGGTGTTGAATTGGCTGCGGGTACTGAACCGTTGCGGTAATTAAGTTCAAGAGGGTCACTTTTATGATTCAAAAATTTCCCCCTAAGTGACCTCTTTAACTTTGGTTTAGTTATCAAGTTTGAGGAACTTGATCAAAATCCACCAAAATTTTCTAACATTTTCCAGCCATGTAATTCTTCTGGAGATCTCAAACTTTACTTCAACAGTAGCGTGCTTTGATCTTTCTACTGCGGTCTTGCAGATGTCAAGTTGCTTCTTGGGCAAGTGGTGCATGGCATTCATCGGAATGAAATATTTGACATTGTCTGTCTTCCGTTTGAATATGATGCCAAGTTCTGGGAAGTTGGTTGCGCCTAGAGATCTTTCTTCATAGCCTTCTGTAAGCATTGGCACTTGTTCGAGTGGTGGAAGGTCAAATTTCTTGAGGATGGTGGGGTGGATGTCCGCATCAATCTTCGCAAAGTCACAGACAGTGTCCTTAAGGAAGGATTTGGCATTGTCGAGAGCTATCTGCATCTTAGGATGTTTCTCTGACTTGTTCTGAAAAACTCTGGCAATGAGAAATATTTCTTCAGGGTTCATGCAGGGGAAGTCTACCTGGGTGCGGATGTAATCATGCTCTCTTCTGGTAAGAGTGAATTGAGCACAATCAACTTTCATAAACTTCCGCATCTTGTAGTTCTTCACTGCGGATGGTCTATCGTTAGACCGTATATTTTCAACTGAAGATCCATGCTTCGCATAGAAGCGAGTGAGTCTTTCAAATTCCATTGGCAGACGCTTGTGATCAGGAAGACTGCGGTCGAAGGAGTCAAAAACAGCAAAATACTTGGCATTGGGAGAGATTGGAATATCCCAATAACCATCGGATGGTGGTTCAGCAGAAGTGAGATGAGGAGTATAGTCTTCATCAAGCAGTCTGCGGAGAGGATTGACCCATGAGTTGATCAACGATTCATCAATCATAGTGTCAAAACCGCATTCTCTCCATATAATTTCGGCTAGCTTGGCTGCTTTCCAGTCATGTTTCCTTTGAGCAGTAGCAGGAGAGTCTGTAGAACTTTCTGAAGACATATGTTCCTCAAGGTTCTTGAAGTGAGGAGGAGTCTCAGGTCTATTGAGGGTGTTTTTGGGTGATGAGTGGGTAGATGGAATATTTTGAGATGGTGGAGGTGAAGGCTGCGGTGTGGGATTTTTCTTTGTGGTGATTGGAGGGCTTTGACGAATTGATGTATCTGAGCGATCACCTTCTTTATCATTTCCACCTCTTGAGGAATGCAACCCCGGTGCTTCCTCAAGCCATTGTTTGAGGCCATCAACTTTGGCACAGACCTCAGAAAAGTGTGCTTTCATCGATTCAGCCAGTTGGGAGTTGTTTGGAATGGCAGATTTGAAGAGCAACTTGTGAATATCCTTTGTAAGCCTTGTTTGATTGCGGTTACCTCAGTAATGAGGCGTTCCGCTGCGGCCATAAAATCTTGATGGTCGGCCCTACGGTTGTTGTCGAGAGATCGAATCTCCATCTCGACTTTGAGAGAGATACGCTCAGCGGCCATACGCTCTCTTGTCTCAAGTCGTTCGATGTGCTCAATTAGGGATTGCGAACCTGGGGTATCTTCTGGTGGAGGTTGGGTAGGCTTAACCGCAACCAAAATTTGATCAACTTTGGCTTGAAGGTTGACGAATTCTTTGCGGGTGACAACATCTTTCTTCTTTTTCTTCTTCTTTTCTTTGGGCTTTGAAGTTGAGTGCTGAGAACCGCTGGATTCTTCTTCTTCCTCGAACATCATTAGGTCATCATCAGAAGGATTCAGTTTGTTGACCTCTTGGATATCTTCATTGTCAAAACCGAAGGTTAGGGCCGAGCTGAGTTCAATAGCTGGCTCTTCGTCTTGAGATGCATTGACTGCGGTAGGTGGAACAGGAGTTGAAGTAGGAGGAACATTAGATGTACCTGCGGCTACAGTTGAGGCTTGAGCTTTCATCCAAGTTTGAACCTTTTGGATTGTGGCAGCAGTGTGGGCGTTGCTGATGGCATTTGCCCAGTACTTGGCCACTGACAAAATTTCTTGTTCCTTCTACAGTTGTTGTTTGACCTACTGCTCCTTGCGGGCTTGGAATGCTCTTTTGAAAGCATCATACTTCTTGATTTCAGCATCAGTAGTTGGCTGATACCGACTCCAAGAGTCATTTGAGACTTCGTCGTCAATTCCTTGTGTTCGCACCAAGGTGTCCCTTGGGTTCACGGATCCTTGCACATTAGTTACCACCGTGCCTAAACCACCTGATACAGATGTAAGCAAAGTAGGATTTCCTAGGCTTCCTTGGTCTCCTTGACCCGTGGTCAAGTTTGGCCTCGGCCCAGTTCTGGCATGGACGAAAGAGATGCCATCCGGATGGAGTGGTGTTTGTAGTGTTTGGGATACTTGCAAAAGGATGGAGTCTAACTCCTCAGAAGAAAAGATGTGCAGCCGGGAAGCCCTGGAGACGTTAGGGCGATTACCAATTCTATCTACTTGAGATACAACTGGGGGGCTATCTCCACGTTCAGATGAAGATGATGATGAAACAATCTCACAAGATGAGGTTGAGTGGTATTCGATAGAGGTATTGAATGGATGTGCGGCCATCCCAAGGATTACCAGAGCTTGTTGAGAGGCTACAATATCAGTCCTGTCATGCATATGGCTAGTGGTTTCGGTTGTTTTTCTTTTCTTGAGGATATATATGGGTTGTCTATCTTCCTCAGAGTCGCTGCTCAATACAGTGGTGGTTTTAGTTTTTCTTTTCTTGGAGGGTGCGATTTGTTTTGGAGCTTTCTTTTTGGGTGTTGTAGCTTTCTTTTTAGAAGCTACTGATTTTCTCCGTTGAGAAATGTTTGAAAGTGTAGTGGTAGAGGGGGTTGCGGTACCCTCAGGTAGAATAGTTGAAGAAGGAAGAGGTGGGGTAGAAGGGTATGGGATAATACCCTCTGTAGCCTCAATATGATCTGAGACATCAGCAATCTCAAGACCAAGCAGAGTAAGAATGTGTGTGGGGAGCCTGCGGATAGGTCCAAAGAGAGTTTAATTAGAGGAAGGAGTATACCTTTTCAGATCCTTAGTGACAAAGAAATTGATGTCACTTCCTATGTCGAGACCAGCATCCGCATGCAGATCAGAAATACACAGAGACCAAAATCGAGCAAAAGTGAGATCGGTTGGGTTTTCCTTTGGTTGATCTTTGGGAATGTACTGGAGGAAATCATCCCAAAGAATTTGACCGTAGTTGACATCATGGCCTGTGAAGATGCTCCATACGAGTTCAAGGAGCTTGAGTCTAATGTTGCCGATGCCTCCGGTCCTGCCAGACAAATAGCGGATGACAAAGTGGCATACAAACTGCCAAACCGCAGGCAGTTGATTTTTCTTAAACTCACCAATCCCTCGGATCGGTTTCTGATAACCCATTTGGTAGAGTGCGATAGTGATATCGGATAAGGATGGAGTGAAGATTTTGATGGAGGGATGGATTAACAGGTTAATAGAGGTCAAGAATTTTTCTTTGGTTAAGATGACCAAGGAATCGTTGATGAGGTTAAGATGCACTTCTTGGGGGTTTTCAAGTGGTCTGTATGCAGACAGAGCACACTTAAAGAGTGTAGAAACGGGAATAACATCAGTGAATGCACCGAACAGGCCAAATAGGATGTGGTTCTTGAGATGCTTGATCATCAGTTTTGTTGGAGCATTGTAAGATTGATGAACTTCAAACACGGCTCTGAAGTTGCTTGAAGCGATTGTTGGTGATGTGGAACCGGTTTGATTCATGGAGCCTGAAGCCTTGGATTGCTTCTTGGATGCACCAGATTTCTCCATTGAGAGTTGTGAGATTGAAGTTCTTGAGAGCTTTTGTGAGTTCTTGGAGAGTTGAGAGAATAATCGATTAATAGAGAGCGTAAACATTTATAGAGAAGAAGGTGGGTTTATAAAGGGGGTAAAAGGATTTTAACCCTAGGTAAAAGATAAAAGGGGGAAAGAAGTTGAATGGGGTTTTGGGGGGAATCAATGATTCTGGGATTGAATCTCAGCCACACGAATATGAAACGGGTTTTGAAGAGATTTGAGAAATCTTAAAAAAGGGTTTGCATTTAATGGCGGATTGGACGCATGGTAATACGTTAGGTAATCGTGGGTTGATGAGAGAGAATGTTGTAACTAATTGGACATGGTTGGGAGAGGAAATGACAAGTTGAAAAAGGATTGATTTGGGAATCGTTATTTTTGTCATCATCCCTAAAATAGGTCTGATACGGGGTTTATCAAGAAAGGTAAAGTGACAGTTTCTAAAGGGAATGTTTGTATTTTATTTAATGAATGATCATTAAATAGCACACAAAGAATCAAGAGTTAATGAATATGTTGGAATTTATTAGAGGTGATTGCGGATGAATTCATCAATGCGGTTGAAAACTCCATCGTGGATGAGCAAGGAAAGATTTCAGAGAATTTGTGAGACAAAAACTTGTACAAAAATTAGAAACAAAGGAACATCAAGACCCATGAGAGGTACGTATGACATATGGTTGCGGTACCTAGATTGCGGTATCAAAACCATCTATCATATGTAATTCTCAGTTAGAACCGCAATGGAGACCAATGATGGTCTGCGGTAGCTAACACTTCAAAAAGAACTGCGGGTCCGGATTCATCATTCCCAACATTTGTAAGAATGCATTGAGTTTTGTAGAGTCAAGGGCTTTTGTAAAAACATCAGCAATCTCTTAATGAATAGGAATAAAGATGAGTTCAATATTACCTTTCAGAATATGATCTTTGATGAAATGGTACCGTAACTCAATGTGTTTCGTCTTGGAGTGCTGAATAGGATTATGAGAGATAGCTATAGCACTTTCAGAGTCACAGTAAATTGGTATCCGCAGCATTCTGTACCCGTAGTCTAGCAATTGTGTCTTCATCCAAAGAACTTGGGAACAGAAGCTGGTTGTGGCCACATATTCTGCTTCTACGGTAGATAAAGATACACATGTTTGTTTTCTTGAAGACCAGCTTACAAGTCTTCCTCCTAGAAATTGATATCCACCTGAAGTACTTTTTCTATCGAGCTTACAACCTGCATGATCCGCATTGGTGAAGGCTTGAAGACTGAAGTCGTTGCCTTCAGGATACCATAAACCCATAGATTTGCTTCCTTTAAGATACCGAAGAATTTGTTTGGCTGCGGTCATGTGAGACACTTTTGGATCAGCCTGGTATCAGTGTTCTAAAAGGCGCGCCATGGCGCGCGCCAAGGCGCGCCATGGCGTGAGGCGTGGCTCCGCCGTTACGAAAAGCCTCATAACGTTGTTGTTAGGCGTGATGCGTGGCAAGGCGTGATATGGCGCGCCATGGCGCGTTATGGCGTGTTATGGCGCGAGTTTTTTTGTTTGAGACACGGTTTTTCGCTCTTTGTTATGTCTTTTCTAATCGGTGATACAGGTATTGTGTTTTTCATTAAATTTTTGTTACTAGTTATTGATCTAACACTTATAAAAAGTACTTATATTTAATATAAATTTATATTTATGTGGTAATATAATTTTAAATTAATACAAAATCGCCGCCTTACATCACGCCTTGAAAAACGCCATGGCTCGCCATGGCTCGTTAAGCTTGAGGCTTGACCTTGCCGCCACGCCACGCCTCACGCCATTTAGAACCTTGCCTGGTATCTTGCACATACACCAGTTGCAAAGACAATGTTAGGTCTGCTTGTGGTGAGGTACATCAGCGAACCAATGATGCCTCTATAAGTCTTGTGATCCACAGATTCACCGAAGGGATCAGCAGAGATCTTATATCCGAAGGCCATAGGGACCTTAGCAGAAGAGCAGTTGTCCATTGAGTATTTCTTCAAAAGTTCTGTGGTGTATTTTTCTTGATGAATGAAAATTCCTTGCTGAATTTGTTTAGCTTGAAGACCTAGAAAGAAGTTGATCTCTCTATTCATGCTCATTTTGAATTTGTTGGTCATGAGTTTTGCAAATTCATCTACCATGCCTTGATCTGTAGACCCGAAAATGATATCATCCACATATATTTGTATCATCATAAGGTGGTCACCATTTGCTTTTCTGAATAATGTGGGATCAATCACTCCTCTTTTGTACCCGGATGAGACAAGAAAATCAGAGAGTGTCTCATACCAAGCCCTTGGAGCTAGTTTCAGGCCATAGACTGCTTTTTTGAGCTTATAGCAGTGGTCTGGAAATTCATCATTTTCAAATCCTGGAGGTTGCTAAAGATAAACTTCTTCTTTTAGTTGACCATTGAGGAAAGCACTCTTAACATCCATTTGATGTACCTTGACATTTTTGTGGGCTGCATATGCTAGAAAGATCCGGATGGCTTCCATGCGTGCTACCGGAGCATACGTTTCATCGTAGTCAATTCCTTCTAATTGACTGTAGCCCTTGGCAACAAGTCTTGCCTTGTTTCGGATGACTGAGCCAGATTCGTCTAGTTTGTTCTTAAACACCCATCTTGTACCAACAATAGTATGACCTTGTGGAAGAGGAACAAGTTGCCATACTTTGTTTCTTTCAAATTCTTCTAATTCTTCTTGCATTGCAGCTATCCAGTCTGGTTCAAGCAATGCTTCTTTGATCGTTCTAGGTTCAACCGAAGACATAAATGTTGCATAATGGCAGTGATCAGATAAGTCCTTGGAAGACCGAGTTTGGATACCTGCGGATGGGTTGCCAATAATTTGACCTGATGGATGGTCTCTTATCCATACATGAAGACGTGGCATCAGATGATCAGCAGCTGCGGTAGAAGGAATATCTTGGATGTCAGAGGAATCTGCAGTTGGAGATGGCAGTTCCCCCTGGATTTGAGAGCATCCTGCTGAAACATCTTGATCTATTGGAGCAGAGTTTTCTTGAGAAATTGACAGAGGTTGAGGCTCCCCCTGGATTGTGGATGGGAGTTCCTCTAGAACCTGAGAAGGTTCCCCCTGGAATACGGATGAAAGAGTGACAATTTTAGGATCAGATCTAGTGTCAATATTCTCTATGAGTTCATCATCTGAGTCATTCGAAGGTTCGTTTGACGGAGAAGCTTCACTTCGGGCAGAAATGTAAGCAACATCAGGTACTGGAACCTCAACGGTTGCAACAATATCTGGAGTAGAGCTTTCCCCCTCAACCGGAGAGGTGGAAGTATTGAGCGACACTACTTCAGATAGAGACGGTCCAGATACGTTGGCATGTTGTTGTTGAGCTGCGGATGACACTAGGACTTCAGATAGTTTTTCCGTTTGAATGGGATCAAACAGATCATCATATTTGATTTCAACTAGATTCAGAGGTCCGGAAGTGGCTGGAATGTCACTTTCCATGATTGCAGTTGTTTCGGTGGACGGAGGTGCACTGCGGATGTGCGAGTCATCAAATTTCACATCAAAACTTTCAATGATCAGCCTTGTTCTTCTGATGAGCACTCGATATGCAACCTTGTTGGTGGAATAACCAAGGAAGATACCTTCATCAGACTTCGGTGCAAACTTGTTGAGTTGATCTCTATTGTTGATCATGAAGCATCTACATCCAAAGATATGAAAGAAACGAACATTGGGTTTGCGATTGTTGAGCCCTTCATATGGTGTTTTATTGAGACGCTTGCACACAATACTTCGGTTTTGAACAAAGCATGCGGTTGCTACTGCTTCGGCCCAGAAATAGAGAGGAAGTTGGGCGAAGTTAAGCATGGATCTAGCTGCTTCAACGAGTGTGTGGTTCCTTCTCTCTACTACACCATTTTGTTGCGGTGTATAGGGTGCTGAAAAATTGTGAGAAATGCCTTTGGAAACTAGGAAACTGTTCAGAAGATGATTAGTGAACTCAGTTCCATTGTCACTGCGGATGCGTCTGACTGGAAGCTTGATTTGAAGTTCGATTTCTTTGATGAAGTTAATGAAGATTTGCGGTGTCTCTAATTTGAGTCTGAGAAAGAAGACCCATGTGAAGCGTGTATAGTCATCAACAATAACCAGTATATACTTTTTGTGGTGAAGACTGGGTACGGTTGAAGGATAGCAGAGATCGATGTGCAATAGCTCCAGTGGTTCAGAGATAGAAGAATCCATTATCAGAGGATGACTTGCTTTTGATTGTTTACCGCATTCGCACGCTGGACAAAGAGTATCGTTGCTGAATTTGAGAATGGGGAGACCACAGACTAGTTCTCCTATGACGAGATTGTTGATGTAGCGAAAGTTGAGTTGAGCTAGCTTGTGGTGCCATAGCCAGCAGACTTCGGATACAACTTTAGACATAAAGCACAACTACGGTTTACTAATGATGAGAGAAACATCTAGAGGATACATCATGCCTTCGGAGCAAGATTTGATTAAGCAAGTGTTGCGATCACTCGTCATTATGTAACATAATTGATTATCAAATTCAACTCGATGTCCTGCTTTACATAGTTGGCCAACACTGATAAGATTGTGTTTAAAACCTTCTACATAAGCAACCTTCTGAATGGAAAAGTTTCCCGTAGTGAGAACACCGTAACCTCGGATGACACCGTTTGCATTGTTGCCAAACGTGACATTTCCACCATTGCATATAGGCCTGAAATCCCGAAGATACTCTAACCTTCCGGTCATGTGCAAGGAGCAGGCACTGTCAATTAACCATTCTTCTTCTTGTTCCTCCTTGCACAAAGTCTGAGAATTAAACAATTAGATTAGGCATCCAAACAAGTTTGGAGCCAGGGACGATTGATGGATTCTTAAATGATGCATGGTCCCATGTTGCATGTATAGGTCTTTTGTCATCTTTCAGACCGAGTCCTGGGTGTTTGTTCAGATTTGGATTGTTACGAGTTTTTGAAAAGTACGAGATTTCTGACTTTGATTTGACTTAACATGAGATAAAAACTTTTGACAGCTGCACTGACATTTGCAAAAAGAAGGTTTGTCATTGAATCTGACATTGTTCTTGGTCAGCGGTTTATGGGGTGAGTTGGAATTGAAATTGGTCCGAGGTGGGTAACTTTTGAAAGATTTGACGTTTCAGTTCTGAAAAGTTTATTTTGAACGAGGTTTCGTACGTGTAGATCTTTGAGTTGCTCTAGGTGGATTTGATAAAATTTCTTTCCATTTGTTTTGATTTGATTTTAAAAGTGTTGGAGTGGGTAAAATTCCTTTCCACTGCGGGTCATTTGAAGAGTAGACCTAAAAAACATAGTTTCTAACAAGTTTGACACCTTTTTGGGTTGTGTCAGAAGTGGCAGGAATGGCTTTTGAAACTGAACTTTCCTTTTTGTTTGTTTTCATGAAAGAAGAGTTTTCTGGACTCTTGGATTTTGGAATTTTCTTATTTTTTGAAAAACTTGGGATACTTTTGTTTCGAGATCTAATTTCATCTTTAAAAGCTCTTTTTGCCAAAAATTTTAGTGAACCGTAGTCATTGTTATTCAACTGCGGTTTCCTGGAACCTTTTGAATGATTTTGAAAACATGGGCTAGAATCATCAGAACTTGAAGATTCTGGAATTTGAGAGCATTGGCCTACTTCAAAATTTTCTATTGGTAATTCGTGAAAAATCGGTTGAAGAGTTGTAGTTCCTTGAACTAAAGAGTTGCAGTCATTGTTATTCAACTGCAGTGAAGATGATTTGACTATCGCAGAGTAGGTTTTAGATGAGACTGTGGTGGGACACTTCTGGGACAATTTACTATAGTGTGAAACACTACGGTCTGAGGATAAGGATGGAAAGTCCTCTGAGACTTTGGGGCCTTCAACTGCAGTTTCTTCATCAACTTCGGATGAAGTTTGAGAAATTGAGTGAGTGGTGCCACTGATGGGAGTTTGATCACATGGGTGACTAGAATCCTCGGGCACAATTTCCTCAATGACACAATTATTTCTCAAATTGTGTAATCTACCGAAGTGTGTTTTGATATCTTCAGGAAAAGTCTTGTCATTGACAGGGAAATGAAATTCTCTATCAGGAGGGACATACACTCTGGTTTTGTTGAACCGGGGTGAGGAATCCATTGTGGTAGAATACCCATTTGACCAACCCCAATTATATGTATTGTTTATGGTTCCATTGTTTACCAAATTTTCAATAGCCTCGCTTTCATTAAACAATTTTTCAATTAAAAGATTCAAGCGTACAATTTCTCTCTAAGCTAAATCTCTTTGATATAAGGCTATTTCTAATTGGGTTTCACTTAACATTATAACATCTTTCTCTAACTCTAGATCCCTCTCTAACATTGCCATCTTAAGTCTCTTGTTATCCAGTCTTCCTCTTACGTGGAACATCTCTTAGGACACAATGTTCTTCTCATCTAAGGCTTTGTTATAGTTTGAAAGGACGGCAACACAAGTGTCATTAAGATCATCTATATAGGATTGACAATCATGCATGCTATAATTTAAAGTTTGGATCATGAGTTTTACATGTTCAACGATGCTAAGAGTCCCATCTTTCGCCATGTAGCAGTAGTTTTTGTTCAACATTGCTGACCCATCATCATCCGCAGTGGCCAGCATGCAAATTTTCCCTTTTCCTTTAAAACTGCTGATGGTCTCTTCTTCATCTCCTGATGACCAAACTTGATGGTCTCTTTTAACTTGAGCCACATATGCCCTTTCCTTTTTTTTTCTTCCAATTCTTGAGCCATTAGAAGATAGAATGCTCTGTCCTTGACTACATTGGCCTTACAGTCTTTTGTGAAGTGATTTTCTTTATTGCATTTGTGACAAATCACAACATCATTATTTTCTTCTGATTGAGTACCAGAGTCATTGTTCTTAGGAGACTGCGGTACCTCCTTGGGTTGATTGTTCTGAGAGACTTTAGGATACCGAGAGTTGTTGTTTTGAGGACCAAAGTTATGGTTGAATGGAGGTTTGTTGAATTGTTGATTCTTGCAGAAAGAAGAAGGTGGTATGCGGTTGAACTGTTGGATAACTAGAGCAATAGCCTTCTGAAATTCTTCTTCATCATCATACTCAGAATTTGCTTTGTATGACTGTGGTGGGATGTCATACGAGGAAGAGTAGGGTGACTGCGGTGGGGTGTCATACGAGGAAGAGTAGGTTGACTGCGGTGGAGCTTGTGCTATGAGAGCAAGCGGTCCTCCGAAGTCAGCACAGTCTTTGAGTACAGTGGATTCTTGTGCTTGAAGTTCTCCATAGAGTTTGTAGAGTGATAAAGAGTGAATTTTTCTGTCACCTTGGACTATCATTTTGGCCGTAGTCCAATGTCTTCCTAAGCCATTAAGGAACTGGAGATTGGTTTCATGGTTGCTGCGGATGGTACCAGCATTTGATAACTTTGTGACTATCAGGTTGAATCTCTTGAAGGAGTCTTCCAAACTTTCACCAGCATGAGCTTTGAAGTTGTTGAAGTCGTTAAGTGCGGTAGTGAGCTTCTTATCTTGTGCTTGTTCTGAGCCTTCGTATAGGTTTTTGAGTACATCCCAGATCTCTTTTGCTGACTTGTAATTTATGATAATATCAAAGTTGTCAGGATCGACACCACAAGAAATTTCATAAAAAGCAACAACATCATTTTCCATTTTATCGAGATCATCTTTGGTAGGACGACTCATAGTTGGTTGACCTCCTCCTAGTGTGGTTGCAGCGCCGTCAGTTTGGATTGGTGTGAGGACTGGAACATGTGGTCCTTCTTCCACGGATCTCCATACATCTCTACCCAATCTTCTTAAGTACTTCTCCATTCTTTGTGACCTGTGATGATATTCATTTGCTACTAGTATTGGGGCTCTGTTAGAACCACCAACACTATTGGAGACATTCAGAGATAACGATTGTGCCATTTCGTTTTTTTTTTTTTTTTTTTTTTTTTTGAGAAATGAACTTTAGTGGTATAGAAGGCTTAATGAGAAAATCAGAGTTCTGATATCCAAAAAGCAACCACTTTGGCTCTGATACCAATTGTTGAGAGAAAAACTTGGAGACATAGTTAAACAAACGTTAGAACAAGTAAGTTGCGGAATAGTTAATCTCTAAGGATCTAAAAGCTCAACAATAATAAAGTTAGATAGTTAGATAGTTAGTTGTGGAAAGTAAAGAAATATAAATGATAATAGTTATATCAAGAATACACTTAAACTGATTCATAACAAGGAATGCAATCACTCCAAGTTAGTAAGCGAGATCAAGTTTAGTGATTAAGTCTAGGAGACTTGCTCCGAAGAGAGGTTATGTTCCAGTAGCAATTTGAGTGTGAAGAGTAATAAGATAATGAACTGATGAAGATAAGAAAGATGATTGAAGGAGAAATCTTGTGTATTGAGAAGTTAAGAGTTTTCACACTCACATGTATCACAAGTACATAATACACCAGAAAGAGTCTCTATTTATAGAGTTAAGAAATAAACTACTCTATAAGCAGCCGTGCAAGGCATGCTGGACAATAGAGTACATTACATAGTAAAAGAAATAACTAAGACTGCAGATAGAAAAGAAACTTGAAGACTCCGGATGCTGAGAAGGTTGCTGATGGATGATGGTTGCGGTTACAGTTGTAGAAATTGACTCCGGGTGTTGAATTGGTTGCAGGTACTGAACTGTTGCGGTAGTTAAGTTCAAGAGGGTCACTTTAATGATTCAACATTTTTGTATATATAAAATACATATGCAGTTTAAATCATTTAAAACGTGTATAAAATCGTTCATCCAACATAGACAAGAAGTACTCAGATAATATGCACACATAGCACGTAGTTTATATAAAATACTTCATATCTATGTTTAAGATGAAAGTAAATATGCACTCACCTAATATGGTGGTGACTCAGCACTCAGACAAGACTTCGTTATCTCAAAACAATTTCCTTCGACGAAACCTAGTATCATTACCACTAGGGTTTAGTCTAACGTTAACCGCGACTAATTAATAGTCTAACTATTATGATTATTATATAAGTGTTAAACAACACTCTATATAACTCATAATAATAGCCTAAATAATTATTTTAAGGACCTAATAACATTACTTTAATTCTTTGAAAGTATATTAAAAATTGCATAGCCATAGCTCACTTACAGCGAGTTTTAAAGAAAACCGGGCTTCGCTTGGAGCAGCGTTTCGAAACCGAAACCCTTTTTCTCGGGACTCCGGGAGCCTCGGGGCTTCCTTCGGGTGCTAGGGCTTCACCTAGACTTTATGGGGGGGGTTTATAACCCTAGAGAGAGAAAGATCTTAGAGAGAGAGTGAAGAAAGGTGTGAAGTTTTTGGAAGAGTTCGCACCCCTTTTATAGGCGCCAACATCTCGGATTACGCTGGACGTACCGAGGAGGTACGCTGGGCGTTCCTCGGATAAGGCTGCCAGCTCGCGCTAGCGTCGGAAGGATAGGGTCGAAGGTACGCGGGGGGCTATGTGGCGTGATCTGAAGCGAGGTTTGATCAGCGATGGATGGTCCAGATTGTGCCACGTCATCGATCGATCAACAAGCTTTGAAAATTTACTTTCCGACTTCTAAAAATCATAACTTTTGCATACGAGCTCCGTTTTTGACATTCATTATATCCACGTGGAGGCGGGAACATACTCTACAACTTTCGTTTAGACTCCATCAGCTAATTTTGAATTTATTTTAAATTTTATATTTTTAACAGGCCGGGACACGATTGGTCTGTTAAAAATTCATAACTTCTTCATCCGACGTCCATTTTCGTCTTTCTTTTTATCGTTATGCTACTATTAATGAGATCTTAGATTCTCGTTTAGGTTGTGTCGGCTAAAAACCGCTCGATCTAATATTCGAACTTCGGGTTGTACACTGTTAAGCCGAAACTTTGAAAAATCATAACTTCCTCATACGAAGTCAGATTTGGGTGTTCTTTTTTATGGAAGCTCTCGGTTTAATGTATTCTACGACTTTCGTTTAGGTCGCTAAGGCTAAAACTCGCTCAATCGTGAATTCACTATTTATGCTTCCCGGTATTGTGCTGGTTCCGCCGCGAAACTTCGACGGGTCATAACTTATTTGTTATAACTAGGATTTCGACGTTCTTTATATGTACGGAACCCTTGAGACATATTCTACAACTTGCAACGTCCCAAAAATCAGGGGTAAAAATTTCATTTTTTATATAACTAAAACATTGATACCATTTAATTCAAATAATCAAATCATAGTCGATCAAATCGTTTATCAGAGTTTATCCCAAAATCATTCATGGTGGAAATCATAGGTGTGTGCACTGCGATCAACCCAAGCTCTTCCTTTCCAAAACGATGATACCTGAAACCATAAACAAACCTGTAAGCACGAAGCTTAGTAAGTTTCCAAGAGCATACCATTCACACAAACCACATATCACATATCCTGTTGGCTATAAAAGCTACATACATATCATATATACTGTTAGCTATAAAAGCTACCATATATCACATAAGCCCTGCATACATAAAACCAATAATAGTGCCTGGCTACCCCACATGGTCTTTACCTAGGATTGCCATGGGCTCCCCCACATGGTCTTACATCCAATGCCATGGGCTACCCCACATGGTCTTTACCTAGGACTGCCATGGGCTACCCCACATGATCTTACATCCAATGCCACGAGCTTCCCCCGGGGTCTTCCCTACAAATACCATATATAACCAAGTAGCATATCATGCATCACATTATTATCTACACATAACAAGTACATAAACCTGTAAGGATGTTGTGGCTACCCCAGGGTCTTATACCATTGTGCCATGGGCTACCGCACATGATCTTCCATGTAAGTATCACAAAGACAACTAGCATATCATATAATTACCAACATACCCCCTAGCATAAACCTAACTATCATATCACACAACATAAGATGGGTCGGCCTTGGTGACTTAGACCCATTGGTATGGTGAGAAGACTCACCTGCAACTGTCGGCTGAAGAAATAAGATCACGCTGCTCCAACCACCGACACGAACTCCTCCACTGGTCAACACCAAAAACTGAACTCAATAAATACCAATAATTACCAAAATACCCCTAGAAGTCAACTGGTCAACTCTTGGTCAAAGTCAACCTTCCAGGTTGACCCTACTCGCCAAGTCAGCCTACTGACTCGCCGAGTTCATAAGCTCAGAAACCCCTTTCAATCGCGACTCAACTCGCCGAGTCAGACCATGACTCGCCGAGTTTACTGATTTCCGAGTTCTGTCCTGACCAACTCACTAAGTAGTGCAAGCATCTTTTGCCACTAGTCTTTCGAAGGTTCTGATTTTTCTCGATCTAGGTCAAATCTAGTGAGTATAGGGTTCCATCACTTGGAACTTTAATCTCCTCATCCATTCTTCTCAGAGTTTAACTTATCGCAGCTTCCAGGGTTCCGGGATATTCGTTGGGATGCTTAATTCATCGGATTAAGCATGAGTGGATGGTGGTAGTCAATGTCCTTGACTCTTACGACTCAGATTTCTTTACCAACCGAGGGTGTTAGCTACTATGTTGGCTTAACCGGGATGACAACAAATTTCAGATTTGTGGTCATTATAGTAGGTTAACCCGCAGTGGTTCTCTTGACTCTAGCTCCTATTCTATGGGATAGGATGAAGGGTTTTACTATGACGTTCGTGGTGGAGCTCATACTTGGCTTAACCACTAATACTTGGTGTATGCAAGCCGTATATAATTGAGGTCGGCAGGATGTTCAGTTGTGCGACTCCACCCCAGACTCACAACCCAACGAGGAACAGGGAGTAGGGAGGAAGCACACATCTTAAATCTTTTTGATCTGAATTATATACCACTCTTATGCATACACTCAGTTAATAGTAGTCAATCCCATGAGTTCTTTCCTCTAGCTTCACGAACCTGATTGTGAGGTGCGAAGGGTCTTTCTGGGGGATCTACGGAGTGGGTTTCGGGTAGTTATCGCCTTCTGGAATACATACAGTGTCTTTCGGTTTGGTTTCTATTTGTCTAAGAAGGGGTTGGTTAACAGCGCGCGGTACCCTTCTCCTGGGTACTTCGGAAGATTTTTAGATAAGAGCGATGACTGACAGATCGCATTAGGTTTTATTATTATAAGGTTCAGGAAAACCTTTATTTGCCGAAATGGCTATGGTGAAAGTTCTTTTTACACAACACTAGGGATTTACACATGGTTGCACTAAGTCAAACCATGATTGATAGAGGCGTCGAAGTTGGCATACATCGACATGACATATAATGAGGATCGATAGGGCCATGTGCTGAACGGGCACACAAGTTCTTGGCGTCTCGGGTTTCGTCCCGTGTATCACTATCACAGATACTTGGACCGATAGAGTTGACGCGGAACTATAGAGGGTCCTGAGTGTTTCTGAATAGGGTACCTTTCCTGTATGGATTCTCACGAGGCCTTTCTATAATCACCTAACATATACTAGTCATGTATAATTAAGGTGGGAAGGACTATTGACTGAGCGACTCCGCCTTAAATCCACAACCAAACGAGGAACAGGAAATGAGGCAGCATCACTCACTCTAGGTCTATCCATCTTAATTATACATGGATTTGATGTATATATCGAGCCATTATAGCTCTACCTGATGAAATTTTAAATTTTATAACAGCGCTGCGACTTTCGCCTTAACGGGGAAGTAATCACATTTAGAATTAGCCTTTTAATGTTTTTGGTTAGTTATCTAGGATTGAGAGACGTACCAAAATCTACCAGGTTCCTGGATGCTTTTCCCTAAGCATTAGAGTTAGAATCCTCCTGTGTCCTTGTCGTTTCTTTCAGTTGGGCAATCTCGCTTTAGGTGCCCAAACTCACCACATAGATGGCATACTGGATTGGTCGTTACATTGGTGGTTGATGTAATAAACTTAACCGAGGTTCTGCAGACACAAGCAGTATGCCCCTTCATGTTTCACCTAGCACAAAAGAGTTCTCGACAGATACCATGATGATTGTAGCTACACTTGCTGCAGTGGGGAAGGTTTCCTAGGTATGGTCTTCTTGAAGTCGGGATGGAAGGGCTGGCAGGGGTATTGACTGCCTCAACTCGTTGCCCTTTGGAAGGTCCTTGAGCCTAGGTACTTCCCTCCTCGTTCTTGAACTTTCTCTTCAGTGGATTTGGTTGAGGTTCTTGGGTGGCTAGGTACACAGAGGTTGGTTGCTGCTATCCATTACTTGGATCGAGAATCTCGATAGGGCTCTTGCTAACATTAGCGTTGTTAGCATTCATATGAGCCATGACAGCTGCTACGGTTGCCGAGACTGCAGCTTGGAATGTAGCTTCATCGAATAGGAGAGTAGGTTTCTTGCCAGTGGATTGGTTATGCTTCTTCGGAGGCATGGTTTTCATATACGGAAAGTAACACAAGCTGATGAGAGATGATGGTTAACCCTTAGACGTATCTATCCTTACTATATTAGGCATAAATTTTTCCCGTGCCTTGGATATTGGTTATCTGAGTATCGACCTACATCCCTATGATGTAGTCCGGGTATCAAGGTAGGAGTATGGGTATCAGAAAAGCCATAAGATGGGAGTCGTTCCTACTAACTTACCTTCATACTGGGAAAGGTTCACTCTCTGGCTTGGAAAGATCTGAGGACAGTTCGGAACGAAGACCGCGGGAAGAGAGGCTCATGAAGACTTATGGCTAAACACTCTCAATAGAGGTGTTGGGATCCGCTCTAATCGTATTACTTGCAACGGGAAAAGGCGATTTACCTAACATGTAGTGTGAGTAGTGTAATCACTAACTCACTAAATTGTATTATTTTATGGGTGTATTAGCATGACGAACACGAGGAAAAGACACTTCTGGGGTTCCATGTACTGGCTCCCTCTGTCTACCTCGTATCCTTGACTGGGATCAGTGTTGGTTTCCTTCGGGTAGTTACTTAGGGTTCTCTTCTCATATAGACATATTGAATTTCTACTCCGTCTTACTTCCGATTCTGACTCTGGGTGTCATCACTTCACGATGGATGACTGGAAATCTCGGAAGTTTAGGCGAATTTCTCACCAATGTCCCTAAAAGGTATAGGCACTTAGTGATTTCAATAGTCTCGACCTAGTTCATTTATTTCCGAACTGGAAATCTTCTCAATGAACCTCTTCTGGGTCTGAATCAACTCTTCTGTCGAATACTGAAGTGGATAGGGTTTTCTACAGGGTTCGTGCGAGAATGAAAATGTCTAAAGAATCCTAAGAGATTATTAACATTTCACTGGGTGATCTATATCGAGTCCTGCTACAATTACATAGGGTACACAAATCATATATAGCTTAGATCCGATAGGCCTTCGAATATGTGATACTACTCTATATCGACATCCCAACGAGGAAAAGGAAGTAGAACGAAACCACACATTCTTAGTCTATGGGATCCTTATTATATATAACCTTGGGAGTATACCCTTTGTAATTGTAGGTATATCAATAAGGATCTTTTTAGTTTTTCACACAAGGTTATCTACGGATCCTAAAATACCTCTATGGTATTTTAATTTCTTGTTTGTTTCTTAACTTATGAATATGATTCTGTGATTAATGGGAGTCTTTTAGTATTCCAAAATACTCTCATAGTATTTTAAACTTTATGTTTGGCTCTAGCATTCCTAGTTGGTAAGTTTCAGATTCGTTGCAACACCACTATCACTCCCAAGCACACGTTCATCGCATCTCGAGTAAATGTAGTTGATCAGGTTACATTTATTCCAGCTTACGATTACATAACTGTCCAGGTTTGACGGTAATGCTCAACATCCGAAGACTTTTATTCTAGTTCTTCTTGTGATACTTTGTTCGAGTGTTTAGATTCTGGATGTTCTTATACTTTGGTAAAATATGGTTATATTTTAAAGTATAATTCTTGGTCAGAGTGTTTTATCCCTATGTATTTATAGTCTGTATATCTTTTATGAATTGATACACTGAGCTCACTATAAACAATGCTCTGATACCTATCTGTCACACCCCAAAACCGGAACGGCGGAAACGTTCTGGGGTGGATGACATCGTGTCAAGTATCACAACATATGCAGTATAGTAATCAAAGTACAACAACCATTGCATTAATAGTAATAATTTTACATCAGTTACATGTTATAGAGACATCAAAATAATACAGAAACTAGTATAGATGCAGCTCAGTTCTAAGTTGGCTTCACAAAAGCTCCCAGGTGTACCTGTCTATTGCTGACTTGAGAATACAAGTTATTTTGAAAGTGAGTATCATCATTTTTATAAATGCTGGTGAGTTCATAAGTATTTAGTGTCATTTGTGAAAGTAAGCATTTTATTCAAAATAACTTTATAAAAAGTAGTAGGTTAGAATCTACGGTGTATTAGCGTCTTTTCCAAAAAATCCTATATTTTCTAATTAAAAGTAGTCTTCTACCAAGAGTCGACAGTGTTATGTTTTAAAGAGAAATTTTTCCTGAAATACTATCATTACCAAAATACGGTATTTGACTTTAAAGAAAGTAGGAGAATATCACTAGTAAAAATACTAGGGGAAAATAACATATGCCTCAGCAGAAAATATTGTTGACTAAGGCAAAAGAAATCATAGACTCCAGGAGAGTATCAAATGAATGATACACCTGGCTTAGTCTAACAAAAGGAAACACAAACCCCAGACGGTATCAAATGTATGATACGGCTAGCAAGGTCTAAAACAAAGAAACACAAACCCCATATAGTATCAAATGAACGATACAGCTAGCAAGGTCTAAAACAAAGAAACACAGACCCCAGACAGTATCAAATGAACGATACAGCTAGTAAGGTCTAAAACAATGAAACACAGACCCCAGATAGTATCAAATGAACGATACAGCTAGCAAGGTCTAAAACAAAGGGTAATCCTAAGAGTGTTGTTTCAAGAATACAGTGTTAAATTCTCGTTAGCTTAAGGCCATGAATTATAAGGTAAACATGGAGATACTCGTAACCATACTGATTGACACTAGAGTACTTGACGCCCTGCAAGCATCGAAATAAATGTGACATTTGTCACCCATTGGCTTGGTAGGCCGTGGACTGTAGCTAGCAGTCAGGGTGCGGGAGTGTCAGTCCTGTATAGATCTATATACACAATGCCCGCTCTCCCTCCAGGAGACTCTGGTTACCAACTTGACAATGGGGAAATCCGTGTCCTGAAGATGCATCTCATATTCTGAATTCTATTACAGGCGCTGGAGAAATGATATAGACTAGCGAATGAACTGACTCCTTTGGAATTCTCGTACTAGAAAGAGTAAATAGAACCTCCTAACTATTCCTATAATAGTTACTAGTGTCTCTGATCTATGAATGATGAATGGAAGGATGCCCTTGCTACCCAAGGGAAATGAACTGGTCGATGTAAACCTTTATGTCTATACGTGTATACATGATATATAACTAATGTTTAAACGACCTTTGGACGGATATCCGATACCCACCAAACCACATCCCAGCGAGGAAAAGGAAATAGGGCGAACTAGCCTTCCTAAGTCTTTTAAACATTATTTATATAAATATACAAGTACAGGCATGCATTTAATGAAGTAGAAGCCTAGAAGTATAGAAGAAAACTTTGGTAAAACCTTTAAAAAAATAAGAATTTACGACTTGATATTGTTATGTAAAACAAGCTTTGAAAACCGTTCATAAACACGTTTTGAATATAATTTGATAACACAATATAAGTAAAGAAAACCTTTGTTTAAAACACTGCTGTAACTGGTTTAGAAGTAAAACATATAGCACGAGAGATAATTTGAGAAAAGATTTAAACAAGTAAAGATGTTTTGGAAAACCATCTATAGTATTATACTTGGTAAAACAGCTGAAAGTGTGATAAATCCTTGTGCATGCGGGTTATTAACCACATATGATTGATATGATAACTAGCATGTTTTAACTTGTATTCCCCACCCCCCCCCCCCCCCCCCCGCCCATAAAAGCATGTAAAAACATTTAAAATGTTAATTCAGGGGTATGAATTCACCTGTTGTAAGTGGATCGGGCGGAGGTGTCGGTTGGGTGCTCGGTGTCAAGTAAAGACTTGAAGACACTCAGTGACCTATTAACATATGATGACATATGTTTACATACAGTTAGTAATTATAATACTAATTAAATATGTATACGCATCCTAATGTGTGGAAAACACTTTGGTCAAGTGCTAGGAGGCTATTGGGTTGCAAATAAGGGAGTGTATGGCCTAGTTAGGGAGTTTACTCTTCAAGAGTAAACTCTTTATAGGTTTTACGGCCCTAAGACCATATACCCATGAGTTTACGGTCGTAAACTCATAGGTGGTGTGCTCTTGGATGATTTAAGTTCTTATCTCACTAGTGGAATTAGTCTAGGTTCAAATCTAGGGCTTATGAAGGGTTTAAGGCCTTAAATTGACCATTCTTGGGAGTTTATGGTAGTAAACATAGATTTTACGGCCGTAAACTCTTACTAGCCCCTTCCTTTTGTGTATTATGATCTTAAATGGGAGGGTATAAAGTTCTATGCATTTTTCCAAGCCATATAGGGGAGTTAGGGCATCATTTGGCCTCTTTAAGGGACTTTACGGCCCATGGACCAATTCTTGGGGGGTTTACGGCCGTAAACTCCTATGTACATAGTTTCTTTAATGTTTAAAGCCCCTACTTCAATTGTGGTTGATTCTAGACATTTACCCAAGCCATAGGAGGTGTTTGAGGGCAATTCTAACACCTTAAAAGGTGTTCACAGCCCTTGAAGAGGGGTTTACGGTCCAAGAGTGTTCTTGGGCCATAAACTCAAGTTTACTCTCCAAAATGCAAGGTTTTAGTGTTCTAAGCTCGAAGGTGTAAGTCCACAAGTCATATCTAAGCCCTAGGAGTGATTTGGAAGGGTTTTGGGGCTTCAAAACCCCACTTAAGGGTGTTCACGGTCAAAGAGTGTTCTTGGGCTATAAACACATGATTTGGTCACTTTTGGATGTCTTAAACACCAATTTGCATGCTAAATAAGCTACACAACAAGTTATGATAGATTACCTACGATTTTGGAGCTCGAAATGGGCGGTTTTTGGATCGAAAACAACTTGTAGAGAGAGAGTGTAGAGAGAGAGAGAGAGTGAAAAGTCTCAAATGGAGTCCACTCACCCTTATATAGGGGTTTGAGTTTGTGGCTCAGTGGAAATCTACTCGATACTGACGTTAAACGGGGCTTTTAGGTCGCACCCGATTAAATGGTCGTAATTTGACTTGGTTGAAACTAAAACTTTTCAAGGGATTATTGAGGATGCTTCTAATTTGTTTCAACCCTTACGAAGTCATAATAAGTCCCAATTTAATTAACCTAGTCCAAAAGGTTAACGGACAATTAATAAAGCGGATTTTATTAACGGAAGATGTCGTTAAAATGACGGAATAAATTCCGGGTTGTCACAAATTCAACCAACAAGGTAACAAATTTAGCTCTTAATCCTTTACAAGTTTCGATCTTTGGTGAAATATCACCCTTAATTTCTAGAAAATCTTGATTTTGGGAAGACTTGGATTTTAGGGTTTTGATTTTTGACAAATTAGGACGTTTTAGACGTAATTTTTTACAATCATATGCTCTTGGAACATACCGAAGCAAACCGTTGACATAATTTATGGATTTGGCTGGTTAATTTCATCAGAACAGATTTGGACTCCCGCAGTTCGTCCTACTCGCCGAGCAGTTCGCGGACTCGGCGAGTCTATGCTGCTGATGCCCGATACTCTGTCACTTTTAATACTTTCAGTATTTTGCTTGTGTTTTTCTTGTTTCTTTACTGTGCGGGAACCATGTCTAGGAGAGGTCAAAGCTCACAAGGAGGCGGTTATGGGGACATCCCATGGTTGACTTTTCCAAGCATCACTAACAAGTCTTCACTCACACGTACAAAAAGCAAGCTGGAGGCTTTGAAGCGAAAGCAAATATATGTTCCTAATGAGTTGGACTAGTCATGGATAGGGCAACCTGGGTTGGAAGAAGCACTGAACCATTATTTGGTCAAGTCTTGTGAAGTTAATGGGGTACAAATAATCTGTGGCGGGTGGAGTCGGTTGTTCAAGCTTCAAGAACCCGTGTATCAAGAGCTTTGCTGGGAGTTCTTTGCCACCATCTCTTTCCGGGGTGGTGATGACTACTATAGTCCGAATATTATTTCATTATGCCTTGGAGGAGAGTTTTGCTAGTTCAGCATGGCAGAGCTGGTGTGGAGGCTTGGTATTTATGATCAGAATGAGATCATGTACGAGACTTTTGAGTCATTCTTGGAGCAGTACCACAAAGACTTGCCCGAGGATGTGGTTGCCTCTACTTGGTGGACCACCATTTCCAACCGGGTTTACATTCCTTCATTCGACCAAGAGGGGAGCATTCGTTCCCCGATTCATCGCTTAATATATCGTCTGATTTTGAGCTCTATAAACATGCGAAAGGATGACGATAAAGTCCCCACTTTCGACATATTTTACATGTGGAATGTTATCACTCCTAATTTATTTTGCTATTTTCCATATTGCATGGAAAAATACTTGGCAGAGGGGGTAGTCAAAGAGTGGGTGACTGCAAAAATCAATGGTGGCTTGTTTGTTACAAGGCTTGCGAGAACTTATGGTATTTTGGACCGACAAGAGGCACGAGCATTGACTATGATTCCTAGCCCTCCCTTCAGCACAACATTATTCAGGAGGGCTAGGATCATTGAGGATTATGGAGGGGGGCATGTTAGTATTCCAAATGATGATGAACCGTTAGTGTCGGAAGAACCGGGGAGGAGGGTGAGACAAAGGAGAGAACGGGTGCCACAAGACCCACCGGTTATTCCGGTGGATGAGGAGCTACCTATGGATTGGTATAATGTTGAGCTGCGAAGATACCAAGACGACCTCGGGTGGGGCGTGAACTATGTCAATGAGTCATTTGATTATTTGTTTGAACAAATGCATTTTGCACCAAGGCCCGGATTCCCGTATGTGTCCAGTTGGGATGAAAGGGTGCAAGCGAGAAGAAACCAAGCGGGTGGAAGTGAAGCAAAGGAGATGAAGACGAGGAAGAAGATTGATGCTTTATTTTATTGTGTTTTTGATGTTTAAGACTATTTACTTTTCTTTGTTTTGGGTGTTGAACTTGTAGGATGTTTAAGTAGGAATTTGTTTTCTTTTATCACTTGTGGTTGTTTTCTTTTCATATTGAAGGATTGGATGCATGCAAGAGTCTCAATTGTCAAGGTTAGAGTGAGGATCGGGTCTAGATGAGAATGTGCATGAGTTTAGGGTCGAGTCCGTTCTTAAGGAGGGTCTTAGAGTGTTATTTGTTGAAGAAAAATGAAGAAAACACACTGAGTTATCATACCCAACCATATCAGAGTTGGAACCCAAAATCAGAATATTTATATTTTTCACTCAGCGATGGACTCGCCGAGTGCACATTACCTACTCGATGAGTCCGAGTTCAATTCCACGATTTTTCTGCTTGATACATTGCTACACATCGAGTTTCCATATAAACTCGACGAGTTTATCACTTTTTTATTCTCAAGGCTTATATTCTGCTCATATTCACTACGGGTCTCACTCATATTCCTTAGAGTTTGATTTCTAAAGATTTCCGAGTATCTTTCCTGCATTTTTGGAGCTTTCCCACACAAGATATGACACCCAAGGCATGGATGAGTTGTTCTCATGTCTAAAGTCATTTGAAGTGGAGTTAAAAGAGAAGAAATACCAATCTCGCCACTACTACCCTAGGGGAGTTTGTTCAAATTCTCTTTTTATTTTCTTATGTATCATGCATAATATGCAATGGGGACATTGCATAAATTAAGTGTGGGGTAGGGGGTTCGTTACATTAGTTAAAATTTTAGTTAAATTTTGAAAAATTTGAAAATTTGCATAAAAATTGCTAGGATTAATTTAGAAAATTTTGGTAAAGCAATTAGGAATCATGCTAGTGTTATGTGTGATGATTGCATGAAGTACCAAATGTTTAGTCAAGCTTATACACGTTTTAATGCATTTGTGGCCTCCCTTATTCTAGTAAAACCATGGGACAAAAACACAACCTCTCTTAGTTTGAGGGATGCAATAAGTTTAACATTGTGTACTTGAAATGTATCCAGGAAATTTTTTATCCTTAATCAATAAAGGTTGAAGTTGAGCGCCCTTGCTTAAGCATGTAGGTATTAAGTAAAAAAAAGAGTGAGTTACATGTAAAAAAATGGGAGAGAATTACAAGCAAAGTTGTAAGAATTTTGGATCAGTTAAAGTGAAAATCAAAAGATTAAAATTCCAAAAGTTCAAAAGTTGATGATACCCAAAAATCAAAGAAAATCAAAAATTTGCCAAATTTGAAGAATTCAAAGAAATCGAAGTTCAAATTATCAAGAAAGTGAAGAATTCCAAAAAGCTGCATAGTGGTATCGAAGAATTGTAATTTTTAGAATATGTATGTTTAGGTTGCTCAACCAAAAACACCTTGAGACTAGGAGGTTTTTTGCGGATGGATTCGGAGGGATGCATAAAATGAGCATTTTTTGGAAAAAGTGGGCGAGTATTTATGAGGATTGTTAGTATTTAGAATTAAGGGGGTCCTTAGGAATATTATTTAGACACAAATGCATGCGTTGCGGTCTTGACATAATGGCTGGGTTGGACTGGGATTGTCTATGTAGTATTAGTGTGTTTAATTTCAGTTTTGCTTGGGGGCAAGCAAAACTCAAGTGTGGGGTATTTTGATATTTGCATATTTAGCTATATTTTTATGTTGGATTTTTATCATTTATTGGCTAATTAATTGCATATTATGGACAAAAGATACTTAATATTGTTCAAATTATATATTCAGTCCAAAAAAGAAGCTCGGAAGCAGGAGATATGAACGAAAGCTCGGGAATGAAAGAAAGAAGAAAAAGGCTTAATTCTGAAGCTACTCGGCGAGTAGGGTCGTCTACTCGACGAGTAGACACGAAGGTTCGCGAAGCAATACATGGAGTCCTTGCCGTATACTGATTCCTCAAGGGGGACTCGACGAGTCAATTGTCTACTCGACGAGTAGCCCCTGTTTTGAGAAAACTATAAATAGACTTCACAAACCCGAATTGAAGACTCTCTGGATTTTTTGGTGAAAACACTTGGCGATCAAGGAAGCCCTTGGAGCTCTGGAAAACGCTGAAGAACCCTAATCCTTCATTCTTAATAGATTAAGGCACTTTAGGTTTAATTTTCCACTTTTCCTTTGAATAGAATTATGTTAGGTTTATTTGAATTCATTTTTAAGCTTTCATACACTGAAATCATGAACTACTTTCGTTAGTTTCTGTTTGGGGAAGACACTTTTACTCCTATGTTCTAATTTACTCTTTTGATTAATTGTTAGTTGGTGATATTGTTAAATTAAGCTTGTTAAAGACCCTTATGCATTAACCATAACTATTTTCTGTTAATTGCTAAGTGATTAAGCTGCATGAACATCTCTTAATTGCTTATCTCATATAATTTATGTAAACACAATACTGTATGCCTAGGAATAATGAGCATGAAACTAGGATTAATTAGAGAATGGGTAAATTAATGTGTGAGCTTGTTTGATACACCATCAACAAGAGGTTAATTGAATCACCAAATTTAATTAGCTAACTACAAGTCTTATTTAACCCGAATAATTAACCTGGGAAATCTATTAGTTTAAACAACTGGCCATTGCTTGAATTGGTATGCTTTCTAAGGATTAGTAATAGCGAACGCGAATCTAATCACAAAAGTCGGTAACCAATAACAATTAATCTATTATATTATCATAAAAATTAACCATAGGAGTAAATGAGTTGAACCTAAATAGAAACCCTTTTTGATCATTGAATTTAGTTTGTTTTTACGTGTTTTCAGCTTTTAGTTGAGTAGTTAAGTTTTAGTTAAGTTTCTAGTCTTTCAAAACTAGAGAAACCCCTATTTTCTATTACTTGTTTTTAGTTAATTCTAGTTTTTAGTTTTAATTTTCCGTTCCCTGAGTTCGATACGCTACTTATTTAGTTACACCACAATTGATAGGTCTACTGCCTTTGTGTGTCACTTTGATAATTAAAAGTAGGATGAAAAATAGTTGAGTTTACACACATCAATATGCATCTACTACCATTCACACTTACTCATACTCGTCCCAAGTACTGTCTTGTAGTTTTCCAAGTTACCATACAAGAAAATCATATAACACACCAGACATCAAAATGAAGGTTTTATATTATTTCTTGAAACGATTACATAGGTGTGCAGTTTCACCCTATACTATGCCTCTAATAGGCTACACCTCGTGGTACTATCTACCCAACTACTTCACGACTTTCTCTTCGGATATCTGTCCTCATTCCTGATTCCTTGCATTGTCAGCTACCTCATCAAGGATCATATGAAATGTTCTTGCTTTCGGCGTTGGCGGCACATTTGGCTTTATAGCCCCTTCTCTTTTTGGGAAATCTTACTTGAAGTGACCTGCCTTGTTACATTCGTAACATACCCTTTTGTTGAATGTACACTCGTTGGCATAATGCCCATGCTTTCTACACTTGAAACAAGTCACCTCTTCACCGCATTGTCTAGAGTGTTTCTTTTTGCACTTCTCGCGCCATCTTGATTCACTTCCTCTTCCTCATCCAGGCTTCAGGAATTTGGTCTCCTTTTTGGACCTTGAAGATCCTTCAAACTTCCTCTTTTCTCCTGCCTTGTTTTTTTCTAGGCCCTTTTCTCTTATCTAGGTCTCTACATTCTTAGCTGCTCTAACAGTTGTTTTCAAGGTAGTTGCCATTTTGACCATTGGGCCAAAGTCTATGGGCAGTCCGTAAGCAAACCTATCAATCTTGGAGAGCTCAATAGGAACCAAGTATGGAAATAGCTTCATCCTCTCGGTGAACGCGGTGGCATACTCATCAACACTCATCTTCCCTTTCTTCAGGTTCTGAAACTTGTTGTTTAGGTCTATTAGATCTATCTCTGAGCAGTACTACATTTTCAACTGTTCCAAGAACTCTTCCCATGACATCCTTAGGGCTTCTCCTCATGGCATCATATTTGCCAATAGCTTCTACTGGCTCAAGACTCCAGTTTTCAGTTGTCTTACTGCGAAGACAATCTTCTGTTTCTCGCTATAGCTGCAGCTTTCAAACACCATCTTCGTCTCGGAGATCCAATCCATAATCTCAACCAACTTCGGGCTTCCAGAAAGACTTGGTGGCTTGGCACCCAATAAATTCTTATACATTCGCCCATCCTTGTTGTTTCCCTTTTCTGGGCTATTCCTTTGTTCTCCTTGAGTCCCAACTTGACTCACTTGGCAGCTATAGTTCCCTTCCTCCGAGTGCTCAGGAATCAGCTCCGGTTGCTTAACGGGTATGGTAGGCTCGTCCCTATTCAACATCCGCCTCATTTCTTCCCTTTGTTCAGCTAACATAACCCGAATCATGGCTTGTACTCCAGCCATGGTGATTGGCTCGGGTACATCTTCTACTATAACAAGTATTTGCTGAATCACCAGGGGTTGATTCCTATTCCAATTTGCATTCCCAGCTCCACTGCGGGTTCTTGCCATTTTGATCTATATACCGAATAAGGTGAATCGAGATCTTAATTTAGGATTGACGTTTTAAATCATCCTTATCACCACGAAACATTTACATGCTAGTTCTAATATCGTAGTCGTACTTTTAGAATCCTAAACACATAAGGTTTCTAGATCCGATCGGCAACAGACCATAGATCCGAACAAATAATGGCATATAGCACATAAAAGCATTTTAGGCATTTTCCTAAATTAGCTAGTGTTTGTGTCTATTCAGGTGTACTACCTAAATTTTATTAGACATACTCGTCACGACCATCGCTTAGCATTCTAAGTTTAAGTCTAGAAATAAATCCATATTCCTAGTTCGCTTAAACTAATGCTCTGATACCAACTGTGACATACCCATTTTCATGGCCAGAAAAGACCAATTCTGTTTATGCTTTATGAAAATCAGAGTACCTCTTTTAATAAAAATGTTCTTTTAGTAAAAATGTTGCGGAATTTGTTCCCAGAAAAACATGATAAATACGTTTTCAAAGCATTTCCGAAGAAACATATTTTATTCATTTTAAAACATTTGGGATGTCATCGTTGTGACATCCCCATTTTCACGACCAGAAAAAACCGATTTTGTTTATGCTTTATGAAAATCAGAGTAACTCTTTTAATAAAAATGTTGCGGAATTTATTCCCAGAAAAACACGATAAATACGTTATCAAAGTATTTCCGAAGAAACGTATTTTATTCCTTTTAAAACATTTGGGATGTCATCATCAATATAGAAACATAAGCATAAACAGAACTTACATTCATTTACACTAGTGATCTATATCTCCTTAATCTCTCAGTGTATTGTCACTTCATATTGACACCTGTGATATAAATAAACTGAGTGGGTCAGGTTGGGAAACCTAGTAAGTACATAGGGTTTTCAAGCCACAATAATATAATTATTATGTTTTAACATCAAACAATCAACCCAATTACTCATCTCCATTATCTTCTTTACTCTTAAGGATCTACCGTAAGAATCAACTATTCCTTGTTCATTCGTTCCTAAGGATCATCCTAAGGAATCGGCACGAAGTCCATCGTCACCAGGGTTTAGGCACTAAGTCTGCATAGTCGACAGGATTTATACAACAACCACTAAGTCCGCATAGTTGCCAGGGTTTAGGCATCAAGTCTACATGATCACTAGGGTTTAGGCATCAAGTCTGCATGATCGCTAGGGTTTAGGCATCAAGTCTGCATGATCGCCAATGTTTAGGAATCAAGTGTGCATGATCGCCAGTGTTTAGGCACTAAGTCTGCATGATCGCCATGGTTTAGAGTACCCCGGGTGAACAAATCGTTCACAACACCTACACGTTGCGAGCCTGCTAGCGTTCCACTGGACTGTCTAGAATAGTCCGTGGTGGTCATCCATACTCTGCTAGATGACGGGGCCATCATTTGGGAAAGGCTTCTCACATCGTTCACCTCTCACCCTCACCTCGTGGTTTATAACATCTCTCAACTCATCATCCAACTCATATTCCATCTATTACATCTACCCATGTTTTACCCAACATATTATCGTAGATATAAAATACATATACAGTTTAAATCATTTAAAACATGTATAAAATCGTTCATCCAGCCTAGATAGCAAGTACTCAGATAATATGCACACATAGCTCGTAATTTATATAAATACTTCATATCTATGTGTAAGATGAAAGTAACTATGCACTCACCTGATAAGGTGGTGACTTGGAACTTAGAAAACACTTCGTTATTGTTAAAACAAGTTCCTTCGAACAAAACCTAGTATCAATACCACTAGGGTTTATTTTAACGTTAACCGCGACTAATTAATAGTCTAGCTATTATTATTATTATATAAGCGTTAAACAACACTATATAACTCATAATAATAGCCCAAATACTTATTTTAAGGTCCTAATAATGTTACTATAATTGAATAAAAGCTATATTAAAAATAGCGTAGGCGTAGCTCACTTACAGCGGGTTTTATAGAAAACCGAGCTTCGCTTGGAGCAGCGTTTCGAAACCGAAAGACCATTTTTTCTTGGGACTCCGGGAGCCTCGGGGCTTCCTTCGGGTGCTAGGAGGTTTACCTAGGCTTAGGAGGGGGTTAGGGGGTAGTGAGAGAAAGTAGAGAGAGAAAGTTATGGTGAATTTGTGAGAAAATATGGCAGCCCTCGCAGCCCTTTTATAGGCTGGTCCTCGGACGTACACTGGGCATACAGGTCCTCGTACGCAAGGCGTAGCATCGGTCGTACAACACATGTCGCGAAGGGGGTGGGTCATCGTGGACGTCTCGGAACTATAGAGGGCAGCTGTACGCGGAGCGTACCTGAGCTCGGACGCTGGGCGTAATGCGAGGTAACGTGGCGCGATCCGATGGGTGCTCTGCGATCAGCGATGGACGGCTGAGATGAGGCCACGTCATCGCTTCTCTCATCAACTTCGTAAATCTGACTCCAAACTTTAAAAATTCGTATCTTTCGCATACGAGCTCCGTTTTTGATGTTCTTTATATCCACATGAAGGAGGGAACGTACTCTACAACTTTCGTTTAGACTCTGTCGGCTAATTTTGACTTTATTTTAAAAGTTACATTATTAATAGGCCGAGACATGATTGGTCCGTTAAATTCTCATAACTTCTTCATCCGACGTCCGTTTTCGCCCATCTTTTTCTCGTTATGCTACTCTTAACGAGATCTTTGATTCTCGTTTAGGTCGTGTTGGCTAAAAACCGCTCGATCTATTATTCGAATTTCGGGTTGTACATTGCTAATCCAAAACTTCGAAAAATCATGACTTCCTCATACGAAGTGAGATTTGGGCGTTCTTTTTATGGACACTCTCGGTTTAACATATTCTACGACTTTTGTTTAGATCGCTAAGGCTAAATCTCGCTCTATCGTAAATTCACTATTTATGTTTCCCGGTATCGTGCCGGTTCCGTTACGAAACTTCGACGGGTCATAACTTCTTCGTTATAACTCGGATGTCGGCGGTCTTTATATGTACGAAAACCTTGTAACATATAATACAACTTGGTTAAAATTATTTATTCTAAATAATATTTTGCCGAAAAGTCATTTTCGACACTTATTGCTTCTAATTTGACTAACCCGGATCTACAGGCGTTACAATCGTCAATACAGAAACATAAGCATAAACATAACTTACATTCATTTACACTAGTGATTTATATCTCCTTAATCTCTCAGTGTAATGTAACTTCATATCGACACCTGTGATAGAAATAAACTGAGTGGGTCAGGTTGGGAAACCTGGTGAGTACATAGGGTTTTCAACCCACAATAATATAATTATTATGTTTAATCGTCAAATAGTTAACCCAATTACTCATCCCCATTATCTTCTTTATTCTTAAGGATCTACCCTAAGAATCAGCTATTTCTCGTTCATTTATTCCTAAGGATTATACTAAGGAACAGGTACGAATTCTATCGTTGTCAATGACACATCTGTCAAGCAATTCTTCTAGTTCTTTCACTTAGGCGCAACTACCAAAATTGTGACATTCTCTACGAGGCGCATCTGCCAGTATTGTCCTTTAGGCGCATCTGTCGGGGTTATGAGGTTCTCTATTAGGCGCTTCTGCCGGTAGAGTCCTTTAGGCGCATCTGCCAGGGTATCTTGTGTATCGACAATATCGTTTCCGAGAATCCACTCGCAATACATGTCAATGGGTTTTTTTAGACTACACCAGTGAACACATCGTTCACAACACCTACAGGTTCCGAGCTTGCTAGTGTTCCACTGGACTGTCTAGAATAGTCCGTGGTTGTCATCCATACTCTACTGAATGACGGGGCCATCATTTGGAAAAGGCTTCTCACATCGTTCACCTCTCACTGTCACCTCATGGTCTATATCACATCTCAACTCATCATCCAACTGATATTTTAAATATTACATCTACCCATGTTTTACCCCAACATTTTTGTATATATAAAATACATATGCAGTTTAAATCATTTAAAATGTGTAAAAAATCATTCATTCAGCATAGACAGCAAGTACTCAGATAATATGCACACATAGCACGTAGTTTATATAAAATACTTCATATCTATGTGTAAGATGAAAGTAACTATGCACTCACCTGATAAGGTGGTGACTTGGCACTCGGACAACACTTCGTTATCTCAAAACAATTTCCTTCGACGAAACCTAGTATCATTACCACTATGGTTTAGTCTAACGTTAACCGCGACTAATTAATAGTCTAGCTATTATTATTATTATATAAGCGTTAAACAACACTCTATATAACTCATAATAATAGTCCAAATAATTATTTTAAGGACCTAATAACATTACTATAATTATTCGAAAGCTATATTAAAAATTGCGTAGGCGTAGCTCACTTATAGCGGGTTTTAAAGAAAACCGGGTTTCCCTTGGAGCAGCGTTTCGAAACCGAAATACCCTTTTTTTCGGGACTCCGGGAGCCTCGGGGCTTCCTTCGGGTGCTAGGGATTCACTTTGACTTTAGGGGGGGGGGGTTTAAAACCCTAGAGAGAGAAAGATCTTAGAGAGAGGGTGAAGAAAGGTGTGAAATTTTTGGAAGAGTTCGCACCGCTTTTATAGGCGCCAACATCTCAGATTACGCTGGGCGTACCGAGGAGGTACGTTGGGCGTTCCTCGGATAAGGCTGCTAACTCGCACCAGCTGGCTCGCACTAGTGTCAGAAGGATAGGGCCGAAGGTACGCGGGGCGTACCGGACTTCGTACGCGGGTCATAATGTGAGGGGATAAGTGGTGTGATCCAAAGCGAGGTCTGATCAGCGATGGATGGTCCAGATTGTGCCACGTCATCGATCGAGCAACAGGCTTCGCAAATTCAATTTCCGACTTCTAAAAATCATAACTTTCGCATACGAGCTCCGTTTTCGATGTTCTTTATATCCACGCGTAGGCGGGAACATACTCTACAACTTTCGTTTAGACTCCATCAGCTATTTTGAATTTATTTTAAATTATATATTTTTAACAGGCCGGGACGCGATTGGTCCGTTATAAATTCATAACTTCTTCATCCGACGTCCATTTTTGTCTCTCTTTTTATCGTTACGCTACTATTAACGAGCTCTTTGATTATCGTTTAGGTTGTGTTGGCTAAAAACCGCTCGATCTAATATTCGAACTTTGGGTTGTACACTGTTAAGCCGAAACTTCGAAAAATCATAACTTCCTCATACGAAGTCAGATTTGAGCGTTCTTTTTATGGACGCTCTCGGTTTAATGTATTCTACGACTTTCGTTTAGGTCGCTAAGGCTAAAACTCGATCTATCGTGAATTCACTATTTAGGCTTCCCGGTATTATTTTGGTTCCGCCGCGAAACTTCGACGGGTCATAACTTCTTCGTTATAACTCGGATTTCGGCCTTCTTTATATGTATGGAACCCTTGAGACATGTTCTACAACTTGGTTAAAATTATTTATTCTAAATAATATTTTTTTGAAAATTCGTTTTCGACCTTTATTATCTCTAAAGTGACTAGCCCGGATCTACGGGCTTTACATCGTTCGATGGAGGAAAAGCTAGAGATTAGCTTACAACAAAACAAAGCATCAGCGCAAGCCATTGAGGAAATCTGGTATGATTACTTGGGTCCGGCAACACATCGAGAACTGACTAAGTTGGCAACGTCGCCGTCGCTGGGGATTTATTTAGTGTAGCGGCGTGATGAAGATTGATCTCGTAGGCCGTATATAAAAGGGGGGAATTAGGTTAAAATCAATGTAACTAGCAAAATTATAGGTAGTATTTGTGAAAGTTATTTCTCAAATTACCTAGTTACCTTTATTCATTTATTTAATTATTGTTTTTTCTATTAAATTTTGATTGGTCCATAATCATGCATTCAATAATACAATATTTAGTTAGAATAACTGAACATAAATATATATATATATATATATATATATATATATATATATATATATATATATATATATATATATATATATATATATATATATATATATAAAAGACAAAGTTATCGTCGCTACGGTTACATCTAAACATGCATAAGGTACAAGTTTTTTACTATGCTAATTTCAAGTTTAACCCCTCAACTGTGTATGATCAATCACTTGCAACCCTTTTTTTGTAAAACCATATTTCTTATCCTATTGCATTTTAAAACAATTACTTTCACCTCCTCAACCTTCAACTTTATAAAATTATCACTTTTATCCCTTCGTTTTTAGACTTCCGTTTTTATCTCCCATCCCCCGTAGTACATATATAATATGATTTTCTCTTATCTACTTTGTAAATTGCATTTTATATTCTTTTTATTTTTTTAAATGCTACTTTCATCTTTCAACTTAAAAGTTTATAAAATGTCTTTGATTTAATCAATTATTATTCTTAATAGGCAACAAAAACACATAAAAACCCATCGCAAAGGGCATACTCAATTAAAGTGTATTTCAAATCAATAAGTTTTAAATTTTGCTTATGTCAATCCATTCAAATGGAAAATGACTTAGGAGGGTAACTACCTCTTATCCGTGTTCACATATTGCCAACTTCTTATTTTTTATACATAAGAAAACAACTAACTTGTTTTAACTGTGTAACATCTCAAAAATCATGACCAAAATTTTCGTTTTTAATTTAATACTAAGGTTGTGTTTGGCGCGCCACAGCTAGCTTATTTTTCGAGCTTTTTTATGTTGTCGTGTTTGGTAAGCCAAAAAGTAGTTGATAAGCCAGCTTATAAGCTAGCTTTTTGAAAAGCTACTTAGACTAGCTTTTTAAGAGCTTTTTTAAAATTTTCCAAATACACCCCTTAATTAATTATAGAAACACATATTCTTACATGTCATTTTATGTAATTTTATATATTTCAGCTAGCTTTTCAGCTAGTTTTACCAAACGTTGTTTTTTATCAGCTAGCTTTTCAGCTATCAGCTAGCTTTTTATTTAACAGCTAGCTTTTCAACCATTAGCTAGCTTTTCAGCTAACAGCTAGCTTTTCAGCTAATCCGCCAAACATAGCCTAAAACCATAATTGTCAAACCATTAATTTAATACTCCGGCATCGGGCCCCGCCCGGCATCGAGCCCTCCTCAGTATACATATTTGTCTCTCTTAGGTCTCGCCTGTCGCCGGGCCCCGCCCGCTAAACACATACAATCATATAACATGCTAACACATACAAGAACATGCTCTACTGTATCCTTGTCCTAAGAAACATACTCTGCTAATAATGAGATACATAACATCATCTGTACTCAGCTAGTATGTTTCTTAGGACAGAGATACAACAGAGTATGTTTCTTAGGACAAAGATACAGTAGAGTATGTTTCTTTATGTGTTAGCATGTTATATGATTGTATGTGTTTAGCGGGCGGGGCCCGGAGACAGGCGGGGCCTAAGAGAGACAGATCTGTATACCGAGTGAGGCTCGATGTCCGGCGGAGCCTGATGCCGGGCGAGGCCCAATGCTGGAGTATTAAATTAATGGTTTGACAATTATGGTTTTTGTATTAAATTAAAAACGAAATTTTTGGTCATGATTTTTGGGATGTTACACAGTTAAAATAAGTTAGTTGCTTTCTTATGTACAAAAAATAAGAAGTTGCCAATATTTGAACACGGATAAAAGGTAGTTACCCTCCTAAGTCAGTTTTCTTTTGAGTTACCGGTTAAAACAGGTATTAACCGGTAATATTGGTGTAATTTAAACAGTTAAAACAAGTTAGTTGCTTTACTATGTACAAAAAAGAAAAAGTTGCCAATATGTGAACATGGATAAAAGGTAGTTACCCTTATAAGTCATTTTCCCGACTCTTGTTTTTATGCCTTCTTCACCATTCTACCGTTTGCATTTCTTTTTTCTTTTTTGCTCCTTGTATCTAGGTGATCATTACAATTAATAAGAAAACCCATTGTTGTTCATCAAATTCTTCTAAACCTTTTACACAAACACATAAAAACGTTGATATTTTGGTTTTGTTGACACGACAGTCATAATAGGAAATAAAATAGTGCATTAATCAATGCATAAGTTTTTTTTATAAAATTTACTTTAAATTAATAAGTTTTAAATCTATGTAATCCAACCATAGTAATTAGTTAATTGGTCCTTTTTTTAATTGCAAGGAATGAAAAAATTTCATTTAAAAATCAACCGATTCAAGGTATTCGTTGGTTCATTGGTTTGCTCCTTCAATGGAGTTCGTCATTGATTCTCTCTCTTTTATATATATATATATATATATATATATATATATATATATATATATATATATATATATATATATATATATATATATATATATAAAAGTACACATAATACTATAATACTATTATGATAATAGACAAATCCTCTCTACAACAACACCATAATTTTACAATAAACATTAGAATAAAATATTGATTTAACTCAAAATTTTTCAAAAAAATCTCAAAAGGATGTATTTCGTTTCAAACATGCAAAGTGATGTTTCTCGGTTTGATTAAAAGTTATTTAATATATTATTAAATACTAACATTTAAATATTTATTAAGTATTTAAAATAACTTTTACTAGAAAGGTATAAAGCAAAATTACTAATTTTTTATTTAAGTTATTCAATAAAATAACCTAATATTCGTGAGGTTATTTATACTCAAGATTAACTTTTTCACATACTTTTTCCTATAAAATCACATTGTTCTTAGTTGACTAGTTTTTAGATCCGGATAAACACTTCACGGGGTAATTTGTTTTTTGATTTGTACATATTTATTCAATGAGTTTTTTTTTTTCATCCAAATTTTCTTCTTCAACTTGTTAAACTATATATATCTGGTTTTATGAATAGTTACTCCAGATAAATCGAAAAAAATATCTTAATAGACTAATATATTTTTCATTTTGTACCTATTTAGTCTTTAATAGTTTTTGCACATTTAATTATTAATATTTTTTTGTTGCAAAATCAGTCCTTATTTTTTTTATAAACATTCAGTACTTCATAAATATTTAAATGTTAGTATTAAATAATACTTAATAAATATTTAAATGTTAGTATTAAATAATAAGGTAGTCGGGGTTGTTGATGGTTACAAGGTGTTTAGTATTAAATAATATATTAAATAACTTTTTAAACAAACTAAGAACGTCGTAAATATGGACGAAAAAAACTTAATGAACTAATATGTATAAATCGAAAAATATATTACTCTTTTGTATTATTATCTCTTTTAGATTTCTATCTATAAACCCGTACAAAATAAATAAATAATGGTCACATAAGGACTACCCCTCGCTTTAAAAGAATTAGAAGTAGATGATGACGACTTTGGAACGTTTGAACCAATAAATATTTGATTTTGATATGCAATAGTAGTTGAAACCTAAATATTTGATTTTGATATGGAATTGTAGTTGAAACCTAATCTTTTTATCGTTTAATTTTTTGACTATGTTTTTTATGAAAAAAACCAAATATATTCATATTTTTTTTCCTATAGACATCGTTACTGATATATAAAAATAATTTTATTTCGGAAAAAAAAACATTTCGTTTTGTTGTTTTTTTCACAATATTTAGGTTTATTTTTTATCCAAAACAAAAACTAGATATATCAAAATACTCTTTTTTGTCATCTATAAATAAAAATCAACGTCGATATATATTAAAAAAAATTCATTTTAGTTGGTCGGATTCAAACTGTGAATATGAACGGTATAAAATTCAGTTTTTAGCATTTACAATTTGAACCCAACTTACTATTTCTACTATTTGATCATGCGTAAATTCATTTAGTGAAATTTATATGTGAATTGAAGTATATTTCCTTCAAATTTTATTATATTTTAACGCTTTAATTATTCATAAATTAGTTTTGTAAAATCCACAAGTGAATTTATTCACATTGTGAATCTAAGCAGTATATAATTCAATTTTCAGAATTCACGATGTAAATCTGACTTAAGATTATTCATTGTGCATATGAACTAAATATAATTCAATTTTCAATATCCACAGTGTGATCTGAGCTAAAATTTCGGAAGAAAAAAAATGTTTTTTTATAAATAGTACAAAAAAAATATGACTTTTGATATATTTATTTTTTGGGTGAAAATAAACCTAAATATTAAAAAAAACAACAAAACGAAATGGGTTATTTTGAAAATTAGTTTTATAAAATTCTCAAGTGAATTCATTCACACTGTGAATTTGATCATTATATAATTCTGTTTTTAGGATTCAAAATGTGAAACTGACTTAATATTATTCACATTGTAAATATAAATTGTATATAATTCAGTTTTTAGCAATCACAACATGAATCTGACTAAAATTTCAAAGAAACATTTTTTGGTTTTTTACATCGATATAAATATATATTTAAAGAGTACCAAAAAATATGAAATTTGATATATTTATTAATTATTTTCAATATAAAATAAATCATAACTTTTTCAAAAAATAAATGAAAAAGAAATGAGTTTTTTTTTTTTTTTGAAAAAAAGTCGTTTTTTATATATCAATATAAATATCAAGTTAAAGAGCATGAAAAATCATAAACAATGGTATATTTAATTTTTTTGATATAAAACATGACTTAAAAAAGTAAAACTAAAAAACAAATTTGAGGCAGGAATGAAAAAGTCTCATTATGTTAGTGTTGTTACTGCTCCTGTCCAAACCATTCATTAAGGCAAAGGAAAGAAAAGGAAGACTATCTCCCAACCCAACAGAAATAGGAAAGCCCATGTTGGAGAGTCTAGTAGTAAGTCAAAGGGGAAAGCCAACTATGAAATTCCCCCTGTTAACAATCCGAAAAAGGCTATTTGCTTTCACTGTGGGCAAAAGGGGCATTAGAAGAGAAGTTTCCCGAAATACCTACAATAAGTGAAAGAAGGAAAAGGCAAAGTGTCAGGTTCTTCATCAAGTATATACATTATCGAAATCAATAACACATGAATTTATAATTCTTGAGTCCTTCATACATGATGTGGTTTTCCCAATTGTTCCGATATGCATGGACTAAAGGAAAGTGAAAGAGTTGAGCATATAAAGATAAACATGATCATGGGAAATAGACGTTCTTCGCCTATTACAAGGATCGAGATTTATGAATTTATGTTTGATAACGGTGTTATAGTAGATTTAGTTAATTGTTGTTATCCGTCAAATATGACAAGGAACGTGATTTCATTTCATGCTTTAATTAGACAAGGATTTTGTTTCTCGTTTGATAATGATGATGGTGCAATTTTGGGTTATAAGAATGGTGTTTTTTATTTTCAAAGCTTATCCTTGTAATGGCGTGTATGAAAATGTTGTGTGTATGAATAATTTGGGCAATGGTGTGTATAATATTGATTCTTCTAATAGTATAAACAAATCATGCTTGTGGCATTGTTGTCTTAGGCATATACATAAGAAACTTATTGCCCAGCTCTGATAGGATGGAGTTTTGGAATCATTTGATCTAAGGATAAATGATGAATGTGAATCTTGTTTATTAGGCAATATGATTAAATCACCTTTCAGATGGACTTCTGAAAGAGGTGAGGAACTGTTGCACTTAATTCACACCGATGTGTGTGGACCCTTCAGATCCGCCACAAGGGATGCTAATAGCTACTGCGTGACATTTACTGGTGCTTTCCGTAGATATGGGTATGCGTATTTGATTAAATACAAGTCAAAAACTTTTTAAAAGTTCAAAGCATTTAAGCACGAAGAAAAGAATCATTTGGGAAATAAGATAAAGATGATCTAATCCGATAAGAGAGGTGGATATCTTAGTATCGAGTTCAACAAATATCTCAAGGAATGTGGAATAGTTTCACAACTGACCCCTCCAAGGACACCACAACTAAATGGCGTGGTTGAGAGGAGAAATCGAAACTTATTACACATGGTTCGTTTCATGATGAGTCCGAATTCACTTCCTATATCATTATGTGGGTATTCCTTATAGACAACTTCCCATATCCTAAATATTGTTCCTACCAAAAAGGTTTCCAAAACACCTCGTGAGATATGGAGTGGAAAACCTCCCACACTCTTACATATAAAGGTGTGGGGTTGTGAGGTTCTTGTTATATGCGAGACCCAAGACAAACTGGAGCTTAGAATCGAGAGGTCTATTTTCATTGGTTACCTACAAAATTCATTTGGATTCTTTTTCGATTGACCAAGTGAAAACGTGATCTTTGTTGCTTGAAGGGGAGTTTTTAATGAGAGAGAGCTCGTATTCAAAGAGGAAAGTGGGAGCACAATTTATCTTGAAGAAATTCAAGATTCATCCGATGCAGAAGCTATAGATAACACTGGCACTCAACCTGAGGATGAAACATATGTTGTGCCCATTGAGGATTTGTTACCTCTTCGACGATCTAGTAGAGTTAGCATGCCACCCGAATTTTATGGATTTCATATAACTACGGACGGGGACATGTTAATTAGTGATAAAACACTAGTAAATTTAGACGAGCCAGCTAACTACAAGTAAGTGATGGTAGGCCCTGACGATGCTCAACGGAAAGAGACTATAAATAGTGAGATTTAGTCTAGTACGATAACCAAGTTTGAAAGTTGATTGATCATACACCCGGTATAGAGAAAGTGGGTGGTAAATGGATATTCAAGAAGAAGACTGAAATGGAAAGGAATGTACACACGTTCAAAGATAGGTTGTTTGCGAATGTCTTTACTCAAACCCAAGGGTTAGCTATGATGAGGCCTTCTCGCCCGTAGCTAAGATCAAGTTGATTAGGATAATACTTACCATAACTATTTTTTATGATTATGAGGTATGGAAAATGGATGTTAAAACCGCTTTCCTAAATGGGAGTCTTACTGACGACATCATATGACTCAGCCAGAAGGTTTCGAAAATGCCAAATACGATAAGAAGGTGTGCAATTTCGAGCAGTCCATTTATGGACTTAACCTTTCTAGTTTTGTATTTTGATGACATACTCATTTTCGGAAACAATATTTCAACTTTACATGAGGTGAAATATTGGCTTGGAAAATGTTTCACTATGAAGGATCTAGGAGAAGCGACATACATTCTTGGAATAAGGATTTATAGGGATATAAAGAAACGTTTGATAGGACTTCGTAGAGTATGCATATTGAAGCATTTCAATATGGAAAATTCCAAGAAAGGGATTAGCCCATACATCATACTGTTAAATTGAGTAAGGCTTAATGTCCCAATAGTGATAAAGAAATAGATGTTATGAGTTGAGTCTTATACGCTTTGGCTATTGGATAGATCATGTATGTCATAACTTGTAGTCATCATGATGTGTTTGTGCCTTGAGCATGGTTAGTCGATTTCAGGACAATCCTAGTGGAGCTCATTCGAAAGCCATAAAGAACATTCTAAAGTATTTATGGAAAACCAAATAAATGTTCTTAGTTTTTGGTGGAAAAGACGAGTTAAGAATGAGTGGTATAGTGATGTCAGTTTTCAAATGGATCGAGATAACTTTTGTTCTCAATCAGGATGGATATTCCTACTGAATGGTGGATCAATTACTTAGAAACGTTCCAAGAAGAAAACAACAGTTGATTTTACTTGTGATTCAGAGTACATCGCAACAAGCCAGGGGAAAAGGAAGCGACATGGCTGAAGAATTTCATTGGTGATCTCGGAGTTGTTCGATCAATCCAAGAACCGACTGAAACTTTATGTGACAATGAAGGTGCAGTTTCTTTAACTAACGAACCAAAAATCATGAGAGGTCAATACACATTCTAAGAAAGTAACATTATGTCCGACATAGAGTTGAAGATGACGACCTCTAATTGAGTATTATCATTAGATAATCATGTTGATCCTTTTACAAATGCATTATGCAAGAATAAGCACTTCGATTATGTTATGATCATTGGGTTAAGAGATGATATATGTTTTAGTGATTAGTTGATAGTTTGAAACAATGTAACAAAATAAATTGGTTTTGGTTTTGGTTTTGGTATTGATGAATAAATAATAGAGATTTATTTATGAGTTTGTTAACTACCTTCTTCAATTATTTATTCATGTGTTTTCATTTTGCATGTTTACTTCCTGGGTATTAAATTGTTCAAAACGCAACATTCAGTCATATTCTTAGGATGAAGTAGTGATTTAAGACTGTCCTGGAGTGTTCGTAGATTTTTCATAGTGGTTAGACATGGGATAGAGATTACTGTTATACTCATAAGTGCTTAAACATGGATTTTAAGTATTGGTTAAACCTATAGTTAGATATTACTTCATGGATTCAATCACGGGTAATTCTAAGATGATAATATTTTATTGTCACACCCCCAAACCGGAACGACGAAAACGTTCGGGGCTGGATGACTTCATGTACAGTATCATAACAATGTAAAGTAGTAAACAAGCAACAACATCATCCATTGCATTAATAGTATAGTTTAATACATAGGTGTTCTTTCGTAGTAAAATGACATAAACAAGATAATCAAAATAAAAGACGAGTCTTGACATAAGCTTCGTCTTCTCAAAACCTGGCATCGGTATCTGTCTACTGACGACCTAAGAATACAAGTTATTTTGAAAGCGTAGGTCAGCATTTATGCTGGTGAGTTCATAAGTATTTAATGTCATTGTTTGTATAAGTTTGAAGAAAACGTTTGAAATTGTACAATGTAATTTGATTGTATAAAACTGAATAGAATGGTTTGAATATATTTGAAAGTTCCTAGAAAATCCCATATTTTCTACTAGTATAAAAGTAGCTTTCTACCAAGACTCGACTGATTTGAATGTTTACTTCTAGAAATCCGATGTTTTTCCGTAAGTGGGTGGCAGTTTAAAAGTTCCAAAACTATATCACAATGATGTTTTTCATTCCTAAATAGTAAATTTATGTATGTATAAAATTACTAAAGCATTTGATGACCCCGTAAATCAACGTGTGTTTTTAATACTCCATGTGTGTTTTATAACCATACTAATGACTCAGGCTGCCTGTCACAACGTTCTTCAGGCGTTGGAATATTATGACATTTGTCACCCCAGACCTGCCGGTCTAGCTGTAGCTAACAACTTAGGTGCGAGATTGTCAATCCCGTATAGATCTATACACAAGTATCATGCTCTCCCTACAAGAGATTATGGTATATAATATAGGACTTTAACTGCATACTCGAAAGTACATGAAGTTGAACGTCTCACAAAACTTAGTATCAAAAAGATTTACGTATGAAAAGTCCATTTGTTATTGTATATTAAAGTATTTCCTTGATGTAGTACTTATAGTATGTAAAATCTCATGATTACCTTTTAAACTATACCTATTATAGTTTTTCCAAAAGTGTGTTTTGTTTGAATAGTAAACCCTAGTGTGGTGTCAGCTTTGTATGTATAGTATAACATTTGTAATAACATTATCGAACATTTATACTCAAAATATAAATAAAGTGTTTGATATTTATATAAAACATGTTTTATTCCGAAAAGGGCAAGACATTATCGTGACATGTTTTGCATTCTGTTATAGTATTCTCTATTATAGTATTTGTATATGATAGTATTTCTCCTAAACTATACCTATAATAGATTACTAGTAATTTGTGTAATTTGAATGAAATTATACCTTTGCTACCCAAAGGTATTTAACTGATTGAATAGTACTTTTATATCTACATATGTACACATAATACATAAGTTTAAAAGGAAGTTTTGTAAAACATTTAAAGAGTTTAATAATAAATATTGATGACTTGATGTCAATGTATAAAATTATTTAAAAAGTAGTTTGTTTGATAAGACATTGTAAAGTAAAAGAGACCTTTGCTCTAAATGTAGTTATAAAGTATATGAAATCATTTGCTTGAAACACAATTATAAATCACATATTATTGATTATATAACAAAAATTATAACAAAAGATTTATGTCTTTCACACAAAGATAACCGTGTGTTTACTTGCATCCCCCCTAAAAGAGTGTAAAAACCATTTATAAAGCATTTGAAAGTGTAGTTTATAGGGGTATGAACTCACTTGATTGAAGTGGTGGCTTGAAGAAGTTGAGACAATAAATCGAGCATAACTTCGACTAGAAAAGCTGATTTATTTCTCGGGAACTTCAGGGTGTCGGCCCTTGCGTCGTGTACTAGGGGTGTACCGGGACTTTTAGGTGGTTTAGAGGGGCTTTAGAGGGGTTCCAAGGTGAAAGAAATGAGTAAGGAAGCAAATAAAACCGGGACCCCTCGCATGATATTTATAGGGTGCTGAAAGAGGGATTACGCTAGGCGTAATTTCGGAGTATGCTAGGCGTACGCGACGTCAGTGCTTATCGCATCATCGGATGGAGCATTGGATAGGATCCGGAGCGACGTGGACGAACCGAGGCCTAGCACCCGAGTATGCTGGGCATACGAGGGTGCGCTGGGCGTAAATCGTCTTGGTGTGTGTGCCTCGAATTTGTAAAATCCATAACTTTCGCATACAAGCTCCATTTTTGACGTTCTTTATATGAACGCGTAGTTGAGAATGTACTCTACAACTTTCATTTAGACTCCGTCGGCTGGTTTCGATTTTATTTTTTAATTATTTATTTGTAACAGACCGGGACAGGAACAGTCTGTTAAAAATCTATAACTTCTTCATCTGACGTCCGTTTTCGTCAAATTTTTTACCGTTTTAATACCAATGATGAGATATTCCATTCTCATTTAGGTTGTTTCGTCCAAAAGTCTCTCGGTCTCTATTTTGAGTTTTTAGGTTTCTACTGCTATATCCGGATCTTGGAAAAATCATAACTTCCTCATACGAAGTCAGATTTGGACGTTCTTTTTATGTACGTTTACGGGTTAATGATGTCTACAACTTTCATTTAGATACCTAAGGCTAAAAATATTGTATTGAAACTTCACGTTTTACGTCTATCAATGTTGCCGGGTTTTGTCGCAAATCTTAGATTGGTTATAACTTCTTCGTTATAACTTGGATTTTAGTGTTCTTTATATGTACGAAAACTTTGATACGATTCCTACCACTTTATTTAACCCAAATAAGATTTTAGGTAAGTCAAATTTTGACCTAAATTTGACTGGTGTTAGATTATATTGCCTCGAAATGTCGGGTTGTCACATCATCCCCCTGTTAGAGGGAATTTCGTCCCGAAATTAGAGTTTAAGCAGAATTGATAACTTTGCTACAAATAGAAGCTTCATTTGATGTTCGCATTCCCAGGTGAACTTAGGTCCTCACTTGGCATTCCAGCGAACCTTTCACTATCGGGATACGATTTTGCTTCTTTCGTTTGAATTCACTGGTATGATAACTCTTCTTGGTCGAATGTGTGTCGAGTGTTTTTGTGGTCTGTGAAAATATTACACTTTGTACCCTACAAGTAGTGTCTCCAGATCTTCAGAACAATTACCACTGCTCCTGACTCAAGATCATGTGTTGTATAGTTAAATTTCTGCGTCTTAAGCTGTCTTGAGGTATAGGCAGCGACCTTTCCTCTTGTATAAGAACACAACCAAGCCCTTGGTTGGATGCATCGCATTATACCATGAAATCTTCAATCCCTTTTAGGAGGGATAATATCTGTGCGGTGCACCAGGCTTACTTTAGCGTTTGGAATGCTCTTTCTTGTTTACAGACAAGTCTGGTGCTCCCCAAGGTGAGAAGCTTGGCCTAAGGAATCCCCTTCTGAGGAGTTCGTTAAGCTCACTGGGGAGTTCTTGCATCTCAATTGGAGCTAGATGATAAGGTGATTTGGCTACCTGGATAGCCCCTGGAACTAAGTCGATTATGAACTCGACTTGACGTTGTGGTGGTAATCCCGGTAGTCCTTCTGGAAAGGCGTCGGGAAACTTGCATACTTCTGGGATGTTCTGAATGTCCTTCTCTTCTCGGCTCGTCTCGATGATGTGTGCAAGGAATGCATGATATTCCTTTCGTAAGTACTTATGAGTTTGAATATACGAACTGATGCGAAGGTTCGTACTTGTTTTTTCGTCGTAAATAACTAGATATTCTTCGATAGGGAGGTTAAGACGATCTGCTTTCTCAAGGCGCTTGATGTCGACTTGATGTAGACTCAACTAATTCGTACTGATTATGACGTCAAAATCTTGTGGTTGATTAGATGTTGTGAAGAACTAAAAAAAAGTATGATTACTCATGAATTAAGGAAAAAGGGTAGGTACTTTTGTTCCATCTGTCTCTCTTGTCCCGATCGGAGGGAAGGGCATGTGTTTGGCTTCTAAGTTTATTCGCATGGTAACATGACCACTCGTAGTCTTAAGCAGTCTCCATCCTGAATTTCATATTAGAACTCATACTTGGTTCATCAATCACCGTTTCGTGTATACGAGTCGTATATAATTTAGATTGAAAAGACAGTCGAATAAATGACTCTTACTTAAGCTCACATCCAAACAAGGAAAAGAAGTTAAAGCGGAATCATCAATTCTATGCCTGTAGAACCTTGATTACGTACCACCCTTGCGTATACATTCCTCAGTGATCGATTAGCCGTATGGGTCTTTGGATTTGAACTTGACGTACTGTACGAGTGGTATTCCAGGGAGGTTTGCTGAGGTTACTTTGGGAAGGATATGAAACATATGGCACTCTACGCGTGAGTACTTCGGAGCTCTAGAATGACGGCTTGGCTAGAAAGTTGATTACAGGGAAGAGAATTTTCGCACGAAATGGGCACTGTGAGGGTCGGATCAACTCAAGTCACATGACAATGTCAGGCTTAGTCGGAACGATTAGCGTTAGACTATTTTAGAACAGTATTACAAAACACAACGGTGCAACTTACAAAAGAGTTTTAGTGCATTATTTCATCTATGATCCTACAGTTGCGAACAAAGTATACCGCCAACAAGTAAGTACAAGCAGCACGAGCATCCCTAATGCCGATGGGATCTCGCAAAAGATATGACTCTAGTCGTACTAGTTTTCAAAATTTTATAAGTCTAACATTAACGCTACAAAACGTACTAGAATTTTAACGTGAATTTGGAGTAGTCTCTCCAGCGGCGGTGATCCTTTGAATTTTCCCGTCTGCACCCGAGCTCTTTGTTATTGGACAATTCTTCTTGAGGTGTCCTATCTCACCACATATATGACATATATGGTTTACACCAACATCGGTGGTTGAAGTGGTGTGCAGGGTAGGAGTGATGCAGACTCGAGTGGTTTCATTGTTCCTTCTTCTGGGGCAATCCCATTTAAAGTGTCCGATTTCACCGGAGCCATAGGAAGCTTGGTTGACTCTGGTGCCAGGGACTTGGGAGATGGGTCGTGCCGAGCTCCACAGCCACAAGAAAGGTGTCCTATTCTGTTGCGATTGCAGCATTGCATTTCATGGCAAGCTCCATTATGATGGAAGCTACACTTGTTACACTTCGGGAGTCTTCCTTCATATTGTTTGACCGGTGCTGAAGTGGCAGCAGTCGCCATTTGTTACTGTTGCATGGTAAGTCTCTGGGATCGCTTGCGCTCCTTTTGGGGTTGACGCTTTCATTTCTTATTCTCAGCTTTACTGCTTTGTACGCCTGTGATTTTCATCATGTGCTGATTTCCTGGATTGATACAACAATCTGAACTGTCAACCCCTTTGTCGGCCTTGTTTGCGATGCCAGAGCTGAGGTGTGTCAGGACAACTGTCACGACAGCTGTTACCGCGTCTTGGAAGGTAGCGACGTCTATATGAAGGATCGGGGTTTTGTTGTTCGGCTGATTATTTCTAGATGACGACATGATTCTGCTATATGAAAAGAGAAGGAGTTCGTGAGTGATTATGATCGGTCCTAGATGTATTTTACTCATTCTTGCAAATGTAAATTTTTCGTTTTGGTTAAACTAATCTCAATGGTTTGACCTACATCCCTATGATGCAATACTAGTAAATAGTAGAAGTAAGTTCATAGAATGGTCACAAGACGATTGCTATTTCGAACTAGGCTATCATTGGTTAATGGATAGCATGATTCAACTTTCGAAAAGAATTGGAAGTGATCCATGAGCTAAGTTACCATAGTCCAATAATTTTGACTAGGGTGGGATTTAGATAGAGTTCTAATGTTTGGAGGATGAAAGTATTTGGACAGATACTTTTAGGGAACTATTCGACTGTCAATATCATTGATATTTATGATGTCATAGGTTCGGGAAAATTTGACCTTGGAGTAGGTCTTACATCATATCAGGAGTAGGAAAGACTTTGACATCATAAAGTCTAAGTGAAATAGAACTTACAGTACTGGGATAGTTACATTGAAAGAAAAAAAAGTGCTACTTAGAGCATAGATAGGAAGAATATTCCTTAAACTGATAGGAAGGAAGGTAAAGCATCTCCTACTGGTGACGGATATCCCTCGGATGAATCCTTAGTTCAGCCAGTTGACGATCTATATCTAGTAGGTGTCTTTTGTACACCCTCTAGCGTACTCGGAGCTCTATGACTTCTGCTCGAGTCTCAGCTAATCCTTGAAGTAAAGTTTCGTTGTCCCACAATGCTTGGTCACGAGCATCTTCCAGACGACGGATGTGAAGTGTATTCATCCTAATACTGGCAACAAAACCACGATTCGTTTGATGGCTGTCCTGCCTTGTATTTCATTACGAGCAATCTTGTGGACCATGATTGGCAGAACTCTGTCTGCTGAGCCCCCTTCGCTCATGTTGTAGAAGCTTCTGTCTCCGTTGTATGGTATAGGTTGATCTTGTTCTTGATTCCATGTGTCTAAGCTTTCCACACATAGGGGCGTCAGACCATGAAAGTCTTGACGAGGGTTCTGAATTGGGATTTGGGCTTCTAGAGGTAAGTTCTCGACTTCAGGTTCGGGTTCAGGATCCCCCAGGAAATCTTCATCAAGTTCAGCATTAAGGGGAATTGCTGGTTCTGCTTCTGGTTCTGCATCTAGCCTTCCTTCATTCTCTTGGTCGGGAAAGTAAGGGTTGTCGGGGAGGTGGAATCCATCCATTTATCTAGACGAGAAATGAGGGTAAGAAATTTATTTACGCTTCTAAGACAAGGCGATAAATAAAAAAAAAGTTTCTATAAGAGAAGCATACTGCTAATCCTAACAAGTTTGTTCTTTGAATGACTAGTATCTAAAATACCCATATAGTATCTTACTTTATGTCTTGTTCTAATGAATTCTTAGGACCTAGAATTTGGTGAGTTTAAGGTTTGTTGCAACACCACAATCACTCCCAAGCACATGTTTATCATATCACAAATGAATATAGTTGATCAGGCTATATTGATTCCTCATATAATTACATAACTGCCTAGGTTTGACTGTTGTGTCCAACAATTTAAATACTTTTATTCTGTTCTAGTATGACACTGTTCTGTAGTAAGTATGTAGGTATTGTATACTTTTGATTAAGTATTTTAGTACTTAAAGTATAAACTCTTGGTCAAAGTATTTTAATCCCAATGTGTTTATAGTTCGTATATCTTTTATGGGTTGATACACTCAAACTCACTATAAACAATGCTCTGATACCAATATGTCACACCCCTAAACCGGAACAACAGAAACGTTCGGGGGTGGATGACTGCATGTACAGTATCATAACAAGGTAAAGTAGTAAACAAGCAACAACATCATCCATTGCATTAATAGTATAGTTTAATACATATATGTTCTTTCATAGTAATATGACATAAACAGGATAATCAAAATAAAAGACGAGTCTTGACATAAGCTTCGTCTTCTCAAAACCTGGCATCGGTATCTGTCTACTAACGACCTAATAATACACGTTATTTTGAAAGCGTATGTCAGCATTTAAGCTGGTGAGTTCATGAGTATTTAATGTCATTGTTTGTATAAGTATGAAGAAAACGTTTGAAATTGTTCAATGTAATTTGTTTGTATAAAATTGAATAGAATGGTTTGGATATATTTGAGAGTTCATAGAAAATCCCATATTTTCTACTAGTATAAAAGTAGCTTTCTACCAAGACTCGACTGATTTGAATGTTTACTTCTAGAAATCCGATGTTTTTCCGTAAGTGGGTGGCAGTTTAAAAGTTACAAAACTATATCACAATGATGTTTTTCATTCCTAAATAGTAAATTTATGTATGTATAAAATTACTAAAGCATTTGATGACCCCGTAAATCAACGTATGTTTTTAATACTTCATGTGAGTTTTATAACCATACTAATGACTCAGGCTTCCTATCACAACATTCTGCAGGTGTTGGAATGTTATGACATTTGTCACCCAAGACATGCCAGTCTAGCTGTAGCTAACAACTTAGGCGCGGGATTGTCAATCCCGGATAGATCTATACACAAGTATCACGCTCTCCATACAAGAGATTATGGTATATAATACAGGACTTTAACTGCATACTCGAAAGTACGTGAAGCTGAACGTCTCACAAAACTTAGTATCAAATAGATTTACGTATGAAAAGTCCATTTATTATTGTATATTAAAGTATTTCCTTGATGTAGTACTTATAGTATGTAAAATCTCATGATTACCTTTTAAACTATACCTATTATAGTTTTTCCAAAAGTGTGTTTTGTTTGAATAGTAAACCCTAGTGTGGTGTCGGCTTTGTATGTATAGTATAACATTTGTAATAACATTATCGAACATTTATACTCAAAATATAAATAAAGTGTTTGATATTTATATAAAACATGTTTTATTCCGAAAAGGGCAAGACATTATCGTGACATGTTTTGCATTATGTTATAGTATTCTCTATTATAGTATTTGTATATGATAGTATTTCTCCTAAACTATACCTATAATAGATTACTAGTAATTTGTGTAATTTGAATGAAATTATACCTTTGCTACCCAAAGGTATTTAACTGATTGAATAGTACTTTTATATCTACATATGTACACATAATACATAAGTTTAAAAGGAAGTTTTGTAAAACATTTAAAGAGTTTAATAATAAATATTGATGACTTGATGTCAATGTATAAAATTATTTAAAAAGTAGTTTGTTTGATATGACAGTGTAAAGTAAAAGAAACCATTGCTCTAAACGCAATTATAAAGTATATGAAATCATTTGCTTGAAACACAGTTATAAATTACATATGATTGATTATATAACAAAAAGTATAACCAAAAGATTTATGTCTTTCACACAAAGATAACTGTGTGTTTACTTGCATCCCCCCCCCTAAAAGAGTATAAAAAGCATTTATAAAGCATTTGAAAGTGTAGTTTATAGGGGTATGAACTCTCTTGATTGAAGTGGTGGCTTGAAGAAGTTGAAACAATAAATTGAGCAAAACTTCGACTAGAAAAGCTGATTTATTTCTCGGGAACTTCGGGGTGTCGGCCCTTGAATCGTGTACTAAGGGTGTACCGGTACTTTCGGGTGGTTTAGAGGGGCTTTAGAGGGGTTCCAAGGTGAAATAAATGAGTAAGGAAGAAAATAAACCCGGGCAGCCTAGCCTGATATTTATAGGGTGCTGAAAGAGGGATTACGTTGGGCGTAATTTCGGAGTACGCTGGGCGTACTCGTTATGCTGGGCGTACTTCGGTTACGCTGGGCGTACACGACGTCAGCGTTTACCACATCCTCGGATGGAGCATTGGATGGGACCCGGAGCGACGTGGACGAACCGAGGCGTAGCACCCGAGTACGCTGGGCGTAAATCGTCTTGGTGTGTGTGCCTCGAACTTGTATAATCCATAACTTTGGCATATGAGCTCCGTTTTTGACGTTCTTTATATGCACGCGCAGGTGAGAATGTACTCTACAACTTTCATTTAGACTTCGTCGGCTGGTTTTGATTTTATTTTTTAATTATTTATTTTTAACAGGACGGGACAGGAATAGTCCGTTAAAAATCCATAACTTGTTCATCCGACGTTCGTTTTCGTCAGACTTTTTACTGTTGTAATACCAATGATGTCGATTCTCATTTAGGTTGTTTCGTCCAAAAGTCTCTCGGTCTCTATTTTGAGTTTTTAGGTTTCTACTGCTATATCCGGATCTTGGAAAAATCATAACTTCCTCATACGAAGTCCGATTTGGACGTTCTTTTTATGTACGTTTACGGTTTAATGATGTCTACAACTTTAATTTAGATACCCAAGGCTAAAAATTATTGTATTGAAACTTCGCGTTTTACGTCTATCAGTGTTGCCGGTTTTTGCCGCAAATCTTAGATTAGTCATAACTTCTTCGTTATAACTCAACTTTTAGTGTTCTTTATATGTACGAAAACCTTGATACAATTCATACCACTTTATTTAACCCAAATAAGATTTTATGAAAGTCAAATTTTGACCTAAATTTGACTGGTGTTACATTATATTGCCTTGAAATGTCAGGTTGTCACATTTATGTTCTTTAAGCAGAGATGCATCTATAGCATGATGAGTAAAGGTTATTATTATGTAGTCACATTTTATTCGTTCCTTTTGCCTTCAAAGGAAAAGTGGTATCTTTGGGGCCCTTGGTGATTTGATGTTGACATTATAGTAATGGGCCCAACCTGGACTAAATGGATGTGTTCAATTCGTAATCTAATAAGGTCTTCATAAATTGGAAGCTAGGATACAAAATCATAGACTATGAGATTGATTTGTATCCATGTCTCATGTCCATACAATATCTTTTCGAACGAATGCATTGTTGATCACTTATCTTAGGGATAGCTTCTGATGAGATTTAGAGTTTGGTAGTGGATTTGGAAAGTACACTTTCCTGGTTATTTGAGGTATATATTTGCAATTGTAGTTGATGACTTATTCAAGTGGGAGATAGTTGAATTAGGTGTTTACCGTCATAACTAAATTGGTATAACCTTATAGAATAAAAGCAAAGTCCTTTTTGAGTTACCCTCAATAACTATAAATAACTAGAAATAACTTTAGGAGAGTGGGGAAATGGTTTGTTAATTTATTATTTTAATAATATATTAGTTAGAAATTGTTAACAATTAATTTAGAATTATTCTGTATTAACTGGAAATTAATTTTGGAGTAATTAGAATTAATTAAAGGTGCAATGATTGCATTTCAATTGTTCAAATGGTGAGCAATTGAGACAATTATAGAACCTCCCAAGCTTGGACGGTCTTGAGAGGGATCCAAAAGGGTTCTAGAAGCCTCATATATCTGACAAGGATAATTTCTTTGAATAGATAAAATCTAAATATTTTGTTATTCAAATTTGGGTTTATCCTAGAGATCCACCGACTATAAATAGGGACCCTAACCCTAGCATTTTCATCTCTAGCATCTCAAGAAGAGAAATTCGAAAATCCTCCTATATTCTTTCTCCAAATAATTCCTAGGGTTTTTAAGGTATTGGGTGTGAGCCGTTCGAAGCGTCCACACTATTTGTGCTAGATTTCCAAGGAAGATTTTAAGATTATATGTTGTTATATTCGACAATAACATAAAGGTATGTGTTCTAATCTTTGTGATTTTCGATAATACCTAGATTAGATCAAAGTTTCATAGTATTGTTTCTATAATGAAAAAAATTCATAGATCTCAAGGTTGCATTTGACCTTAAAATAGTTTTATGAATCCGCTATGTAATTTTCTTTGTTTTGTAACCTAGAAAACCCATCAATTTTGTATGCCATCACAAAAATGCCAAGTCAATCCTAAAGGAACCTAAACTTCAACTTGTTGCACTTTATCCCCCCCCCCCTTTCTTTGACAACCCCAAGTATCAAAAATTCACAATTTTATAAAAGTTATAAAAACTTTATAAAATCATGGGGGTGACACTTAATCTGCCAAAATGGTCTTCATTTTCATCTTGTTGCAATTTATAAAATAAACTATGTCTAAAACTAATCTATTACTTACAAAAATAAACAAAATGAAAAGTATATATTTAATTATTACATACCATATGAATAAATAAATATTACAACCATTTTAAAAAATCAACACATACGACAACAAAAGAGGTCTATGGCTAGTTTATGCACACCATACACACACACACACACACACATATATATATATATATATATATATATATATATATATATATATATATATATATATATATAACAATTTGTTTTTCTAAGACAACTTTGGTGACAAAATATGCATCTAAACTTTTGTAATATAAAATAACAATTATAAACATTTCAAAGTTGTCATAGAAAATATGTAAGAAATTTTCTTATAAAAAGAAAACCATGCATGTTTTCCAATGACAAAGACTATACCAAATAGTCTAATAATCAAACCCAGCTTGGAAAAATGGCTCTGATACCAATTGTTAGGTTTTATTCAAAATTGGTTTCCCAAAAATGCTAAAAACGGCAAGGAAAGCTTTAAAATGTGAATAAACTTAAAACCATTTTAACACACAAAGGACATTTTGCAAATCATGGAAAGATTGAATCAACAATAGAAGGAGAAGCAGAAGTTCTTTGGAGGTATCCACCAAGTAAGAGTAAGCCACTAAAACATGCTAGTCTTCACTTGTATATAATTTTTTCTTAAGTCTTAATAGTTTATACCAAATAAAACTTAAAAGGAGAAGCAACTTAATCACTTAGATCATGTACACTAAATTGCAAGATCAAGAGAGAGAGATAGAGATAGAGAGAGAGAGAGAAAGAGCATAAAGCTTTCTGTTTTGGCTGCCCAAAAAAGAAAGATATGAGATGAAGAACTAACTAGTTTTTCATCCTTACACTCCTTTATATATGAAGATACATCTACTTGAGTCAAATCTAGTCATAAAGGAAGGTATGGTATCTTCTTACAAGCATGACATATAAGAACAAAGACCAACATAGAATCTCTTCCAAGAGGAAAACATTCATAGCGAGCATGACAAGGATGCAAGGGTTGTATATGTTTCACTATAAGCATGACAAGGATGCAAGGGTTGTATATGTTTCACTCTAACTCATAACTATTAGTTACATACCAATTAGTTTTTTGTTCTTTTTTATTATCATTTTCTAGAAATAATAATTTCTCAATTGTTGGTAAAATATTGTTTTCATAAAATATTGAGTTTCCAGTTAAATGCAAGGTTTTATAATATTTATTAATAATCAAATTACATTAATAAATAATCAATTAGTAGTAACTTTTTGCAAGGTGTAACCGTATAGGATCATATTATTGGGTTTTCAATGTAACTATACCCTAGATTAAGGCAACGAAAGCATTCAAAGTTCATCCTAAGTATACATGCAGCCTAGGATCTAAGTTTTACTATTATAGCAACGTACTTTTAAAACTAACCTAACAGGCTAAAAGAGAAAGGATTGAAACACTAACCTTTGACAAATCGAATTACCTTGTAGTTTTGATCTCTTGTTGCTCTTGTTACTTCTTGGAAAGACTAGTACCCAAATTAGAGTACCTCTAATGGTTCACACCCAAAAGTCAAGAACCCCAAATACTAAAGGAGAGAGATATGGGAGAGTGGGGATCAGATTTTTCGGCCTTCCAGGAGGGTATGGTTGGACGACATTATGAACTCTCCAAGCCCCCTATATATAGTTGTGGCCGTAACAGGATAACCCTAATTAGAATCAATTAAAGAATAAGATTTATTCTAGATTCAAATTGTTTCCTTATCTATTACTAGTATTGATTCTGGAAGTTTCCAATGAGTCTCCCAAAACCGTCCACCACCTAGGATATCCAGAATGTTCTTATTGTTCAACTATTGAACAAATAACATTCAGTCCTTGCACCCTTGATTAATTTCAATTAATTCTAACTGATTTTAACTATTTTCTAATATTTTATTGTCATGTAATAAATTAATAAACTATTTTCTCAATCTTTTAAAACTATTTCTAACTATTTTTGCTCTTGAGGGCAACCCGAAAAGATTTTGCTATTATTCCAAAAGTTACACCAATTAGTTATGATATTGGACAAATATTTCCAATAGTCTCCCACATGGATAATTTTGGTGGAAATTAGTGTCCATAGCCATAAAAAAAAGTCTGGTAATATTACTATAAATAGTAGTGCCCTTTTGGGTTACACACAAGAACAAAATTGAAGCAAATTTGAAAAGATATTTATTTGAGGGAATTGTTTGTTAATTAATTAATAGTTAATTAATTAATAGTAAATAAATGGAATATCGAATATTCCATAATGATTTGAATACCATAGATAATTACTATTATATTTGGTATTTATCTATAGGGTTTTAAATCACCTCCTATAAATAGAGGGCTCCAAATCCAGTTTTATCATTGGAGAAATACACCTCTAAGCTACCAAAGTTCGGAATCCTCTTAACCCTAAAGAATCCTGATTCGTCGTTCCCACGTCGTGGCCATTTGATCCCCACGTCGTACTCGAAGAACAGAATCAATATTTTGATTCTATTTGAAGCTGGAAGTTTGAGGATTTCTTGGATATGTTTCTTGTTTGCATCTTGGGTGCAATCACAGAAGAGGAACTCTCGTTTGGATTTTGTACTCTAATCCACTGGCTCGGCAAAAGAAGAAACCAACTAAGACATCAACGGTATGTTTTCTATCTATAGAGTTCTAATAAGTTGCATAGATGAGTGAGTTTAGATCCTTTGAAATTTTGAGTTTAGATTAGATTTTTATTATTATTTCTGCTGCCCTATGTTTGATATAATGATTCTCTAAACCCATCAGTTGTATCAGAGAGTGGTCAACTCATGTCTATTGCACTTTGGCATTATTTTTTGAGTATGTTAAGGTTTGAATGTGTAGGATTTCTATTTTAAATCGTTTTAAAATTATATAAATTTACCTTGATTGGAATTGAATTTGTTTATACTTGAAAAACAATGAGTTTAGTCGTTTTGCCTCTTTTCCACAATGTGCCTGGTCCTCTACCACGTTGTGGTATCTACATGGATCGCAAATGTCTTCGTTTCCATGTCGTAGTCACCTCTTGACCGTAGTGGTTTGCATTTGAGAAGCTAAAATAATAATTTAATTAAATTGTGTGTTTTCTGTGTGTCGGGACGAGGTAGATCTTTATTCACGTCATGGAACCTGAAGTTCCAGATTCTTCTAAATTTGTTTTTCATTTTTTGGTTGCTCGTCTTCTGAATTTTAATGACATACAAGCTAACTTGTATACTAAAAGATAAAGTCACATTTTATTTAACTATAGGATTAGTTAAAAGACAAAAGATAAGAACTCTTATACTTTAGTTGTTGACTTTAAGTCAAAATAATTAAAGACACATAAACCTCATTTATGTAATATATATATATATATATATATATATATATATATATATATATATATATATATATATTGAAAAATAGTATTTATATGTATGACACTAAAATAAACATTGTGTTCTCGCATATTTCGTCCTAATGTGCATTGTTAGTCTTACCATGACTTGTGACAACCCGAAATTCCCATTATGTACAAACAATATCACTTCAATAGAAGTTATAACAGTCATAGTCAATTTTCAGACTTTTCGTATAAGTTGGAGTAATTCAGGGTTTACACTTCAGTAAATATCAGGAGAGTGGATGCACTATGGTTTTGTGCAACACTGTTATTCCAACACTTTGTTATATTAGAAATCATTTCAGGAATAAAAATATGTTCAGTCAAAAATATCTCAGGACTATAAATAGAATTCTGAACCAAATTCATTCATTATGCGCATTTCCAAGTAGAGAAAAGCCATTTTCTCTCTCACGGATCTTCGGGTTTTCGTCCCAAATCGTGAGTACACTTCTCTAGTTGTCTTATAATGCTTATTATATGCTTAATAACATAGATTACATGACAAATCTGTGAGATTCGGGAGTTTACCGCCCAAGAACGTTCTTGGAGAGTAAACTCCAAAATGAGGCTTAAATGTTACCTAGTCCCATTTCCTTGTTAAGTAACTAGCTTAGGCTTGTATGTATGTATATTTGAGGCTAGAAAACAATGAAAAACACCAAGCTTTAGGTGTTCACGGCCCAAGAACTTCTTGGACCGTGAACTCCAAATTCAAGGGCCAAAAGGTGCCCTAATTACTCCTAAAGCCTTGGACATTAACCCCCATTTAATCCTAGCTAATTTGTGCACTTTAAAACATCAAAGACACCTTCAAAAGGGAGTTTACGGCCCTATTATTGTGCTTGGGCCGTGAACATAAATCAAGGGCACAAAAGTGTGCCTAGGACCTTCATTAGCTTAAAACAATTACCTAGAACATATCCTATGTGAGTAAGAGACTTGAAAGCACGAAAATACCCATCTCATGAGAGTTTACGGTTGTAAACTCCAAAAGAAATGGTTTTTGGGCCGAAAACTCATAAAAGGAGTGTATTAATGCCCTAAACTACCCAAAGGATTAAACCACCAAGTAAGACTTATTCTAGAAATCAAATAACACTTCAAAACACCAAGTACCACCAAGTTCGGAGTTCACGGCTGTAAACTCAAGGGTTTACAACCGTAAACTCCTTGTGTGGAGTTTATTGAGTGGTAAACACATATATAAGGCCCTTTGGAACTTTAAACCACTTTAGCCTTGTCCCACAACAACTTAGATGCAACCATTAGGACTTATAACAATTATACAAAGTGTTTACATGTTCTAGAGTGTCCCAACTAAATTTATTAGTTATTATTTGGCTAATTAGTTATATATATGATCATTATATGATAACTAGGCTCGTGCGTGTGAACAAGTCTCCGTTTGCCACCTAGCACAGTATCCGACACTTCAATCAAATCCACTCACCGCAAGTGAATTCATACCCCTTTAATTAACCTTTGAAATACTTTTAATTGTTTTAAATGCTTTTATGGGGGGGGGGGGAATACAAGTTGAATATTTATAGTTATTACCTCAATCACATGTGATTAATAACTATAAAACCAATGATTTTAATACTGTTCACACTGTTTATCAAACTATTTTACTTCAAACTGTTTTACAAACTCTTTTACATATCCAATACTTTTACTTAAACTTTGTTACACTTATTATAAATTACAGGCCCGTATATGTATAGTTATATAAGTAATGTTTAAAAGACTTATGAAGGCCATCCACCTTGTTTCCTTTTCCTCGATTTGGATGTGGTCTGATAGGATATCGTGTACTCGTCCGAAGGTCGTTTAAGTATTGATTATATATCATGTGTACATATATACACATAAAACTGCTTCCATATTCATGCGTACTAGTTACATCATTAATAGGCTACCATCGGGGTAGCACATAATCATACTTATACTATTGCTAGATCAATGAGTCAGTGCATTCATGAGTCAATACTTATTACTATGAGAACATATACATTACATTACTACGAGAACATATACAACTATACTAGATAGAGAACATATACAACTATACTAGAGAAAGAATATATACAACTATACTAGACAGAGAACATATACAACTATACTAGACAGAGAACATATACAACTATACTAGAGAAAGAACATATACAACTATACTAGAACAGTTCATTACATTACATATACAAGAATACGTTAATTATTGTGATATGAATCGGAGCATGACTTAAATGTCATGGCCCGAGTTGTAGCCAGAGTCTCTTGATGGGAGAGCGTGAGTTTGCGTATAGATCTATACTGGATTGACTATCCTACACCTTGCTGCTAGCTACAGCCGGACCTGCAGGTCTGCGGGTGCCAAACGTCATTCCGTTTTACGACCATTCGTATGTCGTTGTTACCAGTCAATAGTATGGTACAATTAGTCACATGATACCTTAATATAAATCCGGTTTAAGGTAGTTAGTACAGCAGTAGTTCCTATAATACAACACTACAGTACTACAATAATTTACACATTACATATATTTAGTGATTACGTCACTTAAACATTAATGTACAAACTATATTTTCTTAATGATAGTTACACTTGGGAAATTACACACTTTTACAACAAACGAACATACAAAACAGTTAAGCCTTGGTAGAAGGCTACTTTAATAGAAAATATAGGTTTTTCTGAGAGATTCAAACTTTTACAAACACTTACAAACATTTACATACATTTTACAAACATACACTTGATACATGTTCAAACGTTTTGATAACAAACACCGACACTAAAATACTTATGAACTCACCAGCTTAATGCTGATAAACTCTTTCAAAATAACTTGTATTCTGAGGTCATCAGTAGACAGGTACCGAGGCCAGCTTTTGAGAAGATGGAGCGCATCCAAGACTCATCTTATTATTTTGATTTACATTATATTTTTGGTGTCTATAACTGTACAGAACACGCTTGTATTAAAATTATATATTTAATGCAAAGGATGATGTTGTTTGCTTGTTTACTTTTACTGTGTTGTGATACTCTACATGACGTCCTCTGCCCCTGAACGTTTCCGTCGTTCTCGGTTTTGGGGTGTGACAGATTGGTAACAAAGCCTTGTTTATAGTGAATTAAGTATATCAACCCATAAAAGATATACTAAACTATAAACCCATTAGGGATTAAAGCACTCTGACCAAGAGTCTATACTTTAAATATTAAAATATTTAATTAAGTATACTAGTCTGCATTCATACTAAAATCAGTGTCACAATGACAAGAACAAAAGTATTACGATTGTTAAATATCACAAGTGAGCTCGGGGATGTATGGTCAGTCTTGGGAATGACATAGCCTGATCAACTATGCTGGTCCGAGGAGTGATTAGCATATGCCCTAGAATGGTTGTGATATGTTAACAAGTCTAAAAACTTACCAACAATACCACAAGAAGACCAGTAGAACCTAAACTTAAAATACTATAGGTGTATTTTACACTACTAGCTACATATATACTACATTCTTGTACCTCTTTTCTCGCATAGATATCGTAACTAGAATAGCTCAGTTGATTAGTCCATGTGTTACTCTCACCCCACCTACAATTGATTCTTACCATTTTGTTCATCTTTCTAAACTTATAGCTGAAAGATGCCTCCTCGCAAATCTACCAGGAATAACCCTGCACCTCCGCCTCCTCCGCCTTCGGTCATCGATACTGCAGCCCTGAATGTTGTCGTAGCCGCAGCAGTGGCAACTGCCATGGCTTAGTATCACTCTACTGACGCCAACAGAGGTGGAACCCCTGTTGAATCAATTCCGGTTGAAACCCCTGTGCGCTCGAGAGAGTGCTCCTATAAGAATTTCACCAACTGTAAGCCGATGTCCTTCCATGGCACCGACGGAGTCATTGCCCTCTCGCAATGGTTCGAGAAGACTGAATCAGTCTTTGAAATCTGTTCATGCCCTGCTGCGAGCAAAGTTAAATATGTCGCATGCACCTTTGAAGGAAAGGCCCTGACGTGGTGGAACGGCCACGTTAAAGCTCTAACCCTCGTCGTAGCCAACGACATTGGCTGGGAAACGATGAAAGACCTCATGATTGAGGAATATTGCCCAAGGGGCGAAATCCAGAAATTGGAGCAGGAGCTTTGGAGCCTGACCATGAAGGGCACCAACGTGGTTGCTTATACCGCCAGATTCAGCGAACTGGTGGCCCTCTGCCCCAATATGGTTCCCACTGAAGGGAAAAGGATCGAAAGGTACGTATGGGGGCTAGTGCCTCCATACCAGGGGAATGTCCTATCATCAAACCCCGCTACCTTCGACAGTGCCAAGCGACTGGCACAACGACTCATTGACCATGGAGTCAAAACCCTTGCAACAACAACCACCCTAGCCATCCCGGAACCCTCCAAACTCGCTGACACTAAGCAGAAATTCTGGGAAGAGAAGAAGAGACAGCGAGCTGCCAAAAAGCAGCAAGTTGTGGCTATGCATGCCGCAATAACCCCTGCTGCTGCTACTGCTCCAGTGAGGCAGTAAGCTGGAAGTTTGCCTAAGTGCAACAAATGCAACTTCCACCACAACGGCCCCTGCCGTGAAATGCAGTGCTCTAACTGCAACAGAAAAGGACACACCGTCTGTTTTTGTAAATCCCCGACGAGGCCAATCACCCAAGTCCCCGGCTCTGGCGCGAGCCCGACCTGCTATGGATGTGGCAAAGTAGGCCACTATAAGAGGGACCGCCCCAAAGAGAAGAATGTGGGCGGAGCAGGGAGGGTACTAGCAATAGGCCATGGGGAAGCAGTTGCTGACCCGATGGTGGTGACTGGTACGTTCCTCCTTGATAACTCCTATGCATGCATTCTATTCGATAGTGGAGCGGAGCGAAGCTTCGTGAACCATAAATTTGCTCGCATGCTTAAGCAACAACCACACACACTTAAGGAACAATTCACAGTAGAAATGGCTAATGGAAAAACTAAAAACACGAATAGTATATACTTTAGTTGTATCCTAACTCTAGATAACCATTCATTCCCAATCGACCTTATGTCGGTCTCAATAAAAAGCTTCGACGTTATCATTGGCATGGATTGGTTAAGTCTTCATCGCGCCGACATCATGTGCTACGAGAAAGCAGTCCGTCTAAACCTTCCGTCTAACGAAACTCTTATCGTCTACGGCGACAAACCCGGGGCGAGTCTTCGTATTATATCAAGTATTCAAGCACATAAGTATCTGCGTAAAGAATACCATGCATTCCTTGCTCACATCGTCGATACGAGCCACGAAACGAAGGAACTAAAGAGCATTCCAGTAGTGAGCGACTTTCCTGACATCTTCCCAGAAGAGCTACCAGGATTACCTCCGCAACGACAGGTCGAGTTCAGAATCGACTTAGTCCCAGGAGCTACCTCAGTAGCTATGTCGCCCTACCAATTAGCACCAGCAGAGATGCAGGAACTATCTGGTCAACTTAACGAACTGCTCAGCAAGGGATTTATAAGACCAAGTTTCTCACCTTGGGGAGCACCGGTCTTATTCGTTAAGAAGAAAGACAGATCATTTCGTATGTGTATCGACTACAGAGAACTCAACAAATTGACGGTAAAAAATCGTTACCCTCTGCCTCGCATAGACGATCTATTTGACCAACTGCAAGGGGCGAGTTACTTTTCCAAAATTGATCTGAGATCCGGATATCACCAGTTATGAGTGCTAGAGGAGGATGTGCCGAAGACAGCCTTCCGAACTCGTTACGGACACTACGAGTTCGTAGTGATGCCATTCGGATTGACCAATGTGCTCGCAGTCTTCATGGATCTGATGAATAGAGTATGCCGACCTTACTTGGATCAGTTCGTCATTGTATTCATTGATGACATCCTGATCTACTCCCGAAGTAAGGAAGAGCATGGCGATCACCTGCGACAAGTTCTAGGAACTTTACGAACGGAAAAACTCTATGCGAAGTTCTCAAAATGTGAATTTTGGATCCGAAGAGTCGAATTCTTAGGACACGTGGTAAGCGAAGAGGGAATCCACGTGGACCCATCCAAAATTAAAGCCATTGAGAACTGGTAAGCACCGAAGACGCCCACAGAAATTCGTCAATTTCTAGGTCTCACTGGCTACTACCGCAGGTTCATACAAAACTTCTCCCGAATTGTGAAACCTCTTACAACACTG